>NC_063164.1:85199218-85893384 GCF_023159225.1 Perognathus longimembris pacificus | reverse complement strand
TACATGAATGCATATGTGGAAAGATCACAATGAAATATTTCAGACAGTATACACTAAAAGTAAACTACTAATAATAGAGTGTTTTTACATTAAAAAAAAAACTACTGGAAAGAGGAGTATTTAGCTTGCTTTCATGTGATTTAATGTATTACTGTTTTCTACTACCTACTCCAATACTGTAAATTGGACTCTAATCCGAGTTCCTCATCACTAACACAGAGAAAGAAACTTGTTTTACTGGCATGTTATACAAGATAATTAAATATAAATATGTTTCTGGTCATTATTTTCCACAACTCAGTTTTAGCCTTGTGGTACTCTATCTCAGTGTCTCAGTGGGAGTGTTAATAATGCTTGCTGTGAACTGTATGCATGACTTAGTATATTGTAACTTTCTCAATTCCCACCCCCCACAAGTAGCTGAGTGTCATTAACACTGTGATACTAAAATGTTTGTTGACTTAATGGTTATACTTACAGGTTAAAAGGATTATCGCTATTTAAATCTATTGACTTACTGTTAAGAGAATCTTTCTGCATAAAATGAGTCTGACAAAAGTGATGAACTTCCACAAATAACAAAAAATGTGACAAATTACTGTATGAAGGAAATAATTATTGAACTTATTGTGATGAAGTACTGGACACTTAAATGAACATGTTAAATGAACATGTTAAATTGTCACCCCCATATACCAGGTTCTGGAGTTCATAAAAATAAAACCTGCTCAGAAAAAAAAAATGTAAAAAAGCTCAATGCACATAAACCAATATTAGAGACCTATTTTATTCTCAGACACCCTAACAGAAGTTTACCATTGTTAAAATGGTATTAAAGGTTGTTAAATGATAAGCTTAGCTGCAAATACCCTTTTGCAAGTTTACTTTTTCTTATAAATGTGCTGAGTTCTTGGAGGCTGGAGAAATTTATCACATAACTGGAAGCTTCTAGAACCTTTTAGTGTACTCAGATACCTTGAGCAACAGGCAACAGTCAACAGGAAGCCAACCTGCACTCCAGCCAACACCCAAAGCATAGTTCCAGAAGGCATTGCCCCAGTAAGCAGCCTGTATTTGGAATTTGGCTCAAAAGAAACAAGGACCACAGCCACAACTGCCATTCCCATCAGATTGGCACTTTAGCCCAACGAAGAAAAAAATTGTGATTGGCAAAAGCACAATTCTTTATTTGTATCATGGTCTGTACCATGATTGGCACAAATTCCTTCATTTGCATAGCAGACTGTACCATGATTGGCACAAACATGAGGGAACTGCTAGGACTGGTGCAAACATCCTTGTCTCTTTCTCCTCTAGCAACATAAGCAGGCTGCATAACTCATTTTGTGAGCATCTGGGAGACACTTTTCTCACCACATCCCTGATAGTATAGTCAGATCCTAGTAATGATTTTCTCTCCAGTGCTCATGCTCACTTTTTCTGGGCTCATGATATAAACAGCAAAAGCAGCAACAGTGACAGAGAGGAAGCTGCCTTGGCAGCAGGGAAGTTGCAAGGCTGACAAGATGACTGGTCCAGGAACAAATGTTCAGAGCTTCAGGGACAGGCACCGGCCTTCAGTAAAGACTATGGTGGGCAAAAAAGAGCTCTAACACTTAAGGCCTCATAAAACACCTGGAATACAAGTTCCTATAGCACTTAGGGTCTTGAATCCTGTGCTGCCATCCTGCCTGTCACAGTCCTAGGGGCAACTGCCTGCAAGTATCTGCAAGGGCCCAAAGTAATTGGAGTAGCTTCTCCTGGCCTGTCCACAAATTCCATCTGGTGGAGCAGAAGGAACACAGGCAGCAACAATTGTTTGTATGGAATCACTTGTACAAACACATTTAGCATTTTATGTTTTATCTAATTTAATACTGGGCTGTGACCAGGCATAAAATTGAAAGGTAACACTGCCATCATTTTAATATTCTCTTGGAAATGGAGACTTCATCTAATAAAGAATTGCTTTGGTTGGAGACTACCTCCAGTTAGTATAATAGGATGAGAGTTGATTTATGAAGATGTCAGAAAATTTTAGCAGCCAACATTTCTAGGAAACTAAGCCTTTCCAATGTGAGGGTATCCTCACATTGTCGTTTTATACTCTTTTTTGTATTTTTAGTTTTTCTTCTAGATTGTGTCCATTTTTTATTTTAACAAAGTATCTCTAACATGTCCATCATTATTTATTCTAAAAGATAAATATGTCAAATAGTAACATTTCTTTTAAAGAGTTAGCATAGTTTTAGGCTTCTCCTTTTGGTAAAAAAAACAACTCTCATTCTAAAATTGATACTAACATGGAAGAGAGCTTAACAAGTCTAGATTTTAGAGCTATTATATTATGCCCCCAAATACAACATTTCTAAAAGACAGTAGAGTATAATTTAAGTAACAAAAGTGGAATCTCAACAGTGACTTATTTAAACCACATAGCTACAAGCCTTGATTACAACTTAATCTCTCCTTGTTGAAGGGCTATTCCCACTGAATGTTCAAACATTGAGTTGTCACCATAGTTCTCAGCTCAAGGATAGCAAAATGGCTGTAGTGCACACTGACCTATCTAAAGGGGTAAAGGGGGAGGGTTGGAGACACTGGAAACACTTTGAGTGAGTCCCTAGACAGATGGTAACCCTTTATTCCAGAGTAATCCACCTTCAGTAAATATTGCTTGAGTCAATGATTGGGATTATGAAAGAAGTGGAGAGTGGATGAACAAAAGAGATTCTTAGTATTAAGGCCTAGAGTTTGAGGCCAAGATCACTATCAGTGAGGAAATGGGAATGTACTAAAAACTACAGAAGCCTAGAATGGGTAAAGAATGGGTTCAAAATTGAAGAGTCAGAGGGGAAAGTAAGATCATATTAGAATGGTCAATTTGTTCTGGTTTGCCTAGTCACTTGGCAGTCACTGCCAAGTTTCATACTCCCCATCCTGGGCAAAGAGATGGGTTACAGATCAAGTGGCTTCGAGGCATGTAGGACTTCAAAAATTTCCAACAGAAAACACAGAACTTTGGTAAGCAAGACATAGTCCAGAAAGCCCACCTGCTAGTGGGACTGTTGACAAAGTGAGCCAAGGGAAGATACCATGCTACAAGTCCCCATTTTATCCAGCCTCTCAGCCTGGAGCTGCTAGAGACTGAAGACTAGTTATATTTCAAAAGAATCCAAATCAGTAATTTGCTTTTGTCTGGAAAGTATTAAACAATTGTGCTGAGGAGTCTTTCCATAATAGAAGCTAGAAAGACTGCCTGGCTAATGATAGCTAAAGCCATTGAGTCCAGAAAACAGAATGAACTGCTTCTACTTCTTCTGATACTGACAATTCAAGTGCTGCCCAGAGTCAGGGAATACTCCTATCTTTTGTTGCATTTGTTTGTTTAGAATAATAATGTGGAAGGTTGGAATTAGATTTACCTGTGGTTTGCACTCAATTTACAGCCTGTTATAAAAATAAATGTTTTCATGTTCACTAGCCTTTAGTCTGATTATTATAGCAAGTTTAATTTTGCATGAAAAGTATGGTAACTAATTATGTGACATTTGCATAACCAGGACAAATTCTCAAAAATATTTGCACAAATTTCCTGATGCTCCCTATTACTCAATAAACCTCAACATAGTAAATTGCCTTGCTAAATTGATTTACCACATCTGCTTTGTCCAATTGTGGCTAGTTTACATAAAAATAATTAGGGTAAATAAGTTACTTTCCCACTGGTAAATGAACTGCCTGCACTGCTCCCCCAAGAACATGTGCTTAGAAAAATAATTGTTGTATTGGGTGATTGTCACAGTAAAAAACTTCCACAGGATTCCAGGTATGAGGAAAAGAAATCCTTTTGGTCAAGCTGAATCATCTCAATCTTGCAACTAGTCATCATTTTGTACTGACATTTCCTGGAGTTATTTGTTCCTTGACTTAGATTTTTAACTATCATCTGTGTTGTTGGTAACCAGGCAGGCCATTTCCTTACCAGTGGACTTAAAGAATAGACCCTCCACTTCAGTGGAAACTTTCCACTGACTTTACCAAATCCTTCCAACTGTAGCCCCATTCTAGCCCCATTTCCAACTCCATCCCCAGAAAACCTTGAGGAAAATGTGCACCCTTCCCTCCAGTGTGACAGCCTCTGCCTAGAAAGGACCTGTGACTGAAACTTACAATGATTCTTGTAGCAATAAAGAGAAGGACAGTGTCACTCCTTGGTTAGGATATAAACTGAGCAGATTACCTTGCCTGGTGTGCCTGCCAAGCAAACTACTGAGAGTAGTAGCAGTGTGGTGTTCTGTATAGAAATAAAAATGCCTTGGCAAAAATTTTCTACATCTCTTGTGTATTCATTTTCTGACACAGGAGGGCTGTGGGTTTCCCACACTGATTTTTTTTTCCATTTCCAAAAGTGTTTGGGATATTTAATAGGTTAAGATTTTGCTGGGAAAGATACTTTAAAAAATAGCCAGTAACAATTACAGTTATACTAGGCATCAGATTTAACTCTCTTTATACTTTTTCCTGGGGCTTGAACTTAGGGCCTTTGTGCTGTCTCTGAGGCCCTCTCCCCTTTTTGGCTCAAGGCTAGTGTTCTGCCACTTGAACCACAGCTTCACTTCTGACTTTTTGGTGTTTAAATCAATAACAAATGCTGGAGGGGATGTGGCCGAAAGGGAGCCCTACTACTTGGTGGGAATGTAAACTTGTTCAACCACTCTGGAAAGCAGTGTAGAGGTTTCTTAAAAGGCTAAACATAGAGCTCCCCTATGACCCAGAAACCCCATTTTGGGGCATTTAGCCAAAGGATTACCAGCAAGACCACACTAAAGTTACCAGCACAACCATGTTCATCACAGCACAATTTACCATCACTAAAATATGGAAGCAACCCAGATGCCCCTCAGTAGATGAGTGGATCAAGAAAATGTGGTACATATACACATTGGAATTCTTTGCCTCTGTCAGAAAGAATGACATTGCCCCATTTGTAAGGAAATGGAAGGACTTGGAAAAATTATATTAAGTGAAGTGAACCAGACCCAAAGAAACATGGACTCTATGGTTTCCCTCATTGTGAATAATTAGTACATGACTAGGAGGGTCTAGCAGAATATCACAATAGCTCAATAGCTATGTCCACATGAACACATAAGATGATGCTAAGCAAAATGAACTTCAAGTTATGGAAACAAGTGGTTTCTTACTGTTGTTATTTTCAACAATAAGTGTAATTATGCCTTTTGTTTTGTATTTCTTTCCTGTGGTTTTACCCCTGATATCACAATTTTAGTACCCTGGAGATTGTATATACGTGTATTGGAACTAGGGGAGAGGGAATACCAAAATTAAGAGACAGGATAAAAAGTCAAACCAATGCAACAGCAATTCTTACAAAACTATATGGTATAAACCAACTGTATAACTCATGGGGAGGAGGGAAATGGGGAGGGGGAGATGGGGGAAAACGAGGGAGGAGGAAACAAGTTGGATAAGAAATATATGCACTGCCTTATGTATGAAACTGTAACCTCTCTGTACATCACTTTGACAATAAAGAAATGAAAAAATGAATAAATGTCTTGCAGACCTTCCTGCTTGGTGTGATTTCAGCTGTGAATGTCAGATCTCAGCTTCATGAGTAGCTAGGATTATTACAAATGTGAGCCTCGCACGTACTATTAGGATGCTACTATTTAAAATAGTTCTTGTTTAGGAAATACAAATGTCAAATTCATGGCTATGCAGCTACCTTTGGTTTGCTTTGCTTTAATTAAGCTTGAATTTTTCAGCTTATGTGAGGAAGCACATCACCTAGTGCTTCTGTCTCCTAGCCTCAATATGAGATTTTCAAGAGATATTTTCATAGATAAGTTATGATCAGATGAACCGTAGTTTCAAAATGCTAATGAACCTCATATATTAGCAGAGAAGGCACATGAATGTGCATGGGGAAAAGATGCAATGATGGTGGAAGTTTAGCAAGATCAAAAGTACCTCCAAGGCTTGATAATTGCTGTACCAGTCTACCCACTACTGGAAAAATAAGTTGGAGAGCTAACATTTCCACCAAATTTACCAGTGATATTTATTATGTTGTACAGGAGTACAGAGAACCATTGAAGCATTTCCTTGTCATTAGAACAATGAGGTTTTGAAGTAGGTATTCTAAGTTTGACATTCTAGGGGTTATAGGAGCAATATTTTCCAAGTTCCAACACTACTTACTTTCTGCGGGTTATTGTTGCACAAATCAGGGCTATAAACACAAGGTCTTTCTCTAAATTAAGTTAGTATGCATTTTCTTAATCCATTCATCCACAATGGAATTGTATGCCTCTTTCAGAAAGAATGACATAGCCCCATTTATAGGAAATGAAAGGACTTGGAAAAAAATCAAACTAAGTGAAGTGAGCCAGATTCAAAGAAACAGACTTTATGGGTTCCCTCATTGGTAAAAATTAGTACATGTCTAGGATAGTTCTAGGAGAAGATCACAATAGGTCAATAGCTATGTACATATGAACATGTAAGATGATGATAAGCAAAATGAACTCCAAGTTATGAAAATAAGTTGTTTATCATTGTTTTGCTATTTTCAAATTGCTATATTCAAATTATTGCATTTTCTTACCTTTCTTTCCCAGAGTTTTACCCCTGATGTCACTGTAACTGATTTTGGTACCCTCGGTATTGTATATATGTTTATTGTAACTAGGGAAGGGAAGGGGAACCTCAAAATGAAGAGACAAGGGGTAAAAGGTAAACCAGTGCAACAGCAATACTAACAAGACAATATGCTGTAAACCAACTGTACAACTTGTGTGTGGGGGGGTATTGGTGAAGAGGGGAAGTGGGGGAAAAATGAGGGAGGAGGTAACAAGTTTGATAGGAAATTGCCTATGTATGAAACCATAACCCCCTCTGTACACCATTTTGACAATAAGTAAATGAACTTAATAAAAAAGTTTATATGCATTAAGATATTCCTTTGATTCTCCAATGGGAGAGCCCAGACTCTTATAACTGTGTTCTACCACATATTTCATTTGTCTTGTCTTTCAAAAGGTGAGAAACTTCTTTCTCTATATCAGAGACTTTTTGTTGTCAGAGCAAAATGACTTTCTAGTTGCCTTTCAAGTAAAGGGGAGTGCTATTTACTTTAGTTGTATCAGGTTTACACCAATGAAAGTTCTTTTTAATCAGAGGAATAGTAATCGCTTTATATCACTGGTATTTGAGGTTCTCCTGAGAGTAATATTAAATTGTTTCACAAACAAGCTACAGAGTTGAAAGTAGAAGTTGCTATAAAACAGACCCTGTTTTAACTTTGGTCTCTGCTTGGCAGAAAAAGAAAATGTTTGTTACTGAGTTTATTTCACAGGGAATGAGTAAAAGTAATGATGGCCATTGATTGAATACAGTTGACCATTGATCGAATACAGGTTCTCAAAGTTGAGTGAGATCAGAATTGCCTGGAGGGTGTGCTAGAAACAGATTCTTGATCTGCTACACCCTGAGAGACCAGTGGGTCTTGTAAAAATCTTGACAACTTATTTCTCTGAGAAGTTTAAAGGTGATAACTTTACTTCCTAAGTCTTGTCTCTCCCATGAATGATTGGCAGTGGATTCAGCAGACATTGTTCTCCTGGAAGTTATCATTATTAAAAAAAATCAACTAAGGTACAGGCTAAGTGCCAGGAGATCAAGTTGAAGGAAAAATGGTTATTGTTAGAGAGACATGCCTTTTTTTTTTTTCCTTCAGATCCTTTCCATGTTCTTTGTCAGGATGAGCTAACACTGCAATTTGAGAATAAGACTGGCCTGTGGAAACAGTAAACACCTCCCGTGATGGCAACTGTTTTCAGGAAGGAGAGGCTTATTGCCTAGAGGGTTTCCACTGTTACATTTAGTACCCAAGTGGCACTTTCATGTTCAGATTTAAAGATCTATAACAGAAGTGTGGCAGCCAGATCTTCCCAGCTTGGTCTTGATGCTTCTGCTTATATGAGTCCTAGTCTTGGTGTTGGAAATGATACTGAAAAATGAATTTTTTTCGTTTGTTTTGTTTGTCATGGTGGTTTGTTTGGTTTTGGTCTAAAACTGGGATTCTAACTCGGTACTTGATGCTTTTTTTTGTTCATTGACTAGTATTCTACTGAGCCACAGGATATTAGGATAGGTCAAGTGTCACCACTAACATTAGAGAGTTGAACAATACAAGACTAACCATGTGGCCTTAGAAGGGATGTTTCTAAGATGAAACACTTAACAGAAGAACAAGTCTACAGCTGTTTCTTTTTGTTGTTGTTATGTTTATTTTGGGGCTTGAAATTAAGTTTTAGGCTTTGCATAAAGCTAGGTACATGCTCTGAACTACATCCTTCCTGATTCACCTCTTTCTTAAGCCTTTTCCAATCCCCAGAACCAAATACCAAACTGTTTCCTTATATTTATGTCCCTGCCTCCCCAAGGTGCAATTTAATACACAGTAAACAAATTTTTCTTTTAGAGGAAAAGTAATTTAATGACATTCTTTTACAGAAAAATAATTTTAGTGAAACTGTCTTATAGAGTGTTTTAACCAAATACATTTTTAAAAGGAATTTTCTCTTAGAGAAAGAACTTCCAACAGTATTTTCTTTTAGAGAAGGAGAAATTTCTTTTGTTATGCCAAGTCGCAAAACGACCACCAAGAAGGCCAAGACTCAGACGTCGAAATGCAAAAGCAAGGCAAGACTTTATTCAGGTGAGCTGCAACTCGGCCCTGGTCCTACCCACCAACACAGTGGAGGTTGGGAGGAAGCCGGAGCTGCGATTGCACAGGGCTTATAAAGGCAAAAAAAAAAAAAAAAAAAGTTAAAGCCATCAGGTGTTCAAGTAAGACAAAAAACAAAGTTACAGCCATCCAGTGTTCAAGCAAGACAAAAAAACAAAGTTATAGCAATCAGGTGTTCAAGCAAGCAAGATTAGAGGCTGGAGGCATTCTGGGGGTGGTTAGAGTTCTTGTCCGGCTGGGCCCTAAGAAGCTTGTCCTGGGTTTGCTCACAGGGTCTGCTTATCTCAGGTTCACGTGGTAAAGTGGGGTTCGCGTGGTAAAGTGGGGCCTAACTTCAAAGTCTGGCTCTTCACTTTTAGAAAGGATTTTAATGTAACTTTCTGCTTTCTCTCAGATTTTGAGGCTTTTTTGTAAATTCTTCCTCTTGAGTTTCCAGCTTACATTAAAGGCCTATAGGGAAGACAATGGAGGGAAAGACAAGCAATGTTCCCTCAAATCTTGGCCCACCTAGGAAAGGCTGTATCAGATTTTGCTCATGACCAAGACAGCTATTCTAATGGTGGAACCACATAATTACACCTGAATCCAGATTGTTCCAATTTCCTATTAGAAGGAACATGGATAGGGCTCCCTTATTCCAACCCTATCAAATGCACTCTCCTCATAATTTGTAAAGGCTTCTAGAGAGGAAGTTCTGGTTTCTGTAAATCATATGCAACCTACAGATAGAGAGTTCCCTGTCAAAGTGAGTTAATCCTAGGATATATGGGATTGAGGCCTCAGTCTTCAGAGCTGAGGTAGACTCAAATTTCAAGTGATAAATCCTCCCACCTCAGCCAAGTCCTCCTCTGAATAGAAAGAAGAGTCCTAATGCTTCCTCATATGGCCTCATTAAGATAACCAGTGTGAAGGTAAAGGATTTGAGAAAAACCATAGAAATTGAGATTGGATACAGAGGGAGACTGTTTAGATGAAATGGGGTAAATTTTGCGAGGGAGCCTTTACAAAAGAAATTATACATGTGCATCTTACAGGATTTTTCTGGTCCTTGCTTACAACCAAAATGTCATTTGATACTGGCCTGAAAGGCCATGGAACCTGTCAGTGAGCCTTTTCTGTTCCTCTATATTATAAAGGAGTATGCTTTATAAAGGGAGAAAGGGAAAACGCAGTCATAAATTTCAGTGTATATTCTACAAAATTAAGAACATAGATGGAAGGGATGGAGTTGAGAGGTATGGGAGAGAATGATGAATGGGGTGCCATTGATCAGGGTTCCCTGAATGCATATACTACATTATTGAATGACAAGTCGTTTTAACTACTTAAATATAAAAATAAAATACAAAAATTATAACAAAATCCTACCACCTAATAAAATGCCCCAACAACAATAAAAAACAGATTTAAACATACAGTTTAGAAAAGGACCAAGTGGACAAATAAATGGATGAAAACATATTCAATATCAAAGATAAAAATAAAAATTACAATAAGATTCACTCATATCTACTAGAATTATGACAAAGTGTAACAGGTTGAAATGTCATGTGTTATGAAGATTGCAAAATAATAATGACTCTCATACACACTGTGGAGAGTGTGGAATTGCTTGGCAAATTCTAAATTTTGACTCTTACTGGCATTTACACTGTTCTTTGGCTATAAATAACGGCCTATAAGAATTCACATTCACATTCTTCAATGGTGTGTTTTCATATTCTGTGTATATACTTAAGTAGTAGAATTGAAAGTCCTCTAGTATCTTATGCCTAACATTTTGAGCAACTGCCAAATTATTTTCAAAAGCTAAGTATGAGAGTTCCAATTTCACCCCACCCTCTTTCCTTGAGTATACCATTATAGTATGTATGAAATGTTTGAATAACAATTTAGAAGATACTTTTCTATCATCAGGCTGGAAAGTATATAATGATGTCTTGCTGCAATAAAATTTTATATCTGCATGAGGGAAAAATGGATACCATCAGCGAAACACAGTAGATGAATTTTTTGGAAGCCTATGAAGATGGAAAAGAATTACCATCCCTAATTAGGATAGAAATATGGATAAGCACAATTTCACACCCATCATAATTGAAAAGAGAATTCTAATTACAGTATGTATTAGTAAAAATGTGCATAAACTAGACTCTGAAGAAGTATAGGTGGGAATGATTTAGACCTACTTAGTAAAGATATAAGCCTTCATGCTCTAGGACATTGAAACCCGTTACCATGGGCTTCATAAGGGAAAAGCTCACATACTTATATAAGCACACAACACCCACAAAATACACTATAGAATTCAGTTCGAGAATAAGCATCATCAAGTTCCAGATAGTAGACATATTGCAAATGGCATCTGGTGATAATCCAATTAAAGAAATTATCAACAAAACAAAAAGATAAATGATAATCCTACTCTTCAAAACTAGAAAACCAACCAACTTTTAGTAACTTGAATGAAAGAGAATATAAATCAATATTTCTTAAAAATGTAAGTAAAGTTATATACATTTACATCAGTGGTCGCAGAAAACATTTACCAATAAAAATTGTAGCACAGCTGAACATACTTTATCCAAAATGTATTAAGGTAGAAGTGTACAAGAAATGTATCCAAGGCCTAACATATGAAACTGTAACCTCTCTGTACATCACTTTGACAATAAATAGAAAAAGAAGCTGAAGTGTTTCAGATTTCAGAGGGTTTTTTTTTTGTTTGTTTGTTTTTGGTGGGGGGGACAGATTTTGAAATATTTGCACATGCATGATGTGGTATCTTAGAGATGGGATCCAAATCGGAACATGAACTTCATTTGTGTTTCTTAAATGTATAGCCAAAAGGTAATTTTAAATGACAGTGCATCTGCATTTTGACTGTGACCTATCACATAGCTCAAGTGTGGAGTCCTCCAGTGGTGGCATTATGTTAGCACTAAAGAAGTTTCAGATTTGCGAGCACTTTGGTTTTCTGATTCCATATTAGGAATACTCAATTTATATATACAACCTAAATTCTAAGCTCAAAAGGGGACAAACTGACCAATAGAAAGAAGAAGGAAAAAAGAAAGAAGTAAGATGATAACAAAGGAAAGAAAAAAGATAATAACAAATTGTAAAAAATAAAGAATATACAAACACACCTTTATAGGTTATGATGTCACCATCTATATCAATATAAAAATCCAAAATAAGCCAGACTCTTAACTAGTACACATCTGTAATTCTAGCTACTCAAGAGATTGAGAACTGAAGGATTACAGTTCAAATTCAGCGTAGACAAAATAAGTTTGTGAGATTCCCAATTAATCAGCAAAATGGTGTGGCTCAAGTGGTAAGTATCAGTCATCTATGAACAGGAAAACTGAAAATATGAAGTCTTCAATTCAAGCTCCCAGTATCAGCACAAAGAAATAACAGGCCATTAAAATTGAATGATTCTTCCCATAAATGTTTGAAATGTCTGATAATACCATATCTGATGAAAATCCAATAAGATAGGATTTAATACATATTTTAACATGGTAAAACACACACATCATTATCTTACCTGACTGAGACATACAAGGCTTTCAACTTGATCACGGACAAAAGCCAATATTTGACTACCTTCATTACTAGCTGATCTTTCCTTACAGTCAATGCAGTTATACAAGACATACAATAATGGCATAAGAATTGGAAAGACTTATGTAATACTGTATTTGTAGATGACATGTTAGTATGCCTGGAAATGATGGAAATCAATAATAAAATGAACTCAACAAAACAGATTCAGGAAAATTTAATATACAAGAGTCAGCTGTCTTCATAGATACTGATAGTAACCTGTTGGAGATTATTCAGGGATAGAATTACATTATTGCAAATGATAAACTACATAAGGAAAATCCCATGTATAAAATGTATCAGATCTCTGAGACATTGAAAGATAAGCCACAAAACCAAGACTTGAAGAAACATAAGGCACTCGCTGTTCTATAATAGAATGACTCCGATTAAAATGAGGTCAGTTTGAAGTTACTTTGAAAACAAGTAACACAGCTCCAATAAAAATACCAACAAAGTTATTTGAGAGTGAGACTAGTTAATTCAGCTTGTTGCTATGCTGCTTTTACAAGAGAGAACTATCAACTATATAATAAAATCATCCAACTATATTTCACATGAAAAAATTTGGAAGGACAGGAAAAAAAACTCTAAGAAAAAATAGCTGAGGAAGGAAAACAGTTCTACACCATAATAAACATACAAATTTTCTGAAATCAGGAGTATGGTGCTTGTACACGAACGGACCACCATGGAAGAAATGGACTTGAAAACCAACAGTTTCTACAATAAGGGCTGTGCCTGCTATCAGAAGGGCTTCACCAAATAATTCTAGGACACCTGGTTTGCCACTGGACCAAATATACAATAAATTTTACAGAAATATAAACTCTGAGCTCATTGGGAATCTAAATGAAAAAAATGATGAGAATACAAAAATGCAGAAGGAAACTACGTAAATTCCTATTTAATCAGATCTGAAGGAATGGTTGCTTAATGGCTCAAACATTAGATGCCCTATAAGATTAGTAAATGTTGAGTCCACATTTTTAAAATTGCATAGTATTTTAGTTATCTATTACTGTTGCTACAAATTCCCACAAAATTAGTTTACTTAGATGTTCACTTTCTAGTTTGTAGAAAAGAGACAGACATGTCTCATTGGTCTACAATAAAGATTGCTACATTGCTATCTGAAGGCATTAAGAGACAATTCACCTTTAGTTTTCTTCCACTGAACAGATATAAATGTCACCTACATTTCTTGTCTTAGGACCTTTCCTCTGTCTCCAAATCTAGTATCTTTCCATATTTCTGATCCCCTTTCTGTCTTCATATCTTCTTTTGACCACAGAAAGAAATGGCTATAAGCTTTCTTGAGCTCTGTGATTACATGGGATCCAACTAAATATTCCAAGACAAGTTATCTATTTCAGAGACCTTAATTTAATTACAACTTCTAAATCATTTTTCCCATATAAAGCAATATATTTGCCAGGCTAGAGACGCAAATGTGTACACTGTTACAGACCATTATGTTGATGACCACACAGGGCAAACAAATATTTTGAAAGTTCCAAATAGGAGAAAATATTTATGATATGTCACAAATAAAAAAACTAAGAGTATTAATTACAATCTGCTTTATGCTAAAGAAGAATTACCATAATACAAACATCAGCACGTCATAGACCATTCACAAAATGACAGCAAAGTAGCCTCTAAAGTTATGAAAAGATGCTCAAATTTATAACTAGAAAAATGCAAATAAACTATATACTGAGACACCATTTCTCATTCATCAAATTGGAAAAGTAGAACTGTTTGATAACTCAGCTATTATTAATGGATAAAGATGTAGCTTTACATATTGCTAGTGGAACTATAAGTTAAGAAAAGGCTTTTTAGGGGAAAATTTGACAACACCTGACTATTTTTTTAAAAAGTTTACCCTGAAAGCATATTTCTAACAACATAAAGGTATTCAAGCATATGGTTTACTATTGTTCCATTGTTGGGGTTTGTTTTTTTCGTTGTTGTTGGTGGTGGTGGTGGTGGTCACAGGATTTGAACTCAGGGACTAGGTATTGTCCCTGAAATTTTTTGCTCAAGGCTAGCAGTCTACCACTTTGAGTCACAGCTCCACTTCCGATTTTCTTTACCAGGGCTGGCTTCTAACTGTAATCCTCAGATCTCAGTCTCCCTAGTAGCTAGGATTACAGGCATGAGCCACCAGCACCTGGTTTGCTGTAAACTAGTATTCAACTTTGTAATCCTTCATTGGGCAGCTTCCATACAATTATCTGCATAGAAACACTGAACAAATCATACTTATTTGAAAATTATTGTGTCTAAACTATGGTCTTATTAAATGCAACTTAATATTGGAAGAAAGTGTTCTTTCATAACACATGGTTTATTAATTTTGGATATATCCCAGATTATTATCTAATAGACTTTTTTCATGGTTTTTACAAAGTTTTTCTTTTATCACAGCTAGTTTTATGTAAGAAAATATTATTTCTCCAATATGTTAACCTCTGTGGTTATGGCTCAGGGCCACGTGAGTTTAGCACAGCAGCACAGAACACAATTTCCCTGGACTTTGTACATGTTGCAGCCACAATTTGGACAGACCACTCTTCTATGATAATATTATTATTAACGAAGTTTATAAATGGAATGTGGTTAAATAGTTATTCTTTCAGGATTGTTATTCTCCTGGGGCTTGGAAACAAGGCAAATAAGCACACATCATGCAATAGTAATCATTCCACTTTTAGTACTTAAAGATCAGTGCACTGTATAGTTGTTATTCACTCAACCATCATTTATTAAGCAACTAATACATCAAATACTGTGCCAACTTCTTAAATGAGAAATGCAGGCTCCTAAGCCAAAAAAGAAGTTAATAACCTGAATGTTTTATAACCTATCTTCTAGTTCATATTCAGTTATTTCTCTTTAGTCTGTTTCCTGAAATTAGTGAGCATATAAGCATAAACATTATACATCTTCATACATAGTAATATATACACTATACACACATATGTGTGTTGATGTTTCTCTATCTTCATCAACAACATAGTAACCATACAAAAATAGGAAGAAGCACACTTTAATGACTGTTATATCACAGTTGTAACTACTTTCCATGTCCCATCTGTATCTGTAGCTTCTATTATTGATGATGTTCTTGTATCACCTTCCAGTGGTTGTACCTACACTATCTCTATAATCTTATCTGAGTATTTTGGAAACCGTGTATACTGGTATTAGAAGTAGGAAATTGAAAGGGAATACCAAAATTGAGAGACACAGGGTAAAAAAAGACAAACAACTACAAAAGCAATACTTGCAAAACTGTTTGGTGAAAGTGAACCAAACACCTGGGGGGGGGGAGGGAAAGGGGGAGGAGGGAGGGGGTTATGAGGGACAGGGTAACAAATAGTACAAGAAATGTATCCAATGCCTAACGTATGAAACTGTAACCTCTCTGTATATCAGTTTGATAATAAAAATTTGAAAAAAAAAACACAAAAACAAACAAACAAACAAACAAACAAACAAAAAGGATGTGGAGCTTTTTTTTTACATGTTATTTTTTACACCCAAACCAAAATTAGGACTCAGTATAATATACACACATTTCTGAAATGATTACTGTAAGAAGAGAAGTGGAATGAATTTAAACAAATTAGAACATCATCTACATCTCGATATGAACATGAGGATTGAGCCTTAGGAAGACAAACCAATGCAACAGCAATACTTATAAAAATATATGGTACAAACCAACTGTACAACTCATGGTGGGTGGGAGGGAAATGGGGATGGAGAGGAGGGGGAAAAATGAGGGAGGAGGTAACAAGTTGGATAAGAAATTTACTCACTGCCTTAAGTATGAAAATGTAACCCCTCTGTACATCACTTTAACAATAAAGAAATGGAAAAAAAAAAAGAAAATGCTGTCCCATTTTAGGATATTATGAATAGGAGTAAATATATAGTTCCATGAATCTATTGTCGATTGAACATCCCATAATCCAGAAATCCAAATTTCTCCCAAATTTGAAACTTTCTAAATTTCACTTTTTAACAGGTTGCCACATGTAAAAATGTTTGCACTTCATCTCATGTCATAAGTGGTAATCAAATCACAGGGGCATTAAAAACACTGAATGGCATTAACTCCATGTTATTTATGTAAGGTATATTTAAAACAAATATAAATATTATGTTTAGACTGAGACTTCATCCCTAAGAAATCTTATTTTGTGTAGAAAATTGATATCTGAGCCCTGTTCCCATTCACATTGGATAAGGGAAATTCAAATTTAACAACTGTAATTTTGATTTTTAATGTGAAACAACTATAGTAATTAAGGGTATCACCTGAATTCTAACAAGTCCTCAACTTTCAGACATGAATTGTTCTACAGTGCACACAGTTCTGCTTGCTGATAGGTCCATTTTTAATCATAAGATTAGGAGTGCTTTTAGATAATTAACTTTTGAAATTAAATCTAAATTAACTTTACATAGCTAGCAATAACTATACCACAAATACTCTTCATATAAATAAGATATAGTGCTTCCAATGAATGGCTAACCACTATATCTTTATGCTATAATTATAGTTAATATTGTTTCAAATTGTCTTATGTGGATTTGACAATGTATTTACCCAAAATATAACCATTAGTTTTTAAAATCTGTTTTATAAATTATGGATACAGTAGTTTTCAAATTTCAACAGTATCCAAAAAATCAAAGCTTCAATTTGGGAATTTTTTTTTTAATATCAAGGGTAATTTTTTTAATATCAAGAATGTAACCCAAATACCTTATGAAAATGAAAATTTTTCAAGACATTCTAGGGAGATAACAGGACTAAGACAAAGCAAAGGACTAAAGGTAAATTTAGTACTTGAGAGAGACTGAAAAATGTTAGCATCATAATGTGAGGAATTCAGTCTTTATTCTACTTCAGCCTGGTGAAGATTCAAGATAGCTAACAGATCCCAGTTCTTCAAGATTTAAAACAGAAATTTTAATTCCTCTTCATGCTGTATACTGTCAGGAGATGTTGCTCATCATAATTATTCTAATCCTAGCTTTAGATATCCCAACATCCTGAGAAATGGTGGCTGCTCTGCCAGAAGGGGCATGTTGAAGGGCTGCATATCCTTAATACAATGCTTTTGCATGGGCATTCCTTAGGCTAACAACTCATTGGTCAGCATGAGTTGTTACAGAAGTTGCAATCCAATCATGTTTCTGGAAGGAAAGAAGTCAAAAATGCATGTTGACAACTTTTTCAGTTGTTGAAGCAGTGATTGAGGACATGGGCCTTAAGGCCAGACTAGGTAATGTCTGTGCTTTACTTTAGTAATGCTGCTATAAAACAGCACAACTGAATGTCATAGAATTGTAAGTTTCAAACGAGAAGTCACACTAGTACAACATTGGGCAGGTGTGGAAATGCACTTCTATAATTTCAGCTACTTGAAGGACAGAGGTCAATAAGGATTACAGCTCAAAGCCAGCCCAGATAAAAAGCAAGATTTTCATCTCAACAACCAAGCCATGTGTCAGTGATATACCTGTGATCTCTAAAAGGCATAGGCAGGAGGACCATGGCCCCAGGCAAACTCTAAGGAAAAAGAATGAGTGAGACTGTATCTACAAGAAAATAAGGAAAGCACAAAAGGACTAGTGGTAGTAGAATGCCTTTCTAGCAAGCAAAATACCCTGAGTTCATAAGGTGAGAGAGAGAGAGAGAACAAACACAGGGTGAGTCATAGACTCCTATTGTGGTTTTCTGTGAGTGTTCTGCATAAGAACCAAAGTGAATGATGTCAATAAGATAACAAGTAATATACACTGAGTGGGTAGAATTAACTTCTGCTCTAAAATGTTTAATTGAGGGTTCCTTGCTTCTAGCTGATATGTTTAGAACAAAATCCCAGGAAGCTCTGCCTTACAGGGTAGGATTAAGTTGATGGAACTCATTACTCAACCAGAAGTGGAAGAAGTTAGAAATATAAATAGATTTTAAATGGTTTATATACATCAGTGAGGGGGCCATCACAGTTAATGAGCAAAAATAGTATGTGCGGGTCAAGTTCAAATGTTTGGAGTTGACATCAAAGAGGCCCTCGCTTTGCCAGTGCCAACTATGCCTAATACAGAGATGGCATGTGGCCATGGGGCTCCCTGGCAATCCTGGCTTCCGGTTGTGAATCTCCAAACACTGTGCCTTGGGATGTCTGGAGAAACTGTCAGGTTGTTGGGCTCTGTCGAGAAGATGAATATTCAATGAAACAATGTAAGCATGTGCTACTCAAGAGAATCCTGACATTACTTCTCACACAAGTTAAAAAGACAGTTTCACATTCTAACTTTATGCAAAGATGCTGGTGTCTATGATCCCTTATGAAAGTTTTCATAAGGATTATCCACATTTTTTCTCTTTGGTTCGCTCAGATGAGAAGCAGCAAACCTTCCAGACATCCTGAACTCATGGACAGTTTGTGGTTTGTGGCAACACAGGCAAGAATTGATGCAGTGATTCAGAATTATTCTCACTGAACAGTTGCATGCCTTTATGAAATTGGCAGTAAATATAAACCATGGTACCCATCTACAATACCCAATGTTGATCTCTGCCATCAGCTGGACATCTGATTGTTCCTTTCCTTTCAGTGATATGCTAGGAATTCTTGCATCTTAAGCTTTGTTCTTCTTTCTAGTAGTCTTTTTTAGAATGTTAAGTGTTATCATAATAAACGTTCATTTCTGTGATGATCTGTAACCCTTCCAATGGCCAAAGTAATCATTTCATGAAAGTTTTACCAACTTTAGGAGTGATCTAATTTACTTATAATTATTTAGCTATGAACTCTTACCCACAAATAAAGCCCTGGGCTTTGGAAAAACTCAAATCTGAAACAGGCTAAGGCAATTAAAAGTGGGGGTTAGGTGGAAGAGTAAAGGAATAGGGGAGAGAAATGGATTTTCTAAATTTAAAACACTCTGCTGTTTCTTGAAATAATGATTTATATTCTTCAAGTTCATAAAAGAGTAATTGGATATATGTGGTGCAATGTGAGAATTTTAGGTATTTTGCCTAAAGGTTTTTAGCAATTAGTATCACGGGTGAAAAAATCTTAAGGTTAGAATAAAAGCCATCTCTCAAAGGATGACTAAAATTGGACTTGTAATCTGGTCATAATAAAATACATTATGTTTATATTAGAGCCCCATGTGTTCAGAGGAAAATTGCAGGACTGGGGCTGTAGGTTAGCACAGTACTTATCTAGCACATATGAACTCTGTGTCCAATCTCCAGGATCAAGTTTAAACAAACAATTAAATAAATAAACAATTGTGAAAATAGACAGATTAGTGTATGCCCATGGTGGTCATGATTAAATAGAATCAAAAATCTATAAGTTCTACAGAAGGACCTTACATTTCTGTCTTTGGAGTACTATATACTGAGGCAAAATATGAAAAATGTGGTGGAAATAAACTATTTTGTGTGTAGGGGGCAGAGAGTTCCTGAGATTTGGACTGAGGTTCTGGGCACTATCCCTGAGCTTCTGTGCTCAAGGCTACTGCTCTACCGCTTGAGCCATAGCTCCACTTCTGGCTTTTTTTTTTTTGGGGGGGGGTAGATTATTGGAGATAAAACCAATGTAAAAGTGATACTCACTAGACACTATGCTGGAAATGAACTTGAGTAGGGGAGGGAGAATGAGGGAAGGGGTAACACAGTTCAAAAAGAAATGTACTTAGTACCTTAATAATATAACTGTAGCCCCTCTGAACATCACCTCTACAATAAAATTTTAAAAAGAAAATTAAGAGTCTCGGAGGAGAAAGATGGCGCAGAAAGAATAGGGAGGCACCCCGACTGGCACCAACTGAATAGCGAGCTGGGAACTCCAACACCCAACACCCCATCAAGAACCCAGCAAAACCAGCAGCCAGAAGCAGTGGAGAAACGCAGGAAAACAAAAAGGAGCAAAAAAGAAGAACCGAAAACCTACACGGAGCCGGAGATTCTCCGGGGCACCCTCCCCCCACCAGCCGACCCTGGCCCAAACAGGGTCAGGCTGGGAAAGGGAAACCCGGCGATCGGCAGACAGGCTGCCAGGAGCGCAGAATTCATATAGCGGGAGACCCCACGGACACAAGGCAGGGTGCGGACCAAGACACACACCGGCAGTGACGAGAAGTTCGGGTCCACACCGGGTTTGGACAAGGGAACACAGCGCGGCAGAAAGAGGGAATGGGGGAGCCACCACGACACTTCGCCAACCCCTGAAGGGCCAACGGCTGCTCGGGACACACACACAAAGCAGCAAAAGGGCCGGGAGATGGCCGGCTGTGCAAGCCCCACCCAAGGCGCCTGGACCTCGCAGACTCTTACAACTAAAATCACAGGCGCTGGTGGGCAATACCAGCCCAGCAGGGTCACCTGAGCCTGATCACGTCCCCCCCTCGCAGCGGAGGCGAGGTCTGAGGGTGCCAAGCCACACCCGGACAGTCGATCCCACTGGGCCCCACACATACTGCCTCCCCCAACGGACTCGCGGGAGGGCGCAAGCACAACCCAACAACCCAGGACTCGCTCTGGGAGGCATATCCCGCTAAAGTGCCTGTTGTAGTGGACGCACAGCGCACAGGAGGGCGGGGCCCCCGGCAACAGCGCCCGCTCTGGTAGGCGTACCCTGCACTGGTGGGCGGGGCCACAGCGGCAGCACCTGCTGCCGTAGACACGCCTACACAGGAGGGAAGAAAGAGCTACAAACCAAACCTGAGAAGCTATCCACGGATCTCCAGATGCGCAAATCACAAAGAAACATAACTCAGTTCATCAAAGGGCAAGCCAACTCACCAACTCCAAAAAGCAGCACGACTGAAGAGGAGATGGAGACTAAAAAAGCAAATGAGGCCATGTTAACAGGAATGATCGAAAGCGTCAGAAATGAAATCAGAAAACAATTCCAGGAGTTTAGAACGGAAATCTGGAAGGACACCCAGGAATCCAAGAAAGAAATGGAAGCAAAAATGGATACAATGCAAGCCGCCTTTAAAGAAAATCTCCACATCCTGAGAATTGAAATGCATGAAAAAATAGATTTAAAATACAACTCTTTAAAGGAAGAAATTTCCACGATCAGAGCTGATATGACAACCATAAATAGCTCTCTGACATCCATAAACTCCACAATTGAAACCATAACACAAAGAGTGGACCATATAGAATCCAGAATCTTCGCCTGGACGATGAAGCAGCTGACAACAACCAGAAAATGACCACACTCCAAGAAAAGGTGAAGCTTCAGGGAAGACTAATCCAGGAACTAAAGGACAAAGACAAGAGATATAATCTGCGCATAATTGGAATAGAAGAAGGAGCCGAATACCAGAACAGAGGGCTTAATCATGTTCTCAATAAAGTTATTGCAGAAAACTTCCCCAATCTCACAGGGGACCCCATCCACGTAACCGAAGCCTATAGGACACCTGGCAGGCCAGACCCCAGGAAAACCACCCCAAGGCACATAATATTCAAGACTACAGACCTCAAGATTAAAGAGCAAATTCTGAATTCAGCCAAAGCGAAGAAGGAAACTTTTTTCAATGGGAAGAGGATTCGAATAACATCCGACTTATCCACACAAACTTACCAAGCTCGAAGTGAGTGGAAGAACACCATCCAAGTACTTCAGAATAACAATTTACAACCTCGGATCAAATATCCAGCGAAACTGGAGTTCACATTCGAAGGGAGAACCAGATCTTTCCACACCAAAGAGGAGCTAAAGGAGTATGTGAATAAAAAACCAGCCCTACACCGCATATTAAGAGGGGAACCCCACCCAACAGAGATCGTAAAAGACACACAGACAGAATCAGAAAGAAACTTCAATAGCCAAAGTCCAGCAGAAAGACCAGCTCACTAAAGACAAGAAAAAAAAAAGAAGAAAAAACAGCCAAACAAGAAAATGGAAGGAGAAAAACACCCTTATCCTTGATCTCTTTAAATATAAATGGCTTAAACTCCCCGATAAAGAGGAGCAGACTGGCAGAATGGATTCGCAAACAAAAAGTTGACATCTGCTGTCTACAAGAGACCCACCTTACAGCAAGGGACAAAAACAGGCTTCGAATGAAAGGATGGAGCAAGATCTACCAAGCAAATGCACCCACCAAAACGGCAGGTGTAGCCATTCTGATCTCAGACAAGCTGGACTTCTCATTAAAGTCCACTCAAAAAGACAAAGAAGGACACTACATATTAATACAAGGAAAAATCCAGAATCAAGAAATCACGGTGATAAATGTATACTCACCGAACAAAAGAGGCCCGACATATGTCAAGCAAATTCTCAAAGAATTACAGAGCAAGATAGATGCAAACACAATCATAGTGGGTGACTTTAATACTCCTCTCTCTCCAAGAGACAGATCCAACACCAGAGGATTAGTAAGGGAGCTGAGGACCTAAATAACAACATTTCCCAAATGGATCTAACAGACCTATATAGAACCTTTCACCCTACAGAGACCTTCTTCTCAGCAGCCCATGGATCATATTCCAAAATAGACCACGTCATAGCCCACACAAAGAACCTCATCAAATACAAAAGTATTGATGTCATCCCATGTATTATATCTGATCACAGTGGATTAAAGGTAACCCTCAACAACAAAGGAAACCACAGACGCTATACACACTCTTGGAGGCTAAACCCCATGCTGCTTTCCAACACTTGGGCCACAGACCAAATTAAAGATGAAATCAACGAATTCATAAGCCACAATGACAAAGAAAACACATCACAAAGAAACCTATGGGACACAGCTAAGGCAGTACTGAGGGGCAAGATCATTGCACTCAGCACCCACATTAAAAGAATGGAAGCAGAGCAGGTGAATACCCTCATGATGAAACTAAAACAACTGTAGAAACAAGAAATGACAGAATCTAAAACGACTAGGAGGGGAGAGATCACAAAGATTAAACAAGAGATAAATCTGATTGAAAATAGAAAGACCATTCAACAAATAAATAAGACTAAAAGCTGGTTCTTTGAGAAAATAAACAAAATTGGCAGACCCCTTGCAAGACTTACAAAAAAAAGAAGAGAAGAGACTCATATATTTAAAATCAGGGACTCCACTGGAAAAATTACAACAAGTACACACGATATTCAAACAATCATAAGGAGCTATTTCCAAAACCTCTACTCAGCAAAAAACAATAATTTTACAGAAATGGATCAATTCTTAGAGAAGTACAAACTGCCCAAACTGAACCAAGAAGAAATAAATCAACTAAATAAACCAATAACTTACGGTGAGAACCAGGAGGTAATCAAGAACCTCCCTACTAAGAAAAGCCCAGGCCCAGATGGATTCACCAATGAATTCTACAAAACCTTTAGTGAGGAGCTAATTCCAATACTCCTCAAACTCTTCCGCAAAATAGAAACAGAGGGAGAAATCCCAAACTCATTCTACGAAGCTAATATCATACTCATTCCCAAACCAGGCAAAGATCCAACAAAAAAAGAGAACTACAGACCAATATCACTAATGAACACAGACGCAAGCTCCTCAATAAAATATTAGCTAACAGGATCCAGAAACTGATCAAGAATATCATACATCATGACCAAGTAGGCTTCATCCCTCAGCCACAAGGATGGTTCAACATCCGTAAATCAATCAACGTAATTCACCACATAAACAGATCTAAAATTAAGAATTACATTGTTATCTCAGTCGATGCCCAAAAAGCCTTTGACAAAATACAACATCCATACCTATTAAAAGCTTTGGAGAGACCAGGAATAGATGAAACATTCCTCAAAACAATAAAAGCCATATACAACAGACCAACTGCTAATATCATATTAAATGGAGAGAAACTTAAATCATTCCCCCTAAACTCAGGAACAAGACAAGGATGCCCACTCTCCCCACTTCTGTTCAACATAGTGCTGGAATCCCTAGCCATAGCAATAAGGCAAGAGGAGGACATCAAAGGGATCCACATCGGCAAGGAAGAAATCAAGTTATCCCTATTCACAGACGACATGATCTTATATCTGAAGGCCCCAAAAAACTCAGTACCCAACTCCTACACCTGATAAACCAATTTGGCAAAGTAGCAGGATACAAAATCAATCCACAAAAGTCAGCAGCTTTTCTGTACACCAGCAACAGACAAACAGAAAAGGAAATTATGGAAACAATTCCATTTACAGTAGCCAAAAAAAGAATAAAGTACCTAGGGATCAACTTAACCAAAGACGTGACGGACCTATTCAATGAAAACTACAAAAATCTAATAAGGGAAATCAAAGAAGACACAAGGAGATGGAAAGACCTCCCATGCTCATGGGTAGGCAGAATCAATATAGTGAAAATGGCCATATTGCCCAAATTGTTATACAAATTCAAAGCAATACCTATCAAAATCCCAGCCACATTTTTCACTGAAATAGAGAAACCAATCCATAAATTCATATGGAACAGCAAAACACCTAGAATAGCCAAAGCAATTCTAGGCAAAAAAAATAGTGCAGTAGGTATCACAATACCAGACTTCAAGCTCTACTACAAGGCCATCATAACAAAAACAGCATGGTATTGGTATAAAAACAGATCGGAAGACCAATAGATTAGAATTGAAGACCCAGAAATAAAACCGCACTCTTACAGCCAACTGATATTCGACAAAGGAGCTAAAGACATACAATGGAATAAACATAGCCTCTTCAACTACTGGTGCTGGGAGAACTGGGCAGCCGTATGCAGAAAACTCAAAGTAGACCCAAGCCTATCACCATGCACCAAGATCAACTCAAAATGGATCAAGGACCTCAACATCAGACCTGAATCCTTGAAACTACTGAAGGACAGAGTAGGAAAGACTCTAGAACTTATAGGCACAGGAAGGAACTTCCTGAATAGAGTCCCAGGGGCACAACAAATAGGGGAAAGACTCAACAAATGGGACTACTACAAATTAAAAAGTTTCTGCACAGCTAAGGTCATAGCCACCAAAATAGAAAGACAGCCAACGATATGGGAAAGGATATTTACCAGCACAGCAACAGACAAAGGCCTGATATCGGATTTCGGTCATCTACAGAGAACTCAAAAAACTAAGCCCCTCCAAGCCCAATAAACCTATTAGGAAATGGGCAAAAGAGCTAAAGAGAGACTTCACAAGAGAAGATATAAAAATGGCAAAGAAACACATGAGGAAATGCTCAACATCCCTGCTAGTAAAGGAAATGCAAATAAAAACAACCCTGAGATACCACCTCACCCCAGTTAGAATGGCCTATACTCTGAACTCAGGAAACAACAAATGCTGGAGGGGGTGCGGGGAAAGAGGAACCCTTCTCCATTGTTGGTAGGAGTGCAAATTAGTACAACCACTTTGGAGAACAGTATGGAGGTTTCTCAAAAAGCTCAATATAGACCTACCCTATGACCCAGCCATACCACTCCTAGGCATCTATCCTAAACAGCAAAACCCAAGATATCAAAAAGACATTTGTACTTCCATGTTTATCGTGGCACAATTCACAATAGCCAAAATATGGAAACAACCCAGATGCCCCTCCACAGACGAATGGATCCAAAAAATATGGTACTTATACACAATGGAATACTACATAGTGATTAGGAATGGTGAAATATTGTTATTCGCAGGGAAATGGTCAGAACTCGAACAAATAATGTTGAGTGAGACAAGCCTAGAACACAGAAAACAAAGGGGCATGATCTCCCTGATATATGACTGTTAACAAAGGGAGACGGAGAGACAGTAGAGACCAAGTCTGTGAATACTGTATATGTTCTTGATACATTGTATATTGCATATGTGTCTACCTGACCTAGACAAGGGATGGAAAAACAGGTCGTAAGATATCAAAAGAAATGTACACAGTGCCCTACTATGTAACTGCACCCTCTTTGCACAACACCTTGTAAAAAAATTTATGTTCAATTAATAAAAAAATAAATAAATTAAAAGAAAAAAAGTCTCACAGGCTTTGCTGCCTAGGCTAGCTTAAAACAGCAATACTCAAACCTCAGCTTCTTGAGTAGTTAGGATTACAGGTGTGAGCCAATGGTGTCTGGCTAGAAATATATTATTTAAAAGGGATGGTGCAGAGAAAATGAAGTGCATATTGTAAGTAGAGCCTGATGGCATCTTTAAGGCAGATGGTGAAAGCCAGAATCTTGGTTATCCAGTATGAAGGGAATCTGCCTTTTCATTTCTCATGGAAATCATGCTGATTTACATGATGGTCACCAGGTTTTGCCTTGACAGTTAAAATGGCACAAACATACTATATCAAGAATACCTCCTTCCATCTTGGATGGCAATATGCTTTATGGCATCCCTTTCCAGTGCCAGCTGTCATATTGTAATTTAGTGTCCTGGGATGGATGCAATTTGTCCCCTCCAAAACTCATGTTAAAAATTGGCTCCCTAAACTGCACTTGGTAGCTGAGGAAAAGGAAGATCATGAGTTCAAAGTTAGCCTGGGTTACCTAAAAAATAAATGTCTCTCAATATAAGAGTGCTGAAAGATGTTGCCATCTCTTTCTTTTCGGACTAAGGGCTTTTATTTGGGTGTGGGTTATTCTCCCAAACAATTTATTAGAAAGCCAGGCCAATTCTTGTTTTTCTCTCTTCTATAGATATCCTCTTCCTCTTATTTTTTCCAACCATACTTTCATACATTGGGTGTGATACCCTTGCCAGCTGCTGCTGCCTGCTCTTGGACCTATAGCCTCCTGACTAGGAACTGGAAGCAGAGGGTAAAACTCCATGCTAAGGCACTTCCTGGGCAGGCAAGAAAGACTTAGCTATCCTGTTTTTTTTTTTTTTTTTTTTTGCCAGTCCTGGGCCTTGGACTCAGGGCCTGAGCACTGTCCCTGGCTTCTTCCCGCTCAAGGCTAGCACTCTACCACTTGAGCCACAGCGCCGCTTCTGGCCGTTTTCTGTATATGTGGTGCTGGGGAATCGAACCTAGGGCCTCGTGTATCCGAGGCAGGCACTCTTGCCACTAGGCCATATCCCCAGCCCCAGCTATCCTGTTTTTGATCCTTAGCCTGACAGATAAGAAATGTAGCCTACTGTTCAGACTCCACCATTGTGAACTAATATATTCTACGTATACACCTAGTCCCAAGTGTTCTGACACAGTAACAAATTACAGACTGAAATTCTAGGAGAACTGGTTACTAGTTCTATCCTCTGAAATACTCCAAAGATGCTGCTCATTCCTCTACCAGGGATAATTCACTGCCATTTCTAAACAATTCTCTATATGTCCAACTAGAAATCTCCATTCCCTTGTACTGTTGTATTTTGCATCTCATATCCCTTGAGTCTCTGCCCTTCTGGGCACTGCATGGTATGTAGTGCTTTTAACTGACATCTGAATTAAACCCTCCTGATATGCTCTAACAAGTAAGAATACCATGTGAAATTTTTATTTTTTATTTAAAAAATAGATCTATGTTTTAGCTGAATATCTACTACACTCAACACTATGCTGACTACCACTTAATATGTAATACCTGGTGCTGACATTATTTACAATATCCAAATTAAGGTACATGGGCTAATTCTAGAGCTTTTATGAGATGTTCATTATTACATATTCAGGGGCTGAAGTCAAGCCAGCTGTGCTGAGCAATCCAGAAGGGAAGGAGGGGAATAGGAAAAGCTGGGCTTCTCCTGAAAGCATGGGTAGGCTTTTATGTTTGGGTTGGAGAGAAAAACAACAAAGAAATGTGTGCATATGAACAATGGTAATAAAGGAGGCCAGAGATGGCTAGAAGGGATGTGTGTGTGTATGTGTGTGTGTGTGTGTGTGTGTGTGATTAGAAATAGAAATATTTCCATTTGTACTATAACACTTCTAATATAATTTTCTTTATCCCATTTTACACATTTGCTTTTGCTAAAAATTTCCAGGACTCAGACTTCCATTAGTATTAATTTGGTAGAATATTCTGAAGAATTAAATCTACCTCAGGTGTCAAGGGCAGATAATTTCCTTTATTTGGAGCATGGGAATTTGAGGTAGTCCACAGAGAGAGAGATTTTAAGTAGATATGTCTTTTAGCACATTTTAAATTATATTGTCTCAGGGGCCAATGGTCCCCAAAGTAAAATCTTAAAGTGCATGTAGGATACAAGCATGGAACTTTTGCTCAGTTGTGACATGAAAGCTTTTTTTTCTTTTTAAGCGGCCTTCTGCAATTGACCCCTATTTCGAAAGCAGAGATACAGCACAGTCAATTAACAATCCCAGTGAATAAGTCAGGGTAAACACACATTTGGCTCTCAATTAGCCAGTGAGTTTGCAAAATTTCTAGAGAATAATGAAGAGACATCATCAGATAATGCAAATTTCCTTAATAGGGACCATAACCCCAGAGTGGCTATGGCTTCTTTTTTTTTTTAATATTCTGTAATTGACTTTTTAAAAACACCATGCTGTGCTTATAATTTCGGTGGAAACTTAAACATTATTCAATAGAATGATTTCCTAGAAACCCTTCTGAAAGTGGTCACAGACTCTGACCTGGCTCTGCTGCCCTGTGTCTGCCAGCATGCCGTTTTATTGCTTCTGGAAAGTTTGAGGCCAAGTGACAACTCAAGAGTTAGATCTTAAAGAGAAGGCAACCCATGAACATAAATATTTTCTGCCTACCTTCAAGAAAGGAAACTGATACTTCTAACACTCAATGATTTTATACATCAATGACTTCTCTATCTCATCTTTATAACTCAACTTTCAACTGACCTGCCCAGAGGACTGGCTAAAATTATAGACTAATAACTCTTGAAGAAATTACTTATGGCAAGCCTGTCTCATTACTAGTTGGAAGCCAAGAACACCTAATTGACATTTCCAGGGCCATGTTGTGACTGGCAGGATTAGGAACTGAACTCCATATTGTGAGGGATGAACTAGGACTGACAATGTTTAAAACTCATTAAGTTGCCTTACGAAACTAAGAAATCAGACTAGAGTCTTTCATTGTACAGAATTACAGGCATGAACCACTAGAACCTGGATTAATTATATTTTTACCTTTAAGTAGTTGTGCAAATGAGATACTCTTTAACAAATCTGTATATAAGTACAATAAATCTTGATTGATATCAACCCTTTCATTATTCTCTCCCATCCTTTTCATCCCCTCCCTTCAGTTTTCTTAGCTTCATAGGATATACATTCAACATGTGCCTATATTCTCTCCCTACTTTCACTCTTCATTCTTCAACTCCCCCTCCACAGACTTTGATTTTTATTACTGACTTTTTTCAAGCCTAAGTCAGTCTCTTAATTACAACCTTTCAAAATCATATTTTTTCATTCTTTCTATTCATAAGGTTGGTTGTAACTCAGGATCACAGAATGAAATAAGATGATAGGCAATAAATACACATTTTATTTGTAAATATAATTTTATTGTTACTATTGAGTTGTATAGAGGAGTTACGATTCAATGCGTCAGGTAATAAAAATAACTCTTCTTGGACAATTCGTCCCTTCCTTTGCTTTCCCTTAGTTTCATCGCCCTGTCCCTGCGCCCAAGTTGCATAATTCATTTTTTACTAGTCTGTATTGAACACCATGACAGCATTTGTTCACCCTTTCTTCTATTTCTGTGTCCCCCTACAAAGACAACAATAACAGCAACAACAATAATAGCAACAACAGCAAAAAGTAGTTTCAATTTCCTACAATTCATTTAGATAAAATAGTATTTTAGATACACACTTGATATTTTGATACTGGATAAAGTCTTTATAACGACATGCATTAATGTGATCAGACATTCTATGTGATTGAAATTTATGTGAAAACAAAAGACTCATAAAACAGGCACTCTTACTGGCTTTGAATGTCTCTAGCAATATAACTTGTTCACTATTCATTTCTCTCTTTACTTGTTAACTAACTTGAACTTTCGCCATCTGCACACCAGAGACAAATGACTGTCTGCTTTGCCTGGAAATTTTCTCTGCCCTGACATATCTACAGAGTAGTTCTACCAGCAACTTTCAATCTCATTATCCTCTTCCTGATCTTTGATTTAAGTCACCATATACTCTGGGTTATTTATGAGATCTAATCTGGAATACATAATTATTCAATGTGACATAGTTAAAAGTCCTCAAGTAGAGAAAATGTACTTTGTATTTTCTCTTTTAAGAGGTGCCCAATCACCTCATGCCATGGTTGAGAAGTGAACATGGATACCAGAACTCCCTCTTAGGTATATGAATAAAAAATACTTGGAAAGAATGGCAAGGAGGAATAATAAGGGGAAAGGGATGTTTTTTAAAGTTCAGAGTTATCTATAAGGACTATATCTTAATAACTATATCCTAATGATCTTTTTTTTCCAAAAAAATAATTACTATTGCTCATGTACTATCAAGTCAATGATCTTTTCCATTAAAACCAAATAGAAGTCCATGGTAAAAGACCCCTTTCACATCCCCTTGCAGATATGAAACAAAGGCATTTTGTCATTTCTTACTGGGGGTGTGCTTCAGCCTCACTGCCTGCATTTACATCAATGAGATTATTTATACTGTTGCCTGCCAGAGGTTTTCTTTCAACTTAGTAGGGAATATGTGTGATCTTTATTATTCTGAACAAACCTACAAGATGCCTTTTGCTTGTGGCATAATTTCAAATAAATAGATCAGATTAGATTCCTAGTGGTCATATTAAAATCTGTAAGATCTAAACAAGGGTATATCAGCTACATGTTTTCAGGTCAAATAGTGGTAAATTTCTCTAGATGAGACTCAAATCCTATTAGTATTGGAGCTTTGAGTACTTCATAGTGTTTCTTGAAAATCATACATGTGATTACACTAGAAGCACAATTTCCAGACTATCTTTGGGCTTACTTACATAGAATCATTCAAATCAGCTCCCTATGACTGAAATAAATTCATGTTTAAGGAAGGAATATTTTCCTAGTTGAGTAACAGGGCAATTTTAAACTTCAATAGGTTAATCAAGTGACTTCATGTATGTTTGGTTTACTTGATAAACTATGAAGAGTTCTATATCTAAAGTTTTTATCATCGTTTATATATTTAGGCCCCTAAATCTTAAAGGCAGGTCAAAGTCAATGTGTCCAACAACATCTCCTGAGCTGCTCTCACATCACCAACTCTGTCTGACTTCACTCGGATCAAATGCCTCCTCCTCTTAGAAGCCATCTTTGAGTTTCAGCGAGTATGCTAAAATGTTTATATAGATTCATCTCCATTAACACATGCATAACAATCTTGATAAATATATGCAATAGTCCTGATAAATACATGTAATTTTTTTCTTGAAGATAATTTCTCTCCAACATTTCTTAAGTCTATTATACATATTTAATAGGTCAAACATAACCTAAACACATGTTCTCTGATGATTAGTATGGTTCTACAAAGAAAGAAGGCAGGCAGATTTGATCATAGAGAATTATAGCTATGTAGTTGATGTCGATTTTTTTCACTCTGACATTTTTGGTGTTTCACTGTCCCCCAAAGACATAGATGAAACATTGAACACTTAGTAAGAAGACATCATACATTCATATCACTTGCAAGTCACCTAAATAAACTATCATGTTGATTGACCATAAGGTCCAAGGGCAGAGATGAATCTAGGTGCTCCTTTAGTTCAAGCAAACCCTTTTCTCTATTAGCTTTTTCCACTGTAGAACAAACAATGCTTGGAAGACTGGTGCCGCTACACCAGGGGTATAGGAGTCATGAGCAGAGTGAGGCCTGACAAGTCTGATGCTCTAAAGCAGGAGCAGCAGTTACATTAAGCATCCCTCGGTACAGATTGGCCCTCTCTACCCCTGTTCAGGGATGACATAACCATTGAAGCATGTGCCAATACCCTATTACCAGTACCCTGATTTATTCTCCTTTGTGCTGGGCAGAGGGCATGGCTGAGAGACCAGACTCTTATCTTGGCAGGGGTCTGGGACTGTCTGCATCTCTGAAACAACCCCTGGTGGGTAATTGGGGAATGACATTGATGGGTTTGCAGGGGGGCTCTGGGGCTTGCACTTTGCTGAGAACACCACTATGATTTAGTAATTCAGCCCATGGGTTAAGAGGAGGAAAGATAATGCAAAGCTCACTAGCCTTTCTCCTTTGACCTCAGGGAAGGAAGACAGGCATGCAGAATTGGAAACCATGTGCTATTATTGAGTTGGCATAGCATGATGTTTTACTCTCAGAGCTTTTATTGCTATGGCAGAGCACTGAACTCCTTCTTTGTTTGCTATACATTGCAATCCCTAGAGATAGCTGCTTTTTCTCTTGAAGGGATTTAAACAAATCATAATGCTTATTTTATTCTGTGTCCACCATTAAGAATTCATGCAGAGAAATTTTACTTGTTGCCAATTAAGATCTCCCAGGGGAGGTCAATGATTACAGCAAAGGCAACCTGTTTAATACTTGGCATCTCCTTAGTCTACATAAATTAACCCCATGAGGGGAGAGGCATGCAAATTCTCCAGAAGCCTGGCTAATATGACCCTTGGAGCCAAGATAGCTACATAGAAGGTAAATGTGGGAGACTCAGGGCTTGATGATACTTGCTGTATCTGCTTTTGTTTCTTCCTTGTAATTTATAGCAACAAGGCAATTTCAAGAAAACACAGTCACAAAGAATTTTTCCCCCTATGGGGTATAACAGCATGTGCCTTCCCAGCTGGCAATCTTAACATTATTCTGTTACACACACACACACACACACACACACACACACACACACACACACACACACACACACACACACACTGTGTATGAATTTGGCATTCTTATTTTACATGTATGAAAGAATTCTTAAAGAAATTTAGGGGCATAGATACCAGTAGCATCTACCCTAAAATATAAACATATCAAGGTTATAGATAACATGAATGAATGTTTGGAGTGTTGATTGGTGTTCCTTGTGAGGAGAGGAGCAAAAATTTAAATCATAATGACAATGAAGGCAGAATGATTCCTCACTTTTTTTCCTTTAGGAAAAGATTCACATGCCAGCTAGTAAACAAAGAGGAAATCTATGTCTTAAAATTTTTGATATGCTAATTCTTAATGTACAATGTTCTTATTGTCTTATTCCAACCAAAGACATTAACATATTTGTCAATTAATGTTTTCATCCTCCCGGTGACACAGAAAACCATTTGTTCCCCTTAGGAAGTAGTTAAGTGTTTTACTAGGGCAAGCAGAAAGAAATCAATAGTTCATAGGTTCTTAGAATTTGATATTGAGGATTGAACTGTCCCTCAGGAAAATGGTAAAAGACTTGGGATTAGCTTTTCTACTTAGTGTTTTCCACCCTTACCAATAATTTGCTTTGTTTAATCTGCTAGGTACTTTCCAGTGAGTCATTCAGTCCAGTACCAGAAGAATAATGAAGAGAGAATGAGTTGCATGGCATAGATATTCTATATCTTATTTTCAAGTGCATAGATCACTTTTTTTTCTAAGATATGTCTCTTGGAAGCTCAATAACAGTGGGTGTTCCAAAGTAGGTAGAATGTGGGGATTTTTAAGTAAAAATTATATTTTATATCCCATATTTTCATATGTTCAACATATATTAGAAATCTTAGCAACTTTAAGAAGTATGAAATTAAGAATGTTTAAAGCTAGGTTTTACTTAGTAGTTTTCAAACTTGTTTAGCCACAGCATGTTTTTTTAAAATATCTATAGCAATCTGGGGTATTAGTGTTTCTTGAAATATACTTAGGGAGGGCTGGGGATATAGCCTAGTGGCAAGAGTGCCTGCCTCGGATACACGAGGCCCTAGGTTCGATTCCCCAGCACCACATATACAGAAAACGGCCAGAAGTGGCGCTGTGGCTCAAGTGGCAGAGTGCTAGCCTTGAGCGGGAAGAAGCCAGGGACAGTGCTCAGACCCTGAGTCCAAGGCCCAGGACTGGCCAAAAAAAAAAAAAAAAGAAATATACTTAGGGAAATGTTTGCGTTGATGAACACTGGTTCTCTAAAGAGAGAAGAGATAATTTGGCCCTTTGATGAAAAGTTGGAAAATGTCTGGAAACATTTTTGATTGTCACTACTGGCAGATATCACTGGTAGGCAGTGAGTAAAAGCTAGAGATGATCCCAAACATCTTACAATGGACAAGACAACCACAATTCTTTAACAACAACAATATTAACAATAAAATACTGAGTTTCAAATAGCAACACTGACTCTGTTGAGGAAGCCTAGTCTAGATATGGATCAGATGGATCTTGGGTCATCCAGAATATCTGCGCAGGTAGCTGTTACTCTGCATTCATCAGATGGGCATATGGTTTGGGGCATGTAGATTCTCTTTGTCTTTATTAATTTTTAGGTATTGGGCATCACTGCCCCCAATTAAATTAACATCCTAATAGCTGGTTGTTACTGAAAAAACTGTTGGAACATTTGATTATGTTTCTAGTAATGTGCGCTTTGAAATTTTCTATTCTATATATATTATGAAGTATTATTGAACAATATTCAAGTTTTATAAAAACATATCAGTCTATGTTCTGTAGCTGCAATATCCTATTCTACACATTATTTTCCATATAACCACAGGGCTCAGCCATCTTAAGTATCAGTATTAATACCTTCTTTTCCAGACAAGGAAACTTAGTCTGAGATCTACTTCAACAGCTACTTTTGTCAGAGCACCCCATAACTTTTAATCTAGTCCTCTTTTTATTATTACTATGGTGTCATGCTACTTCTATTTTTTCATACATAATTTCACATGCAATGTACAAAGAATATATTAAATGCCATAAATATTCACTGCTTTTATTTTTCCTTTAAAACAGTTTGTGCTTGTTCTTAAACTCCTAATTTCAGGCTGTATATAGATAAATATTTTTATTAAATGTCAGGAAAAAGACATTTTCTGCAATTGTTTCTTATGTCCATCATTGCCAGTTACAGATACATGTAACAAAATAGAAAATAGTACCAGATATTATAAAAATTATAGTACAAAAATTATCTCTTATTAGTGCAAAATTTCATATTGGAACAAATAAATATTGCATTTCAAAACTATTATATACTTATTTTTCTAATACAATCAGGGAGATACATAGAAAATTGAAACAAATGTAAATCTTACTGAGCATAGAGTTACTTCTACATTCTGACTCCATTAATTTCTTAAAATAAATTCAAAGACGTTTATCTCTTCCAAAAGAATTTGTTGATATCTAAGAGAGTGGAACTAAATGACTGCTCACTGCTGAACAGCTATATTTGAACTCCACAAATTCCTTTGCAATTTGAAATCTCAGACGTAGATGATAGGTCTATTTCAGTAGAATACTAAACAGGGTGCCCAAAATAACCAGTTATTTTGAGTGAGATTACAATATATTTTTATGTCAACACAGATGGTTATGTTATAAGAAACAACTAAAATCTAAAGACTAGTACCTCTTCTGTGGAGATAAGGATACTTGTCAAAATGCTTCTACCCATTCCTCTACCACATGTTCAACTCTTTTATCATTCACTAAGTGGCAATAAGAATAAACTATACTTTTGCTCAAGCATAAATGCTGATGTCCATAAAATAAGGATCACAATTAATGGAAAAACAAAGTATAATCAAAACTTGTCTGTTGAGTTGGAAGTTAAAGTAAAAACTTAAGTCCACCAGTTCATATTATACTAGCAGCAATGACAACTAGCCCACTCCATGTAAATACAGGAACCACAAATCTAAAGTATGGTAAACTCAGAAGAGTCCATACCAATATATGAGAATATTTGTGTAACTTCAGGCAATCCAGATGTGCTGTGTGTGCAACACGTTACTCCCATGAACATTCATACATCATACACTCTACTTTGAACATAAAAGCATAACTCCTCTGAACAGCAGAATAACTGTTTCTTTTTTTAATAAAATTTATTTATTTTTCACTTTTATTTATTTATTTGTTGTCAAACTGATATACAGAGCGGTTACAGTTTCATATGTTAGGCATTGGATACATTTCTTGTACTGTTAGTTACCTCCTCCCTCATTCCCCCCTCCCACCTCCCCTTTTCCCTTTCCCCCCATGAGTTGTTCAGTAGATTTACACTAAACAGTTTTGCAAGTACTGCTTTTGTAATCATTTGTCTTTTTTAACCCCGTGTCTCTCAATTTGGTATTCCCTTTCAGTTTCCGGAATACACGTTACCTGTTCCAGAATCCAGTTACCTGTATACACGGTTTCCAATGTACGCAGATAAGATACAGAGATAGTGCAGGTACAACCACAGAAAGGGGATACTAGAGGATCATCAACAATAGAAGCTACGGTTTCACATCACATGTTGAAAGTAATTACAACAGTGATATATCACTCGTATCCATAACATGGAGTTCATTTCACTGAGCATCATCTTTTGTGTTCATAAGGGTATAGCTATTGGGTTCTTGTGATCCTCTGTTGTGACTAGCCTAAACCTGTGCTAATTATTCCCTATGAGGGAGACCATAGAGTCCATGTTTCTTTGGGTCTGGCTCACTTCACTTAATATAATTTTTTCTAAGTCCTTCCATTTCCTTACAAATAGGGCAATGTCATTCTTTCTGATAGAGGCATAAAATTCCATTGTGTACATGTACCACATTCTTCTGATCCATTCATCTACTGAGGGGCATCTGGGTTGGTTCCAAATTCTAGCTATGACAAATTGCGCTGTGATAAACATTGTTGTGCTGGTGGCTTTAGTGTGTTCTTGTTTGTGGTCTTTTGGATAGATACCCAAAATTGGGGCTGCTGGGTCATAGGGGAGCTCTATGCTTAGCCTTCTGAGGAATCTCCATACTGCTTTCCAGAGTGGCTGAACCAGTTTACATTCCCACCAACAATGAACTAGGGTTCCCTTTTGGCCACATCCCCTCCAACATTTGTCATTGTTAGTTTTCTTGATATAGGACTGGCCATACAACGGACAAAGGCCTCATATCTAAAATATATGCAGAACTAAAAAAATTACATTCTTCCAAAACAAAACTGCAAAGAACCAATAGCCCCCTCAAAAAGTGGGCTAAAGACTTAAAAAGAGACTTCTCTGATGAGGAAATGAGAATGGCCAAGAGACATATGAAAAAGTGCTCTACATCACTGGCCATAAAAGAAATGCAAATCAAAACAACATTGAGATTCCATCTCACCCCAGTCAGAATAACTGTTTCTTAAAACAAATGCCAGTAAGTGTAAACACATTTACTTTGGAGGAGGCAAGGAGTGGGCACTTGAATGGAGGGAGAAGGGGTGAACAAGTGCAGTAATTGTATTCAGTGTATACTATGTAAAAATGAACTCTTTAACTTGTGGGAAGAGATGGGAGGAGGGAAATGGGATAGAATGAGAGAACGGGTGACATTGACTAAGAAGCACTGTACTCATAACCTGGACTTGTAAATCCCTTGTGTAACTACTTAATAATAAGAAGAATGAAAAAAAAACACCTTAATACTAACCAGAAAACATTTCTACACTGCTCACTGTCATTCACATAATCTTTACCAAAAACAATGTGGCTACAATTGTAGCTATGATATTGAAATAGCCATCACACAGTCAAGTTAGATTTGGTTTGCAAAATATAATCAACTGTAATTTCATGATTCAACAAATTATATATAATCTGCTATTATTGGTTTTCAGTTTCTTTTCAATACTATCCATTTCTATATCCTCATTGGTAGTTATTCCGATTATTCAAATGTCATTATTTTGTCCTATTGTTATTCAAATAGGGCTTTTTAGAAATTAGATCCTGAAACCATATATAAGGCTTTGCTTCTTGACCAATAATAGCTCCATTTCTGAAGGAAAATGGAAGTGATTGCACACAAAATTCTAAGCTCCCTCTTACTTTGTTAGGGTAAGTCTGTGCCTGAAATGGGATCTTAATTTAATCATATCTGTGAAGACCAAAAGGCTTTTTATTAGCTATCTCAAGAAAGCAGAGAAAATAGTCTTTTCCTTGCAGGTTTTGGCTGGTTCAGAGTCCATAAAACCATTACTCCTCCACAATGACATGCTTCAGCTATCGTTACTAGCCAAATTAAACCCTAAACTTCATTCATCAGACAGCATTCAAGACTTTTTGTGTAGTTTCTTGAAAGACAGGGTAAATAAAACATTCTATACAAGGGGTTCAAATATAATTTAATCTTTCAGTTTCTAAAACTATGAGACATTGTAATTAAAATTATGTCACCGCATGCATAGATGATTTTCTTATACACTAGCTAACAAAAGAAAATGATCAAAACCAGGTTTAGCTTTCAAAGTGTCTTGCAGATATTGTATCAGTCAATATAAAAATAACCTCTGTGTGTGTGTGTATGTGCAAGTGTGTGTGTGTGAGAATGTGTTTGTTGTGGTAAATACACTTAAAATGAAAGATTATTCTTGCTATTTTTCTGCCAGTTTTTTTTTAAATTTATTGTCAAAGTGATGTACAGAGAGGTTAAAGTTTCATACATTAGGCCTTGGGTACATTTCTTGTACTGTTTGTTACCTCCTCCCTCATTCCCCCCTCCTGCTCACCCTTTTCCTCCCCCCCCCATGAATTGTTCAGTTGGTTTACACCAAATGGTTTTGCAAGTATTGCTTTTGGTGTCATTTGTCTTTTTATCCTTTGTCTCTTGATTTTGATATTCACTTTCACTTCCCTAGTTCTAATACCAGTATATACAGTATCCAATGTACTCAGATGAGATATAGTGATAGTACAGGTACAACCTCAAGAAGGAGATACAAGACGATCATCAACAATAGAAGCTACAGTTTCACATGTCATGTTGACATTACAATATTTACAATAGTGATATAACAGTCATTTCCATAACATGGAGTTCATTTCACTTAGCATCATCTTATGCGTCCATCAGGGCATAGCTATTAGGCTCTTGTGATCCTCTGCGGTGACTAGCCTAAACCTGTGCTAATTATTCCATATGAGGGAGACCATAGAGTCCATGTTTCTTTGGGTCTGGCTCACTTCACTTAGTATAATTTTTTTCAAGTCCTTCCATTTCCTTACGAATGGAATGGGAATATAGCCTAGTGGCAAGAGTGCTTGCCTCGTATACATGAAGCCCTATGTTCGATTCCCAGCACCACATATGTAGAAAACGGCCAGAAGTGGCGCTGTGGCTCAAGTGGTAGAGTGCTAGCCTTGAGCAAAAAGAAGGCAGGGACAGTGCTCAGGCCCTGAGTTCAACGTACAGGACTGGCAAAAAACAAACAAACAAAAAAAACAACATTTCTCAGCATTGCCAAAAATGAGAGTGGAGTCATCTGTAGATTATTAGGTAGCCACAAAGAGATAATGGAATGATCCAACAGCCTGAACTCTCTGCCAGTTGTTTTATATGTGTGGAAGCAGAGTGTGTTTTGCTATAGTGACCAGATTTGTATCTTACACTACAGTCTAGCACAAAAATTTTGAGTAAAACTATTTATGAGTAAAATTCATCACACCTTAACAAAGAACTAGAACTACTGAGAAAAGATGAATCTCCAGGATTTAGAATGTGTTACAATGATTTACAGACAGTACCAAGCTCAGAGCTGAGGGGTTTAGAAGAGATTTTACAATTAAGCCAAATGGTCAGTGAATGTTTATCTTCCCTTCCATCTCTGTGTAAAGAGATCACCTCCCAACAAGAGATTACAGTAAACAAACAAACTTTAGGTGCATTCTGACTTTTGATTACATAAAGTAATCACAGGAAACAATTCCACATAATGTGAGGAATCATAAAATTAAATATTAGAATATTAATTAAAATTAAGAACTATAGAAATTTGAACTCCATAATGGCACAAATAATCAACACAACCACAAGACTCTCCAAAATTAATGACATCACAATCACTTTCTTTCTAGGAGGCTCTGGGAGAAAAAATAAGTGGCTTTGGAATTCAACTTTTATGTAACCAATTCGTATTTCCAGTGTGCTTGCACAAATCTCTTCAGGTATCATTCCTTACCTAAAACCAGAATATAGCATTTAAGAGGGAAAATTAAATATTGGCAAACTACACATCAGTGTCCCTAAAACCTTCCTCTTTATTACAAATAAGAAGTAGACTCCTGAAACTGAAATGTGCTAAAACTTAGAGTAAAACTTAATTTTTAAGCAGGCAATGTTCAGAGAATTAGTGCTTTAATTTCTTCCACATTGTAAGTGTGGCCAGGTGGCCCGAGCACATTTCTGTAATTGACAAGTTTCAGACTTTTTACCTTCCTAAAATAAGGAGTATCTGCCTATGAGTAGATCCTAGACTCAAGGGCAATTTTTGGCACTGTTCCTTTACTTTAATTAAAGGAATGGCATTCTGCAAGGAGCTTTTGTGATTCCTGCTGGCACCACGTAGGAGACATCTTTTTCCAATTCCTGATCGATGACCAAGATTATAACTACATAACATAGATTGTTTCCTGAGCACCCAAAGAAAGCACAGGAATTTAACTCACCGCCATAGACTTCTGTGTTGTTCCTCGAGTTGAGTTAGAAGATGCTCAATGTATTTATTGGAATCCATGTATTCCTGCACATACAGAATTAGAGAAATAAAACCCCATTACAATAGTCACCAGGTTTAAGACTCTATACCTATTTCTACAACAAGGGATATTTTTGGCCAGATAATACCTAAGTTCCTCCTGGTTCTAGGAGTCTCTGATTCTAGGTTTACAAGCATAATCATTTGAGGTTGCATACTATTTTTCCATATGTTGTGATTACTTATATTAAAAAGTCACCACAAAGAACTAGAGATTTACTTTGTTAACACAAAAATCATCTAATTTACAGAAAAGCCTAAATTTCATAGTAAGCTACACTATAGTCATGTGCTCTAGTAGATAACAGTAAGTGAGACAATATTGATGCTGACTGTTGAAGAAGAATAAAGTAAAGATACAATTTTATTAGTCTTATAAGTCATTTTCAAGTTAAATATTTTCAACCTGTATAAGAATTCTTTTTACAGCCATTGCATTCACTGGATATTTGTGAACACTGAAGGATATTCACTTTCCTTCATATTGATAAATAAACAAAAAACTGTGTTTACTCTTTGTTGGTATTAGAAGATAAATCTTTGGCTTGTAAGAGCACAGCAAAAATAAAGTGTATCTTGTTCTACATAAATGTGCAAGTAAATTTATTTTTGTAAATCATAGCATATTTTATTTAAAACACACACTATCAGAAATCTAATTTGGTGATTTCTGAATATTGAGACTCATACACAATAGAGGTTCAATTGTAAATATAGTATGCAAAACTTTCAAAACACTGCTTCCTTCTGAATATGTTGTTGCTTTCCCCCTCAATGCCTAAAATGGAGCAGTGTTCAATAATCTCAACAGTGAAGCTCTTAGGAAACCAGAGTATCATTTTTACAGATTTGAAATAAACTAGGAGCTTCAATGAATACTGATATTTCTCTTTCTGAAATACATATTATTAACTATTACACATAATCTATCGCATCTACAGGAATATTCAGTATTGGAAGTGATCAAGGGACATCTAGGGGTTGATCTAATATATTCAGTTCCGAAGGGCCCAATCCTTGAGCTTCTAATCCTGGATTTGCCCATATAATCATGAAGGAATCTATAGTAAGTATACAACTCAAGGTGTAGTAAGTCTTTGTCTAGTTAAAAAGTTGTGATTCCAAGACATTAAAAGCTGTTATAATTAGCTGAAGCATTGTATGCCTATTGAATAAATATTCATTTTCAGATGACTGTCGAATAATTTCTCAAATAAGACAACTTGACCTTTTAAGCGTGAAACAGAAATCTCTGCTGTCACATGAAATTATAATGTACATGGCTATAACTTCAAATGTCTTAATTGAATCTAAACTATGATCTAGAATGTGCAATATTGCCATAAACATGAATTATCAAATATGTTCAACTGCAAAGCATGTAAAGACACTGTTCCTAAGTGAAACAGTTCTTCAATTCATTCATTCATTATTTGGACAACTCTTTAAATAGCCTAGTGCTACTCTAAGTTCTACAGACATAGTACTATGAGGGAGAAAGCTATAACCTCAAGGAGTTTATGTTCAGCCAAAGAAGACAAACAAATGAATGGACTGAGTTTTAATCAGGTGTATTCTATGAGGAAATAAAAAGTTTATCAAAAGATAAGTAAGAGGTACAGCTACTTCACATAAAGTCATCTTAAAAGACAAATAACAGAAGTCTAGGCAGGAGGTAGCTAAGAGAGACAAAAGAGGTCAAAGCATTGCAGGCAAAAGAATCAGCATACGGGAATGTCCAAGTTGAAGAACAGAAAAACAAGGTGGTAGTAAGGGGCTGGAAACAAGAATTTGGAAGTGTAGAGTTCAAGATGCAGTTAGAAATAGACAAGAGGGCTGGGGATATGGCCTAGTGGCAAGAGTGCCTGCCTCATATACATGAGGCCCTGGGTTCGATTCCCCAGCACCACATATACAGAAAATGGCCAGAAGTGGCGCTGTGGCTCAAGTGGCAGAGTGCTAGCCTTGAGCAAAAGGAAGCCAGGGACAGTGCTCAGGCCCTAAGTCCAAGCCCCAGGACTGGCAAAAAAAAAAAAAAAAGAAAGAAAGAAAGAAAGAAATAGACAAGAGCCAAATCTTGCACAAGCTCTAGAAAGCAATTTAAAGCTATTGAAGCTGCTTCATACAACTTCCTAAAAATAATAACCAATTCCAACTTCAAAAAGTAGAAGCATTGGTTATCTTACCCATTCTGACAAGCTCAAGTTAGATGTCAAAACTGAAAGTTACAGTGAATACAATCAAACACAGACTTTAGGTTGTACTAAATAAAGCTAACTGAGGCAAATGATTAAATCCTCTAAACCTTAACTCTTTATCCCTCTTATCAGAGGAATAAATGATATTTAAGTTATGAAGGCACAGAGATTCAGTATTCCAAAATGCCAAAGGTATAGAGCAAAAGAATAATTCAGGATGGAGCATTACAGAATAAACTGAAAAAATACACTATTGAATACATGAAAAAAGTCCTACAGGATAAGAGAAACAACATAATCTGCAGTCCTATTAGAGTACAGGACTCAGTGATTTATAAGAAAACCAGTAGATATTGTTTATACAGCCTCCATGTGTTTAGTAAGGACTTTCTAGAAAGATCTTGTCTCTGATACATGTGTAGAAAGTCTTTAATCCGCTGAGGTTAATACACAGAATTGGATTCAAGAAGGTAACAAGACAAACAGCACGGATAATAAAATGAAATAAAATTTTAATAAAGATCAGAGTCTGAGAATTAGAACAAGATAAACTGTAGTAACAGAAATGAAACCTATTTGTCCTTGTAATTGCGATTTTGATTAAGAGATGGCTCCTGAAGTGGTACTTTAGAGAAAGGAGCACAACAGATTGGTATACAGAACTAAACTACTACTTCTCCCAGGTTTTTTTTCCCCCCTCCAGACAAAACTAACCAGTACAGAAAAGGACTAGAGGGATGGTTCGACAACAGAACTCTTGCTTAGCAGGCTTGAGGCCTTACGTTTAAATGCCAGCACCTTTAAAATAAAAAGAATTAAATGGGGTCAGGAAGGAGAAAACTGAAAGGAAAAGGGGGAGAGGGTGACACTATTCAAAATGAAATGTACTCATTCTTTTATTTATGTAACTGTAACCGCACTGTACATTACCTTTATGATAAAAATGAATAAAATGACAAAAAATAAAGGATAAAGATAAAAATGGACAGATAGTTGATATAAAACCAGAAAATATAGTTTGCCTAGTAATTTCAGCTGTTTGGGTATTTGAGAACTTTTAGAATGCAAAAAGTAGGATAATTCATAACACATTTCAGGATTTTTTTAAGTCACTGATTACATAGACTGAAAGGGGTCATCACAATATATTCTAAGTAGAGATCATGGAAAAACAAACCTATTTCATTATTATAGGAGTTGACAAAAAATAGTGAATGCAAATCAGCAATAAGTGCCTAAGCAGGTTATCAGCCAAGATTATAAAGTGTTAGCTGTGTACTTCTGACCATTCCAGATTTCCACTGAAACTAAACATATTTCTAATCAAGTATAAAAAAGCAATAGAAAGACATTTTCAAGTGTTTATTTCTTCAGAAAACACAGTAACTGTTTCTTTAATGAAACATTAAAAGACACATGTGTATGCTAAGGGTATCTTGGCATCTATCAAATAGTTAAAGAATGAGTGAAAAAAATACAAGCCAAGGCTCAGAGTATCATTCAGTACACTGTTTGCCTAGCATGCACAAGGCACTGGGTTTAATTCCAGTACTGTAACAAAAAGAATTTCATATGTGTATATGTATATTGATACCCATAATATGTAATCAGTGAATATGGAGATCATAATATACAGGGAAAGTTCAAATAAAGGCAGCCAAATAATTAAAAAAATCAGTATATAAATAACTTAGTCTTTAATAAGATAAAATAATTTAATAAACAAAACTAAATAAAATAATATAATTTAGTAGATGAAAATAAATATTCCAGGAAGACTGTGTAAAATATCTGATGGGCAGAAGGAGGACCAGAAGAAAAACAGACAAAACTCTCTATAAGTGGAGACAAAAATTATTTTCAATTCTTGAGTCGATAATACATGTTTAAACACAAGGGCATGTTTTGCCTACATTTCTACAATTGGAAGAAGCATTTTGCTAAGACACACTGTGAACTGAAAACATCCAGATGTTTGTGTCTAGAAATTAACCTGCGGAAATTGTCATGTTAGAGCAAATGATGTATAATATATTAGTTGGCAATTTGGAAAACCCAGGTGTATCTGACTCTCTAAAATTGTAAGAATGATTAAAATAAAGCCTATTTTATTTATTTGAACAATTTTATAATTCCTCTGTGTGTGTGTGTGTGTGTGTGTGTGTGTGTGTGTGTGTGTATTGGTCATGGAGCTTGCACTCTGGATCTGGGCACTGTCCCTAAGCACTTCAGCTCAAGAGTAGAGCTCTATCACTTGAGCCACAGTGCTACTTTTGGTTTTCTTGTAGTTAATTAGAAATAAGGGTCTTACAGACTTTCTTGCCTGGGCTGGCTTGAAGCCATGATGCTCAGATCTCAGTCTCCTGAGTAGATAGGATTATAGGAGTGAGCCACTGGCACTCAGCTAATTTTATTATTCTTAGAAAATTACGATAAAGCATATCTAATAAAAATAAAAATGGTATAATTTAAGTGGAAGCAGGATGCAGGGCTGCATTGCCTTGTTTCACCATTTAGACAAGCTACAGGAACGAGTTACAAAAGTAAATAGTATATGCAAAATTAGGGATCAACTCAAGTTTTTTTTCTGTGTAATTTTCTGTTTTTATTGTTTTAAATGCTATATGGTCACTACACTCGTTTAAAAAGTGTAGAGTGTGACTTGGAAAAAAAATCCAGCAACAAAAACTAAGGCTCACAAAAGTTGGACTATAATGAAATTTTAGAAAATTAGATTAAGAATACTACAATAAGTTATTTTCTTTATATTATTGTAAATCTTAGCTGGAATTTGACACAATAATCCTTCTTTCTACTTGTCCTTACTATCATTTTAATAACGATTTCTCCACTTAGGATTAAGGAGATGAAAAATACCAAGTAATATCAAATTACATTTATACAGGATTTTAATTATTTTTTCCCAAAGGTACAGCATTTAAGAGACATCTGTTCCTCGGTTAACACTTATGCAAATTAGAATCATTTTAGAGATATATTTTAGGAAGTTTGCCTTTCCTTTCTTTAATGCAAGTGTTTTAGGGAAATTAATATAAAGTATTTAAAGTGATTATGTGTTTATAGGTATACTCAATATTATATATCTGTGTAGCCCTTAATGTGAAACTCTTATTGTCTGAAATAGGTCAGCTCTGAAGGAGGCCAATTATAAATGAATCTTAATAATATGATGATTCTAAGATCTCATTTATTTGAAGTGGAGTTTAAAATATATTCGCCTATGAAACTTACAGACTCAAAAATCCCTCCAAATAATCAACATAACTTATGGTAGCAGAGCTTGTGAAATCCTGCCAGCATTTTTGTGACTATTAATGTAGAATTCCCAATCCACTTTTGGCAAAGAAACAACAAGGAGAAGGCCAGATGTTCAAAGCAACAGAAATGTTATTAGATACAAAAATTTCCACAATTAGGAATCAACTAACTACCATTACATGTAATGCTGCACTCAAAAAAAAAATGTCATCTTAATGAAAAGGTTACACCTGCAAAGCAATTGTAAAAACACTAAATGTATCCTCTTGGGGAATTAGATAGACAAGGTAATAAATAGAAAGGTATCTCAATTGTAACTGGCATCTGTGCCAACAGAAATTTTCCAAGGAAACATCTTTATATACTAAGAACCACAAACAAATCAATTCAGGAGCCTCAGCTTTAACAGATTAATTCCGCCTTCATTATTCCTCCATTTGTCATCTTTAATTCCTTTTCCATTCAAGCAATTTGCAAGCTTGCTTCCACTGCAAATTCCAACGTAGCTTTTATAGTAGAGCCATAGATAGCTTTCCAAAGCTGGACTCTCACTTGGTCTGTATCTTATGATCAGCTCCCACAGTACTTGACATTTCAACTCATCTTTCCCTCATGGCATTCCGTGGAAATATCTCATATTATTCTGAGATAATCATTTTCTTCTTTCCTTCTTCTGGCCCTATTGCAGAAGGTTTGATTCTAGACTATCTTTCTACTAAAAAAAAAATCCACCATCTACTGTAGCTTTACCTACTATCAATAATACAGATAGCCCAATATTTATTTCTATGCTAGATCACACTCTGAAAGTGAACTCATATCTATCTGGATTTTATAAAAGATCATTTTGGATGTGCCACCAACTTTTCAAAATACGTTTTGCCTATTTTATACTCCCCAACATCAATATAAGTAAGCACTTTTTAATTATATTAAATTTAATAAAATTGCTACCCCTAAAATGTTTCTTTCTTGAGTAAACTATTGTTGATGTTAAGTGAAAAAGAACTGATTATTGTATTTCTAAGCAGCTCATATTATTTCCTCAAATATTGGTTTTATCTAGGTAAATACAAAAGTCCATTTACTTTAATTTTGCTAGGATATTTTCTCCATGCCTGAGTTAGACATAAAAATAATTCAATCTGTCTCTCAGTTCCACAAGTTAGTAACTTGTCATTTGTCAGCATGGCAGTGGATTGTGTAAAAAAGTCACCACTAAAGTATAAATGACATAATTAGTGGCATATCCATTCCCACCTCCATTCTTGCCTTGCTTGGAAAAGTATTGGCAGAAATTTACATAAGTGGAAAGCCTCAGTTAGGTCCCCAGCTAATATGTGAAGTAATTTGACCATGGAAAGTTCAAGGACTAATCCAAATGCCAGTATTACATCAACAGACTGCAGGAACTGACTGATAGATCTGTTGCATCCATGTACTGTACTTCCACACATTTTCTTCCACCCAGATATTGGATCACAAAATGCCATTTCACTCACTACAATATATCACTGCTTCTGAGCCTATTATTACCAATGCCCTTCAAAATCTGAACCATTATGTTCTAATTTTATATCCCATTATTTCCCAAGGCTGCCCTGGGACTCTTAGAAGTCAGACTCCTTGCTTTTCCAGAAGAAGCCAAGATATAAATTCTTCACAGTGCCGGAAGCTAGCATGCATGTGCAAAATATAGATGTCATGAGGTTCAAGATAGCAGTGTTACTTGCTGTTGGAGCCTACGGCATTTCTAGGGACTAGTGCACTGGAACTCAGTTACACTGTCACCTTGGAGGATAGCATTGGTTGCTCCTGTTCAGGGTTCCCATGTTCAGCTATACTGTGTGGAGGGCTAGTTAGCACTTAGCCCAAACTCTAAAGTGTAATGCAGGATGGAGCCTGAGATTGTAAAACTCTAAAAAGCTTTCAAGTTTCTCAGATGCTGATCTGTAGACTCTTCTTTTTCCACTTATTGGCTTATCAATAAGGGATATTGACTCATTCTTCCTATGACTCTCCACTGTCCTCTTAATGTAAACTACGACTAGATTCAAGCATTCTGCTTCCATGTGGGAATTCATCTAGATCTAGAGAGTATGGCTAAGACCAAAGTAGACAAAAGTATCTACTCTATAAAAGATTATATATTTTCATGAGAGACAGACAACAAACAAAATAAGTGGAGATTAGGCTAATGTGTTACTGAACTTAGGTTTACAATATTGCAAGTTTGGCTACTTTGAAAGCAGTTAAAAGTTTATCTGAGCAATCAATCAAAACCAAAACACTTGGCCAAATTGTCAGTGAAAGAAATCTTACTCAACTGGAGCTCTGCTATTTGAAGCATGCCTCCAGTCCAAGAAAAATATTTTTAAATTAATTGTTATTTTTTAAGTAGTAGTACAACATGGTAACCACTAGACATGTCAGTTTATGAATACAATTCACCGTGATCAATAAATATCACCTCGTTCAGGCCAATAATTCTTATAACCAGATGTGACTTAACTAAAATAGTTTTTGTAAGATGGATATTTCCCTTGAAATAGTGGTGCTTATATCAAACAATCAGAAGATTCTAACTCCTACAATTCCGTACTCATTTTACATTCTATTCTTCAAATCTATTCTGGATTGACTTTACTGTTGAACAGTGTATTATTTTGATGAGGTGTTGGGTGAGGGCTGTTCCAATCAGTTTCTGACAAGACTTATGCAAAGAATACAGCAATTGACCACAGTTATTACTCAGAAAACAATTACTATCCATGTAAATATAGACAGCATGATTTTCTAAATTATTATTCCCCCACTCTAGTAGATTCATAATCTATTCCCTAGTTTTCAGCTAACTCATTTGCCATAGTGTTCAGTCCTTGTAAGGCCTTAGTTCATCCCTGCTCAACACACAGATGTTGATTTCCTCAATTGAAATATGATTAATATATGGCTTCCTCCTTTTCAGTTAATATATGATTAGACTCCACATACCATCCTACCAGTGACATCCAGTTGTTCTGCTACTCCGTGATGGTGCCCTACTTTACTTAATAAACCTCTAGAAGAACATTCTTTTATTGAGTATTAAATTTCAACTTGGGGAGGTAGGGTCATGAAGCAGAGAAGAAGGTTGAAATTGGGTCTGGGAGCTGGAAAAAAAACTCAAGGAAAAAGTGAATCATGAGAAGGAATGCAGTTCAGTGAAATAGCATGTACCTGGCTTTTTGTGAGAGCCAGTATTTCATTCCAAGCCAGAAGGAGGAGGAGAAGGAGAAGGAGGGGGAGAGAGGGAGAGAGGGAGAGAGGAAGAGAGGGAGAGAGAGAGAGGGAGAGGGAGGAAGAGGGGGGAGAGAGACACAGAGAGAGAGACAGAAAAGAGAGACAGAGAGAGACAGAGAGAGAGGTCATCATCATTAATTAGACTTGTTCTTCAGTTAAGGTTTTCATTTCAGAGGGTTTTCTAATGTCATGTGATTAGTCCTGTATCCTTCTCAACCTACCCATGTTATTGCTAACACGTGACCTTTTCTAATATCCTTTTTGGAGAAGCTAATTCTAGAAAGGCTACTGAGATCTATAAGGGTTACCTAAAGGAGATCCAGGCAGAAGATAGTTTATTAGAAGCAAGAAAGATAGAGAAACCAAATTGCTGTGAGAAGAGAGAAGAATGAGGATTCATGGCTGAGAGAGATTATATAGGGAAAGGTGGGAAAACCTGGGAACCCCTCACTGTCCAAAGCAGATGAGACCAGGGCAGTCCAGGAAGCGACCTCAGAGTGTGAGGTAGTGACCTAAGAGTCTGGGGACCTTTGCTGACTCACCTTCAGGTGAATGACAGTCAGATGATTCCTGGTTTCAGGCGAGCGATCTGGTGAGGCTACTTGGTATCTTTCATGAAGAGGAAAGGGGATGTTCTCCTGGGCAGACCTAACAGCAAAAAGTTGTTTTCACAGTATGATTTCCTACTAGGAAATCATGACTCGGACTTGTATAAGCAGCAACATCAGGGCAAAGCTGGATATATCTGGTTGCCACTCTTCTCTTTTAGATCTTTAAATTTGGTCATGAAAATGCCATTTGAATTTTGAAAGTTAAAAGTGGGAACATTCTAGCCAATAAGCCCTAAAAACAGACCCCATCATTGGGGTTGTTTACTGTTTCCATAGGGCAATCAATTTTCAATTTGCAGTGTTAGCGAGTTCTGACAAAGAACAAAGAAAGGGTTCTACGTGAGAAAACAGGCATGCCTCTCCAACAATCATTCTCTCTTTCAACGTAGTCTCCTGGCATTCAGCTTGTATCTTAGTCCAGTCTCTAACATGAGGATAAACAACTTTCCGTGGAATGCCTACAGAATCAACTGCCAATCAACAGAGAAAACTTGAGATTGGTTTTTACCATGGAGAGACAGGAATTGAGAAGTAAAAGATAGCCATAAATTTTTACCTAAACTTGTTAGGCAAATTTTGACACTTTCCACCAAATGGACTGATCTCCGGAGGTGTAGCAGCTCAACAATCTGTTTCTAGCACACCTTCGAGGCAATTCTGAGCTCACTAAACTTTGACAACCTGTATTCAATCAAGGACCAACTGTATTCAATCAATGGCTATCGTTATCTTAACTCATTCCCTGTGAAATAAACTCAGTAGCAAACATACATCCTTTTCTGCCAATCACAGACAAAAGTTAAACAGGATCTGCTTTTCAGCATCTTCTCTCAAACCTGTAGCTTGTTTAACTTTATTCAGACTACTTTCATAAGAGCTTCACATGTCTTGTGGTAGAAAGTGCTTACCACTCCTCTTCCCACTGATAGGTATTTATCCTAAGGATGTGTAAAAAATTAGCTAAAATGTAATTGTAGCAGAGAAAATTGGAAGCACCTAAATAATCCCAAGTTGGAAACTGATTAAATAAATTATGATACAGACAGAATGGAAAATTACATGGCTATTGAAAACCATGTTTTTGAAATAAGAAGACGTCCATGATATTATAGTATTAAAGAAAGTAAGATATGAAGCTGTGAAGAAAAAGAACTTTCATTTGTGGTAATCTGAAGGGCTGATACAACCTAAAGTAAATAGCACCTTTCTCTTAATTGAAAGGCAACTAGAAAACTGTTTTACACAAAGAGGAAGTCATTCAGAGGAAAGAACTGACTTATCTCTTCAAAGACAAGAAAAATCTGTGATAAAACACAGTTCTAGGCGTCTAAGCTCTCCCACTAGAGAAACGTAATAATTGTAACCCACATTAACATTTAGTTCAGAGACCTTATGCACATATCACTCATCTGTGTGCCAATCCATCCCCAGAAAGGAAGCAGTATTTGGAATTTAGAAATTACCCACATCTGATATACATGCTGGCTTGCTCTTGATTCTTCCAAGTCTTAATAAAGTGGCATTCTCAACTTATCAATATCAACTTCATAACATTAGAATACCTAATTCAGAAATTCATTCATCTGATGATAGGGTTCTATTTCAATGATTCTCCCTAGGCAACCGATTAGCAGTCCTTATAAAATGTGTAGAAATGCCAGTTCTCCAGCTTTTTACTAGATCTACTGGTCTTTGCAGGTAGAGGAGCCCAGCAATGGATTTTTAGTAAGACTTCCAGGTGGTTTTTATCTCACTAAACTACCTCCATTACATTTATTTCCCATGTACATTCATGTGCCTTCTCTCTTGTTGAAACTTACTAGCCTCTTGAGGTTTTGACTAATTTGAATACAAAATTATTCATGATCTCTCTTGAAAATCTCATTTTGAGAGTAGGGGACAGGAGAAACATTAGGTGACATGCTTCCTTGCATCAGGTGAAAAAAATCCAAGCTTAGTGAAAACTTTGAAAAATCAATGTTGGCTGAATTATAAAGGACATTAGTGCCATCCTTATAGGAGGCATTTTAAAGATTAGCAAGAGAAAATGAGGCATTGGTGACTAGTACCATTAGTTCTAGTTACTCAGGAGGCTGAGATCCTGAGAATCATAAAGTCAGCTTGGGAACTAATGTTGGTGAGACTTCTATCTCCAGTTAGCAACCAAAATGTCAGGAGTGGAGCTGAAGCTCAAGTGGTAGAGCACTACATCGAGCACACAAACACACAAAGCTCAAGGATGGCACCAATGCCCTACATTCAAGCCACAGGAACAGCACAAAAAAAGATTACCAAGACCACTGAGTCTGATGTCTAATGTGATATACCAGTCATTGTAAATGGCTACCTAAGTACTTTTCTTTTTAAAGTCTTAAGATATTAGAGTCAATTAGTGGACTACTGAAATCTGAGCCAACACTGGTCTTGGAAATATATGACCATCTGGTGTCATAAAATGAATTGACAAACAAGAGATTCAGGGAGATGTTGTCAATGCATTTTACTTTGGTCCAGAAGAGTCAACTCCCAATTCTCTCCACAGAATTTAGCAAGCACACCAGGTGGGGTGGTCTGCTCTATTTTTATCCTAACCCAGTTGTGACATTCTCCTTGTTGCTAAGGAGTCAAACTCACAATTGGTTACCATTGATGGTATGAAAGCACTCAAGAAAATCCCTACTGGGGGAAGATTATTCTTTTTTTTTATTTTGTTTTTGCTTTATTAATATTTATAGCCAGAGAAGGCATCCTATTGGGAATCAGTCCTGCACAGTTAAAGCATCATCTCCTCAGAAGGAATATCCATTTGTTCTCAAACTTAATCATACATCAGAGTCATCTGGAGAGCTGGCTGAATGCACGTGGCTGAGTCCACTCCTGAAGTCAGGCCTGGGGCTGGAGACCAAGAGTTTACATTTCTAACAAGTACTCAGAGGATACTGAGCCTCTGGTTCGTGGGCCACACTTAGAGAATCACTGGTCTAATGAGGGATTCTCTATTCATTTTCTCCTTGCCTTACACAACTGTATGCCAAATGCTGTCCTAAGGATTTAAGTTAATTCATTTACTTTTCACAACAACCTCATGAAATAGATGTTTTTTATATGAGAGCGTATTGACTCCATTGTATATGAGAGAGAGAGAGAACAAAACAAAGTGTATTCATTGGGCTAAGTTTTAGTTGTTTCTGGAGTCCCCGCAACAGGACAAATTTTCTGTTTTTCTGGAGTATGAGTTTTCATTGAGAAAGCAGTAATCCTGTAAATTATAATAGTCTTGGTGAATTATTTCGTTCAACCCATCAAATCTGTGAGATGTACTATTTTAATTTCCATTTATAAGATATTGTGGCAGATAGGAGCAAGCGGCTTCTACAGAATCCCACAGACCCCATCCAGATTTTTTAAAACTATCATTTTAATTTCTTTTTCCTTTTATTTTTTTGCCAGTCCTGGGGCTTGAACTCAGGGCCTGGTCACTGGCCTTGGCTTCTTTTTGCTTAAGGCTAGCACTCGGGAAGACTATTCTTTTGGAGGCAAAGGATCACATGCTTGGATAGGAATGGGGCTGGAAATAGGGCTGGGAATAGGATTGCTGATGGATATTATTGGAAGAGTTTGGTAATATCAATGGAAAGTTCCCACTCAAGGGAGTTCTATCTTTTTGCTTCATTGGTAAGACTGCATAACCTGGACATGGCTGGCTAATTATAAACAACACAGATGATAGTTAAAATCAAAGTCAAGGAGAAAATAATTCCAAGACAGAATGATGACTGGTTATAAGATGAAGACATTTTGTTATGACAGAAAGAATTGCTTTTTCTCAGACAGGAATCCGATGGGTGCCTTCTAATAGAAAAGTCACCCAAAACAAGAATTGTGTTTCTAAACATATATTCTTAGGATAACAATACAGGGAGTTCACTTTTCAGTGGGAAATAATTTATCTATCCTTATTATTACTGAAAACCAGATACAGGTAGAAAAGGAAGATGTGTTCAATAAAATTAGAAAGGCAATTTACTATGGCTAAATTTACTATGAGTAATTTACTATGACTAAAGCTAGCTTTATTGCAAGTAGATTGCTCCAAAATAAAGGGTTACCATCTGCCTGGGGATTCACTCAGAGGGTTTTCAGGGTCCATCACAGCCTTGCTGCCTCCACTCTCCTGATAACCGTGGTTACAGCTCAATGCCTGGACATTCAGTGGGAATAGCCCTTCAACTAGGAGAGGCTTATAAACTTCCATCATGGCTTGTACCTAACAAATCCACATGAGTCATTGTTGAGATCCCAGTTTTGTTACTTAAATTATACTCTACTGTCTTATAGGGTACTTGTACTTTTTGGGAATAATATCATTGCAGTAGTTTCTAGACTTGTTAAGCTCTTTTCCTTGTTAGTATTAACTTTAGAGTGAGTAGAGAATTTTAGAAAGAGAAGAAGCCCCAACCTATGCTAACTCATAGAGAAAGTTCAATATTTGACATATTTATCTTGTAGAATAAATAATGATGGACATGGTAGAGCTAACATACTAAAATAAAAAATTGGAAACAATCTGGAAGAAAAACTAAAAATACAAAAATGAGAGTAGAGAAAGAGAACGGCAGGCTGTGCATAAAGGAAAACCTTAGTTTCCTATAAAGGTTCACTGCTAAAAATTTCTGACATCTTTGTAAATCAACTCTCATCCTATTACATCCATATCTTGAGGTAGTGACAGTCTCCAAACAAAACAATTCTTTATTAGATCAAGTCCCCATTTCAAAAAGAATATTAAAATAATTGCAGTGCTACCTTCTTAATTTTATGCCTGGTCAGAGCCCAATATTAAATTAGATAAAACATAAAATGTTAAATGTGTTGTACAACTGATTCCATACAATTGCTGCTGCCTGTGGTCCTTCTGCTCTACCAGATGGAATTTGTGGACAGGCCAGGAGAAGCTACTCCAGTTACTTTGGGCCCTTGCAGATACTTGCAGGCAGTTGCCCCTGGGACTGTGACAGGCAGGATGGCAGCACAGGATTCAAGACCCTAAGTGCTATAGGAACTTGTATTCCAGGTGGCTTATGAGGCCTTAAGTGTTAGAGCTCTTTCTTGCCCACAACAGTCTTTACTGAAGGCAGGTGCCTGTCCCTGAAGCTCTGAACATTTGTTCCTGGACCAGTCATCTTGTCAGCCTTGCAACGGCCCTGCTGCCAAGGCAGCTTCCTCTCTGTCACTGTTGCTGCTTCTGCCCTTCTTATCACCAGCCCAGCAAAAATCAGGATAAGCACTGGAGAGAAAATCTTTACTAGGATCTGACTATACTATCAGGGATGTGGTGAGAAAAGTGTCTCCCAGATGCTCACAAAATGAGTTATGCAGCCTGCTTATGTTGCTAGAGGAGAAAGAGACAAGGATGTTTGCACCAGTCCTAGCAGTTCCCTCATGTTTGTGCCAATCATGGTACAGTCTGCTATGCAAATGAAGGAATTTGTGCCAATCATGGTACAGACCATGATACAAATAAAGAATTGTGCTTTTGCCAATCACAATTTTTTTGGGGGGGAGTGGGCTGAAGTGCCAATCTGATGGGAATGGCAGTTGTGGCTGTGGTCCTTCGATTCTTTTGAGCCAAATTCTAAATACAGGCTGATTGCTGGGGCAGTGTCTTCTGGAACTATGCTTTGGGTGTTGGCAGGAGCTCAGGTTGGCTTCCTGTTGACTGTTGCCTTTTGCTCAAGGTATCAGGGCTCTAGAAAAGTTTCTAGAAGCTGCTAGTTATTTGTTAAATTTTCTCTAGTTCAAGCCCCAGGACAAGCAAAAGACAACAACAACATCAAACAGCAACAAAAGACTAGCCAAGTATTTGGAAGGAGAGAAAAGAATAAATGTGATAAAAGACAGGGTGAAAGACAAGCAAGGTATTTGGGAAGAAATGATGTGAAGGATGGGCTGAGCTACTACTAGGCAGAACAAAAACAATAGAATTGTCAAAAACACCCACTAGACAACAGGAAGAATATTTGTAAGATGGCATTATTGAATTATTAACTTACTCATTAAATCAAATGCTAGGGAAGATTATATCCTCTTTGAGCTCTTCAAAAACAAATAAAAATGATCCCTGTACATTGTAAGTATGAAAATATGAATATGAAAAATGGCCACTCAAGGACACTGTTCCTGTCCAAGTTTATCAGGTCATTCACAGAGTTATTTAAAACATGGAATCTGGGAGGTGTCTTAGGATTTGGGGACCAGTCTTAAGAATGAGCTTTGTGAAGTTTCTCTTAAGGAGAGCATGGGGCACTAACCTTTGACTTGATAGGTCAGTGGCTAGAGCATGAAGAAAAACCAGGAAAGTTAACACTTTGCATTATTTTCCAGATCTAGGAAGCAATATATTCAAGAAACCAAGGTTGTTGTGTTCTTTTTTCTTTACCAAATGTCTCACTCGTTCATTAAAAAATAGGACAGGTTTCATGTTGCCTTTTGAAAGCACATTTTGTGGCAAACATATACTAAAATATTACCAAAAATGTGCAAGTCTCTTAATTTTAACTTTCCTTGATGTGTGATTTTCTGCACCAAACAGTCTAAATAGTCTCCAGTTAAAAGCATTGAACAGGGCTGGGGATATAGCCTAGCGGCAAGAGTGCCTGCCTTGGATACACAAGGCCCTAGGTTCGATTCCCCAGCGCCACATATACAGAAAACGGCCAGAAGCGGCGCTGTGGCTCAAGTGGCAGAGTGCTAGCCTTGAGCGGGAAGAAGCCAGGGACAGTGCTCAGGCCCTGAGTCCAAGGCCCAGGACTGGCAAAAGCATTGAACAAATACATTGTGCCTAGTGGTTAACTCATTTGTTTATTAGTATTTATTTTTATTATATATTTTTATTAGCTTCCGTACATGCCGACACATGCACACCCCCCTCAGGCACATGCTGTTCTTATTTCATAGTTAAAGATAAAACTCTAGGTAAATATATGCTCATAATTGTGTGCACACATGCATGTTTAGATTTTAAAACATACCCGAATTGTCCTTGATACAGAATTTTTTAAACGATAGTGCTCTTGCTGCTGTGTCATTAAGACTTCTATCAATTTGTGAGCTGAGTATAAATATCTACAATCTCAATTTTTTTCCAAAGACAGATACAGTAGATTCAAACACCTTTGTAGAAAGAGTAAAAGATGAATAGCAAACAATTGACGGATGCCCTTAAAGTTTAACATTAAGGATTAAACAGCATCATCTGATGACTTACTCAGCAACTCAAAAGACAAAACGTAATAAAATCCATCAATTAGCATTTTCATCTTCTCCGCTGACAGAGCTTAATGGTATCTGCAAAATGTAATTTCCCACGCAGAGCTCTTTTGACATTTTCTATTTCCTCCTGTGCTTCTCTTCCATTGCTTCTGGTATGACTGAGAGCAGCTGCTTGCTCCAGTCCACAGTAGCAAATGCATCACCTGCCATTGAAAGGATAGCAATTACTATGTCCATGCTAAATCTCAGGAATGGCTTGGGCCTTGCTTTTCCACTTAGATGTGTAAACAGTCAACCTAGGACTAGTTTTAAGTTTCTGAGTCTTAGCAACAGCAGCTGGTCTGCAGGTTCATGTCACTTAAGGTGACCATTAAAGATGTGAAAGCTGCCAAGACAAGAATGCCTTCTAGTAACTATGACTCCTCTGTCAAGGGAGCATGCCAATTCCCACACAATGTGACAAGCAGTGATGACAAAGATAGTGTGTTGGTTTCAGGATGGGAATTGGAATGGTTTGGGCTGTTCCCTGGGTTTCCAGCTGGTGGGAGTGCATGATCTACCTGCAACTGTCAGCAATTCCATTTCCTTCTCTACTGGATATCTCTGTTTGGCTCTCATGTGCCACATGGGTCAACCCCAACCTAGCCTTGTCAGCCCCAATAGTCAAAAATGGAGATTTCAGGAGATAGGGAGTATGTGCCAGGATAACTTCAAAGGATCACCTAAGAGTCTTTGTCTCTAATGAGGACATTTTATTCTTACAAAATTTCAGAGTCAAGTGCCTTGACAAAGTGTTGTCAGTGTGTAAAGTGTGTCTCACATGGCAAAATAAATTGCTTTTCAACATCAAGCACCAAGTGAAAATTACTATTACAAATAGTCATGACAAGACTCCATGAACAAAATCCCAACTACCGGATATACCAGAAGCAGGATGAATGCCCATTTTTGGAAGAAGCATTCATTGCTAAAGAGCCTATCAGCATGTGGGTAAAATTGTTTCTGAACATGTTCCTTGGGAATTATTATCTCCCTGGTCCATTCCCTGCCAACTTCTTTATAGGGACAATGGGATTTTAGAGCACAGATCCTGACATTACTCAAGTCATCATCTGGTAAAGAGAACATCTTTTCACATTTGTGCTTCAATTTGAAATATTTCATAAAAACTTAAATCTGGTTTTTAAAATTATCTTTAAGTAGCTGTACACAAAGGTGTTTCCATGTTTTTGTCAGGATTTCAGTGATAATAACAGAGTAAATAGAAATTTATGTTCACTGATTTGCCTTTGATCTTCATTAGTCTGGATTAAACATTTCCAGAGCTCCTTTCCCCAACCCCCCACTTCCTTGCTGTTTATTCTCCTTCTGGGGATAACTGTGTGCTCTCCTTTACATCACAGATGGGTGACCTGAGGCAGGAGGTTAAACGACTTGCTCAGAGTGAGACAGCATGTCAATACCCAATGCAGGTCAGACACAGGCTCAGGGCTGTTGGCCTCCTGAGTAAATCCATCACTGTGAAGCTGGACTGCCTGACAACACTTCTCTCAAAGGTTCCCTTTCAAGGGAACAGTCTTGTTTCAAAAACAAAACATTCTATTACCCAGCAATTGGAACTTTCACCACCTTTTTTCTTTTTTTAAATAATTAAGAATCTAAAATATGCCATTGGTTCTGTGAATTTTTCCTTTACTATTCCCTAACACGATGAACACAAAGTCCCTACAAATTAAGTCTTCCCAGATTTGGCTCAGAAAGTGCAATAATTAATTCTCTGACTAGCAGCTCCAGGAATTTTACAGGTATTTGGTGGTCAATTCATTTCAGAGTTTCCCTAGGCAAAAAATGAAAAGGAAGGAAGGAAGGAAGGAAGGAAGGAAGGAAGGAAGGAAGGAAGGAAGGAAGGAAGGAAGGAAGGAAGGAAGGAAGGAAGGAAGGAAGGAAGGAAAAAGACACAGGATGATAATGTTGAGATTTTTAGGTCTCATTTTCTTTATCTCTCTCCTTTTTTAGATACATTTGAGGGCCTTGGGGGTTGGAGAGGTTTATTAGTCAGTTCATGGTACATCAGAAGAGTAAAGTCTATGGAATCACTCAGGGCTGAATTTGTACCTGTCCTCAGGGCCCTGAATACACTATCAATGAACTGTAATGTTTATTTCCTTCCTCCTATGACTGAGCAAAGCTAGGGCTATGATGAATGTAACTAATAGAGTGTGGTGGGGAAGTCACACAGAAAGAGTCAATGGTCATCAATTCCTACAACACCTATCCGTATTAGTCATGCTCTGTCACCTTCTCAATACCATTGAATTCCTAGCAGAGCCAAGGATGGTGACAGTTTAGCTTCTATGCCTTGTCCTTAGACTCTTAATCATTTCTGAAGTTATCCTGGGAGCCAGTCAGATTGCATTGCTAAATAGAATGTTAGAAGATAACCAATGGACAGGGAACTTCTCAAACCCCTTTGCTACCATTTCTGCTACTTTGTACCTGTCTTCATCAAATACTGAAAGGATGACATAAGTTACTGTACTAAAATAAGATAAAGGGAAGGACTTAGGACATTCTAGGCAGGAAAATATGTACAAATATGAATGTACTTTAAGCTGGTATGCTTAGTGTTACAGGAAGGACCCATTCGGTATGAGAAGGGGAGGTGGAAGGTAGGGATGATTTATTGCAGTACTTATATGTATCATTTTAAAGACTGCCTTTGCCCTGATATCTGTCATCTACAGTGAACTCAAAAAACTAAGCCCCTCCAAGCCCAATAAACCTATTAGGAAATGGGCAAAAGAGCTAAAGAGAGACTTCACAAGAGAAGATATAAAAATGGCAAAGAAACACATGAGGAAATGCTCAACATCCCTGCTAGTAAAGGAAATGCAAATAAAAACAACCCTGAGATACCACCTCACCCCAGTTAGAATGGCCTATACTCTGAACTCAGGAAACAACAAATGCTGGAGGGGGTGCGGGGAAAGAGGAACCCTTCTCCATTGTTGGTGGGAGTGCAAATTAGTACAACCACTTTGGAGAACAGTATGGAGGTTTCTCAAAAAGCTCATTATAGACTTACCCTATGACCCAGCCATACCACTCCTAGGCATCTATCCTAAACAGCAAAACCCAAGATATCAAAAAGACATTTGTACTTCCATGTTTATCGTGGCACAATTCACAATAACCAAAATATGGAAACAACCCAGATGCCCCTCCACAGACGAGTGAATCCAAAAAATATGGTACTTATACACAATGGAATACTACATAGCGATTAGGAATGGTGAAATATTGTTATTCGCAGGGAAATGGTCAGAACTCGAACAAATAATGTTGAGCGAGACAAGCCTAGAACACAGAAAACAAAGGGGCATGATCTCCCTGATATATGACTGTTAACAAAGGGAGACGGAGACAGTAGAGACCAAGTCTGTGAATACTGTATATGTTCTTGATACATTGTATATTGTATATATGTCTACCTGACCTAGAGAAGGGATAGAAAAACAGGTCGTAAGATATCACAAGAAATGTACACACTGCCCTACTATGTAACTGTACCCTTTTTGCACAACACCTTGTAAAAAAATTTGTGTTCAATTAATAAAACAAATAAAAACAAATAAATAAAGACTGCCTTTGCAACACACTAGTAATTTGACCGTGCACAAGTCTCTCAGCCACTTTGTGATTGAGGTTTTTTTTTCATCTGAACAAAGAGGAAATAATAATAATAAACCTCTACTTTATGGAGGTTTTTAAAGGATCTTATTGAATCACAACAAAAAAAGCTAAATCTTAATTCCTTAACACTTGCAAAGTCACCACTATGAAAATACTAGCTGTTTCTCTTGAAAACATGAATGTAGAGTAGGTTCTAGAAGTATATGTCATGGAAGACATCCAATGTGAAAGGTGCCAGCAGGAGGTAGGTTTTCTTTTCTTAAATTCATAACCTATTTAACTTATTAGTAGATAGTAATCACCTACATTTACATATAAAATTTCTCATGACTGCTCTCAGGAGTTGAATGCATGCTTAACCTATTTTCAGTAGAGGATGCAGCTGATGATCAGCCAGCTCCATAGATCATGCTCTTCTATGCCACCTCATGACCTTTAGCCATCTCTTCATGTGTATACATTACAAAAATTCCTCTGTTGAGTGCTTGCAGATTAAGCTATATTAAGAAAGGACAATCAACTGTCCTCTTCTGGAGGTTGCTGACCACCTTAAAAATGGAATAGCAGTGCATGTTTGTTGAATGTGGGAAGCACAAGGAGCAATCCAAACAGCAGCTAGCAAAGTTCCTAAATGAAGGTGCAAGTCAGGAAACAGTTACTCATTGTACATTCTGCATTTTTCAAGAGTAATCTGACCAGCCTCCTTCGAGTACTGTTTGAGCTGGATTTCTGCTCCAAGTGGAGAAATAATAAGCCAAAGCCACATCAATTCTATGAGATTCCATTACTACCCTTGTTATGGTGGCAAATATTTGCTGGGTGCTAATTACAAAATGTGTATTATGCCAAATGTTATGCACAAAATATCAAGTTTCCCATGTCCTATCAGCATAAGCATGACAGTCTGTTTTTACAGATGTACAAACTTTAGTAAAGAACAGTGATGCAACTTTCTATGGTCTTTCATGGTATGAATTGAATGCCTCAGGAATGCAAATGTAGGCTTTCTGGGCTACAATTACAATGTTTCACTTCCTTCCTCTCTTTTTCTGAATCATAACAAGAAATTTTACTTGAGGCAAGAAAACTGCTATTTTCAGCAACAAAAATAAAAGCCAAATCTCAATTACTAGAACTTTAGTGATTCTTCCTATCTGGCCATTGTGTGCTCTGGCTGGGACGACTATACATTTTTTTTTCTCCCTTTAGCTTCACAAGTACATGCAAGCAAAGACTGAAGGTATTATCATTCATACACAGGGTGAGCTAGAAGTCAGTTTGAAGTCTATGCATGTCACCAAAAGAAAAGCAATTACACAAAGCCCCTTAATCCTGTATATATTTTACATGTACTATAAATCTCCTTCCTTTTAAATCTGTCACTTTTTCCATAAAATGTGTAGATGAAAGAATCATAAAAAAGTTAAATAAAAATTTTAACCTAATGATGTATTGATTGTGCATATATAACTTTAGGTTTACATATTCTAGGTTGTCATTAAAAGGCACATTAAAAGCCAAGTTTCAGTAATTATTCACTTTTCCCATTACTATTACAATCAATTGCCTATTATGAAAATTATTGCTATCTTTAAGAATTACTTTCCTAAGTGAAGTAATTAGAACGGCTTTTTTATTTTCTATGGAAGTTCCAAACATTGATTTTATATGTTAATCAGAGTATGGAAATTGGATATAAATTTTATTTAAGAAAATGAATAGCAACTTAGGCTTTACATCTGATGTTTTATGTACAGTGTTTCAAGGCCTTGTGCTTCTTGAGAACACATAGCTGATTACTACATCTGTCAGAACTGAGATCGGTAGAGGTTTCTCTCTTACAGTCTCTAGGGTCTTGAAATTCCAGAAAGGAAAGACGTAGTCCTTTAATCGGTGCCGAAGTTTGGAAACTCACACCTTTTGTTCATCCTGAATAACCATTATTTCTTAATGCTCCAAGATAAAACACAGGTACAAAGTTTCAAAAGTATGCCTGACATGAAACTCAGTAAGTTAAATATTTTCTCTATCCCTTACTGTTACCTGGTGAGGAACTTGTTACTGTTATTATTACCAGATTACCAGACTAGCAAATGCCTACAAGTGGCTGACCTGGGAATCAGACCTAGTATGCTGGCTTTAAAATCTTTAACACCACAAAATGCACACAATGAAAACAAAGATATTTTTATACAAGACTGAGTTTCATGAGGATTTGCCCTTAGGTACTTTGTCAGGTAATGTGTCAAATGAAAATGGATGCCTTCCCTCCTCTTTATACTGTGATGTCATGCAGAAGAATATGCATGGGACCAGAGTCTGGAGATGTAATAAAAGCAAAAGTACAAATATCTGCATATATTTTACTGGAGTCAGTATACCGAACTGAAAAGGAGATTTGGATAAGATATTAATCCTAATTCCAGATTAACCAGTATTACCCAAGATAGTTTGAAGTTTTAAGTCCTCCATCATTTTAGCCTTGAAATGTCTCAAAGCTGAAGAAAGAAGGGTTAAACTTGAATGTCTCAAGAAAGAAGAGTTAAACTTCTAAGGAAACAATCTCTCTTTTGCTCACAGGACAGCTGACAGAATTCTGGGGCAGCTCCATCCCACTGAATTTCACTGGTCAAGGAATAGAATGAGTGCTAATTAAGTACTGTCACCCTGAGCCATCCACATGATCACTAGAGAGACATAAGTGACAATTTTATAATTAATACAGAAAAACCTAACATTACTAGATCCTTTATTGGCTTCTGACATAAATCAACAAACTTCTAGTGGCCATAGCAAGCACTCAGAATTCTTGTCAGTATTGCTTTATGTTCCCCAGTCCTCTTCATTTTATCCCCAGTCTTCTTTCATTTTATCATCAATAAAAAAGCTACTCACAAATATGTCAGCATGATGGACAATTTTAATTTCTGCATAAGCAGCCTGTATTCTCATATGTGGGTTTTAAATTGAACCCTGCCATTATTTAGCTGTACTCCTTGAACTTCTATATGAACTTTCTTGCCTTTTTTAGTGTTTATTTGCTTGAAATTTCTCATGTCCTTGACGCTTCCAATTTACAACAACATGATTTAAGAATCAATTTATTGTAGAAATAAGTAGAAAACTAGTGTTTAACATTAATGTACTATTAAACACCTAAGATTTAAGAATAGGTTCAAACAAGATTGTTACAGGGAAGACTTTCCCCAATTGTTGTAGGTTAAACTGTGGGCCATCCAAATTCATTCTAACCTGGAATGTGGCTGTGTTTAGAGATTGGATCTTCAAATTGATAATTATATTAAAACAGAGTCATCAGGTGCCACTAATCAAATATGATTGGTATTCCTTAGAAGAGATTAAGACCCACAGAAAGAGAAGATGGTGTTTTCACTTGCAATTAGCAAGTCAGGGAGAGAGAGAGCTTAGAAGAATCCCATTTGACCCATACATACCTCATTCTCAGTTTCTTACCTTTCAGAATTATTAGACAGGGAATTTGTTTTTTATCACTATGAAACCTTTTATATTTTGTTATGGCAGAAAACACATAATAACATCATTATATGCTACATTCAGATGTTTATGTTTGAATCAGGATTTTCTTTCTTCTTTTCCTTTTCTTTCTTTAATTTCACTACTATGATTCAAACTCAGGGCCCTGAGATTGCACAAGTGCTCAACCACTTGACCCAGGACCTGTCAGGATTCATTTATTTCAGATAGCACCTTGCATTTTTTCCTGGGGTTTTACTAAAGGGAGATCCTCTCAATCTCTGCCTCATATGAAGCCAAAAGCATAGCAATGCATCCACACATTTGAATAAAATCCACACACTGAATCAGTTTTAAAAATCAAGATTTTAATAGTACCAAATAATACAAAAGATTTTGGAATATTTAAAAGACAAATATAAGAAAAATCTAATTTGTGTGTGTGTGTGTGTGTGTGTGTGTGTGTGTGTGTGTGTTAAGTTTAATTTCTCAGTTTAAATTTGGTTAGCAATATATCAGTGGCTCATGCCTATAATTCTAGCTATCCAGGGGGCAAGACCTGGATCATGGTGGTTCAAAGCCAGTTCAGGCAGGAACCTTCAAGTGATTCCATCTCCAATTAACTAGCAAAAGGTGAGTTGAAGGTGTGGCTCAAGTGGTAGAATGCTAGCCCCTAAGTTCAAGTCCAAGTACCAAAAGGAAGAAAAATAATAATTTAATTAAGAAAAAAATATACACAATGGAATTTTATACCTCTATCAGAAAGAATGACATTGCCCCCTTCATAAGGAAATGGAAAGACATAGAAAAAATTATACTAAGTGAAGTGAGCCAGACCCAAAGAAACATGGACTCTAGGGTCTCCCTCATAGGGAATAATTACCACAGGTTTAGGCTAGTCACAGCAGAGGATCACAAGAGCCTAAAGCTATGCCTCTGTGAATGCATAAGATAATGCTAAGTGAAATGAACTCCATGTTATGGATACGAGCGATATATCACTGTTGTAATTACTTTCAACATGCCATGTGAAACCGTAGCTTCTATTGTTGATGATCCTCTTGTATTTCCTTCCTGTGGTTGTACCTGCACTATGACTGTATCTTATCTGAGTACATTGGAAACTGTATATACTGGTATTAGAACTAGGAAAGTGAAAGGGAATACCAAAATCGAGAGACAGGATAAAAAGACAAACGACTACAAAAGCAATACTTGCAAAACTGTTTGGTGTAAACCAACTGAACAACTCATCAGGGAAAAGGGAAAGGGGAAGGGGGGAATGAGGGAGGAGGTAACAAACAGTACAAGAAATGTATCCAATGTCTAATATATGAAACTGTAACCTCCCTGTACATCACTTTGACAATAAATAAGAAAAAAAATTTTTAAAGAAAAAAAATAGCAATGTGTTACTAGGTAATGAAGTATTTTCTATGTAGAATGGTAACTACATGCTATTGTCTAAGGTGCCAATAAATATTGAAAGTTATAATGGCCCTATTACAAACCCACTAGTTCTATCAAACAGAAAAAAAAATTCTGCTGGAAAAAATGAACAGATATGATTCTGTCATTTTATTCAAACTTTTCAATAATAAAGACCTTTGGAGGCCAAAGGTCTTCAGTTGCATCAGCAAATCCTGAATGAGGAGCCCCAGCTTTATATACAGATCTTATTGTGAGAGATTCAATCCCATAGCACTGTCAACATTTACTTCATTTCATTCTTAACAGCACTTCAGCAAAGGCAGTATTCAGTGCACAGTGGCTATCAAACTCTCTTTTGGCATTTAAGAAATTGAGTCATAGCTGATTTCCTAAACCAGTTAAAAGGCATTATCAAGATTAGAACCAAGTATTTCTCAATTATACAGAGGCTTATTTCTGCTTTCTAAGAGACTGAATAATGGCATATGTGATTTTTTTTTACAAGTACAATGCCACTTTCCCATCTTTATGTGATCCTGCTGTTTTTGCGACACAGGGAAAATCCAAGCAATTTCAACTGAATCAATACACCTCTTTCTTACTTCTGTCTCTGCCCTCAAGTCCCTTTGGCAACACAACGTAGAAGTTCCAGAGGAAAAGTATCTCCTAGAAAAAATGAGAAATTTATGGGACTTTTTCTCTTTTGATCTTTAAAAAGAACACACAACTAAGTTACTAAAGGGGGAGGGGGAGACTTTATGAAACAAGTCCCCTGGGCTGTGCATACAGGCTTCAGGACTATTTTTAATAATGCATATAAATAGTAGGCTGCTTTGGTCTTTGAATGCCTGAACTGTAGGACAAGTAGGAAAGAATTGTGTGACTTTTGACATATGAGAATGTATGTGTGTGAAGGGAAGCTAATTGAACCAGTGGACTTGGCTGTCAGGAACAGGGACAACACAGTAATACATTAACCAAACACAGTAATATACTCAATGGCAAACATTAATTTATTTCTACCAAGACAGATGGCCTTCTCCTTGATATCAATGGAGGAAAAATAATTAAGAAAAGCTAGAGCCAGTGTGAAACAGATAGGATGTCTTTTGACAAGGTGATTCTTCAGTTTGTAATTAGCAGCAGATAAAGTGTTGTGCATTTTACATGTTAACTTGGTGAAAGAACAGTTAGTCATTTAAAATACTAATCACACTTTCTCTTTAAAGTGCCTTCCAATTATATTTGCCTTTCTGTCCTATTCCATATGTATGTCATGCATTTCATGGAAAAAAGTTTAAAGGAATGTTATTTTATAGTAACTACAATTTTATGAATCTGTGGTTTCTGGTTTAAAATACATGGTTTCAGAAGCAAAGCCAGTGCACATAACTGACAGTCATGTGGTTCCTCTAGCTTCCTGGTGTTAGAAAGCCAACTCTCACTCCCATAAACTACATGCTTCCTCTTCATTGAAATCTCCAAATGCAGGTTACACTACCAGCAAATGTTTTTAAATTATACCAGCTTACACATACGAAGTATAGATGTTACTGGAGTCAAAGGGAAGTATGAGAGAAAAATCAGGCCATAGCAATACGAAGTGTTCTTTAGTTACCTAGAATTGACTACCATTCTTCTTTTGTTCCTTAAATGTTAACGTCTTTTGTTTAAACTTAGTATAATAAATTCTAACCATTTTGCTAATAAAAAACAGTTCTTGGTTCCTTCATATTAAAGAATACTTAAAGAATTTATTTCACCTAAAAAGTCCTCTCTTTTGGACAGTTTTACAAAACGAACTTGGTTTTCTCCCTCTTCTGTCTTCACAAGTATTTATTGAAATTTTATTAGGCACTAAGTTGAATTTCCTGATTGCTGGCACCCAATTATTTTGACACAATATTCAGAAAGAGGGGGGAAGCAGGACACAATAGTTGGCCTCATAAATCTTTATAATCTAGCTAACAAACCAGGAAAGAGGTAGTGAGTGACCCATAACAATAGTCTTTAATAATGGCAATTTGAAATAGTAAAGTTACTAAGAGTTCAGAAGTGCTAATAATTCCTGCTGCAAGAATGGCCTGGAATTTCCTCATAAATGTAAGAATCAGATCTTAAAAATTTGTCTGGAAAACAGAGAAGATATTTTAGCACCTTAAAAGTTCATGTCTTATTAAATACTCTTGCTCAACAGCCAGTTCTTGTTTCCAGAAGCATTTCCAGATTTTCCAAGGAACATTGACAAAATAATTTTCCTTAGAAACGATTCCATTATCATTTCATACAAACCACTCTAGGTGTTCACAGGTCTTCCAGATCAGATTTATAATAATCTATGGTATTTAAAAATATATTTTCAATACCATAAATCCTTATTCATCTGTGAGTTAAATCACTAAGATCATTGGACCAAAGGGATTTCTTATCTACTACAACCACATTTATTTGGAAAACACTTATATAAAGATATAAATACGTCAGTTTATCACTACATAAGAAATGACCATCTGGGATATATCCAACCCTTGTCTCTGACTTATCACCTTGAGGAGTAATTCTGCAATGTATTACTTTTTGGTGAACCCTCACCTCTCAAGGATCTATCAATAACTCCTTCATGCAGTGCTTCTAAGAGGGGTGCAAAGATTTTTTTCCCCCTCAGAAGAGTACAGCAGATGATCAAGTTGGAAGAGAAATGTGTAATTTGATCTGAAAGATGATCCATGATTTTGTTAATTTATTGGTTTTATTTTCAAATACACAATGAAAAATGATTACTCTACTGGACATATGTCTCTTCTTGCATTCATGCTTAATGGATACCAGGCTAACTTCTCTCATTAACCTATTATCAATCTTTCATTGGAGAATTTAAATAATTTTAGTTATCTATATGTCATCTACTCACACTGTCCTTACTGAGGTTAGCAAATGTATGTCATTGAGCTACTTATGCTAAGACAAAATATCTGGGAGAAATGAACTTTAAGACTGGAATTACAATTTGGCTCAGTTTCAGACCTTTCATTTCATGGTCACTTGGCTCTGTTTTTCTCAGTGGTGAGGCACACTATCATGGCATGACGCATATGTTAGAAGATGCTGCTCACTTTAAACAGGAAACAGAGAGGGTTAAAGAGCTGGAGACAAGATACACCATTGCAGGTCATGTCCCTAGCAGCCTACTTCCTCTAACTAGGTCCCACCACTTCACAAAACTGTGATTAAATTAGGAATTCATCAATGGATAATCCATTCATAAAATCAGAGCCCACAGGATCCAATCACTGTCTCCAAAGCCCATAAGCTGGCAGCTACCCATAAATCTGTGCAAGACATTTCAAATCCAAACTGTAACATCCTATATTTTGGGGTGTTTGCATTTCTAGCACCTGGGACAGAGCCTACAATGTAGCCTTAAGTAGAACTACATCTCCTTGCCACTTTTGTCACTCATATACCATATAACAGCAATTTCATGAGATTCAGACTGATGACTGTAATCTCTAATTCATAAATGGAAGAATAAAATAAACATTCCTCAGGCTTTAGATAAAATGGAGATGGAAATGAACACTTACCTAGATGTTTTAGATGTATGGGTGGGGACATGAATCTGCAATGAAATCAGATCACCAATGATCTTGTACAGATGATCCAGAGATCATGCTGCTGCTAGCTTGTAATAGCGACATAAAAGGAGAATGTTTTTCTGGTCAATTAAGGGAAAGCATGAGTACTTACTTCCTCCTTTCTATGTAAATCTTCCTCATCCCTAGAAAATGCTGTGTATTGTATCTGGCACAGTCTTGGACAGTTTGAATGGTTGTACTCATCAGGTACCATGTTGTTTGCTTTTTTAAAGCTATTTTCACCCTCGAAATATACCTAGCAGTTTAGAGCCTATTCCCCACCACTATATAAGGTATATAAAGTAGAGTCTTTGGGCTTTACATCCCCAAATGAGTCTCATGGGAAAAGGATTCTGTAATGTACTGAAAGACAAAAGCAACCAGAGGTCACTAGATTCTTTGTTCTGGTGACCACAAAAACTGAAAACACAGGGGACCTTTTGACAGATGATGTCACAGTGTTGTGATTAATTATTCCCCAAACTTAAAAGGCTAGGAAGTCACCAGAGTATGGCCTGCAGGCTGGTGTGCCACTTCTTTATGTCAGCAATGGAGGACAAGGTAGGTGGAAAATGAGTCCCATTGTTGGATTGGAAGATGGGTCACATAGAGGGGGTGTCAATTTTGCAAAATGTACACTCTCTTGATTTTATCTTCTGAGGTGCATTAAAGGTGAAGGCCTATTCAACGAAAATCAGACACAAATCTTCCAAATAATGCATCTCAGACACAGGTCCAGTGACTGATAGACTTGCTGAGATAATGACTGCATTTAGTAAAATTTGTACAGTGCCTTGAGCTAGGCACTACTCATAAGGGACAATGCATTAAACTTATGTTAAGTCACGGAGCACATCATACATTTTGATGTAGTATTAATAATACACATACCATTTGCTATGTACATTTGCTGGATTTCCAGACTTAATAGCTACTTAAAAGAATATAAAATACATTGAAATTGTTAAAATGTGAACACTTACATAAAATTAAGAAAATGTCTAGTATCAGAAAATGACTAATCCATTATAGCTGTAAAAGGAAACACATATTTGCATGCTTTTGAAAAATGGAAAAGAAAAATTGTTCAGTGTTACAAGCCATATTAAAAAATTAAAAAGGGAACTAAGGAATTTTATTCTTTTTTTTTTTTTTTTTACCAGTCCTGGGCCTTGGACTCAGGGCCTGAGCACTGTCCCTGGCCTCTTCTTGCTCAAGGCTAGCATTCTGCCACTTGAGCCACAGTGCCCCCTTTGGCCGTTTTCCATATATGTGGTGCTGGGGAATCGAACTGAGAGCTTCATGTGTAGGAGGCAAGCACTCTTGCCACTAGGCCATACTCCCAGCCCCAGGAATTTTATTCTTGCAAAAATTTATTTCTGGAAATTAGAATGAGGCTACCCAAAGTAAATATCTATCTATATGTCTGGTAATGACTGAAATTAGCTATGTCCAGTTACTCTCACAGACATGATTATAAGTAAAAGATATACTCAGTCTTCACACATATGGAGCTTAATTTTACTGTGGGGATCAGAACAAAACACATAGTATGAATAGTATTAAACCTAATTTGTGTAGTAATAAGCAATGCTGTTGAATATCAAGGGTGAGATGGGTAGGTGCTTACTTGATGTGTGACTTTGACTATGGTGTAAATTCTCTCTTCCTAGATAATTTCAAAATACTGGTGGAATGTTACTAGATGCAGAGTTGGAAAGAAATGTGTACAGTGAGCTTTCTGGAGCAGTACAAGCCAGTCCTAGTTCACTCCTGGTTATAACATGAAGAACCAACATGCTGTAAGGGACAGGGCCTACAAGGAATAGTGAATCTTTCAGGCAAGTATCAGTTGGTTGGTTTGTTTTGCCAGGAATATTTGAGCAGAGACTTTTGCCAGGAATATTTGAGCAGAGACAAAAGAAGACAAAAAGAAACTATGAAAGCATTAGGCAGAGAGTTGGGGATGGTAGAGGAAAAAGTATGAGCATAAAAGCCCTGTGGTAGAAAATTATTTGGTATATCTGATGAGCAATAAGGTCTGGGTGAAAGGAAAGATAGGCAGGGGCTAAACTAGCACCTTGTGGGTACATGAAGAAGTTATATGTTTATCCACAAAATACAGGGACAAGGTAAAGTTTTATTTAGGGCAGGGAGATGGATTCATTTACATCTTTAAATAAGCAACTGGCTGCTGTGCAGAATAAATAATGTACTGCAACCAAGGTGCTTGTTTCAACACTGAAAGGAGGGTGAGCAGTTCAGATAGCTGTGCAAAAATATGGGCAAGACGAATAAGTGGCTTGCAGTAGAGTGGTAGACAAGGGGGTGAAAAGAAACGCTCTATTTGGAGAGATGCAAACAACTTCTATTAACACCTACCAGAAACCATGAATGCATTGGTTGCAAGAAGATTAATAAGGCACCAAGATAAATTTAATATATTTTAGGCTTTCATACTGTGTGACTAGAAGGTTTAGGAAATATAGCTCACCAATCATTGAGACAGGGGAGATCAACACCAGATCAAATTAGAGGCAAATTGAGCTCTTTGGGTCAAAAAGGTTAGGGTTAACATACGCAGAGCTATAGATATCAGTTTTACAAACAATTATGCAAAGACTATATAGCTCAGGGGAAAAGTCAGGGATGTAGATATTAATTAGAAAGTCACCCAACTATTAATGATTGGAACATCCTTTGAGAACCATTTCCATAGAAGATGAAAGAGATCCAGTCTTTAAGGAGTCTCTAGGGAGGAAGCAAACCTTTATAGAGATTGGTGAAACATGGACCAAAAATATCCCCTGGAAAATTCTCCATGTTCTCAAAGCTATGGCTGTCAAGTCTGTGTTCCTAAAACTTTACTGTTAAAATCCATGTTACTACTTAAGTAAGCCAACAGCAGTTTTCTAGCTGTGAGACCTGACCAGAGAATAAGATGCTCTGATGCTAATAGAGAGCAATGGTTCCTAACTTCAGACACACATACTCACTAAGAGGTGAAGAAATACTAACACCTGAATTGCACTGTAGGGATTATGATTTAATTTTGCAAACTGATTGCATGTAAGGGATTTTTAAGCAGAAAAACTAAATAAGAGGTGTGAAATGTAACAACTGAAGCAATGAGCTAAAGGTCTCAATAGCACTAAGGAAATTTGCCAAAATTATCTTGCAGCAGGAGTTGTGATCTACACATAGGATAATTCCATTGTGTTGCTGAAGTTGGCTCAGGACATGGTGGTGGGTCAATCAAAAGATCACTGGGGGGGAGCATGAAGGAAGCAAAATAACAGAAGAGAATTGTGTGTTAGGAAATCTTTGAGGAGGTAGGGTTGGCAGCAGAAATGGAAGGTGACTGTACCAAAGAATGAATCAATGTCTTCAGTGAGACAAGAAGAACAAGTGGAGAATGATAGCAATATGAAGGAAATGTTTTTTTTTTGTGTTTTTTTTTTAAATAGAATGCAAAAGACTCACATCCAAATCAAGTACTTCTGGTAGGTTTTTCTAGGATAAATCCCAAATATGAGCATTTCTTATCAACCTCACCTCCACCCCTTAACTTAAACCAATTTCACCTCTTACCTCACTGTGAATGAGCAAAATGACCCAAATAGATTAATGGCATGTAGGGGCAACACCATTCCCAGATTCAACCCATGGGCTTCCAGGAATACCAGGAAATGGACAAAGACTTTTATTTTAAAAAAATAGGCAGGGGTGTAAAATCCTCAGAACGTAGTCTAGACTTAGGGAAGGCTACTAAGTAGATCATCCTGAGAAGAGAACTTGATGTCAGACTATGAGTTCAAAATGCTTTTCAGAGGATGAGATGGGAGGAGAATTTGGACCTCAGAAGATTTGCTGAGATGAGCTACATTAAAAGGTTTGGGTATTAAAGGATTTCCTAGCCAAAAAAAGAAAAACAAAAACAAAAAACTAGTAAAGATGCAATTAGTCTACTTGCCTTTAACAAAATAGCTCTAGGGCAAGGATCTGAAATACTCTAATTGGCCATCTGGCAGCTTCCAGGGCTGCTACCCATCATAGGAGCATGTGATGGCAAGGTGGTCATCTCAAATAGCAAGTGGCATGGTTATTAGACTGAGCTGCTGCTGCTGCTGATAATTTTTGAATGGATGCACATGACCAAGTTCATTCTGCTGACAGCAATGTGACCATTTTCTGACAGAATGGTCATCTACTTGTCATGCATTACCAAATAACAACCCTGATGGAAAACACTCATCTACACCTGGCCCATCACAAGAACTGAGTCACTCCAGCAAAAATAAATAAACTTATGTGACCCTTAAAAACCATCATCTCATTCTTTGATTCTTTTGAGCCTAAGTATATTGTAGTAGCTTAATTACTGCTGTAGGCCCTGACCCTAAAATGACCATATTTCCTGGACCAAAGATTGATCATAAAATTTATTTTTTTTGGGGGGGGGCAGTCCTGGGCCTTGGACTCAGGGTCTGAGCACTGTCCCTGGCTTCTTTTTGCTCAAGGCTAGCACTCTGCCACTTGAGTCACAGTGCCACTTCTGGCCATTTTCTGTATATGTGGTGCTGGGGAATCGAACCCAGGGCTTCAAGTATATGATGCAAGCGCTCTTGCCACTAGGCCATATTCCCAGCCCCTGATCATAAAAATTTTATTCCTTGATTTGTGAATTATGTTGTAAACCATACAGATCTGTGTATATAAAGCAAGGGTTAAATGTAGGGGCATATGGACAGCATAATTTCTCTTCATCCTCTTTTATGCATTTCTCAGATTTCCACTGTGACCTCATACTTCTCTTAAAATTAAGGGAGGCCCAATTAAGTGTGCAATAGTAATTTTCAGCATGAAATCTGCAGTATCTTCAATGATCTCAATGGTTGTCCTCCCCCCCCCTCCCACCTCACTCCTATAATTTTGGGATCCTCTCTGAAGGGTTTCTATCATTGAGTCTTTCTGTGGAAATTTACCAATTCTCACCAAATGCCTTTTTTGAAGAACTGCTTCCTCACTCCGTATTTCAAAACTCTGGCCAGGTCAGTTGAACCAGGAGAGGACAGATTCTCTTTTGGAGAATTTGAAAAGGTGACAAAGAATATAGCTTGGTTGGAATATATGTTTGAACTGAAGTGACAAACCCTTGTCTGGATAGCAGCCTCCTTCTATGATGGAGCAGGAAACAGTAAAGAATCTTGCATGAAAAGACTGAACTTTAGCTGACAGAACAGGAGCATGGACTAAAGACAATATAACTCTGTGAATGGGCTGACTTTCAAATTTCTTATCTTAAAGATATACAATTAGCCACTGTGCCTAAACCTCTTGCCCAGCATCTGCCTCTCAGGCTGGCTCTTTTTTTTTTAATTTCTTTGAAAAAAAAATTGAGCACTGTCTCTGAGCTTCTTTTTTGCACTAGCACTTTACCCCTTGAGCCATAGCACCACTTCAAGCTTTTTCTGTGTATGTGGTACTGAGGAATTGAACCCAGGGCTTCATGCATGATGGACAAACACTCTCTCTCTAAGCCACATTCCCAGCCCAGGCTGGCCCCTTGAGTCAGAAGAATCAGGAGCAGAATGACTTTATTTTCTTTCCTTTGTTTTCCTATTTTCAGTAAGAATTGTAATGCCTTCTCTGAAGACTGGTACAAAAACACTCATTCGGTGATTTTTAAACCTGTCTCTGGAGTAAGGCAAACACATGGTTTAAACTTGGACCTGTAGATCTTTATATCAGAAATGTACACCAGTAATTTAGCTCTTGGGAGTCTTAATTATTTTCATCTGTACAGGTAGTAACAGATGTAATAATATAACAAATCAGTTGCGAGATGATACTGAGGAAGGGTACTGCTTATCACTCAGAAATTATTTGGAATGTGAGCTCTTATGGCTTGGTTAAAGGTATTTTAAACATCATGCCATGTCCTCTGTGTCTCATGTGGTAATCCTGTTTCATAGAAGATCCACAGGACTCAATGCTCTTCACTGGGCACTGCCTCTGTTCAGTTCTTGCACCTCATATGTGCAAAGGTATCCTTTTTTCGGTGACCCAGGCCAAATCTAATGTCCTTAGCTTCTCTTCTTCTCTCATACATCATATCCATCTGGAAAGATCATCTGTCGGGGTTTTTAGCCCCCCACACTCCCCTGACCCGTGGGAGGGACGGGGAAGGCATGCCCTGACCCGGACAAGCCAAGAAAGGAAAGGGCCTGTAGGGCGCTCTCACTCAGCTCTCCCTCACCAGAGGACAATCAGACGGCCTGGGAGTCAAGTCAGTGCAAGATCTTGTTTATTGGGGAAGTACGTACCACTAATATAAGGCACAGGAGCCAATCAGGTCTAAGATTGGCAGGAAGGGGAGGCATGAGCTGTCCATCAAGGGCAGAAGAGCCGGGGCATCACAGCCCACAGAACTGCCTCCGGGTTATAGCCAAAGACACTTGTAGCAGCTGCACGTGTTGTTAGGCACCACCATCTTAGCCACAATGTGGCCCCAAGACTGAGAAACAGGTGGGGCCGGCTAGTTGACTTCAGGTGTGCCCCACATCGTCCACTTTTTGTTTTACTGGGTGGGGGGAGAGATTGATACTCATGAGGGAGTCCTGTTACTGCACAGGGCAGCTCTCCTCAATGGAGCGCCTCAGCGCCCGGCAGCAGGCCGCATCCTCAGCGTTCTCGGGGCCGCCACTAACACGCCACATGCTCCCGCTGGGGCCCCACAGCCGCTTGACAGCGCCCGCAGCGCCGTTTCATGCCATGCGCTCCCTCATGGGCGCGCCGGTCCCCAGTGGTGCCGCCACTCACCGCTCGCATGCTGCCAGCGCAAGGGAGGCCGTGTCCCACATACCAGGCTGCTCTTGTTCCAGGAGCGGATCCCCTTGAGGCGTGCAAACTCCCTTGTGCTTGCTCCCAGGCCCAGCTGGCCCCCTTTCCTCTTGCCCTTCTGGCTGCTGCTTCTCCTCTTGGCAGCATCCAGGCTCCGGGGGCTTGGCCGGCGGCGCTGGGTGTGACAACAGAGGTGATGGCCAAGAGCCAGCCGCTTCCACTGAGTCCCCGCTCCACAACTCTCCTCTCCTCAAGCCGGGTCAGTTCTCCTCTCCATCTCGTTCCTCTGGCTGGCTCTGGTGGGCTCTGCACCACTCCTCCAGGTAGCCGGGTTCAGCTTTCCACTCTGCTCCTCCAGTCCGTCTGGTTCCACTCCACTTCGCTTCACACCTCTGCTCTCTCCTTCTCCTGCTCTTCTCTTCTTTCTTCCTTAAACAGTCTTCTTTGTTCATTTTCCTGTCATCTAAAGCTTAGTGTGATATTGCCCCGTCTTCTCGGGGATACCCTTGCCTCAGGTCGCCTAAAGCATAGTGTGAGATTGCCCCATGTTTTTGGGAATACCCTTGCCTCGGAATCCGATTGGCTTGGTTCGATGAATTTCACTTTGGTGGACGTCTTCCTTGTTATCCCTGTTCAGGCACCATTTGTTGGGGTCTCTGGCCCCCCGTGCTCCCCTGACCCGCAGAAGAGACAGGGAAGGCATGCCCTGACCTAGACGAGCTAAGAAAGGAAAGGGCTGGCAGGCCACCCGCACCCAGCCCTCCCTCACCAGAGGACAATCAGATGGCCTGGGAGTCAAGTCAGCTCAAGATCTCATTTATTGGGGAAGTACGTGCCACTAATATAAGGCACAGGAGCCAATCAGGTCTAAGATTGGCAGGAAGGGGAGGCATGAGCTGTCCATCAAGGGCGGAAGAGCTGGGGCATCACAGCCCACAGAACCACCTCCGGGTTATAACCAAAGACACTTGTAGCAGCTGCACGTTGTTGTTAGGCACTGCCATCTTAGCCACATGTGGCCCCAAGACTGAGAAACAGGCAGGGCCAGCTAGTTGACTTCCAGGTGTGCCCCCAAATCATCTTTATCTTTTTAAAGCATATTCAGAGACTTTTCACTCCACTTACCAGATCTACTAGATTTTTGCAACAACTTCCCCCTACCTAGGTCTCTCTGCCTCCACTTACCATGCAGAACTTACTCAATGGAACAGACAGAGCAGCGTGTTGAAATGGTAGTCATATCATGCTGTTCTACTCAAACCTTTCCAAGGCTTTCTATATTCCATGGAACAGCATATCTGGCATCTGGAGTAGTGATGGGGCCCTGAAACCTACCACTTCTCTAGGATTTCCTCTGATATTTTGTCTCCATCCTTCCAACCCTCCCTGACCACCTGCAGCCTCCACAACCTATTTTTCCTAATATGTAGTTGCCTAGTAACATACCTGAATACATGAAGATATGAATGAATGAATGAATGAATGAGTGAGTGAACAAGTGAATGAGACATCACTGGTCCAAAGGCAGTAGTTATCTTAGCCATTCAAGTTGACATAAGTTATACAATATAAAAAAGTATATCCACTGTCTAGCAAATATGTTGGTTAGAGGCACAGGGAGAAAGAGAGAGCTAGGTGTTCCTAGGATTATTCTGATTAAGGTCTTCTTATAGTAATTAAATCAGTCTTGGTCTTGACACTGATGGTCTCCTGGATATGACAACAGCCTTGCCACTTTACGGTTGCTATGACTGACTACAGAGGGATGAAGGTGAGCTGAGCATGCCAAAGGAAGCACATGTTCAAATCAGAGGGTGCTCCAATCAGGTAGGCCCACCACAGTAATTTCTCTAAGCTCCTCATGTCTCCCAACAAGATTTTGGCCAGAAACCTTAACTCCTTATTTGGAGGGACAAAATTAAGGAGTTTGATAATAGTCAAATTTATTTCCCATTATCTCTCCAAAACATACACTGAGAAACTGGCTGAAGATCCAAAGTCCAGATGTTGGTGAAATACAGCCAAAAAGGAATATTTAAAACCTTCTTCAATGATTCCACAACTTTTGCCAAGCACACAAGCTTGTGCTGATATAAGCTGAAGACCAATCCCTGGTTAGGGGAGGACTGGTCTTGCGAGCCATTTGGGCAGGATTCACACACACTTGGATGCAGTTTTTCACAGACTTGAAGGGAATTTTGATGACAAAAACAAACAAACAAACAAACTTGGTAGCATTTGTATGGAAACCTCATAAAATCAAGTTACAGAAACAGGAGCCATGAATCCTGCTACTGACACCAAAAACCCAAGGAATTTGCAAATGAAGTGATTAGATGATAGTCCGTTTGAGAAGACTTTCTCATAAAGTTTTGGATTGCTTGCTGGCTCTGGAGCTTGAACTCAGTGCCTTTCACTGTTGTGAGGCTTTTTTATTGAAGGCTAGCACCCTGCCTTGTCTCCACATCTGGTTTTGCTGGTTATTTGGAATAAAAGAGTCACTGGAATTTGATTGCCTAAGTTGAGTGCAACCCATGAGTCTCAGATCTCAGTCTCCCAAGTATCTAGGATTAAAAGCATGAGTTACCAGTGCCTACCCATTTTCACAGTTTTTAAGGCTAATACCTTATAGTTTTCTATTTTAGGTCTCTTTTAGCTCTGGATTTCAGAGCACAGATTTCTCTAAAAGTAGACTAGAGAGTGTAAGAAAAGGACCTTGTCTAATTCTTCTCATTCATCACTGACTGTTCCAGTCTTCTTTCCTCTGCTCACATTCTTTCATCACATCCTTCCCAGAGATCCTCTGTTACCACCACAAGCTCAGCTCTCTCTGACTCTAACATTGCTCCTTGATGTTTCCTGTACACTGTTGAGTTGAAGAACAGGATCACTGACATTTGTGGCCTTGGGAATTATTAGCAGCTGGCCCGAAAAGTTGACTACCAGATGAGAACTTCTATAGAAGAGATTTGAGTTGTCTAACATCGCATAGCAGAAGCAATTTCACACTCTGAGCCACATGTATGGTTCCTAATATGAATGTCCCTAAGATTACAACAATAGGTAAAATAAACTTACATCAGTTTTTTCTACTTTTCTTGTGAGACTATAAATACTAAAATATTGAGAAATCAGTTATACAGAAAATATTAAATCTTAAAGATTGGTTAAATGTGTATCATTGAATATAACACATGCAATAAAATATTTCAGAGAGGTTGGTTTCAATAACTAGGTACACTGTAACTACGTTCTACCTCACATCATCATCATATCTGAAATATAAAGCAAATCTGAATGGTTAACATGTAGAATAAAATGTTTATATTTCTTAATGTTTGTAGTTAATTGAGGCCTTTATGTAGAATCAAAAATAAAAATTTAGTATCTTGTTGAACTTTATGTTTATCACCCCCAAGACAGTGGATAAATGAAAACAGACAGTTTATTGAAATGCAATCACAATATTTTTGTAGCTTAAGTTGTCTCTGGCTTGGTTTGGCAATAGCCTGGTACTTGACATGAGTAATTATGAGGATATCTTAAATGGTAGCCATTGCCTTAAAGACAATGTTTATAGTCTGACTAGGATAATTGCATTCTCATATTAAAGTCACTTCTTCAGGGACAGTTATTGTTGACTATAATGTACCACTTTATATGCAAATAAAATGTATTGCAATTTGAACAAAATGTTCTGTATCTATTGATTATGATTCATATAACAGAATGTTACATGATATAACTTGTTGGACGAAAAAAAGAGATTCTTTGAATGTTTGTATTTAAAATCAAAATGTTCAGACATAGCTGAGTATAGTCTTTCCTTATAGCTACAAACGTAGATAGGGTTTGCATTCTGAGTAAAAGATTTTACAGTACTGTAACACATACACCTGCACGTGCACGCGCTCACATACACACACACACACACACTCACACACACACATATATCCTGACCTTGATCTGTCTCCAATCCTTTCTCCATACCTCCACATACTTTGGAAAATAAACTTCTTTCCAAATATTCTACTTACAATGGACACCTCAGAATCCAGCTATCCTAAGAAGCTTTCATTAATTCCTCCTGGCAGAGAGCTTCCACAAACACTGCACATGAGCTATAATCATTTAATTTCACTTATTTGTGTTTCTGTCTTCTATTTCTTTAAAAAATGCTTTCTTTTAATTATATCTTTGAGCAAAAGTATAATCACAGGAATCACATTTTTTTCTTTTCATAGTTGAAGGAATTATAGGTTTATATCTCACATCTTATGTCAGACTTGTGTTTCATGTTTTTATTAAAAATCTTTTTAGAGTACAGTGCAACAGTTGTTTTAAAAAGGCACAGTATGTAAATCTGGTCCCTATCTGTGCAGATAATACACACACACTTAATGAAACCAACCGCTTCAAAATATTTTATTGCTTATCGTAACAATATAAGATGAACATTTACTGTACAGATGTTCAACATCTCTGGCCATAAAAGAAATGCAAGTCAAAACAACATTGAGATTCTACCTCACCCTAGTTAGAGTGGCCATTATCAAGAAAACTAACAATAACAAGTGCTGGTGAGGATGTGGCCAAAAGGGAACTCTACTACACTGTTGCTAGGAATGTAAACTTGTTCAGCTGCTATAGAAAGAATATGGAGGTTCCTAAGGACTAAACAGAGCTTCCCTGTGACCCATTTCACTCCTGGGCATGTATCCTCTAGGACACAAACAAGGCCACACATACATGACTAGCACGACCATATTCATTGCAGCATTGTTTACCATAGCCAAAATATGAAATCAACTCAAATGTCCCTCAGTGGACAGATTGCAAAACATGTTATATATATACACAATGGATTTCTATGCTCCCATTAGAAAGAATGAAATTGTACCATTCATAAGGAAATGGCAAGACTTGGAAAAAAATTTAAGCAAAGTAAGCCAGACCAAAAGAAACAGAGGTTGCATGGTTTACCTCATTTGTGATATCCAGAATGTGCCTAAAAATCTACAAGTAAACACACTGGATAGTAAAAGGAAAAATGAATACACTAAGACATGAGAAATTAGAATACAGTTCTCTAGGCATTTGTATAGAATGAGACCAAAGGATGATATTCTTAGGAGAGGATTACATAGGCATAATGGCTATGGCTATCTGATTGTATAAAATAGTGTTTATTGAAATGAACTCCAGGAAATGGAAACTCCAAGAAATGATTTTATTTCATTGTTGTTTTCATTTCCTTTTGTCTATATGTCTTAAGAGAGAAAAGGAAGGCACGGAAATGGTGGGACAAAGGGTGAACAAATGTAACAGTAATACTCAACTAAGCCCTATTTTGAATATGAACTACATAACCTGTGGGTAGGGACTAGAAGAAAAACTATGGGAACAAAAGGGAAGGTGTAACATTGTTCAAAAATACATGTATTCTTTATATGATGTATGTAACCATAACCCTTCACAGTAATAATAAATTTCCCTTTTAAAGTTGTGATTGAAGTTATGTTTTATCTCTTAAGTTAATATATGGCACTGAGTTAAAATATGGCATTATCTTGAAGAAAGCTTTGTATTATTTTTGAAGGAATTCAGAGTCATGTTCTTTTATAACATTCTATCTTACAAACCTCAAAGGCTACTAGTGGACAGCTGAAAAATGTCAAGAAATTGAGATTCTTTATCAAGTTAAAGAACAAGACTTGGATAAATGGACTTTGAAGATATATTTGCATTCACTGGTTAAAGGGGAAAATACATTTTCTTGATTAATGTCTGCCATCCCTTCTAAATTGTAATTTCCATGAGGTTAAAATTCAGGTCTGATTTGAACAGTACTATTTGATTCTAGCTCAGAATATTTTTTCATTACCTAGTAGGCCCTTGAAAATTTAACTGATGGATGCATGAGTGAATGGATGAATTAAAGACCATTTTTTTCTGAGCCTATTGTCCTATTTATTCTATACTCCTCAAAATCCGTGGTCACTCTGTTTGTTTCTATTAAGATTTATACACTTTTGCCTTACAACCCTTAAAACAATCAGTTCTTCTTAATAAGCACAATAATTTATTTTCTTTTTCAGGGTCCTAACATACTTCCTCTTGCTTACAATTTTTGGAAGCCAATCAATTCTTATGTACCTGAAATCACTTAAATTTTATGCTTGAAAGCAAGGAAATGGTCTTAAACATCTCTAAAAATAAGAATAGTTTTCATACCACAAAATTAAACCAATGTAATTAACAGTTTAAAGTTAATAGGACATCACTAACATCACTGTCAGAATAATGAATTCAAGGAAAGATCTTCATGAAGAAAGAGGTCATAAGTAGGTGCAAGAAGCTTGAAATTACTCTGATGTTTTAGTCAAAGGGGATGAGTCAATGGAGAAAGGTTTGTGCTTCAAATATGACTTTTTTTATCCATCTCCTCTCTTTATTGTGTTCTATTAATTCCATCCTCCAAAATGAAGTCAGGCTATTTCTTTAAAGTATTAGTAATGCATTCCTAGCTTAAATATTTCAGTAGCTCCCACTACCTTGACAGCAAGTTTTTCTGCTCATTCTCTAGGCACAAAAGTCCATTTCCTACCACTTCTTGCCATGAGCTTCCTTCTCTGGTGGTATGTATTATCTTGCTGAGCAAATCACACATGCTAGAGGTTACCTTGCTACTGAGTATTTCACACATCTACACTTTGCTCATGCCATATCCTTCACCTGGAAAGTGATCCTCACATTTTTTCCCCTTACTGACACTTTTTCCCTTCAAAATGCATCAAGGTTGCTCTAGGAGATGTCTTGTTACATGTCCCTCTACTGGAGGAACATTTCTTGTGTGAGATACAGGAATTACAGTTCTCTTTTCCATTTCTTCCTACTTTATTCTGTTTTAGTAAAATAAATCTTTGCTGAAACTTCAAAAAGGAAGTCCCTCTGCTAGGGTTCATTAAAGGTTGAATATAATTCTGTCCCTTGATACACATAACTTATCCAACTATATGCCTGTTTCCTACACTGAGATCTGAACATTCCTGTCATATTACTATGACTTAGTCATCTTTATGGTTTCAGCATCTCTCCTGAAACCAGTGTATGAATGGAATTTATATGTTTTGAAGTATACTGATGATGGAGCATAATCTTGTTCTTTTATTCATTAGTACCACCTAGTCCCTCAAAGTTCTGCTGTAACCAAAGTTTCTAGAAATGATCCTCTTCTTTACTTACATGATTCCTGTACTGAACTATTATCATTTAAAATTGAGGGCAGGAGGAACACTATTTATAAAGATCTGCATGTTAGCTTTATGGGTCTTACCCCAAATACCTGAGAGTAACCAACTTAAATGGATAAAGGTTGATTTGGGTTTGAAAATTTCAGAGGTATCAACCTATGGTCACTTGGCTCCATATCATTTAGTACTTGTGGTGATGAATAACATCAAGAAGAATGTACATGATGAGGAAAGCAGCTTACCTGATGGATCCCAAGAGACAAAAATGAGCCAGGGTTTCAACAGATCCCTCCAAGGCAGTCTCCAATGACCTAACTCCCTCCCACAAGGCCCCATCACCTCACAGTGTTGCCAGCCATCAACATATTAGCCTATGGGAAAATTTCCAGATCCAAGATGTAATATCTGTTAATATAACCTATATTGCTGACACAAATTCATTACTATTAAATAATATTAAGTTGATAACTCAGGAGGGAAAAACAAGCTAGAATTGGCTTTGTCAGCTGTTATCTATAGGAAGCAGTTTATTAAATCACAAGGACTATTTTGGTTAAAGCATCTCAGTTATTCAGTCCAAATTAAAATTTATTTGATTTGTTTGCACATTTTTAATACTAACATTTTTGTAGAGCTCAAGCAGGTTTTATAAACTAAAAGTAATACAGTATTTCAATTCTGTATGCTAATGTATTGCCTTGGAACTCAGAAAAACATTATAATAGAAATGCTAGCTTTCCTTTAATGATGGTGGTTCTATCAGGCATCTTGGTACTATCAGATATTGTGACTCCTGGTCTCCTGTTTTCAGATAATTCAGTGACTTAATCAGTGCACTCTAAAGCACAAAGCAGGCAATCTTATTTGTTCTATGTGCACTTTTCACATCTTAGAACTATCTGCCTTCAATCTTCTCTGAGCCACCTACCCCCACATCTGTCTCTCACTGTATATTACTATACTACCATTTCTTCTGGTCTTAGCATTGTAACCACACTAAATCTTATGCATAATTATGTGAGGTTGCTATGGAGATTTTGTGTTATTTGTCACAAGGAAAATCTATTGTGTTTGAGATAATTCTTCACAGTAATGACTCAGGCATCTTTTATCGTGGATCCATATTTAATCTGAGATTAAAATCAACTGTATATATTTGAATATCTATATGCAGAAGTCATTTAATAAATAATATAACCAGAAAAGTTATTTAATTCGCTACTAAGGTTAGCACTTTATTGAAACCAATTTCATTTATCATGATGTACAAAGAACTTTTTATGCAGTACATTTATAAAACATCAATTGAACTTGGGAAGAGACTCTTTAAAAAGTTCTAACATATATCTTAAAATTCTATAAAAATTATATCATACATATTTGGAGAATATATTAATCTATTTTGTGAAATTAAGGGAAGATATAGCAACTCTCTCATAAAACGTCCCTTTATCTTCCTTTTGAAAGAAGTAAAGAAAAATGGATTATTTGGCACCGGTGAAATAAAATTCAAATTATAGACTATGATTGCTTTTTAAAGTCGTACCATAGAAAAAAAATCATGGTTTACTATATTTATATGTAACCTCCCCCTTACCAGCCAAGCATGGGAAGACTGGAAGTATCACATCAGTTATCATTATACCACTCAATATATCTCTCTTTCAAGCCCCATATTGGTAAAGCTGATTTCAGGATCATGATTTATCAGGTGGAGGGGAATAATTCCTAAGTCAGCAGCAGATAGAAGAAAATTTTAATGTCTCAACTGTTTGCACTCAATAGAGTAGCATCAAAGACAAGCTTGGACTCTATGGTTTCCCTCACAGGGAATAAATAGTACATGCCTAGGATAGTAATAGCAGAAGATCACAATAGCTCAATAGCTATACTCATATGAACACAAAAGATGGTACTAAGTGAAATGAACTCCAAGTTATGGAAACAAGTGGTATAGCATTATTGTAATTATTTCAACATGCCATGTGAAACTGTACCTTTTTTTTCTTTCATATTCCCTGTAAGCTTATAGAATGTCCCCTGGCCCATAAGCTCTGCTGTTGGCAATGCGACTCCACCCCTGGATACCTGAGGGGCAGGCGGAGCACCTCCCACCTTAGTTGCATGAGGGGATAAAGACCCCCCCAAAAGAGAGTTCAGGTGCCATTTTCCTCTCCTCTGTGGGAACTTGGCCTTGCCAGTCCTGCTGGCAATAAACTCTTTTGCTCTACATGACTTTGTTTATGGTCTGTGGTTCTTCTGGGACAATTTTCCTTTCATTGGCACCGAACCTGGGATAGGTTCCCCGGCGGATTAGCTCCCCCATTTTGCGGAGGGGCCCAAGCTGCCACCGGGACCTGGCCTGAATTCCTAACCAACCCAGAAGACCGCCAAGCTGGCCTCCTCTTGAGCGAATGCTTCCCTACATCCAACAGCGGTAAATTTGCCCTCACACCCAGGGTAAGTGATTTTCTAAACGAGGGCTTGGATCCAATTTTCCGATTTACTGTAGGGCCACAGGGCCATGGCTTCTGGGCCACACCAAAGTTCCAAGCCCCACTCAATGACCATAGCATAGGGCCACAGGGCCGCGGCCACAGGGCCACACTCCGCGCTCGGTCCGAGACACAGTGATTGGGATGACGATTCCATTGCTGATTGCCTCTCGCATTTCAGCTGACCAGACTAATACCGAGGATGCTTGGTATTAACTCCTCAGCTCCGCTAATCACTTACCATGGGAGGGGCACAATCTAACATTCCTCAGGACTCTCCTCTGGGCTGTCTCCTAGACAACTTAAAAGTTCTAAAACTTGAGTCCAACATTGACCCTGAAGAGCTTATATGATTATGCAATAAAATTGGGCCCCAATATCCATTGGACAATCAGTCCATGTGGCCCATTAATGGGACATTGGATCCTGATATTACACAGGATCTCGCCAACTACTGCAAGTGTTCAGGCAAGCTAATGGAGGCCAGCTACATAGAGGCTTTCTCTTTCCTCTACTCTAAACTTGTTCCTGGGACCTCACATTCACCTACTCCAATACTTCTAGCCACAAGGCCACCGCCACATACCCTAGATTCTTTTCCAGATCCCGCAGATGAGTTGTCGCCATACCGGACATGTGCAGCAACCCCTCCTCCCATTCCAGTAGGACCTCAGCCAGGGGAAGGGGGACTTCTGTGCCAGGAGGCGGGACTTTCATCCCAGGAGGCAGGACCTCTGCCCCTAAAGGCGGGACTTCCACCCCAGGGGGCAGGACTTCCTCCTTCAGCGCCTCTGATGCCCAACTTCAGTCCACCGGTTACCCTCTCCCACACACGCCATAATGGAAGCTCCTCTCCGTCAGCACCCCCTCTCCCACCTCAGGACCCCGCAAAGGAAAAAGGCAACTCCACGGAAAAACAGACACCAGGCAACAGACAAAGTGATGCCGTGGAACTCCTTACATGTCTTGTGGATACACTGGGTGCCGCGCTTGCCCAAAACCAAATGGCTCAAGGTTTCAATCGCTCCACCCCAGCCCCCCTACTCCCCTTACGAGAGGTGGCAGGGGCAGAAGGTATAGTTCGGGTGCATGTCCCCTTTTTACTAAATGATTTATCCCAGGTTGAGGCCCGCCTGGGGTCTTTTTCCGCCAATCCCACTAGTTACATCAAGAAACTACGGCATGTGCTCCAATCATATGAGGTAACATGGCATGATGTGTATGTAATCTTGAGCAGCACACTAATGCCAGGGGAACAGAGGGAGCTTTGGGAAAAAGCCCGCAGCTATGCGGACGAGGCCCACCAAACTACCCCAGATCACCCAATTGGGACCTACGCTGTGCCGGACCAGGAGCCCCACTGGGATTACAATTCCCAGGAGGGTCGCCAAAGCCAGAATCATTTTATTACCTGTGTGATGGAGGGTCTCAAACAGGCAGGCCATAAAGCCATTAATTATGACAAAATGACTGAGGTAATACAGGATAGAGACAAGAACCCATCGGCCTTTTGGGCTAGATTATGTCAGACTCTCCTCCAATATACTAACTTAGACCCAGAGTCTGTTGATGGATAATGCTGCTTAATGACCCATTTCATTAACCAAGCAGCCCCTGATATTCGAGCCAAGCTAAAATCACTAGAAAAGGGGCCCCTAACACCCGCAGGTCAGGCTATGGAGGTGGCCTTTAAGGTATACCATGGCAGGGAGGAAAAAACCCAGAAATTCAAATACCAAATGCTAGCAAAGCAGCCTCAGGCCAGCCCCTTCCCAATGGGGTCTACCTGGGTCCTGTTATGGATGTGGAAAAGGGAGCACTGGAAGGGATCCTGCCCCCTAAGAAAACCATGCTACTGATGTGGCCATAAGAGCACAGACTGCCCGCAGCCACGGAAGCCAACCAGGCAATGCCCCAGAGTGGAAATTTAGGGCACTGGGCTGTGGACTGTCCATTATCCTCTCAGGGACAACGGCCATCCACTCAGGCTCCAGTGCCCCCTTCTGATATTCTGGCACTGGCTGCAGAAGAAGACTGAAGGGGCCCTGGACTCCTGGACCTGACCACTCCCATCATCACACAGGAGCCCAGGGTAGTGATCATGATTGCAGGTAGGATGACCTCATTTCTGGTGGACACAGGTGTTTCACATTCGGTGCTCACTGAGTTTCAAGGCCAAACCTACCCAGCTGAAACCTCCATAGTCGGGGTAGAAGGTAAACCTTACAAGCCCCAAAAGACACCCCTGTTATTTGCCTTTTCTCAGGAGTGACCTTTTACCATTCCTCCTTGTTATCCCCCATTGCCCAATCTCGTTACTGGGTAGAGACCTTATGGCCAGATTCAGGGCCTCCATTGCCTTATGCCCCTCCCAATTGACAGAACAGGATAATAATTCAGCCTCCCCTATGATTTCTCTATTGAGGGCTTTAGTGGGACTCCTCAAGTGTTCCCTTTCCCCACCTCCGAAGTGGATCCCACAATGTGGGACACCCACAACCCTTCTGTTGCCAGAAACCATCCCCCCAGTCACATCTCTCTGAGGGACGCCAAGCACTTCCCTTCACAACCCCAGTATCTGCTCTCCCTCCGCAGCCTCTTGGGGCTACAGCCAATTATCCAAGAACTACTAAGAAAGGGGTTATTACACCCTGGTAATTCCCCCTATACTACACCTATCTTAGCAGTGGCCAAGCCTAATGGCTCATTTCGCCTGGTGCAGGACCTCCGCCTTATAAATGCTGCTGTTATTCCCTTACACTCCATTGTGCCTAACCCTTACACATTACTTTCTACAATTCCCCCAATGGTAACCTTTTATTCAGTATTAGATTTAGAAGATGCTTTCTTTACTATCCCAGTATCTCCCTCTTCCCAGGACCTCTTTGCATTTACGTGGACTGACCCTGTCACCTAAACCTCAACACAGCTCACCTGGACTGTGCTGCCACAGGGGTTCCGGGACAGTCCCCATTTGTTTAGCCAATCCTTAGCAAGAGACTTAGAAGACTTGAACTTAAGCCCATCCACCCTTATACAATACATGGATGATCTTCTCCTTTGCAGCCCCACCAAACTATTGTGTTACAATCATACGGTAACACTCCTTAACTTTCTGGCCTCCAGGGGATACCGGGTCTCACCCAGTAAGGTGCAGGCTGTCGAGCATTCGGTGACCTACCTGGGAGTTCAACTTACTCCCACACACAAGGCCATTACAACCCCCAGAAAGCAGTTGATTGCTAGCTACCCTACTCCCTCCACTAAGTCTGAGCTTCGCTCCTTTCTGGGCTTGGCTGGCTATCCCAGGGCCAAGATCCCCAACTACTCCATCTTATATGAAGCAGCCAGAGGATCACCAGAGGAACCCCTTTTATCCCCCTCCTCTCTCATCTCCCCTTTCAGGAGGCTCCAATGGGCCTTGTCACAGGCCCCCACCCTCAGGTTGCCAGATCTTACCCACCCATTCCTTCTGTATGTAACTGATAATCAAGGCTTTGCATTGGGTGTTCTAGGCCAACAGAGTGGCCCTTCATTTGCGCCGGTTGCTTACCTATCAAAATGTCTGGATCCAACTATTAGGGGATGGGCCCCTTGCATCCGCAACCTGGCTGCCTCCTCTGTCTTAATACAAGAATCAAGGAAACTGACCTGTGGCACAGCTCTCTCTATTCTCTCCCACCATCACCTTTCTGAGTTACTAACCTACAAGGAGCTACATACAATGCCTCCCTCCCGTATTCTCTCTCTACAGGTGTCCCTGATAGAGGACCCCACCCTAACCTTCCAAACCTGCCCCCAACTAAACCCCTCCACCCTACTACCCATTCCAGATATGGAAACCTCACCGCTACACTCCTGTGTGGAAACCTTGGAGGACCTGCTGCCTCATCCAACCCACATCAGTGAAGGACCACTAAAGGACTCCCATTTTACTTGGTTTACAGATGGCAGCTCCCTCTTCTGGAAAGGTTCGCGGGTGGCTGGGTATGCGTGGTGTCAATCTCTGGTGTTGTGGAGTCTGTCCCCCTGCCTCTTCAGATCACCAATCAACAGGCTGAGCTAGTGGCCCTAACATGAGCCTTTCACCTGGCTGCAGGCCACTCCCTGACAGTATATACAGACTCTAAGTATGCCTTCTCTACTGTCCTTTCTCACGCAGCCATCTGGAAAGAATGCGGGCTTCTGACAACCAAGGGGACCCCAGTCATAAATGACCCCTACATTAACGCTTTTAGAAGCATCCTTTTTGCCCTCAGCCATTGGCATAGTCCACTGCAGAGCCCACAGGTCAGATGACTCCTTTATAGCTGAAGGAAACAACCTGGCTGATGAGACTGCCAGGCGGGCTGCTATGTCCTCAAAACAATGGGCACTAGTACTACCGATAACAGAATGTTCTACCTCTCCCTCCAGACAGGACATTCTTAAATACTTACACTGTCTTTTTCATCCTTACACAGGCTCCTTAAGGGAGTTCCTTAAGCAGATCCTCCCTTTAACCCCGGCCGATAGACAATTTCTCACACAGCTTTCATAAGCCTGTAAGGTGTGCCAAAAGATGAACCCCAACACCAATGTGCACCCACCTCCTTTTCCAACCCATCAGGCTCGAGGTAACCTCCCAGGGGTGGATTGGCAAATTGATTTTACCCACATGCCAACAATCCGCAAGTACAAGTCCTTGCTGGTTCTTGTAGACACCTTCACGGGATGGATAGAGGCATTTCCCACCACAAACAAAAGAGCCTCCTCTGTGTCTCAGCTTCTTTTACAGGAAATAATTCCCCGCTTTAGCCTTCCAGCCTCCATCCAGATTGACAACGGCCTGGAATTCGTCTCCTCTGTAACCCAGCTCCTGGCCAAGTCTAAATATCTCCTGGCACTTCCATATTCCCTACCACCCTCAGTCCTCAGGGAAGGTGGAACCTGCCAACCGGTCCCTCAAACAGATTTTAACCAAGCTGTCCCTTGAGTTACACCTAGACTGGTTAAAGCTCCTACCCCTGGCCTTTATCTGCCTGTGGGTTCTAACTAGAAGGCCTTTGATGCTAAGTCCTTTTTAAGTGATGTATGGCCGCCCACCTTTGCCCCCCCTGTTCCAAGCCTCAGATTCCCGCCTAGGCCGCCCTGCGCAATGCTGTCTTCCCTCCTTCAGCACCTGCACACTTTCCTTTGGAAGTATGCTAACCAATGTAGCCCCAGGCCCTCCTCATCTTCTGAGCCCTCCATTAAGGCTGGGGACCTGGTGTACATTTCAAAGAACTACCTGCCACAGACATCAAGTTTCACCAAGCTTTCTGCTAAGTGGGATGGGCCTTATCCAGTAACTCTCTCTACCCCTACAGCTGTACAGGTTCAGGGACATCCACACTGGATCCATATCCACCACGTCAAATGACACCTATATGAACCACCTTCATACACCTGCGAGCCAACTGGACCCCTGTCTCTATGGATGAAGTTGGGACCCAGCCTCCCTCCAGTCACTGAGGACCCAGAGGATCCCACAGCAGATGAATAACACCTCTATGACCTCAGCAAACTTGGACAGTACCGGGTCTCCTTTTTTACCCCTTTCTGACTACCTTGTCCCCTTTCAGCAGGAAGTAGATCCAGAAGAAAAGACCTTTGCCCATATCCCCTTGCCTGGTACCACCCATAATAAACAACAAAGGGGGGGAATGTAAGCTTATAGAATGTCCCCCAGCCCATAAGCTCTGCTGTTGGCAATGCGACTCTGCCCCTGGCTACCTGAGGGTCAGGCGGAGCGCCTCCCACCTTAGTTGCATGAGGGTATAAAGACCCCCTTAAAAGAGAGTTCAGGTGCCATTTTCCTCTCCTCTGTGGGAACTTGGCCTTGCCAGTCCTGCTGGCAATAAACTCTTTTGCTCTACATGACTTTGTCTATGGTCTGTGGTTCTTCTGGGACAATTTTCCTTTCATTCCCTTCCCATGCTTTTACCCCTGCTATCACTGTAACTGATCTTAGTACCCTGCATACTGTATATATGTTTATTGGAACTAGGGAAGGGAAAGGGAATACCAAAATTGAGAGACAAAGGATAAAAAGACAAACCATTGCAATAGCAATACTTACAAAAACAATTGGTATAAACCAACTGTACAACTCATGGGGGGAAGGAGGGGGGTGTCGGGAAAATGAGGGAGGAGGTAACAAGTTGGACAAGAAATGTACTTGCTTTACATATGAAACTGTAACCCCTCTGTACTTTGACAATAAAGAAGAAGAAAAAGACGAGCTAGAATGGCAAACCTCAAATCAAAGGCAGAATAATCATAGAAACCATTCCTATGAAACAGTCTGAAAATACAAATTTGCAAGTTCCCAAGTACCTAATTCTGCAAATGTTATATAGCTTTCTTTAATACCATAGGTAGTCAGATACAAGTTCAATAGCAACAGAGAAAGTAGATTAGGAGAAAAATGGGGCTGGAGGAATCAAGTGAGGTATTCTGGAGTTTGGAGATCATTCCTTTTGAAGGTAGAGTTGATATTATTATTTTGTATCAGCAGGCTGGTGACTAACCCTTGCAAGATTAAGGCATACAGACAAGGAATAGAAAATATAATGAAATGCCTTTTCTCAGGCCATAATAAAGGGGGATTTTTAAAGACCCCTTCATATTCAGGATTGGCAAAGAGGAAGTTATTAGTTTGTCAGGACTCTTGCAGTAATTTCAGAAAGAATATCAAAGAATTCCAGTTGAGTATCTGATTTGTCCTTCTTCTGATAGCAGTGAGATGCTTTCCTTCTAGGAGCTGAGTGCTGTGTGTACTGAAGTGCAAGTTAGTATATGAATGGTATCCATATAGGTGATAATGAATCAAAAGGGATGGATTCTGATGTTTCATTTCAGAAGAAGGAGGAAGTGTTGCTGGAAATTTTTAAAAAAATCATTGATAGAGGACATAGGAGAAATCTTGGAGATGAGAGAAAAGAAAAAAAAAAAAAACAGTCTTTAAAAACAGTAGACTGGAACTGGCACAAAACAGGCCTGAAGATCAATGGATCAGACTAGACTACCCAGAAAAAAAAGCTCTATACCTATAGTTATCTGATATTTGATAAAGAAGCCAAAGATACATAGTGTAAAAAAAAAGATAACCTCTTTAATGATTGATGTTGGAAAAACTGGACATCCATATGCAGAAGAATAAAATTGAATTCTTGTTTGTCACCATGCACCAATATCAACTCAAAGTGGGTCAAAGGCCTCAATGTCAGACCTGAAACATTGAAATTACTTACAAGATGTAGTAGGAGACGCATCATAATTTAAAGGTATCCATAGGAAATATTTTAAGTATAGTTTTTAAATTTATTTTTTAAAATTTGTATTTATTTATGCTTTTATTTAGTTGTTTTAGGTAGGAACTTTTTGAAAAGAATCCCAGAGGCACAGCAAATAGGAGACTTGACAAATGGGATGCTATCAAAGTAAAGTTTCTGCCCAGCAAAGGACACAGTTACTAAACTAGAAAGACAGCAGCAGACTGGGAGAAGATCTTTACCAGCAACACATCTAACAAAGGCCTAATATCCAAAATATATATGGAGTTCAAAAAATTAACTCTCTTCCCCAAACTAATAAACCAATCACTAAACGGGCAATGAAGCTAAGGAAAGACTTCTCAGAAGAAGAGGTAAAGATGGCAAAGAAACACAAGGAAATTCTCCGACATACCTGGTCATAATGGTGATGCAAAACAAAATAACTCTGAGATTCTATCTCACCTCAGTTAGATTGGCCAACATGAAGAAATCAAACAACAATGCTGACATGGATCTTCCCTACAAACCAGCCATACCACCTTTGGGCATCTACCCAGAATATCATAAGCCAGGAAACTACAAAGACATTTGCACTTCCATGTTCATTGTTGCATTATTCACAATAGCCAAGTTGTGGAAACAGCCCAGATGTCCTACAAAAAATAAGTAGATCAATAAAATGGGGTATACACATGCAATGAAATTTTATTCAGCCATTAGAAAGAATAAGATGTCATTTGCAGGGAAATGGATGGACCTAGAACAAATCATGCTAAATGAGGAAAGGAAAGCTCAGAAAGACAAACAATACATGTTTCTCTCATATATAGAAGCTAGAGCTAGAATGTATCTGGACATGATAACCTATACAGGACTCTAAGCATTTACACATGAACAGTCAGACTAAAGGAGGATATCCTTAAGGGAAGAATAGAAAGTATAACTTCTCTGAACATTTAAAATTCTATTCCTTGAAACAAACTTCAGGACATGGAAACATAGGATTTTGATGGTTGTTATTGTTATTAGTTTTCATGGTGTTTGTTTTTGTTTTGGGATCTTTTAGGGGGGTGTCAATGTGGAACACAGAAAGGGAGAGAGAAAGGATAAACAAATGTAATCATGCTTTTCAGTATATACTATTTGTATAAACTATATAAACTATATAGCTTGTGGGCAGGGATAGCAAGGGGGAAATTGGGGTCATATTGTCCAAAAAATGGACTCATAACCTCATTTATGAAATGGTAATTCCTCTGTATAACACCTTAATAACAACAATAAAATATTTGTTTAAAAGGACTGGAGACTGTTAGGTTATGGGGAATGAAATAGAGATGAGATGAAAATCACCTTCCATGATTGGAACCAATAAATGATATGAAGGTTTTCCCATGAAATTAAGAAATAAAAAACATTTATAGGGAGGACTACCTCACATGTGATAGGGATAAGATAGCAATGATTAGCCCCAAGCAAGAGGCAAGGACCTGTGCTGGTGATTAAAGTATACTTGTGATGGCTACAGATGAAAACATTGTGGCCCATCACATAGTTCATGGGGGTTTGGACTTTTCTAAGAGCTTAAGTAGGTAAGAGAGTCTTATCGACAACACAAGAAACAAACACTGCTTACCATTCAGGTAAAATGAGCATAAAAGTATAGAAATTTTCCCTGGGCTTCCCAATGGCCTTGGAATTCTGCATAGAAAATTGAGGAATTCAAGAACCTAATAAGTTTGTCCATTTGAAGAATGAGTAAGAGTAGGGAGTATAATTTGGAGGCTATGCAGCTGGTTATTAGTAGTCAAAATGGTTTGGTGCTCTTGATCAATATGCTTCAACTAGATCTGCAAAGACAGATCCTTAAGGATTATATCATCAAAGTCACAGTTTTATAAATCCACAAAAGTCTTAAGTATCTTTATTTTTATTAGTAGCATAAAATAGATATGAATACATTTTGAAATGTATTAATAAACTACCTTGTGGCACAGTGTCTTCTTGTCACCTTTATGATTCTCTTACTAAAGCTGCTAATGAGACAAGAAAAGAAGTGGGCTTACTGGGTATGTGGCATATTGCTGCCACAGATAATTACAACAGAAGTAATATCCTAACACATTAATCTAATTAATAGTTCGTAACTTGACGGGGTTGAGTATTGTCAAGGCAATTGGGTTATCACTGATCAGAAAACTATATACAGTGTGGCCAAACTAAACAAAACCCAGTTCTAATACATCACACACACACACACACACACACACACACACACACAGCAAAATACATCCAATGAATTTCTTGGCAAACAACCTCATCTGTCATGTTAAATCTATGTCATATATTTAAATTTTATTGGTATTACAGTTTTGAATTTTTAAATTTATTTTGGTTCCATACTTTAAAAAGAACTATAAGCCTAAAAAGTGTAGGGAGGAAGGAAAATAACAAAGGAATGGAGAGAAGCATAAATCTGCACACAAAAAAACAAAAACCCCAAAACACCATCAAAATCCCTGTTCATGCCATGGCTTACAAAACTTGATGAAATCTACAAAGAGAGTTAGATTAAGGGCTGCATTCCAAGCCAGATGAGAACAAGGATGTGTCTGACTTATTGCTTGAAGCAAATGATGTAATGCTAATAGAAGCTCCAGAGAAAACAGAGCCATTCAACCCCTATATTACTTCTACCTTTGCTATCAAGGCAAATGATCTCCCTGCTGAAAAGAAGAGGAAAACACAAAGTCCCAACTAAGTGAGGAGATCCTGAGGGCTATCAGCAAGCTGCTTTGCATAACTCCAAGTCTCAGCACTAAATCATACCCTGGGGTAAGAGAAGGATTTCAGATATGACTGTGGAAGCATTGTTGGCAGTCTTTGGGGAATCTTGATGAGTCACAGAGGCCCTATATATAAAGTCAGGAAAGTATGTGTAGGTTTTTGGGAACAATTCAAGATTCCTTGTTTTTTCCCCAAAATCAAAGGGAAAAGCTGCATTTAGAAATTACAAGTCAGTTTTGGAGTCATTGCCTCAACCCCTTAAAAAAAAAAAAAACTTCCAGTATGCAATGTTTTAAAAGTGAGTACATGAATACTTCAAAAAGAAATTAATGATCACTTGGAGTTACAGGAGCTTCCTAAGAAAAACTCCCATGCATATCTTTCTGGGATAGAAGTAAAATGAATCTTGATGTCTGCTAGATGTTTAATAGAATATTTCTTGGTGACCAAGGAGCAGGATGTGGAATCAGTGAGCAGATAGATTATCGTTTGTTAGGTTAGACTACAAGAGGCATACTATGATAGTTTCTTCCTATCAACTGCTGAACATCCTGAAATACACACCCTGACAGCAAACTTCTTACTGTCCTGCATTGAGGCAACTGATTTGCAATGATGAGCCTAAACTTATGATAAATAAATGGCCTGGAGTCAGAACTCTATGGTCTAGTAATTACTTTGATCCTGACTATTGCAAGAATTTTACAAGTCTAGACCACTTTCCCTCTTTGTAAATAAAGTATTATTGGAACATAGCCACACACATTTGATATCTATTTTCTACATGGCTTTAATTCTATTTTTTGTATTATTTGTAATTCTAATTCTTTAATGGCAGAGCTCATAGTTACAACAGAGACTCTAAAATATTCATTATCAGGTTGTTTATACAAAGTTTGTTAACCACTTGATATTAGGTTATATAAACCTGGTATGCCATAAACTCTCTCATTTTCACCATGAACATCAATCAATCTTCATTAATAGATAACTACAGGAAGACACTTCTAATGAAATACTGTATTGTAAAGTTCATTCTGCACTGAAATGGGCTACACATGGATAATACATGTCTTATGATTGTTCTGTTTATTTAAAGATTAATGTTTTTCACATTCATGAATTGCCAGGCCTGGGGACAATAGCTCAGTGGTAGATCTTTTGCCTAGTGTGTGTGATGCTCTGAGTTTCATCTCTATTAGCATAATAAATAAATGTCAATTATCAATATACAGAACACTTTTAGAAATATTAGATGGACATTTGAATAGGTGAGTAGATTAATGAATGATAATAGTAGCTACTCCTTACTTATCACTAATTATGTATCAGGAACAAATATTGTCTTAGATACATTACCTTGTTTGTTCCTTACAAAAAACTTGGGCCATGATTACATTTTTCTTTTACTCAAAAAATAAAAGATTTAGGGCTGGGAATATGGCCTAGTGGTAGAGTGCTTGCCTCACATACCTGAAGTCCTGGGTTCGATTCCTCAGCACCACATATATAGAAAAAGCCAGAAGGAGCGCTGTGGCTTAAGTGGTAAAGTGCTAGCCGTGAGCAAAGAAAAATCAGGGACAGTGCTCAGGCCCTGAGTCCCAAGCCCTAGCACTGGCAAAAATAAATAAATAATAATAAAAGATTTAAACAATGACAACATCTAGAGCAGCACTAATATTTAAAAAGGACTACTAGTCCAATGTTAATTAATTCCTACAACTCCCACATGAAGTATAATTGGCATCATGATCATCCCTCATTTCATATTTTATGTGGGTATTGGTTGTTACTGGGGCTTGAACTCAAGAGCCTCAGGTTCTTCTTTAGCCACCAATGCCCAGCTTCTATCTTATACTACTAAGTATAGAAATTAGCCAAGAAATTTCTATAAAGACAGACACTATATCTTGCAGATGGATGATAAACATTTTGTGAATTAATATGTGTTAATTTATAAATGTTATTGATAATGTTAAGTATCACAAGGTAGGGAAAATTCAGCTGGTTTTATTTTTTATTTATTTATTATTATTATTTTATTTTATTTTTTTTTGCCAGTCCTGGGCCTTGGACTAAGGGCCTGAGCACTGTCCCTGGCTTCTTCTTTTTGCTCATGGCTAGCACTCTGCCACTTGAGCCACAGTGCCACTTCTGGCCATTTTCTATATATGTGGTCCTGGGGAATCGAACCCAGGGCTTCATGTATACGAGGCAAGCACTCTTGCCACTAGGCCATATTCCCAGCCCCCTCACCTGGTTTTAAATTTTCATTTTGAATAGTTTCTCTGTTGTTCTCTTTTTATATGAGAAAGAATTACTTTTCTGAACAGAAAAATATATTTCTTTTTGTTTTGTTTTGAGCTACATATTTCTTTCTTTTTTTTCAAATTTTTATTATCAAACTGATGTACAGAGAGGTTACAGTTTCATACGTTAGGCATTGGATACATTTCTTGTACTGTTTGTTACCTCCTCCCTCATACCCCCCTCCGTCCTCCCCCTTTCCTTCCCCTCGCCCAGGTGTTCAGTTCACTTACACCAGTTTTGCAAGTATTGCTTTTGTAGTTGTTTGTCTTTTTTTTAACCCTGTGTCTCTCAAATTTGGTATTCCCTTTCAATTTCCTACTTCCAATACCAGTATACACGGTTTCCAAATATGTTTCTTTACCTCTGGTGAAAATACAGTTACAAGAAGTCTATGTATAATTGTTCCCCTTAGGGTATAAGCAATTCACTTAAAATCACATTGTTAATTTGCAGCAAACTCTACCTGGACTCAAGGCCTTTGACTCCAAACCCATGGCCTCTCTATCACTCCATGCTGTGTTTCAAAATGAAGCATGAAGTATGGCTCTACCTCCAAAGAACTAATGACTGAGTTTAGATAAGGAATGTAGGTAGAAAGTAATGATCACATATTATACAATGTTATCTATTTAAGTAACTTCTGTGAATCCTTTTCAAAGTAGGAAACATAAATCTTACATAAACAGAATAAAATGTAACATCATAGGACATACTGTAAGTCCTATGAATTCAAAGGATATAAGATAAAATTTCATAGTCCTCAAGAGGACTTTATGAGTAAGAGATGGATATGCTTTCAAAAGGCTCATATGAAAAAGGGTATTTCCACAAGGAGAGATCTGGACAACATGACAGTGATGGATGGTAGAAATAACACCCTATATGTGCTCGGGGAGGACAGGGGCAAGGAAGGGAAGAGACTGGACAGATGGAAAGCAGCCAGATCACTTCAGATACAAATCAAAGAACAGTTTAGATATAATATTAAAAGAATGGGAACCATAGATGGCTTTCCTAGGAAAATCAATGAACAAAAAGTATTATAGGCTGAGTCTTCCTTCAGTGTTCAGAGTGAATTGACAAGGGGAGATGAATCCCAGAGGCCAGGTACAAGCTTATGGAAGTGATATTGGGTGCTGTAAAGTGGCAGTGTATCAAAAGTACAGGCAAAAATAAAGGGTTGAGTCACAAAGATCTGAAGGCTTGGGATGAATATCTATGAAAAGAGCATTCCCCTGACAAAGATGATTTTAAGACAAGACTCATTCTCTCAGATACCCTAGCAAAGTACATAGAAAACAATAGCGTGCCCTAGTTTGTTAATATCATAACTGTTCAGCTATATATACTTGAGCATGAGGCAAAGAGACCTAGGTCAAACTTACAAATTAGAAACAATATTTTGATTCTGTGCTAAAATTCCATTCACTTTCCACTTACCTCATGTGACTTATCACAAAGACAGAGCTAGGCTGAACATGTGGAAGACATGAGTCAATTCCAATTAAAAGGAAACAATTTTCAAAACAAGCAGAAGTCCTCCAAGTTAGGAAAGTCTGACCAATAAGACTTTCTTTGCATATACACAAAAGAAGTTTAGGTGGCCAAGAAAGCATTCAGATGTGTTCTTTTTATTTGTGAAAGAGAAAGAATTCTGCTTAAGTATTTTATGCTCTAAGTATTTTAGTTTGTCTTTGTTTTTCAGAAATGACTGATAGTCATACCTTTTGCCTCACCAGAAACACCATGGTTGGGTTAAATGTGACTGGTTTAGGTGGGTCCCCATTGCCTCTAGATCTTTATGCAGACAATGATTTGAATTTCATCTGAGAGATCAGGTGATATCCAAATAATCCACTTAACTTTTAAATGGTTTGGTTTTTGGTGTCACTGGAGACCTTGATGAAATTACAATCTTATTAGACAAGATGGGAGAAGACAGAAGACCATAGATGGCTAATGTTCCATGCATAACATGAAAGAGCCCTTTAGCATTTGTAAAGGGCATTGATTTCTGATAGGTGCCTGCTGAACAAAGCTCAAGTGAAAAAATATTGCCAGAAAAAGCTGGGCAAAGAAATGATAGAAAAGGCAAGATTGCATTTAGCCCAATAACTTCATTCTGGTGTTTTGTTTTGTTTTGTGACAGCATAACTTGCATGGAAAGAATTGAGTCTTCATATATGTGTAAGTAAAAGGAAGGGGGCACTTAGCCACTCAGATTCTGTTACTGAGAAAGCTGGAGAATTACACTATGCCTTTTTGATTGATACTGAAGAAGTGCCTCTACATATAAAGGGTAAATGGAGGTTATATAGAAAGTGCTTTTCATCTGGATGATAAATTGCCAGATTCCATTATGCCTAATGAGTCCCATCAATGCATAGCTAGACTCAAGAAAATAATAAGACCTCTTCCAAAGCCTCCTATAAACAAATTAGAAGAATTAATAATAAAAATCCTATTAATGTGTGCACAATGGCAAAGAAGTTAATGAAGTCGCCTAAAAATTTTAGCCTAATGTATTTTTACAAAAAAAGGCTGATCATCAAAATGGATTTGTTCTTCATGTTTTTCTTCCTCCCTTCATACATATCCTATATAAGACCTACCCGGTTACATTTTCTTTTGTTTAACTTCTTATCCAGGAAAGGCCCTGCTTAAAAGTTATGGGATATGACAAAGAAAGTGTTTCAGGCCTTTGAATGTGTATGTGAATGCCTATTGACCTGGACATAATAAATGAGATTCACTCAAGCGAATTTGCCAACTCTCCAATATGACTCCTAACCCAGTGGAGACTATTGAAAGACAGGTTTTCAGTCACCTCCCTTGTGGCACAAAAATTCTGTAGTGTAAACCATCATTCAGGGATTCATATTCAGACATACTTCTTGCCAACAGGGCTCTTTAGAGTTTTTTTTTTTTAAAGAAACTCAAAGCATGTGAGAGATGAGAAAGAGTTGTCACTGTTTTGTAGTTACATTCTTAAGTCTCACTGTCACAAATCTATACATATTAAGATTTATGTGGGAATGAATATCATGTGCTCCTCAGAATTATGCCATGTGAGATAATATAACTCACAGCTGTCAGATGGTACAAAGTGATACTATGGTGATGGCAATAGAATCTGCCTGAGAAGTTAAGGACAAATTTGTTTGCAATATTATTAGATCACATTTATAGTGTCTGGCACACAGTTAGCACTCAATAAATGTTTCTTCCAATCTGAAAGAAAAACTGTGGTTTTCTTTTCTTTTCTTTTGGCTTGGAATTGAACTCAGGCACTGGGCACTGTCCTTAGGTTGTTGGGTTTTTTTTGCTTGTTTGTTTGTTCAAGGTTGGCATTCCATCACTTATATCACAGCTTCCCTTCCAGATTTCTTTTTTTTCATTATTTTTTCTTCCTAGGCTGCTAATGTGAGCTGTTGGCTTGCTTCTCCTTCCATATCTCAATACTTCATGTCCAGGCTTCCTCCTCCTCTTCATGTCCATGTTGGTCTCAATCCTGTTCACTTCTTTTACATTTTGGAATCATAGATCCATTGAGTTACATGTGTTTAAAAACTGCCTCTATAGAACCCTGCCCTAAAATATTTAGAATGCAATTAATATAAGATTCCTATCATCTATGTTTATATTATAATTTAGCAAGAAATGCAGGACTGCATTCAAAGTTAAATGTCAATATTAAGCCCAAATGACAGCAGATGCTGAAGAGCTGTGAAGAAGAAAGGGAGTCCCCCTATTTTTGCAAAAGGAATGGGATTTGACAGGGCCATAGAAGGTTGACTAGGATTCTTGTCTGAAGAGCTCAGAGAAAGAAAACATCAAGAGTATTATTATAATCAAAGACAGTAAGGGTGGGTAACTGTGGCTATTTGGCAGAAAAGGAGATTGCTGGCTCTGTAGAGGAGGTTTCATTACAAAAATTATAATGAAAGTGTTGGGAAGACAGGTGGACCAACTCTATCACATAGGAAATAGGGAATTGTGTAAGTTTTTAAGCATGGAAGACAAGATAAAACTTGTCTGCTTCTTATTTCCTACTGACTGTAAGATATTTCTTCAATATCTCACCATTAGAAGTTCATTTCCAAACCCATGTTTCTTTCCCCTTTCACAGCTGACTTAGCTATTTCTATCAATAGCAACCATATTTTTTCTTGGATTCAAAGGTTGATATCCTTGGGAGTAACGTTTATGCTGTCTCCAATTTCAGTACCATTTGAAGCTTCATTGATCAAATGCTTTTATGTAAGTATGTCTACCTAGATGAATTTCAGACCCAATGAATAGGGGTAGAGTTTAGGACCTATGTTTCCAAATGTTAAATAACAAATCTTTCAGTAATTGCCACTCTTCTTTCCAAATATCCTTTGACATTCCCATTCTCCTTGAAATCACTGTAACTCAGAACTTTACTGACCATTTGATAGTATATGCAACTTCTGGGTTAGATTTATCCACCTGGTATCAATGTCTTCACTCTAGAAGTCACATGAAAATATTATATAATCACAGTTTAGATCTGAAATACCTAGATGTCTCAGTGATATGATTCTAATGCTAATTTATCACCAGCAGGGAAATAAAATATTTAGGTATAAATATTACAAAATACAAATGATATCTATATACAAAAAGCTACAGCAATGATGAAATATGTCATGGTTAAATAAATGGAGAGACATTCTATGTTCATCCATAGGAAAATTCAGTATTATCAAAATTATCAGTTTTCCCCATCATAATCTGGAGTTTATACAATCCAAATCAAAATCCCATCTACTTATTTCGTACATATCTACAATCTAATTCTAAAGCTTTTACCAAGTAATAGACCCAAAATAACTAAGACACTTTGAAGGAGAAGAATAAATTTGAAAGATTTACACTGCACAAATTCAAAACTAACTATAATGCTATTGTAATCAAAACACATGGTAGAGGCAAAATAATAAGACAAATGGATTAATGGAACAGAACAGAAAGATTAGAAAGCCACATGTATACAGTCAAGTGACTGAAAAATGACGAAGGAAACATAAAGGAAGTCTTTTAAACATGCACAAAATGACTCCAGCCAATGATTTCTTCACAAAGACTAATTCAAAATAAATCATAAACCTCACATAAAACACAAAATGCCAAGTTCCTATAATAGGATAACAAGGAGCAACCATGCTGAGAGCTGATGTTCAACTTGAAATTTGAACATGGATGTTTATAGTAGGGTTCTTTTCATGGTTATAGTAGCTTTATTCATATTAATGGTTTTATTCAAAAATTATAAGCACTAATAAAATCTTTAACAGAAGAGTGAATAAATAGAGGTTAATGGAGATCTTGGAATATTACTCATGACTATAAGAAAAGAAGCTACCAAGCAATGGAAAAGATAGCTTTATCACATTAATGGGATTTCACTGCCTCAGTTTTGTATGGGAAAGGACAGCTAGTATCTATTTAGCAGTACCTAAGTCCTTACGTCCCTAAGAGGAAGCCTTTACAGGTGGAAAATTTCCAATCCAACTTCCACTATCATTTGAAGTGATGGATACTTATTCATAAACACTTCCAAATAATTTTATTCTGTCTTTGGCATTTTAGAACTTGTCAACTACAGTTTCTTATGCTCTAACACTATATGCTTTTGGTATTTTTCTAAGAAGATCCAAGTGGGCCAAGCGTAGTGACAATTAGAAATCAAGTCTATATTTAAATTTCTAAAAAGGAAATGGATAGTGACCTGAAAGTCAAGCGTATACAAGTAATTATTGTGGTCCCAAAAGGAACTTGGGTCTGATGTTTTAAAGTTCAACAGAGGAAGGAAATAAGGGCTCATGGTGCCCAACATATCCTGGAAGTCATCCTCACATTCTTCTCTCCCATGTGCTGGATCCTACGGCATCAAGTTCTCCAGATACATTTGAAGTCAACACCCTTCTTCTCATACTAATTGCCACTGCCACTGAATTTCCATCTTCAACTGCCTCACTGCAATGTCCCCCTCACCAGTAGGCCTGGATGGCCCCCATCACATCTGTCTTCCCACCCACCTTCTAAATTCATTCTGTGGTGATCTTTCTAAGACATATGTTTGGTCATTATCCTCCCTTACTTCAAGCTTCCTGGTGATTTCCTACCATCTACTGAATAAAGTCCAAGCATTTGAGTCTTACATATTCTAATCTTGTCTCTTGTCTTGTTACTTTAGGACTACAGATACAAAGGCAGACCAGCACAATCATGAGGAGCAATATACACTGGGGGATAGTTGTCATGATGCATCACATTCCTTCAGGGCACTTGGATTCCTTTTTGGATAAGTACCCACAGCCTACTAACTCTGTAAAGATGCTTGCAATAAATTCTGGACTCGTGTTCATCCAGAAAAGTGGTCAGAAATGTCTGAAATACCAGACATAATGGCTTTAGAGTTCCCTGAATAACAGATACTAGTGAAATCTAACAAGGAGAATGTCTTGTCCTATTTTCTCTGAGTCATCAAATTTCTTCCTGTGTACTGGGCTCACATTCATCTGCAACCATCTACCACAAACATGTGTATGTCTGTTATTGCTTATTTGGCATAATTTTGTCAAAGTAATATATAATCCAGACATAAAAACTGCTCTGAAACTCCACTTGCAGCACTATTCAAGCCAAGGCAAAATTTAAATTCCTGATGATAAGCTGAAGTTTCAAATCATTAAAGGTATCAAAGGATTCTGCAAGTTTAAAGTATAGTAAAAATATTAGGACTTACTGTATTTCAGTAAATATAGAGTAGGAATTGTGCCAACTAACCAATAAAGTGACTGTTTTCGACACTCATGAGAGTACAAAAGGATATAGTAACCATTTTTTCTATTTATTTCTTCTTGTAATTCATCACATTTTCTGATTTCACTTAGTCTTAAAGAATATGCTTCGGACATTGTAGTCATGGTGGAAATATCAAAATAATTCCCCCCTTATTGTACAGCTACTGTATGCTAAGAGTAAGAAAGAAATGAATTAAGTGCAAGTGCAGAGTTATTACTAATTGCAACAAATTACCTCTACATGCTTGTTATATTTTCTGAAGGAATCTATCTCAAGCCGCAGTATCAGATTTTCTCATTTTTTATTAAAATATTCAAAAAATTCTCTACAGTATGGGGAAAAGAATTTTACCAAAACTTTTGAGGTTTTAATAAGCAGGTAAAAAGGAATAAGTATTCTCATTTCCACTGCTCATCTAAACTAAAAACTTAGGGAAAACTCTTACAAAGTATTTCATGTGAAGAGTTCTGAGACATAGCAAAAGGAGGTTGAGAAGAATAGTTTCAGCAGCATTTTGGAATGTGTCCACCTATGCATCTATTGCCCCTTGATTTGCCTCCAAAATGATTCATGGGCCATGAACACTGTGCAATGCAGATTGAGGGTTATTTACTGCCGTAAATAGAGTAAATAGAGTGTCAGTTCTTAAAGGAGGTAATGAGGGACATAGATCAGAAGAGGAAGGTGAAGGAATCTAATAACTGTTGCTTTCCCAGTCTGCTCCCAACATTAGCTGTCACAAACCAAACCAAGCTTGGGTGAAGGCTGGTGTCCCAATTGTGTTATGGGTATGATTGGCATTTTCTGAAGTTGTTTGAGTTCCCAGAAAAGTATTTGCACTTTAATAACTAAATTCTGATTTCAGTGTGTGTTGGAATAACATAAGGAGAAATGTGAAATAATGTTAAGCTTTTGTTTGTGCCAGTACAGGAGCTTCAACTCATGATCTCTTAAGCTAGTTTAGCTTTTTTTTTTTTTTTAATCAAGGCAGGTATACTACTACTTAATTAATACCTCCATTTACAGTTTTTTACAGAGTAACTGGATATAAAAGTCACTTGGATTTTTCTTCTAACATTTGCTTTTAACCCCAATGCTCAGATCTCAGCCTCCTGGGTAGCTAGGATTATCGGCATGATCCCCTAGTACCTGGCAAAATTAAGGGTTTAACCTCATGACTTCCTTAATATTCTTACAGTTATGCTAAGCTAGAAATTTAGGAAAAACAACAGTTAAGGAAATGATCACAGCTCTTACTGAGATATGGAGAAATTTTGCAAGATGTACTCATGTGAGTGAAAGTTGGAAAAACTTTTACTATGCCAATGAATTTAAAAAGTATATTCACGGGTCTGGGCATATAGCCTAGTGGCAAGAGTGCCTGCCTCGGATACACGAGGCCCTAGGTTCGATTCCCCAGCACCACATATACAGAAAACGGCCAGAAGCGGCGCTGTGGCTCAAGTGGCAGAGTGCTAGCCTTGAGCGGGAAGAAGCCAGGGACAGTGCTCAGGCCCTGAGTCCAAGGCCCACGACTGGCCAAAAAAAAAAAAAAAAAAGTATATTCACGGAGCCTGGAGAGTTCAGTCGGTAGAGCATGAGACTCTTAAAAAGTATATTCATAGATTCAAAAACTAGCACTACCCTTGAAAGGACTCTATGGAGCATCTATACAGATCTCATTGTGTCCTCTGATTTTTGAGATAAATTACAAATACTTCATCTAAATCTTTACATAAATGCTTAAAGGTGTTACAGAATAACCACTATCAACAATCTGACCATTGTCTTCTCTGCCAAATTTTGCTTCCAATAGCTCTTGTCACTGTAGGCAAGACACAGGTGGGTGTGGTGCTGAAGAGCAACAGGTACAATTAAGTTGTCCTCCCAGGACTGGCAGGCCTAACAGTAGCCCAGTGTGCCACAGCCTGGGCGAGGTAGCAGAGTAAAAGCAGACCCTGCCACCTAGGAAATTAATTGAAAAGAGGGAAACCTCTCATTCTCTCACCCCAATTCAGAACATCTTAATTGCAGTGGCTAAGCTTATTAAATGCAGCTCAACCATTGTCAGCAGATTATCAAGTATTAAATTTAAAACCTGTATGGTCTTTATTCTTCCTGATAAAAAGTCTGTAAGGGTATTTTTCCAGAAGCCTACCATCTGGAATGATTGTAGAGTGGTGATTTGTTAAGGAGCTTATCCTGCCAATGTGGACGTGAGCAATTTGTTTCTAATTATTTCAATAAACGAGCTTTATAAGAAATCCTAATAGTAAAGTAACTTAGGCCCACAGAGAAATAAATCCTGGGGCTCTCAATATCCAGATAACATAACCATGCTATTAAGGGATTCCTCATCAGTCTATGTGTAATGGTAGAAGTCTATTTACATATCAGACCAATGGTGCTGCATGAAAAACAGGTTTACATATAACCTTTCTCTAATGTGAGGCATGAATTCACATTCTAACTCTGCAATGGACAAAAAAAAAGGCCACGTTATTTCATGCTTCATTGCCCTAAACAATAAGTTAATAAAGCTCACCACATTTCCTATAAATCCTGATAGGCATATCTCTGTTTGAAATAATAATAACCTTTTAGTCTTGCCTTTGCATGTCCTTTGAATCATTTTCAGAAAAGGAATTATTTTCTGGATCACTCCACCCTGCATCTGAACTCCAGATGTGTACAAAACATCCCAAGGCTAGAAAAGGTCTCAGCCTTTTATGTCAGCTATAAAGAGGAAAGTTAGAAGCTTTCCTTGTTCTTCATGAAAACCCATAAAATAACAAGTCCCATCTTCCTCGAGTAAACATACCGAAAACACCCTACACCCTCATCTTTACTTGGATTACAAGCTTCAGCAGCAGCAAGCTTCAAAAGCAGTTGTATTTTTTTCTCATTGATTTACTTTTGTATTCTTAGTACCTGTGATGGGTAGATGCTTAATCGCTGACACATAGGAGGTGCCTAATGACATTTGTGGAGTAAGTGGGAAATATTATTAATACCTGATCTAAGAAAATGATCCATTGTAACATCGAGGCACTTTGAAGTATGGTAAAAAGCAACCCGGGGTCTCATGATCATTTCCTGTGTAAGCTATCTGGTGAGATATAAAATAACAAAAATTGGAATTTATAGTCAGATGATAAAAACTAAAGGGCCAGCAAGCAAATAAATGCATATAATTACTTAGAAAGATGTTTACAATGTTTTATGTGAAAAGCAAAATACAGAAATGAGAGAGAGTGGCTTGGTTGTATTTTTCCCTCCGGAACTTAAAATCAAGTTTCCCCTTTTAGCTGAGCACCAGTGGCTCACACCTGTAATCTTAACTACATGGGAAACCAAGATTAGGAGGTTCACAGTTTAAGGCCCATCTAGGCAGAGCAGTTCATGTGCCCTGTAATTGGTCTTGTATTTGTTATCCTAAGCTTCATTGGAGAATGAGATTGGAAAAAATTCTGTTCCAGGCCAGCCCAGGCAAACTACTTCAGTCTCCACGGAAGTAGTGTTGGGGATGGACAAGGTAGAGTGTACCTGTGATCCCAGCAACAATATAAGTGTAATATAGGCAAACAGCCACTTAGGAGTGTATTCAGGCAGGAAACAAGATCCCATCTCAAAAATAACTAGTAGAGAAAAGTATTGGAAGTGTGGCTCAAGTGGCAGAGTGCCAAGCTAGCAAGTTTGAAGTTCTGAGTTCAAATATCCCAGTACCTTCTCCAAAGACAGTTTCTCCATATATAGAGAAAAAAATCCCTATTTGTTTTATTCTCTCTAAAATATTTATTTGTATATTATCTACATACACAATCAAGACAGTCCATATTTAATTGCATTAAGAAGTCTAGAAGGTCACACACACTGAACAGCTTAAACTTTTTACTGATGTTATAAAAAGCTGAGGCATAAGGTTTGGGAGGGGATATTTCTTTCCTTCCTTTCCTCCCTCCATCCTTTTCTTTTTCCTTCCTTCCTTCACTTCTTTCCTTTGTGCAGTATCAGGGTGTGAACTCACAGCCTTGTGCTTATTAGAAAAGTGCTCTACTGATTTAGCCAAACCCCTCACCCAATCTTTTTTGCGTTCAGTTATTTCTCAGATAGAGAAATAGAGAGTTATTTCTTAGGTAGAGTCTCACTTTTTTTCCCAGAGAGCTAGACTTAGAGTAAGATTCTCCTACACAAACCTCCCAAATAACTAGGATTACAGAATGTACCTCTGCCTGGCCATTCAATTTCTGTTTAATCATCTCAGTATCTAGATTTCTTATAGTATACAAGTATGAGTTTTAAACTAAAACAACTACAATTCTAAAAGAAAGTTACAAATAAGTAACTGCATTTTAGAGCATATACTTAGTGTTTTAAGAGCTATATGAAGCTTCAACTAACCAAAGACTTCAATTAACCAGTTATTGTTTCCTTGAAATCTACTCTTTAAAAAAATAAATAAAATCATATGAAAATGAATTCATAAAGAATGATGCTGGGCCTGGTGGTTTATCCCTGTGGTCTCAGCCATGGAGCAAGCATTGTAGTCCAATTTAGTAGTCCTGATAGAAAACTGAAAAATAACTAAAATCACAAAGAGGGTATACATAAATCCTGATTTTAAACCCCAGTGCCACCAAGGAAAAAAGCAGAATTTAGAGAACAGCATCATTTGTTCATAGTGAGTAACTTAATGTGTTCAAACCACCCTCTATTCAGCTCTGTATATACCTCCATTTTTGTCTTAGTGCAATAAGTTGTGTTGAGGCCTTTGATTTGGGGTGCATGGTCCTGGACACACAGCTTCTCAGTATCCAAGGCCCCTTTATATGAATCAGCATCCCTGGGAGGAAAGACTAGGATTCTGGGGTTTAATAAGGTCCTTATGAGGCATGTATACACAAAAAATCTGAACATATAAGTTTATAAGACTAACACCAATTTTCATTATGATTCTCAAACTACAAAAAAGAAACACTGATGTATTGGAATCTACTTACAAAACTATTTGGTGTAAATCATTTGCACAAATCTTGGGGGGAGAGGGAGAGGGGGGAAATGAGGGAGGAGGTAACAAGTTGAACAAGAAATGTACTTACTGCCTTACATATGAGTCTGTAACCCCTCTGTACCACACTTTGACAATAAAGAAAAAAGTTTAATAAAAAAAGCAGACATTTTACTCATTAGAAGTGCTAAATAATGAAAACCAATAAACAAAGTTAACAGGAGATATAGTCACTCCCTCCTCCCTCCCCCTTATTTTCAAAGTTGTAGTGAAGCCACTTAAAACACAAAAAGGCAGCAGAAAATTTCAGGCCCAGGATAAGATTGACAGTGCATACTCCTGCAATTACTTATTTTAACCACCAGATAGTGCTCATACATTGGCAAAGAAAACTAACAGCTCTCAGAATTAGGATGTCCAAATAGGGCCCTTACATGCTACCTACCACTGCCCCTCCCAAACCAAGGACAGACATCACCAATCAATGACAGTACTCTCTTCTCCCAGAGGCTGCACCAGAATCCTTCCCAATGGATTATCCCAGGCTACATTGGCTCATGGACCAGAACTACCTTTAAGAAGGGACATCTCTAGCATTCCTATTTAAAAAATGGCCAAACATAATAAGCAGATTAAGTGATGATAAGTGATAAGGGGAAGTGGTTGTGTGAAGCAAACAAACCAAATTTGAGGACTAACTACTCATATATAGAAGCATCACCATTCTCCAGTATCTCCATTCTCCAAATAGTTTAAGTGAAGATTGGGATTCAAAGTTAGGATTACTAAACACTGAAGCAAGAAAAGATTCATGTAGACTGTGAAGCTCAGTGCTTCTCTCACGCAGGAAGAAGAAATCACAATGTTCACATCACAGTACCTTTTATAAAAGCCCAACCAGAAATGGATACCACCTAAGCAGATAGTAATATTGTTCCAAATGGCTCCGTACAGCCCCAGCAGGAGACCCATGTGGGTAGGCATTCAGAAAGAATGAACCCTATGATCTTTTAGCTCCCCAAATCCAGACTCATATAATGGCACATTGTGTTCCTGGTGTGAATTGGCATCCAGCTACAGGTGGCCCAACAGTTGTAAGGCCTCAATAGGAAAAGGACTTCTTGGGGGCCCTGTAACGTTACTTCTAGGAGACTGGAGTTCTTAGGTCTCCAAATGAATAATAAATTTAACACATTTAAAAACACACTTGTATTCCCTTTCAGTTTCCTAGTTCTAATACCAGTATACACTGTTTCCAATGTACTCAGATAAGATACAGAGATAGTGCAGGTACCTCACAGGAAGGGGATACAAGAACATCATCAATAATTGAAGCTACGGTAACACATAGCACGTTGAAAGTAGTTACAACAGTGATATAACAATCGTTTCCATAACATGGAGTTCATTTCACTTAGCATCATCTTCTGTGTTCATAAGGATATAGCTATTGGGCTCTTGTGATCCTCTGCTGTGACTTGCCTAAACCTGTGCTAATTATTCCCTATGAGGGAGACCATAGAGTCCATGTTTCTTTGGGTCTGGCTCACTTCACTTAGTATAATTTTTCGAGAGACACAGAGTAAAAAAGACAAACGACTACAAAAACAATACTTGCAAAACTGTTTGATGTAAATGAACTGAACAACACATGGGGGGGAAGGGAAAAGGGGAAGGGGTAATGAGGGAGGAGGTAACAAACAGTACAAGAAATGTATCCAATGCCTAACGTATGAAACTGTAACCTCTCTGTACATCAGTTTGACAATAAAAATTAAAAAAAAATAAAAAACACACTTGTGATTTGTACTTCATACCCATGCCAGGATAACAAGAAATCTCATCCCCTTTCATTCTCTACCAATAAGATTGCTATTTATTTAGTTGCATAGGGTTGACAGTGAGAAGGCACATACATCTCAAATCTAATCAATATCATAATCAATTTATCCCTACATAGCTTGGAATCTATCTACCTTTCTATCTTCCCTATTACTATGCTAGTCTTAAATACGGTAATCTTTCACCCAGACTTCTCTAAGAGCTTATTAAAACTACTCTCCTCACATTTGTTATCTCTATCTCTGCACTCTGTTCACTACAGAGTAACCAGAATGACTTGATTTCAAGTTGGAATTCTGACTATGCCACTTGTACATATACAAAAACATTCCAGCATCCGTATGAGCTGGCTTTCATGACATTTGGGTCCTTACAAAATGTGACCCTATCTATCTTTCTTGACTCACTCTTAACTCTCCCCACCTCTGCAGAGACCTTAGCTCCTTCCAGCACAGGGCTTTACCCATGCTGCTTCATAGCTCCTGACTCCCTTCCTCACAGTAGCCTACATAGATGCCTCATGGGCCAGTATTTACACTCACTCTCCTCCTTGGGAGACTTACATCAGCTTATAATTATTCATTCATAAGAGCACTGCTTGATTAATTCCTGTCTCTTCACTCACCAACCCACTCTCAGTAAATTCTGCCAACTCAGTAAACAAGCACATGTCTTCTAAGCTCATCAGATTACCCTCAGTACTTAACGAAAGACATAGCACATAGTAGGTAAGCAAAAATTATTAAATGAATGAATGATAAAACGAAGTTTCCTGGTGTTCAAACAGAAGTAGTTTCTTGGTAGCATCAGTTAGTTATTTATAAAGCCCACGTGTATATTTTTATCAAATACTCTTACCTTGGGGGACATATTTATCATAAAACCCAAGCCACAAAATCCAATCCCCGCCATTCCTTTGGGGTCACACTTAGTACCATGACATCTTGTGGGTTCACAGACCACATTTCCCCTATTACAAATTGACTCAGAGAAGCCAACTCTATAGACACCCAAGTGAGTGAGTCCCAAGGAATGGATAATGATCAGCCTGAGAACTGAGAGCAATAGGCCACACCAAGAGGGAAGTTTCTAATGCCCTGGCATTTATTAGAGACACAGCATGGAAGAATAGCCATGAACATTGTGCTCCTTTACTCTACACCCCACTCAGCAAGCAGTTTGTAATATCCAAAGGTTATAATTAGCTACACAGAATGATCCACATACTTCTAACTTGTGCCACAGCCAACTGGATCACACTCTTTCCATTATAGGTAAAATAATTAGAAAATATAGTCTTGTGCATGTTGACATATTTGTGTGGGGTATATCTGTGAGCACTCATAACCACACTCCTTTTCTCCCTTTCGTAGCTGTCTGTTCCTATCTCGCTCCCTTCTCTGTCTTTCTCATTTGCAAGAGAACTATGCAAGAGAATAATACTGTGCAATTAAGTAAATTTTTCTGTGCAAAATTACTTTAATCTCAGAGTGACAATCTCCTGGCTTATTCCTTCACGAATAGAATACTGAACCTGAAATTAACCATCAGAATATATTGAGCCAACAATGTAGCTTCCAGCTCATTTGAGGAATATATTGGTTAGAATAGTCTCTTGTTCAGATCCTTGGAGTATCCACATCAAATTCTCTGTGTTCGAGTGGCCTTTGATCTCACCTCAATATACACCCACAATGGCAGATGTCACTCATATAATATACTCACCTAGACAACAAAGCAATTAGGTTGAGTTCCCCGGGCAATTCCAGCAAGCTGGCTGAAGCTCCATTTCTACGGGCTCACCTACCAATGTCTGTATATATCTCACCAGTGAATCCATGCTTTGTATTCTTCAAGTTCCAAGAGAAAGAATGCAGTTTCCAGGGAGAACGTCTTGAGAGTCGGGAGACTAAGGTACCTCTGGAAATGATCTGAGAACTAGCCAATAATGACTGGCTCCTTGGTTGTCTTGTGAAATGTCCCTATGATCTGCAGAGCAGAGAGGACAGGAAGCTGCAAGCATACAATCCCATACCCTGGGGGAGTGTGGACTCATTGCTACACTTCCTCCTTCTTATCCAGCTCCAGGGATAAAATGCTTTCTTAGGTCATGATCTTCACCTAGTTTCTTTTTCAATTGTAACCACACTAAAAGTACTCTTAAATAATATATACACTATATATAAAAATAGTTTGTGTGTGTTTATGTATGTGTGTACATGCATACACTCTGACTTACATTTATGGCCCACCCCAGGTAAACTGAGATAGCTGTTTGAGGAAGACGGCTCAATCATTGTAGTTTATGATGGTTTTTTAGCATGTTTAGTCACTGCTGTCAATTTTTTTTACCTCATTACACCTTTTATCTTTCACTCATACACTGAAAATTTACTTATTGACAGGATATTCACTTTACTCACTGAGATTTTTTTTCATTTGAAACATGGTATTAAGCACAAGAATGCCAAGCTCCCTAGAGAAATCCTTCTTTCATACTGATGCTCTGAATGTTCTTTGCTTAGCCCCCTTGATCTTTCCACCTGTCCTTTCCTAGAGAGCTATCATCTAACTACCATTCTCTTCCTGAGGGCCCCCGAGTCTAGATCTCCAGTGCACACACCCACTTTGTCATCCAGGTGAGTATATCTAAATACATATCACATGAGCATGGGGTACCCCATGAACAAATCACAAAATAATGCCCTAACTTTTCCCCAAGCCTACCCTTTCCTCTCTTTCTTCTTGGTGGCCCCACAACCCATGAGGTCTCCCACATTTCTGAGAGCCTTGCTCCCCCCCCCCCCGCACCTATTGTATTCTTACACCCATCCTTGAAATCTCTTATCTTCTTTTAGGGGCATGGGTCCCTAATTCAGGTACTCTTATTTGTCTGTAATGTTGGTGATAAGTCTCTCTGCCTCTTCCATTTTACTACAGTCTCCTCTTGAGAAGAACCCAGCAGATCAATTGTCTCTGTGGAACCCTTAATTGTGTCATGGTTTTCTGTTGTCCACAAATGATGTTTAGGGTGCTTAGACTGACCCCACAGTGCCTACTAGCTCTAACCTAACTCCTCAGCTGTAACTGCAGTGAATAATGAGCCTATCATTAAGGCTATTGCAACACAAAGGAGCTTACTGCCTCCTGTGACAGCTCAGTTTGGTTGTCCATTCGCTTTGCTTATTCACCTTCTATGTCTGTAAAACGCATCTTGCTAGCAACATATACATACTGTCTAATTCTATTGCCTTTATGCTAAGTACACACCTCAGATAATAGATCACTAAAAGGAGTATATTTATGTGTGAGCTCCCAAATACAGTGATTATGGCAGTAATACTACTGTGGTTTTCTTTATATTTTCAAAATCAAAAACAATGGCTGAAATGGTTCAAGTACTGATTGAGGCTCATGCAATTTATGAATGAATAAAGCCATGTATTCATCTACCTAGGATGCTTAAAATAGAATACCTTTACTTTAGTTTTATATCTAATTACATATATAAAGATAGTTTCTTTTTTCTAAAACTGTACATTCTCCAAAGAGTCATTACACTCAAATATAAACAAAGCAATTGAATTTAGAATTGGGAAAATCTAGCTCACTAAAATATTCCAAGTATGAAGAGAAGCCATACGCATTATTAAACTACAAGGCTACTTGAAGATAACAGGAGCCTTAAAAGGCAACAGAGCCAAGGGCTGACCTTTCACAACCAATCATTTAATTGATTTTGTTTGCTTTTAGGAAAAAAGTTCTCACGAAAGAATTGCATGTGGAATCATTCCTGTTCTGCTGACTCTAGATCCATCCTCTTCCCTGAGAGTTCTATAAGTAAACCAAATAGTTACACTTTCAGATTTTATACCAGAATGCATGGAAAAGAGCTACCAACATAGGAATTAGACATTATGCTAGGCTTGTTTTATTAGAGATTTGTGTGGAAACAACTGAGTCATTAAGTATTAAAATCGGTTTGACCTTGTCAAAAACCCCCCACCCAGGAGCGTTTTGACAACCTGTTATTTCTGGCTTTTTTGTTACAAGTTGTTTGAACTGTTGTTGAGCACATGAAAGCTTTCAGGTATCAAAAACGTTCCTATAAGTGTACACTATTTCATGTTCATCTACACTCGCCTAACAGCCATCACCAGAGGCCTGGGAAATATTCAGAGAATCACTGAAGTGTGAGTAATAGTTAATAAAAAAAATTCCTGCAGTTTTAATTACAAACAAAAACCAAGCATCTTTCAACTCTATTAGCTGAATCTGGAATATCCAGGGATCTGCTGCGGTTTGTAACCACACAGAAATTATATTAATCTTTCATATCGAGTTAATCCAGCATTGCAGAATGGTATACAACATAATGCCACAAATTCTAACATTTGTTGAAATACTTCTACCACCTGTCTAAGATGTCTATCCCTGCCTATAAAAAGATAAATTAATAAGCACCAACTGTTCTCTTCTTGCCATGAGGACTTTTTTGCAATATTTCCTACTCTATGAGGCAAAGACCACTGAGGACATCAGTTCTATCAATGTTGAAACAGCAAGTCACTGTAGGAAGGAATCAAGAAAAGCAAGCCAGTATCAAAGCCACTCCTTACAATTTGAAAAGTAGGGATGGAGACAAACTCTCCCCATTCATTGTTCCAACCAGTATTCTTGCTTGACTTCTGGGAGCTAGATGCTAAATTAGAGACCAAAGAGCTACAAATATGTCTTTTCGTTTGAAATCTGTATAGAAGTTGTCTAAACAGTAAATATTCAACTACAGAATAGTGAAACCAGGCTATGAAAGGCCAAATGTTTGGAGAACATCTAGCCAAGTTCCTCCACTTGGATACGGAACCAAGGACAACTTTCTAAGGAGATGAGTTATCTAAGACAAGAGCTCAGAATAAACATGTGCCAGTCCAAGAAAGGAGGTGGCCATGAGGGTGGAGGTAATACAGGCAAAAGATCCCAGAACCAGAAAGAATATGCTGCACTCTCACATTTAAAAGCCAAGTTTGGGACTATAGCATTCATTTCAAAGAGATTTTTGTGTGACAGGTTTAAAAAAAGATGTCAAAACAATTTCTTAAGGGCTTGGGAATGATTATCCAAACACTGCAAATTATAAATCAAACAATAACTGGTGGTGTTCCTTAATACAAAACTTACATACCATTTTGTTGGATGATGCTCAAAAAAATAGAAAAAATTAGGTCCCATGAGGGAAATACAACTCACTTTATCAAAGAAGTCACCAGGAATTCAGACGAAAGTAAAAAAACTCTTGTTCTCAATGGCAAGAGATAGTATCAAAGCTTTAAATCACTGTAAAAATGTGTAGTTTTGAGTGGTATAGACCTCAGTGGACAGACATATTTAAGAGGCAGATTTGTTCACCTGATCTTGAAAGAATAAAACTAGACAGTCTCATCATTCTCCTTGAAATAGTAAGTAAAGTATTATGATCATGATGGTAGTGATGATGATTGTGATCTATGAGAAACCAGGTTTTTCCAATCGTACTGCTTGTACTAATTTCTCTTTTCTTTCTTTCTTTTTTTTTTTAACTTTGCTTTATTCCCTGATGTCACTGTTTTTTATTTCTGTACCCTTTGTCTTGTATATAAGTTCATCTGATTTGGGGAAGGGAAGGAGAATCACAGAAATGGTGGGACAAAGTGAACCAATTCAACAGGGATACCAGACACTATGTTGGAAATGAACTTTGCAACTTGTGGGGGAGGGAGTCTGGAGTGGAAAACAAGGGAGTGGGTAACACTGTCCAAAAACAAATATATTCATTACATGACTTATGTAACTGTAACCTCTCTGTACATCAACTTTACAATAAAGTTTAAAAGAAGATATAAAAGAAACCAGTTAATTAGTAATATAACACACTAGTCCAGATAGGTAGTATATTTATTACTTAAAATTAACAGCTTGGAATCAAATATAAGAGCTTTCTAAAGAGTTAAAGAAGAGCCCTAGCCCCTTTCCCCAGGGTGCCCTCCATCTGTGAGAGCAGATGAGCTGGATGAATTATGTAACCCACTCAGTATCATTCAGAATTCTGAATCACACAAACGTCTTCAGCATAATACGGGGTATGCTTCTACTTAGGGATAATGGCTAGCCTGAAGATTTGTTTGAAAACAAAATATCCCAAGTTTGTTTGGGACAGAACAGATCAGAACAAGTAAGGCTTTCAAACCAAACAGTATTGGTGATATGTGGGTAATGAGACAGACATAGCAAAATTATTTACGTGTATATACATTTAAATATTTTGAAGAAATTCTTGGAATTATATCATCTTATAGTAGGTTTTATTAGTTGCAAGGAAAATTATTCTATTTCCATCCAAGTGCCTTGTATTTTCCCCAAAGCCTCAATTGTCATGTATCTACCAACAATAATCCCATCCCATCCCATCCCATATTGCATATTGCAATGTCCCAATCCCATATTGCAATCTCTTTTACATTTTCTTTCTCTTTCACGTGTTACCATCCATTTCCTGTGAGAATCACAGAGAGTAGCAGTAACTCAATCTCAAAGACATATAACATATGGCAAATTGAGAATATAATTAAAAAAATAAAAACCATCTCCTTGGAGTTAATCACAGTAAAAACTGATGAACCCTGTCCATTCCAATAAAAGGTATAAACAAAGTTTGTAAGCATTAAATGAATCTCCAGTTAAGTGAACAAAGCAGTTAGGGCTTTTAAAATGGAGTCTATTTACCTGGACTCAGCTGTTCCAGCCAAACTGAACTCAGCTGGGATTTCACCAAGTAAGAATCACTTACTCAAAGGTGGTTCTTCTCTACCTCAAAATTTACAATGATTCCTACATGCTTCTCATCGCGTACACTCCACATGGAATTCAAGGGTTATTTAGTTTGTGCTTCCAATAGTTGCCCAACAAAACACCCAGCACTGAGTGGCTTAAACTGAAGAAAAAGATGGAAGTTAGAAGTCAAACATCAGGTATGTAGAGAGCTGGCCCTACCTCACAATTATGCAGGAAATCTGCTCTCTGGCTGTTTGTCCTGGAAGCTTTGAGGGCAGTCATTGGCATTCTTTGGTTCATAAAAATTCACCCCAGTCTCTGCCTTTGTCTTCAGTTGTATATTCTCTAACCCTGTGAGTGTCTGTACTCAAATTTTCCCTTTTCATAAGGGGAAACAAGATTCAATTCTGAGATTTGGGAGGTAGGACTTTAGCATATGAAATTTTAGTGGATATAATACTCATAACAAAGATACCTTTGCCACTATGAGTCTATGGAGTAGTAATTAGAATGGAAGAGGGATACAGCTTGTAGTCAGACATGTTTAACGTCAAGTTTGGCTCTACCATTTCTCTAAACTTCTCTACTAGAAACACAAAGACAAAATTCTTATTATATAGAATGATATGAGGACTAGACAGGGAAAGCAACTTCTGCAAGAAGCCAACCTTTGCATATTACAGATCACCAATCAAAACCAGCTGTCCAAATGACATAATATCATGTCTGTCCTCTTTTCTAATATACCACCACTTAATGTAAAACCAAAGTTGTTTCTTTATTCCATTATTTCAAAATTGAAAGCCTCTCAAGTATCTATTTAAGACTTGAAACACCCTCTCTTTGCATAATGTAAGTGGTTTTATTCTGTTCCTTTTTGTGACATCTCTTCATATTTGAGTTCATTTGACCAGTGTAAGCAGGGTAGAAAAACAATGTGTTCAGTGATTTCTATAAACATTATCAAATGATAGACATTTTGCAAAGCACCTTTTCTAAGTAATTCAATGGGAATTTAGTAAAATTGTGAAGAGTACCTTCATTGTTCTTTCTCATCAACCTCAATGGCTGCTGACAGCTTGGGTATTCCTATTGCCTCTGCTATCTTCATTCACAAAGTGTGCTTTCAGAAAAAAAAAAAACTCATGATATTTTTGGATTAAATACAAACTTCTGGGGCTGTTAGAAATAGGCAGGATATAGATAGCACAGACTATCCCAATATAAATATGAGAGATTTCTGTTTATTATGATAATTTTCTAGCAAGGGGTTAGACTATAAGTTTAAGTTTTCAAATACAACTGTGAATTGCAATACTTTTCTATCTCATATATGAAGTGCTTAATTTAATTTGCATGAGGGCACTGTATTGGATAGCATTGGCCTGGAGGCTGATAAATCTTATATGTGGTTCTTCTTCAGAGAGTCTCAGGCCAGGAGATCTAAGCTGAAAGAGGGGTGCTCTGTAAAACTTATTATAGCAGTAATGTGCAGTATTGATAGGAAGACTTTTCTGCAAAGTCCTCTATCAGGGAGAAGATCCTGTGTTGGTGCCAGCCCATGGAGGAAATCTTGATGAGAAAAGACTCCAGGGGCAAGTTGTGAAGCTTCCTGCATTTGGCAATCCTCATCAAAAAGATGGGAAGGTAAAGTTTTGATTTCTTTCTGTAAAATAATTCTGCCCCTGGGTTTTTACATAAAAGCAAAGAGCGGATCTCCAGGGAATTGACAACAAGATCAATTCTTAACTCAGATCACTGCTGAATCTTCTGGGAAACAAATTCAAGCTCACCAAAAAAGAAACTCCAAACATGAAAACCAAGATATAGCCCAATAGTTGGTAGAAATATCACATTGATATGTGATTTATTTTTTTTAAAAAACTTGCCTTGGGGCTGGGAATATGGCCTAGTGGCAAGAGTGCTTGCCTCGTATACATGAGGCCATCGGTTTGATTCCTCAGCACCACATATACAGAAAATGGCCAGAAGTGGTGCTGTGGCTCAAGTGGCAGAGTGTTAGCCTTGAGCAAAAAAGAAGCCAGGGACAGTGCTCAGGCCCTGAGTTCACAGCCTAGGACTGGCCAAAAAACAAAACAAAACAAAACAAACAACAACAACAAAAAAAACAACAACAACAAAAAAAAACTTGCCTTGATTTTAATACTTCAAGAGGAGAATTACTGAATCATCTCAAAACAAAACAGTGGTCTAACCAATAACAATACCATCAGCATGAGTCAACTCAAATAATAAGTATAAGAAATAGAATACGATAGGTTAGTTTTTAACAAAGGCTTATTCCAGTAGGAAAGAACTAAAAATAGCAAATACTACAATATTAAAAGTGGCAAAAATGTGTTACATTGGCATTGATGTCTTTGAAGTGAGATTTATTGGAACTTTGGAAGCAAAGACCAGCAGAGGGAGAACATGAAAGAGGAATGGAGGGTTAGGCTATTCAAGTTCACCTCTTCCCACAGGAGAAGATGGCAGAGCACACTTCAGTTTGCAGGAGTTTTGTTGATTGCTGGAGGTCAACACCTATGTTCACCTCCCTCAAACTCAGCCAAGGAAAGGTATTAGGAAATAGAGAGGGTGAGAAAGTAGGCAAACGCTTATAGACTTGAACTTGGGAAATGAATCACAAATAATGGTAGAGAGGCTACTTTTAGAGTTCAACAGAGAAAGTAAATAAAAACTTGAGGAAGGAAGAGGAATGTAAAGAATACACAGAATAAAGAATACAGAATGTAAAGACATCCGTACAGAGAGGGCCTCCCAGCTTCCTAAGGACACTGGCATGATTGTTTCCATTCTCTGGTAGTACATTGCCAGGTCCCAGATCCTGGAGACATCTTGCCCTCATTGTGAAGTGAAGCTACCTTCATGAGGTTCTGCTTCTTATCATCACAGCTTTTTTTTTTTTTTTTTTTTTTGGCCAGTCCTGGGCCTTGGACTCAGGGCCTGAGCACTGTCCCTGGCTTCTTCCCGCTCAAGGCTAGCACTCTGCCACTTGAGCCACAGCGCCGCTTCTGGCCGTTTTCTGTATATGTGGTGCTGGGGAATCGAACCTAGGGCCTCGTGTATCCGAGGCAGGCACTCTTGCCACTAGGCTATATCCCCAGCCCATCATCACAGCTTTTTAACAAACACTATAGGAAGCTCAAACAGCAGAGGAGCCAGGATAATGGACTAGGGGGCCAGGGAGATGTGTCTTTGGAGGAGAAGGAAGATGGCTTATGGAGGACTCTGGTAGCCAGAGAAGGTTCAGGATGCTCACTGAACAGCTGAAGAAGAACTCAAAGGCACCAAGACTTAATAAAAATGAAACAAAACAAAAATATCTATTGTAACAGAGCTGGGCACAGTTGTGAAAAGAATTGAAAATCTGTATCAATTGATAGGCAAGAATTCAAGTTAGGAAAGCCTACTTGAAGATTTCTCTTTTTTTTTGGCATTTTGTATGAGGTCTTTAATTCTTTCGCCCTAATGTGTCCACTAAAGAGAAATCCTTTTCAAAAAGAACACTCTTAGGAGATTATTAAAAGGGACAGTGTGAAACTTTCAATAATATTTATGAATACGTGCAGGAGAACTACTCAATTCATTCTTCACATTTTTAGTTAACTGGTGGTGTGGGCTCCATTTCTGACTACATAACAAGTACAGATAGACTTTTGTGTATTAAAATTAATGAAAAAAAGGCAGAGATTTGGGGGGTCTCAGTAGTTCTACCAAATTAAATATACTTAAGTAACTGTGAAAACTGGTCAGTTTACACATAAAGTCATGCCAATTTAAAACAGAAAAGTTCCATTGATATTGACCAAACTTTTGGCTCCTATTAAATTGCTACATAAATATATAAAGTTAGTCTGTAATACTATATGTCTGCAAAAACGTATTTTTGGCAAACAAAAGTCTTTCCATTTTTAATCTCAATATTCCTAACCCTGTATTTTTAAATATTTAAAAACTACTTTCAATTCAAAGTATCTGAATGCCCTCACCTCTTCACTCCAAGAACCTATAGCCCTTTCTCCATTTTGTGCTTTTCCACATTCACCTATAAAACCGTTTGAGATAAATGCTGATTATAATTGTCAGTATCTCAAAATGTTGTTTCCAATAGTCAGTGGGGCCTGATCTGAAGTTTTACGTTAAAGATCTATTATTGCTGTGGGTTGAACTCGGGCCTTGGACAAGTTCTGCCTACATCTTAACTCTTGTAACCTGTGAATGTGGCCTTATTTGTAAGCAAGGTTACTAAGGATGTAATTAAGGATCTCTAGATGAGATCATCCTTTCTATCTGGCAGGTAGGTCCTCATTAGAGGCACTAAGAAGACAAAAATGAAGAGGTGGCAGGAGAAGAAAAAAGAGGGAGGTAGGGATTAGAATTCACCATCAGTTAGGAAGCACCTTATTTCAGAAAAGAATGTTAGTAAACAAATCACAGTTCAACAAAGAAACACACATAGCGCATCTTGGAATACCAGAAAGAAACTGAAAGTAGAGGATAATTCTCTTCTAGAGCCTTCAGAGGGAGCTCAACCCTGACTTCTTTTGAGACATTAGACCTCCAGGACCACAAGAAAACTATTTCTGTCCTTTTAAGCCTTTATTAGTGGTGCTTTGGTATGGCAGCCCTAAGACACTAATACAATGATTAAATGGTATCCACTTATTCCTTTTTCATTAAGTTGTGCTCCATTTATGAATGCTGACTTTTTTTTTGTTGTGATATTGTCATTTAATAGACAATATATATTTGGTCTTTGTTTTTTATTCCTGGCACAGAGCTTCAAAACCCTTGGAATTTCCTGAGTTGTAGGTAGAACAAGAGTATGTTTAATTTTCCTGATAAGCTCCTTTCTAACTACAACTGAGTTTATGCTAATGAAATATCTTGGTGGGCCCTTAGATAGCTTTAAGGTGGGGCTGGCTGCCAGAACAACTAACCCTGTGATTATAGAGTTGGGACTGAACTGCAGAAAATCGAGCTAATCAGAAACAGGCAAGGATTTAATTCATCATAACTATATAATGGGGCTCAAATAAAAAGAAAGGACCTTGGGGAGTAGCCAATGGTGCTGTATCTCATACTGGGAAGATAAAGTACCTGAAGAGGGCACAGAAGTTCTGTGCCCATAAACCCTCTTCCATTTGTCTGCGCTTTTTCCACAAAGCCTTTCTAATAAGCCCTTTCTCCTGAGCTCTGTGAACTTTTTCAAAGAGTTAGGCAATCTGTTTCCCATACATTTGTTGTCAGAAGTATTCAGTACTGGGCACTGTTAGCTCACACTTGTCCGTAACCCTACCTACTTAGGAGACTAAAATCTAGAGGATCTCAGTTTGAAGAAAACATGGCAGAAAATTCTGAGACTCCATCTAGTAAAAAGCCCTGCTGGAAATATGTTTCAATAAGGTAGAGTACCAGCCATGAATAAGAAAGCTAAGCAAGAGCTTGCAGTCCTGACTTCAGGCCTGAGTACTTGGGAAGGAAGAAAGAATAAGAGAAAGAAAGGGAGAGAAAGGAAGAAGGGAGGGAGGGATTGAAGATAGAAGGTAAGAAATCAAGGAAGAAAAAAAAAAAGAAGTGCTCTGTGTATAAATGCAAACCATAGTATTTAGTGTTAAGAGTTTTTAGATAATAAAAATAGCATAGACTCATCAATTTACTCTACAAAGTGATTATAAATACTATAGTGAACTATATCAATAAAATCAGAAGATAACGTTAATCTCTGAACATTGTTTATTAAAACATCATAAAGCAGTTGCAAATGTCCAAACATTTAAATCTTTTATGCTTCAATATTGCTAAATGCCATAATGACTGGACAAAATCTATTGCCCCTAAGAAGTCACTAATTTGTTACACCATTATATTTCCAAAAGGGAGGAGCTGAACAAAACCAGAAAAATACAAATACATATAATAAAATCTATTTGTGTGGTGTCAAAATTAAAAGATAATTTACAAAAAAAGCTAAAAAAGGTAATTTGGAAAAAGGTAATTTTCAGATAGCTTGTTGAATTCCTAGAATATTTCAGGCTTTGTGCTTGGCAACCAAAACATCAACATCTCTTTATCACATTCAGTTAATTGAATAAGCATGTAAATTAATAGGTTAATACATAAATAAACAATCCAACGTACAATGTTTAGACACTTGGAGGGAAAAAGCCTTTAACCTCATGGACTTAAAATCACTGTTTAAGCAATATGTGTTCAAAAATCTAACATATTCACAAATTTCAAAATCTTAATACTGATAATGGGGAAACCTTTATGAAATTTTTAGTGTGTATTTATATTCAAGTACACCTGTAATAATTTACTTGGTTTAGGGTTTTCTGAATGAATCCTTTAGCACTACCATTAGTAGTTGTAGGTAAGAATGTAAATTCTACTCAAATATAGAAGAGATTGAAAAGTTCAGAACAATTGACTACATCTCCTTGCAGCATATTCTGCAGTCATGATAAACCATGTCTGTAAATAGATTTTAATCTTACAAAATGGTTCTGAAGTGAGGTTAAATGACAGAATCAAGAGACCTATCTATACTATGATGTCAACTATAGAAAAATGACACAGAAAACTCACAAGAAAAAAAACTTACCATGTTATCATGGATTATTTCTGGGAATTTCCATTAGTGTGATTCCATCACATGGAGCAGTGACAGAAAGATTGGTACATAGTATTATATAATAAATTTTATTGAAATATATTCCTTTATCTTTCTACTGTATTAATCATATTTTTTAAAAAATGACAGTTCTGCTCAGAGTTTAAATAACACAGACATATAATCAAGAAAACCTAAGAATGATTGGATTTACAGGTCAAAAGCTCCAAAAACATGCTGTACACAGAGCTAAGAAACCAGAATTCTCCATCCTTTCCTGTTGGAATAGTGACTAACACATCACTTCACACCATGAGTACTGAGTTGTTTGTCTCCAAGTGAAATGCATATGGTACTAGAGGGGTATTTTGTTTGATATGGGATGAGATAGCCTCACAAGAGAGGCTTTCTAGTTATGCATGATACATCAAACCATTAAGGAAATCCTAGGCGATAACTAATAAAATCAGCCCCCAAATGAATTTCTAAAACAATAAAATTCTAAATTCATTAGGACTGAGGCATTTATGTTTACAAAGAAAATAATTAATGGATAATTAAAATGCCGTGCCTCACTGATTACTAGTGAAAACTGGTATTTCCACAGTATGAAAAACTACAGAAATTCATTTAATTAAATTTACTTTACCTAGCACCTCATAAGAGTATAGTAAATGGCCCGTGGCGGATATGCATGGCCACATGGAGTTGTAAGTTATTTCTTGTATGTGTTACTAAATGTATTTAGTCTAGCCACCAATGTTTTATTGAGTTTAAAAAAACCTGGACGTCTAGTGTTTAACACAAGACTCTTGATTCAAGTGAATATTTCACATTCACATGAAAAGAATTAGATTTTCAGGGGAGTCCCTATCTGGATGGAATTCTAAGAACTCTAGGCTAGGAGTAATTGGCAGGTAGATGGGGCAAACTGACTACAGTCACCATCAGGCCCTCCTGTCAAATCTTTGCAAAATGCTACCCTTGTAGAATTTACCCCTCTGGGCACACTCCTCATGATGCTTATCCTCACACTTTTACCAGTTACCAATTCCCTGCTTTTAAGGGGATCATTTCAGTGCTCCTATGCCACCCTTTAGAAGGTGCAGAAAATGAAATATATAACAGCTTGGTCTGAGAGAGAGGGGGGGGGGAACAGAGAGAGAGAGGAGAGAGGGAGAGGAAACAAGGAGAGAAGAGAGAGAAAGCACCCTAGTTATACCTGAACAAGACTCTTGACTGCCCTTAGCTGGGCTTGAGTCACTGCCTGTCATCTGAGCAGCTCAGGGTCCTGGGTCCTGGTCTTTCCCCACATACCCAGGCATCCTGTACTCAGCTTCTCAAGGCCACGGTGGCCCAGCCACTATGCCTCAATTTTCTCACTTCTCACAAAATACTTTGAATTGAATGAAATATGACTGGCTTCTATTTTAACAGGAAGGAAAACAGGTATTTAAACTTCTTGTTCTATTAAACTGTTGAACGAAAAAGAGCTCTCAAGCAACATGTCAAGAGCACAATGATACGTAAAGCAATGTTATAAAATAAAACCGTGATATTGGTTTTTTGCACTTTAAAATTAGGAATCTATACCATTTTTATTTATGTCACATTAGAAGGGCTTATCTACTGTTTCTCCTTACAAATGGCTATTCTTCCTTCCTGATACAATGTATCTTGGTACATCCTCTTTTATCAGATAGTATTCATAGCAAGTACTCTTAACCTTCTTTCTTCAGCCATTATTGTTTTCTTTTTGAGTGTGTGCATGTGAGTGTGTGTGTGTGTATGTGTATGTGTTGGTCATGCAGCGTGAACTTGGAGCTTCACGCTGTCCCTTGGCTTTTTCACCTATGGCTGATACTCTACCTTTTGAGCCACATTTCAGCTTCTGGCCTTTTTTGTCACTAAATTGGAGATAAGTCTCACAGACATTTTTGCCTGAGTTGGCTTCAAACTGCAAACTCAGACATCAACCTCCTGAGTAGGTAGCACTACAGGTATGAGCCACTAGCAAACATCAGTCATCATTTTTAATCCTAGATTCCAGAACTGATTCCAACTTATCTCCCTTCGATATATTCTCCACTGGAATTAAATGATGAATTAGATGTGTAGTAAAATCATGTATCTCCCCCTGTTGTCTGTGCCCTGACCCTCTGGCTTCCCACTGAAGTTAAACTAGATCCAAATTCTCTAGCAAGCCTATGAGACCAAACCTAACCTGACCACTCCAACAGGATTTGTTCTCACAATTCACAGTAGTTACCACCCAAAAAAGTTGCTGTCTATCCTGAATTAGCAAATCCTGAACTACTGCATCTAGGAGGAATACGTAGTTCAGATCCTGTGAGCATTTAGTCACAACAGTTGCATCAAAATTGGTCAATACATAGTCTTGTTTTGTGTGTATTTCTGTTAAAGGACATCTTGTTGAATAAGTAATGTTGATTCATTAGCATTGAACTCAAGACCAACAGCCCTGGAACTCATGTCTAGGCAAATCTTATCAAATACCTAAGAGACATTACAAGCTTCTTGTGCTTATGAAGACTGGATAGTAAGCACTTTACCAATGTGCTTTGCAGCGTTTTAAACACTGATAGCACTGACAAGAGGCATAAAAATGTGAAACATGTGGCACTAAGAAGACGGTGAAAAGCAAATTTGTTCACAGTATGAGAGCTGAAACAAGAAGGCAAGGCAGTGCCTTGTTCTACCTCAGCTGGGAGCGTGTGTACTTCTGCACACTTCAGACCACCTCTGAGCTCAGCTAAGGTGACCAGGAAAGCACTGTGATGACTGATATAGGGTTACATATAAGTTTTGGTGAGTAGGCAAATTTGCAAAAACAGAATCAAGTAGCAAAGATTTACTGTGCTTCTGACATCCTCAAGAATACCTTTTTTTTTTGTCATTTATTTCTTCCATACCAGTTACTCTGGCATCTGTTTCTCAGCCCGTCATGAGTTCTACTTCAGGGGCTATGTACTTGCTCTTCCCGTTGCCAGGGCTGGGTCTCCCCCAGAACATTGAAGGCCTGGCTCCTTTTCACTACTATTGTTATTGTAACAGACATGTAGAACATTTACCTTCCTCCTCACTGTGTCCCCAGCACCTACTAAAGGGCCAGACATTGTAGGTAGGTGCTCAGTACATGGTTATTGAACAAATTAATGAATGAACATGACTGAATGAATTACAATTATTTTCTTAAGATGACTTTTCTTGGCAAAATAGAAAACATAAGCCATCATGTTTTTAAAACAATTAAGAAGTGGGAAAATAAGTATCAGTTTGTCCAGTCCCTAATTCAAAGCTCCACTGCTTTTTTAAAAAAACATTCTTTACATAGTTGTAATCCATCATCTTTCTACTTTGTTCATCACATAGACTGAGGTCTTTTCAGTTTTGGAGCTTAGAAGCTCCCTGGGAGGAAAAAAGGCCAATTCTGCCTGGATATTGAAACAAATGGATATTCTCTTATTCCTCAAATGCATAAAGAATTAATAAGGATAATTTCTCTCCGTTTAAGTACTTTGATTGGCATTGAAAGGAGGAATCACTCTGAAGAGTCTCGGAGAGTGCTTTTAGAGAAAGATGAATTAGAGAAAAAATAGGCAAAAATGGTCTGGGGAGTTGGGAAAGAGTTATTTTGGAGAACTAGAATTCAGCATGAGACTCTGGTCTCAGGTGGGTAACAAGGGACCTAAAACACAACTTTAGAGGAAGAAAAAGGAAAGGGTTTCACAACTCAACTTCACTTATTCTAGTTTTAATCAAGGCTGAATCTATTGCATTCACACTTCATGTGGCACCAAAATCAATCAAGCTCTATGTTACATGAAGTCACTCAATGTTTTTCCGCTACAGCTTCTTGAGGGCTATGGGCCTGCACTTCCTAAGGAGTAGGCTTTAACTTGTTCATCATATCCATGAACCTTTGAGTCATACACACATGTGTAACCCTGGATGTAGCCTTGAGATTGGGTATGCATGCCTGGTGTCATATGCGTGCCCACCCTTGTCCAGATGCAACTTATACCTAGAAAAGGGAATAAGCAAGCACCACTGAAGGGAAGGGAGCAATGGGGTGATACCATTGTAGGACATGATGCACAGAGAACTCCTGCTGCTGGGAAACCCAATGTAAAGCTTGTACTGATGAACACAGTTTGAGCCTCTAAAAAGAATGAAGAGCTGATTGCTGGTGGCTCAGGCCTGTCATCCTAGCTACTCAGGAGGCTGAGATCTGAGAATCACAGTTTGAAGCCAGCCTGGGCAGGAAAGTCCATGAGACTCTTATCGCTAATAAGCTACTAAAAAAAAAAAAAAAAAGAAAATGGTGCTGTGTCTCAAGTGGTAAAGCACTAGCCTTGAGCACAAAGAAAATCAGGGCAAGAACAGCAAAGAAAAAAAAAGAACAGAGCTGATGTTCCTCTGAAGAGCCTGTGAGTTTATGTTAGGATGGGTCTGTGAATAGTGTGTTGTTGTTGTTATGGCTGGTGATAAAACCAGGGACGGGGAGCTTTTAATGTATATGAACGCCATCCCTACCTTGCCAATTCTAAATCACCATCTGCCCAAATCATAGGAAAATCTGAGAAACTACAAACAAAAACAAAGTGAAGAGAGATGTTGTTGAGAAAACAGAGTTTAGGAAAGAGTTTAATGATTAATTAAGTTAATCAAATGAAAGTAGGGACTATGGAAGGGGTAATGCAAGTGTCTCTCTCAGCTGAGTAATTTTAATTCTTTCATAGATTAGTGCAGATGCTGACTACTCAGCTGAATTCCCAGAGAACACTGGCCGTAGACAGAATTTAGTTTTTATTAAAGCCAGGACTCAAAGTCCATATTAAAGTGTCCTGCATCCTATCTTCTGAGGGAATTTGCATTGTTCCTATTAAGAGTTCATTGTTCCATTCTCCCACTTAGAGGTAGAAGGAGACTTAAGTCATTAGCATTTCATTTTTTAAATTGGAGTCTGACATTTCTGACAATTCTCTTGAGATTCCCTAGGGCTCTGATCCTACACAGAAACATAAAACACATAGAAGAATACATAGAAAACATCCTCCCAAATCGAAAGTGGGACATTTCTGTTCTAGCTCTCCTTTTAGCCATATTTGTCTCTCCCCAAAATGTGAACTTATGTTAGTGTCTGAAGCATGGGGGCATGAGTTCTGGGGTAAAGAATGGTTGGATATCTGTCAGGTACTCGAGATGAAATAGTGACTCCAGAATTTCGCCTGAACTTGCATGGAAGGAGAGTCCATTGTTCAGATGCTGAGCAGGGAAGATTTTCAAGGTTTCTTAGAAACACAAAAATGTTTGCTCAGGATAACTGTGCTGTTTCCCTCTAGGGCATGTCTGCACACAATAAAAACAAGCACAACCAAACTAATCCTCCCTTCTGTTGGCTTCTTTTAAAGCCTTGAGTGATTGGGTGTTTGGGGTTTTGTTTTGTTTTTTAGTCCAAACTAGATTTGCCTAGCTTCCATTTAAGAATAATCCATTTACCACAGCATTCAAAATGATTAAGCAAGCCTGGGAAGGTGAATGATATGGGGATGAAGGGTTTGGTGAAGGGGGAGACACTCCAATCCTATTTTATACACCCCTGCTCAGGGATAGTGATTGTGTTATTCATTAAATAAGCTAAACCCTGAGGCCATTTACAAAAAATCCATACTGCTTTCCAGAGTGGTTGAACAAGTTTGTATTCCCACCAACAGTGGCCACATCCTTGCCAGCATTTGCTATTGTTATTTTTCTTGATAATGGCCTTTCTAACTTGGGTGAGGTGGATTCTCAATGTTGCTTTGATTTGCATTTCTTTTATGGCCAGAGATATAGAACATTTCTTCATGTGTCTATTGGTCATTCTTCTTTTGAGAAATCTAAGTCTTTATCCCATTTATTAATTGGGTTGTTGAATTTTTGAGGGCTTATTTTGGGGGGCTTTAATATTTTGAGCCCTAAGTATATTTTAAGTATGAGGCCCTAGTCTGATGCATAGCTGGTAAAAATCTTTTCCCATTCTGTGGGCTTTCTATTTATCTTCATCTTTTTATTTTATTTTATTTTTTCCCCAGTCCTGGGCAGGCCTTGGACATGGCCTGAGCACTCATGGTCCCTGGCTGCTGCTGCTTTTTTTTTTTTTTTTTTTTTTTGCTCAAGGGTAGCACTCTGCCACTTGAGCCACAGTGCCTCTTCTGGCCATTTTCTTTATACGTGTTGCTGGGGAAGTGAACCCAGGGCTTCATATATGACAAGCACTCTTGCCACTAGGCCATATCCCCAGCCCCCTTTCTATTGGTCTTGTTCATTATGTCCTTTGGCATGCAAACACTCTTCAGTTTGATGCATTCCCATTTATCCAGTCTTTCTTGGATTTCTTATGATTCTGGATCATTCCTTAGGAAGTTTCTAGTGGAGCCTAAAAGCCCTAGTGTTTTCCCTACACTTTCCTGTAATATTTTCATGGTTTCAGGACATACACTGAGATCTTAGCAATACCACTCCTGGGCATTTATCCAATAGAGCACAAACAAGGCCACACTAAAGTGACCAGCACAACCATATTCATAGGAACATTGTTTACCATAGCCAAGATAAGGAATCAACTCAGAAGCCCCTCAGTGGACAAATGGATCAAGAAAACATGTTATATATGGAATTCTATGGTTCCATGAGAAAGAATTATACTGTACCATTTGTAAGGAAATGGAAAGATTTGGGAAAATTATTTTAACTGAAGTAAGCCAGACCCGAATTAAAATAGGTCGCATGGTTTCCCACATTTGTGGTCATGAGAATGTGCCTATAAATTTGGAATAACTAAAACAATACAATGGAACATAAAAAATTATACAGGTGTCTAAACATTCACACAATGAGGTCAAAGGAGGCTATACATAGGAGCAGATCACAAAGTCTCAACATGTATGTTCATATGACCATATAAAATAATATGTTATGAAATGAAATGAGATTTTTGTTGTTGGGTTTTTTTTGTTCCTTTTTAAAAAATTTTTATTGTCAAACTGATGTACAGAGAGGTTACAGTTTCATACATTAGGCATTGGATACATTTCTTGTACTGTTTGTTACCTCCTCCCTCATTCCCCCTCCCCCTCCCTCTTTTCCCTTCCCCCCATGAGTTGTTCAATTGATTTACACCAAACAGTTTTGCAAGTATTGCTTTTGTAGTCATTTGTCTTTTTACCCTGTGTCTCTTGATTTTGGTATTCCCTTTCAGTTTCCTAGTTCTAACACCAGTATACACAGTTTCCAATGTACTTAGATAAGATACAGAGATAGTGCAGGTAAACCACAGGAAGGGGATACAAGAGGATCATCAATAATAGAAGCTACGGTTTCACATCACATGTTGAAAGTAATTACAAGAGTGATATAACAGTTGTTTCCATGACATGGAGTTCATTTCACTTAGCATCGTCTTATGTTTTCATAAGGGTATAGCTACTGGGCTCTTGTGATCCTCTGCTGTGACTAGCCTAAACCTGTGCTAATTATTCCCAATAAGGGAGACCATAGAGTCCATGTTTCTTTGGGTCTGGCTCACTTCACTTAGTATAATTTTTTCCAAGTCCTCCCATTTCCTTACAAATGGGGCAATGTCATTATTTCTGATAGAGGCATAAAATTCCATTGTGTATATGTACCACATTTTCCTGATCCATTCCTCTACTGAGGGGCATCTGGGTTGGTTCCATATTCTAGCAATGACAAATTGTGCTGTGATGAACATTGTTGTGCTGGTGGCTTTACTGTGATTTTGTTTGTAGTCTTTCGGGTAGATGCCCAAAAGTGGGGCTTCTGGGTCATAGGGGAGCTCTATGTTTAGCCTTCTGAGGAATCTCCATACTTCTTTCCAGAGTGACTGAACCTTTCCTTTTTCTTGTTTGTTAGTTTCTTTGTATCTGGGAGAGTAAGGGGTGCACAGAAAAGGTGGAAAAAAGGGTGAACAAATGCAACAGGGCTACTCACTAGATACTATGTGAAAAATGAACTGTATGTACATCTTGTGGGTGAGGATGGAGGGAAAAATTGGAAGAGAAAGCAAGGAAAGGGGAGACCTGGTTCAAAAAGAATTGTACTCATTACCTGACTCATGTAACTATAACCCCTCTATATATCACCTCTACAATGACAATAAAATATACATTTAAAAAAATCCAGTTCTGAAAGGTAGTATCTCTCAACCTGTAGGCTGACTATGGAAATCCATGTTGTATTGAGACTATTTTGAGCAAAGTTTCCCAGTAATAATCCAGTGCTGAAGCATATTTACAGAAATACAGTGAAGAGTGCTTGCTTTGGCAGCACATATACTAAAATTGGAATGATATAGAAATACAGTGAAGAACACAGAAAAATTCCAACTAAAATGTAAGTATTCCTTAAACTTTAAGTCATATACAATAATGAAAGGAAATCTTACATTGAGGTTTAAAAAACCTCAAATACTCTATACATATACATAAGTGAAGTTGGCTTTGTAGTTGTTTAGGAAGGAGAAGAAAACAGTAGACAAAGTAACCAGAAATAAGGATTATGAGACTGTCTTTACTTCCTTTGGGTGTCTTTTACCTATGAGTCCCTTTGCCAAAGGGAACTTGAAGATAGACCATACACAGCTGTCTTTCCTGGTTCTTCCATGTTGTAATGTGTTCAATAACCTGGATTTTACATATATATGTAGTTTGTTGTAGTGTTATATAGTCCATGACTAGGACCTGCATCCTCCAACTGCTAAGTTGAGGTGAAACATCTGACTGTATGCATGGCTAAAGTAGCAGATATTTAGAAGCCTGATTTTCCTTCTTAGATGCAGGATGTACAGTTGATATTAAAATGGAACAATACATTTCACAAGAAATGTACTCACTGCCCTATTATGTAACTGTACCCCTTTTGCACAATACCTTGTCAACAAAATTTAATTAATAAAAAGAAATTAAAAATAAAAATAAATAAAAGACATCAAAGGAAAAAAATTTTTAAAAAGGAACAATAGGCCTAACATTGCTACTCTTATAACAGATTTTTCACATGACAGTGGCTTTGTGTGTCCTTATAGGTTGTAGATAATCCTTTCTATCTATGAGCTCTCTGTCTACACATCAACCAACTACAGATTAAAATTACTCAGGCAAAATCTGTGTACAGATGTGTATAAATTCATTTCTTTTCATTATTTCCTTAGCAATACAATATTACTATTATTTTATAGTATTTGCATTACATTAGGTAGCATCTCTGGATTATAATACAGAGGATAAAATATACAGAGGATATGAATAAATTATACGCAAATATAATTCCATTTTACATAAGGGACTGGAGCCCCTGGGAGATTTTGGTATACATGGGGGGTCTCAAGGCCAATGTCACAGATACTGAAGAATGACCATATATATCTCCACTTTTTCACTATTATTTTATAGCATATGTATATGTTCATATGCCCTCTGAGACTAACATAATTTCTCCTTTCCACGATGGTAAGGTCAATAAGGCCAAGGTCTTCTATATTTCTCAGCTATCCTTATCTAAAAATATAGGATGGTTCACACTAATTAATCAATGATCCACAAACTAATTGGAGCTGACACCATACTGGTGGTTGAGAAACACTGGAAGACACATCACTTGATGTAGGGGTTTTAGATTGCATGATCTGCTCAAAATTCTCTTTGACCTGTGCCTGCTGCAGGGAGAATATACAGCACCTACCATCCCAGTGACTTTGAAACTGGCCATCGAACAGGGAGGGGTCAGAGCAACATGGGCAGAGGTAATGTTGCTCGTCCCAGAAAGATCCCTTCTGGGACAGGCATGAAGGACATGCCCCAGTAGCAAGTAGGGCTGATGTGGAGTCTAATATCTGGGATAAGGTCAGAAGAGCAGAGCAGCCTGCCAGCAAGCCCAGCCAAACCCAACAGGGACTTAGCACAGCTACGGCTTACCCAGAGCTATGACTAAGAAATAAAAGTCAGACATCACAAACCACTACAATTTTTTTTCTGGGTAGCTAACCACAGCAAATGTTAATAAAAGGGATCTCTCTTAAAACCAAGTTCTCCATAGAGTTAAAGTGTTGTGAACAGTACTAAGCCAATTTAATTATTAGGGGGAAAAAACAAGTTCTTTTTGGCTGATGACGAGACAACTATAGAAGAGACTTGACCTTACTACTGAGCTATAATGAAAACAAGCCTCAGACCAGACTTTCCTAGATATGTAAACATTTATTAAATGAAGATATATTAGCAAGCAGGCATAAGCATGGTCCTTATTATGAGTTGTGCAAGCTCAGGGAAGTCCTGGCTCAACCCAGAAAGTACCCGGCCTACTATGTTTCATAAAACGTTTAGTGGAGGCAGACACCAAACATCCCAGAGGCAGAATTCTGTTTATCTTCTGGTCAGCATCAGACAATTAACACTCTTTGTAGAAATACATGGGTGAAACATTTATAGAAATTCAGATTCAGAGGCTATTCCTATAGGAACAAATCACAGAGGCCCTGATAGATTCTTAAGCTTTGTCCATACAACAATGGTGATGTCTTTAAAACATGTATAACTAATCCATATCTGCCCAAGAACTAATATGTTTACTAGTTTGTATTGGTGGGATGAGGTTTGAACTCAGGGCCTTGGCTTGCTAAGCAAGGACAATGACACTTGAGTCATACCCAACCTTTTTCACTCTCAATATTTTTCAAAATAGGGTCTCACTTTTTTGCCCAGGGGGGTTGGACAACAATTCTGTTGTTTTTAAACTTCTTGTGTAAACAAGATGACAAATGAGTATCTCCACACCCAGTATTTTATTATTCAGATGTAGCCTCAACAATTCTGCCCTCCCAAACTATCCTCAAACAATAGTCCTTGTGATCTCTACTTCCTGAGTAGCAAGGATTATAGGCATGAGGCAGCACCTCCCTGTAAGACCTAATGAGACCATTGCTGGGATAGCATTCAGGAAGACAATTAGAAAGTCAGTAATTTTACAAATTAATATCTGATATTTGCCAAACCTCATATATTGGAGGGTGTATAGATGGACAAGATGTTTATGTATGTTGTCCCTAGAGTTAAGACTTGACGGGGGCTGGGAATATGGGCTAGTGGCAAGAGTGCTTGCCTCCTACACATGAAGCCCAGGGTTCGATTCCCACATATATGGAAAACGGTCAGAGGTGGCGCTGTGGCTCAGGTGGCAGAGTGCTAGCCTTGAGCGGGAAGAAGCCAAGGACAGTGCTCAGGCCCTGAGTCCAAGGCCCAGGACTGGCCAAAAAAAAAAAAAAAAAAAAAGACTTGACTGATCATTCTTGGAATGGATCTTTTTAGCTAAGAAATCTGACTATCCTTAGAAGTTGAAATATAAGCATGCTAGCATTCACACAAAATTATACTCACTTAAAATATTTTGAGGTGATTTGCAGACACTCCAACATAAAAATTACTCTCCCATTCCCCTCAAATATTCAGCCTCCTATATTCATGGTAAAAATGTTTCCTGCTTGTTGACAGGTGGGTTCTAGAAACCAGCTTTGGGACTATGAAGACCATAACAAAAAGCATAAAGGCATGGGGAGCCATCTCTGAGGACCCATGCCACATTAGCCCAAACTCATAGCCCTCAAACCAAGTCAAGGAGTCAAGTTTGGTGCTAAAAATTGGACACTGACATCATGATATCTGTCTCAGCTTAGAAACTCTCTTTATTATCTTGGCCCGATAGACAACAGAGTTTCTGAGGTATCTCGCCATACCTTTCATGTCCCCAAAGGCTTTCATGTCCCCAAAAATACATATAGATAATATTAACTGGAAGCGCTTCAGCATATTCCCTAGTTTTTACAGAGATCATTCATTCTCAAACATTGTCTGAGAATATTCCTAGCCATCCTATGCATTCCACCTCAGAGATGCAAGTTCATATAAGTCATAGACCTTGTGTAAAAGCTTACCGAGTTGGGCAAGAGTTCTTAATCTGGTTCCCCATGACAAGGGCCCATGGGTGCCTCTGAAAAACTCTCTAAAGAGCAAATAAAGTGCTAAAATGACTCTTTCCATTCTCTCTCATGCATTGGTGATAAGGAATTATCACTGAGGTGACACTAAAGATAAGGGCACTTGTGCTGGAAAAGTCACTGCATGACAACAATCAAGAAAGAATCAATTAAAATTAGGATAAAAGTGCAAATGCTAATGTTTTCTAATGTTTTCATTCATTTGTAACATAAAAAGAAAAATCACACATGAATTCTATCCCAGCATCATAAGACTTTATCAGCCTTCTTCCCTCACCATCCCAGAGGTCTTAAGGCCATTTGGAGTAGAAAAGTGGATTTTTATGATAGCATTACTTTTTAAATTTCATAGTTGTAACCTCCAAATTATGACTCATTTATTTAAAGAAACATTTAAGATTTCAAAATCTCGCACAAATAAATACTCTGCATGACTACTGAAGTATTGTGCTAACACGATTAGCTTTCTGTAGGAAGATAAAGAAAAAGAGCTGGGAAGGCATTTGATGATAAGACAGAGTTCATCTGAGGTCAGAGCCTACTGGGTCAGACTGTCTCTGACACATGCTAAGCTGACCAAGTTCAAATGGAAGATGAGGTCAGCACTTAGACATGAACATAGGAAGAAAGGTGAAAGAGTAAACAAGCACAACTGGACGCCCTGGAATCAGAGGGATGGAGAGGAATTTGGATGTGAAGACTAGCAGAGCATGTAACAAGGAATGACAAATCAAACTGTGACTTCCAGTGAGATTTCAACAGCTCTATAAGATGCAGCACTAATGATATAGTTAGGAGCTGTTCCCCTAAAACTAGTCAGATTATAATAGAGTTTGCATGCAGCAATAGTAATACAGATGGAACACTGACCCTCAAATGGGATTTGATTGACATATGCAGCATTTGCAATGAACAACCCAGTAAGATTTGAGCATGATTATCAATGTCAGTTTCCTGATTATGATATAATATAGTCATGGAAGCTGTTCACATTAGGAAATTAAGAAAGGGGCAAGGGAGATCTTTCTGTACTATTTCTTACCATTTCACACAAATCTAGCCAAACAAGCCAGTAGATTTAATATAGATTCTTGTTAGCTAGCTTTTATGGAAGATCCAATTTGAGCAGCACTGACTGCATAGCATGATTCTACCTAAATTGGAAGCACCAGGGCATGATGTGAGGCCTGAAGACAGGCAGGGCAATCTCCAATTGGCCCCATTCTCTACCCAGCCTGCTTCGCTATATATATTCTTTGGCTGGTCCCCATGGAGACTAAATCTTCCCACTCTTCTATAAAGAGTAGTATAGTTGAAGACTTGGTCATTTGAGAGGTCATCTAAGAGGGTGACCAAATTATCTGGAGTATCATGAATAAGTGCACAAGAACACCTCCACCTCTCTTTCTTGGTACCCTTGGGCCTTACACATAATAGGTAACATTATAGTATTCTTCCATAGTAGCAAAACCATTTAGGATAGGCTCCAAGAAAAATCAATGACATACTGAATGTCACAGTATAGCAATTTCAGTCATAACTCAGCAGCTATATAAAATACACTCTGTTCTTAAAGTCACAAATGCACTGACATTATTTATAAAATAGGAATTAGGTAAGGCCTCATTTACCAAAATTGGATCTATCTAGGCCCATGGTTTAATTGGAGCTCTCCATTATGCCCACTGCATGATTCAGAGACAAGGTGTCATCCCAAATGGGGCCTGTCGTGTGGTTTTCTGAGGTTAAAACATTTTCCACATTAGAGACCTGTCCCCTCTGATTACCACATGGTAAGTTACTCTAGTGGAATAATTTACCCCAAAGGCTCTACAATGTTCCCATTATGACTGAGGAGCAAAGACAAAAATTGTGTGCGGTGTGTGTGTGTGTGTGTGTGTGTGTGTGTGAGAGAGAGAGAGAGAGAGAGAGAGAGAGAGAGAGAGAGAGAGATGGGGAGAGAGAGTTGTGGAGAGAGAAAGGATGAATGCAGGTTGCTCTTGTTGCATCAGAAAGAAACTGATTGACACTGGGTCCAATTTGTGTTTATTAGAAAATATGTTTTGGGGCTGGGAGTACGGCCTAGTGGCAAGAGTGCTTGCCTCCTACACATGAAGCTCTCAGTTCAATTCCCCAGCACCACATATATGGAAAACGGCCAGAGGGGGCGCTGTGGCTCAAGTGGCAGGGTGCTAGCCTTGAGCAAGAAGAGGCCAGGGACAGTGCTCAGGCCCTGAGTCCGAGGCCCAGGACTGGCAAAAAAAAAAAAAAAAAAAAGAAGAAGAAGAAAAGAAAATACGTTTTGCACTCTTTAATCTTCCCAGTGTATGGTTGACCCTCTATGCTCACTATGCTCAACAGGCTCAGGTGTTACACTTTCTCCATTAAAACATGTATTTTTTATTATTACATTCCCCTCATTATTAATAATTGCTTACAGTATTGGGTTAGAACTCAGGGCCTCGTGCTTGCTAGGCAGGTTACCAGTTGACTTGAGCAATGACATCAGCCTTTTTTGCCCACTTCACGCTTTCCACATGGTTAGAATTACAGACCTGCCACCACCATGTCCAGCACTTTTTGTTGAGGTGGGTGTCTTAATCTCAAACTTCTATTCTACAAATATCTACTTCTTACTAGGATTACAGGCCTGAGCCACCTGGATGGTTAGACTATTTTAATAGCAAGTGTAATATAATTTTAAGATAAAAATCATATTTTCCCTCATAAGGAGTCAAATATTATGGACCAGAAATTTATATGAAGGAACAAGTATGAGAATATTACGTATTCTTTAACACGACTTAACATCAGCAGAAGTAAATTACATTTAAAATTCAAAAGCAGATGTAGGTCCTGGCAAACGGTCCCTCTAGTGGCCTACTGAGTCAAGGGTTCACTGATAGGATTGTCTCAGACCTCCCTGGTGTTGAACTTTGACCCAAAATATGCTGTTCTATGCTTAGCTGTTTAACAAATCAGCAAATACAGAGACCACATTGCTTTTTTCTATCATGTCCTCTGATTAGTTTGGTTACACAGCTAATTCAGTCCAGTAGCTCTCCTCTTCCATGTTGCCTTAGTCCTGCTGTGGAAGTGGACTATTAACATTGATTTGCACCTTGTCAGAGCTAAAGAAATTGCATAGCTGAATTCCTTGCAAAATTCTTGCAGCCTGAATCTTAGCTCTGGCCAATGGCCATTGATCTGACCACACAGTCCACGTCTTTGGAAAGTACACATGCAAGGTCCTCACTGTGCTCTTTGGAAAGAAACTTGTGACATCCAAATCAAGTTGTTTTATACAAAGCCTGGAACGGGTTTGTACTGTGTGGAGCATCAGCTGGACCCTATGATAAAGCATCTGGTACAGCCAGGAGTCTCTCCAAGTTTTCTGTGGCAAGCCTGGGATGGCCAGCTGGCAGAGCAGCTGCAGGCCCAGGCCAGCTGACCAAAACTCCCTGGATAATACATTCTGAGGTCAAAGGGCCTCTGGCTCTTACTTTAACAAGTGTGTTGGACACCAGGGGTTCTATTGACCAAAGGCTACAGACATGCAAATCATTTGCAGCCCAAAGCAGTGCTCAGTCTCAGAGTGGTACTTTTTGGTCTTGTTCAAATACTTTCTTGCAACTAGACCTTCTATATGTACAAATTCTCCTTAGGAAGCTTTTTGAAAACAACCATTCTTTCTATTTTGAGGTTACAAAATTATTTTAATGAAGTAATGCCAAGATTTTTATATATGGACAAATGTAGATAACAAATGGTTTTATTTACCTTTGATTTTGTATTCTCAGAGATGAGTTTATCTGAGAAAAAGTAAAATATTATTAGGAGTGATAGATTGTAAGCAACTTGGTTTGACTGTGAAAAAAAATCATATGTGACCCTAAAAGATCCAATGAGTTAAATGTTCCAACTTTTCATTTGGTATCAGTTCTCTCTGCTTACTAAGAGGCCTCAAGTTTGTGTTTGACATAAGTCTCAGGTTTCCTTTGGTTCCTAGGGAGATGAGCTTATTATAATACAACAAATAGCCACAGCACTCTCCTCTGTGCTGGACAGGTATGGGGCTCTGGGTCCAGTGGGAACAAGGTAGATGACCATCTTTCAGAGACTGACAGGACTAGAGAACAGACTGCATTCCAGTCTCCCTTTGCTAGCAAAAGCATGTGTCCTGTGTTTCAGTTCCCTTCTCTTGGATTCTGGATAGTGAATAATTCACAAGGCTTAAGACAATCACCCTCTGGGTTTTGTTCTTCTGAAACACCTATCCAGCAAAAAGAAGCATACTTTAAAAACTTTTTTTTTCAAGTTCACAGAATTTCCTGCAGGATTTCTAAGAAGTGGGCCCCCTTAAATGGGAAAAACCTTCATCTCTCCACTAGGGGACAAGGACCACAGCAAACAGAAAGACCCCAGGTAACTTGAATGCACCAAGCTAGGAAAGATTTCTGTTCCCTCTTTGCTGATACATGAAAGTTGCAGTTGGAGAGAGTTGCTGGTCATGCCCTGATTGGCTCTGGTGTTGAAAATAATATGTTTAGGCATTTTGAAAAAAGAAAATCACTTGGTTTATGTTGAAATAGCCATGGCATGCAGGATTTTACAAGCTGCTTGGCTCAGCCTGGACTCACATCCTAAGCTTTGTGTGAGAAATACTTTAGCCCCTAACCAATGAGTGTCTCCTAGAGAAAATCCTACTTCCAAAGCAACATGCAACTTTAAGTTTAAGGAAAGGAAGCTTCCAAGCACAGCATCTTTTCATTTTATAAAACTCTTTTCCATGCCAAGCATTTCGTTTTGTAGGCATCTGAGTATAAGACAATGTTTATAATCAGAGTGAGAAATACAAGTTTCCCCAAAAAGTTTGCCAGATATAACATTTTTTTAAAAAATGTTGCTTAAAAGTAAAAAGCACTTTTCTTCTTACTCTTTCATCTGAATTACGAGTCTATATGTTTTTTGCTTCAGAGAGTATGTTTTAAAGACAGAATAGCTATTATTGTATTTTGCTTTGTTCCTTTCTTTAAAGCATCACAAATTCTCTTCGATTTGACCCCTCTGGTTGTTCCAATTATCAGTATCTGACAGTTGGAAGTGGGTTCAGATCAGCCCACAAGGGCCAACTGCTCTCCTAGCTTCTCATGATTTTCCACAACCTCCCAGAACAATTTCCTTTTAACCTTGGTTGCCCCACCTCCAAAACATGTCCTTGTCTCCCACAAAGGTAAGCCTGCAGCACTCCTAAAGATGTCACAGCTTGTAATCAAGCCTCGACACACTTTCCTAGGTTGATTTGGTGAGCTCAGTAGGTCAATCTGCCAACCTCCTGAGAAGAGCCCAGAACGATGGCAGGTGTCCTTCCCAGCAGAGAGCCAACACCCAGCACAATGTGAGAAGTATGGTAATTGGAGGGGTTGGGATGGGAGCCTCAGGGTTAGTGACCTCTCATTGGAGAGGCCTCCATGTATTTTTAAGATGAGAGAGCTATTGTCCTCCTGGGCATCCAGTAGAAGGATTGAGAGAAGAACCACATTATAGAACAAAAGATGGAAAAATAGGACCTGAGAGCAGAGGCTAAATAGCCTCAGTATGATTTTTGCCTGGAGAAGAAGGCCAGATTGGAGGGGGTTGAGTAGACCATAATGGTGAAAGAATTATTAGGTTGTGAATGATGCCAGCTGTTCAACATTTCAAATTGGAAGAAAAGAAGTAGAGGGAAATAAATGTAAATTGCAGTGTGAGAAATTTGTTTGAAGAAAATTTCAAACAGGGTAATTGACTGATGAAATACATGTAAGGAAATCAATCTCACCGATTATCTTTGGGATATTTCCAAGTCCAGTGACACTGGTTTCCACCTGCCATCCTAGCTACTCAGGAGACTGAGACCTGGAAGACCAAGGTTTGAAGCCAGTCTGGGCTGAGAATTCCTCAAGACTCTCAAGTTAACCAGGAAAAAGCCAGGGTAGGGGCATGAAACATCAGCAGAGTAAGAATGATGATTTCAAATCCTACTATTGACAGAAATGAAAGAGAGAGAGAAAGAAAGATGATGATGATTTTTTTTTTGTGTTTTTTTTTTTTTGGCCAGTCCTGGGCCTTGGACTCAGGGCCTGAGCACTGTCCCTGGCTTCTTCCAGCTCAAGGCTAGCACTCTGCCACTTGAGCCACAGCACCGCTTCTGGCCGTTTTCTGTATATGTGGTGCTGGGGAATCGAACCTAGGGCCTCGTGTATCCAAGGCAGGCACTCTTGCCACTAGGCTATATCCCCAGCCCCGATGATGATTTTTAGATAAGAGGTTTATAAGGACAACCTGCCTGAGTTCAGAGAGAGAGAGAGAAAGAGAGAGAGAGTAAATAAAATGTTGAGACCTACTTCACTTAAATATATGCGACATAAAATTTAAACTGCTCTCTATAACTGCCCATTTCTCAGAGGATGATATTAGAAGCTGTCACATAGGGTTTCTTTGACCTAGCTCCAAGCTCCAATAATTTACTTATCCTAGATAAGAACTGTTTTTGTGGATAATTGATTGACAGGTACCTTGGGTGATGGGTGCTTTGATTCCAGTTCTGTAGCTAATCAACCCTGATACTTTGAACAAGCACGAAACCTCAGTTTCGTTAACTCTCAAATAAGGACAATAGCTGTGTTCCATCTCCTGGGGCAGCTTGGAGAAGCAAATTGTAAAAGGAATAAAATGCACACTGAACCCAGGTATGTAGTAATTAGACGCTTCAACCACAGGGCTGCACCTAAATAAAGACATGTGGGTCTCAATAATAATGAGTTGCTCTCAAGCACCCTCTGAATGAGAAAATAGAAGGACCACAGGGTGAACTGGGAACTCAAGGGTATATTTTAACCTGATCAAGGGTCTTCTGTAGTCCATTCAAGTGAAACTGGGTGGCATGTGCCAGCACAGAGCAAGCATACAGTTTTGTTTATTTTTTTATTTTTGATAAGCTGTGGTCTCTGTAGTTTGGGGCAGATTGTATGGGAAATACTTCTCCATAAAAGTCTTGAAAAACAAAACTAAAGGACTCCTTTTCCCTTGGTGTTTATAATATACATACAGTAGGTAAGTCTGAGATCATATTATATAAAAAGACAAATCTAAGGGTTGCAGGTCAATAAAAAGATAATGAAATTTTGAACACTTTGTCCTGATGAAAGAATAAAAATTTTTAAAAGAAGAAAGCCTTGTTCACCCAGAGCAGAGAAAATACCACTGAAAAAACTGAAAACAAGTTGTGCACGGAGTTGCATGCCTGAAATGCCAATGCATGAGAGGCAGAGGATGAAAAATCCTAAATTCAAGGCCAGCCCAGGTTAAAAAATGAGACTGTTACCCATATCCAGTATTGAAATAGAAATGACAATAAATGATCTCCCATCCAAGAAAAGCCCAGGTCCAGACAGATTCACTGCAGAATTCTACAAGGCCTTCATAACAGAACTCACACCAATATTTCTCAAACTCTTCAATGAAATTGAAAGAGAACGTTCACTACCAGACACATTCTATGAAGCCAGTATAACCCTCATCCCAAAACCAGGCAGGGACTCATCACAGAAAGAGGACTATAGACTGATTTCCCTGAGGAACATAGACGCAAAAATTCTCAATAAAATTCTGGCCAATCGACTTCAACAGGTCATCAAAAAAATCATACACCACGATCAAACTGGATTCATTCCAGGGATGCAAAGTTGTTTTAATATACACAAGTCAATTAATGTAATCCACCACATCAACCGGAGGAAGGTAAAGAACCGCATGGTTTTATCTCTGGATGCAGAAAAAGCGTTCGATAAAATCCAGCACCCATTTATGCTAAAATCCCTGGAAAAACTGGGATTCCAGGGAACATTCCTGAATATAATCAAGGCAGTTTATGACAAACCAACAGCAAGCATAACTCTAAATGGGGAAAAACTAAAGCCATTCCCTTTGAAATCAGGAACAAGACAGGGATGTCCACTCTCTCCCCTGCTCTTCAACATAGTACTAGAATTCCTAGCCAGAGCAATTAGGCAAGAAGAAAATATAAAGGGGATCCAAATAGGAAGAGATGAAGTTAAACTTTCTCTCTTCGCAGATGACATGATTCTATACCTAAAGAACTCCATAGACTCTACCCTCAAGCTACTAGAGCTGATCCAAAACTTTGGCAAAGTTGCAGAATATAAAATAAACCCTCAAAAATCAACGGCCTTTCTCTATGCTAATGATCTGAAGACTGAGGCTGAAATCGGGAAAGCAACTCCTTTTGCAATAGCACAAAAAACATAAAATACCTAGGAATAACCTTAACCAAAGAAGTGAAAGACCTCTTTGAGAAGAACTTTAAAAGCTTGAAAAACGAAATTAAGTCAGAACTAAGGAAATGGAAAAACCTCCCATGCTCCTGGATTGGGAGGATTAATATAATCAAAATGGCAATATTGCCAAAGGCTATCTACAAATTCAATGCAATACCCATTAATATCCCAACACCATTTTTTAATGAAATAGAAGAAGCAATCCAGAAATTCATATGGAACAATAAAAGACATAGAATAGCATAAACAATCCTAAGCAGAAAGAACAGTGCTGGAGGAATTACAATACCCAACTTCAAGCTGTATTATAAAGCTATAGTAATAAAAACAGCTTGGTATTGGCACCGGAACAGACCTGAAGATCAATGGAAAAGAATTGAAGACCCAGAAATGAACCCACAGAACCTACTTAATCTTTGATAAAGGAGCTAAAACAATAGTTTGGAAGAAAGATAGCCTCTTTAACAAATGGTGCTGGCAAAACTGGTTCAACACATGCAACAAACTAAAACTAGATCCTTATATATCACCCTACACCAAAATCAATTCCAAATGCATTAAAGACCTCAAAATCAAAATAGACACCCTGAAAACACTAAAGGAAGGAGTAGGAGAAACACTTGGGCTCCTTGGCACAGGATGGAAATCCCTTAACAAAGACCCAGAAAGGCTGCAAATCAAAGAAAGGTTGGACAAATGGGACTGCATCAAACTACAGAGCTTCTGCACGGCAAAGGACATAGCTCGCAAGACAAACAGAAAGCCCACAGACTGGGAGAAGATCTTTACCAGCCATTCAATGGACAAAGGCCTCATATCTAAAATATATGCAGAACTAAAAAAATTACCTTCCTCTAAAACAAAACCGCAAAGAACCAATAGCCCCCTCATCAAGTGGGCTAAAGACTTACAAAGAGACTTCTCTGATGTGGAAATGAGAATGGCCAAGAGACATATGAAAAAGTGCTCTACATCACTGGCCATAAAAGAAATGCAAATCAAAACAACATTGAGATTCCATCTCACCCCAGTAAGAATATCATACATCAAGAAAACTAACAATAACAACTGTTGGAGGGTATGTGGCCAAAAGGGAACCCTACTTCATTGTTGGTGGGAATGTAAACTGGTTCAGCCACTCTGGCAAGCAGTATGGAGATTCCACAGAAGGCTAAATATAGAACTCCCCTATGACCCAGCAACCCCACTTTTGGGTATCTATCCAAAAAACCACAAACAAAATCACAGTAAAGCCACCAGCACAACAATGTTCATTGCAGCGCAATTTGTCATAGCTAGAATCTGGAACCAACCCAGATGCCCCTCAGTAGATGAATGGATCAGGAAAATGTGGTACATATACACAGTGGAATTTTATGCCTCTATCAGAAAGAATGACATTGTCCCATTTGTAAGGAAATGGAAGGACTTGGAAAAAATTATACTAAGTGAAGTGAGCCAGACCCAAAGAAACATGGACTCTATGGTCTCCCTTATTGGGAATAATTAGCACAGGTTTAGGCAAGTCACAGCAGAGGATCACAAGAGCCCAATAGCTATACCCTTATGATCACATAAAATGATGCTAAGTGAAATAAACTCCATGTTATGGAAACAATTGTTATATCACAGTTGTAAGTACTTTCAACATCCCATGTGTATCTGTAGCTTCTACAATTGATGATGTTCTTGTATCACCTTCCTGTGGTTGTACCTACACTATCTCTGTAATCTTATCTGAGTATATTGGAAACTGTGTATACTGGTATTAGAACTAGAAAATTGAACGGGAGCAACAAAATCGAGAGACACAGGGTAAAAAAAGACAAACAACTACAAAAGCAATACTTGAAAAACTGTTTGGTGTAAGTGAACTGAACACCTCATGGGGGGAAAGGGAAATGGGGACCAGGAAGGGTGGAATGAGGGACGAGGTAGCAAACAGTACAAGGAATGTATCTAATGCCTTACATATGAAACTGTAACCTCTCTGTACATTAGTTTGATAATAAAAATTTGAAAAAAAAATGAGACTGTTTCAAAACACAAGGCAAATAAGAGAACTTTTCAGACAAGAGCTGAGCAATTTGTTACCTGCACATCTGCATTGCAGGAGATGGAAAGGAGGCAGAGATTAATGGGACATCCCTGACTCCCAATGAGTACCAACTGGAACTTTGTGCTTCTGTGCATGATGCAGTCCATTGGCAACACCATTTTGATCAGAGACCTTCCCCTGAATGGAACAATACCCCTGTAACTCCAGGACATTTGAGGCTCAGCTACATACTAGCTGAGCACCTTTCATCCAATCCCTTCATTTTCCAAATAAGTAAAAATTTGAAAGTCCAGGAAATGATAACCAGGAATAATGCAATTAGTAGGAGCCAATATTGAAATGAACACTGAAATCTCATGGTAGCTAAATAACATGATTTATTTAACTTGAAAGGCCACAAATTAAACTCCCAGAGGTAAATATAGTTTGCTGGCAAATTTCATTTGTCTCATAAGGAAGATTTAAAATATTAGTTCTAAATGGTTGTCTTGAGAAATAGAAGGCATGATCAGGTAAGTCCATGAATATACATGATTATAATCAGCTAAAGTGTGCATGCTTTCTGCCTTTCTTAGATGAGCTGACTGTGGTTTGCCACAGTCTTCACCACTCTCTAATTTATACCTGACCATGCGGCCATAGGTTACTTAGAACATATCATTATGTTCACCTGGATGTTTACCTTAGCCTTCCATGTCACTCATCATGTTATTTTCCTGGGCTAGCTACACATTTGGTTTTGCAACCCTCTCTCTCCCACATGCTGCTCCTGTTTTCCTACTCAGTAAAGCCAATTATGATTATTTCTGCAAAGACTAAACAAACTCACAAAGATAGCAGTATGGTGGTTCTGTGATAATGTGAATAATGGTGAGGACATATACATACCTACAGGCTAGTAGAAGAAGCTGGTTTCATCACTTTGGCATAAGACTTACGTGTGAGATTGTTAAAGAAAATATTGCCCTAGGTTCATTTATGTACTGCTATTTTCTCAAGCACAGTAGTACTGTTTTTGACATTTCCTTCCATTTGCACTGAGTAAAAGCTGATTCACCCAGTATTGTCTACTATGACTCCCATAAGGAAGGTAGATGGAGTGAAATAATACAGTGTGAAAGTGATATTAAGAAGATGAAATAAAAGCCAAATGCTAATGGCCAAGCCTGTAACCTAGTTACTCAGGAGGCTGTGATCTGAGGATTGGGGTTCAAAGCCAGCCCAGGAAAAAAGGACTCAGGAGACTCTTATCTCCAATTAACCACCAGTAAACCAAAAGTGAAGATGAGACTCAAAATGATAGAGTGCTATCCTTGAGCAAAAGAGGTTCAGGTACAGGGCCTAGGCTCTGAGTTCAAGCCCTACAACCGAAAAAAAAAAAAGATGAAATAAACTTGTCTACTACAAAACTTTTATATGACTCTCATCATATCAGAGTGCATAATAGACAAAAAATGGAAAATAACTAAATGTCCATCAACTGATAAATGGGTAAACTAATGTTTTATAGCTTTAAATGGAATATCATTTTGTAGTTTGAAAATGAAGTTGAAAATACTATAGTGAGTAAAAGAAGTCACAAACCATCACATATTGTTTGATTCCATTTACATGAAATTTCCACAACACACAGAAAGTAGACTAGAGAAACGTAGTGCTGGGGACCTCCTGAGAAAATGAGAAATGACTGGATATAGAGACATGAGATTTCTTTTGGGAATGGCAAAAAATGTTCTAAAAGTGATTATGGCGATGATTGCCCAGCTCTGTGACTGTACTAAAACTCACCAACTAGCGCACATTTGTTTATACCTATGGTTGTTTTGTTTTACTCTGCAACGGGGTCTCACTGTGCTCGACAGAGTAAAATTGATTTCCTGGATGCAAGTCATCCTCCCACCTTAGCCCCTGTGTAGCTGAGACTATGGAGCTGTGCCTTCTCTGCTAGCTTGACTAGCACACTTTAAATGGACAGATAAAAATATGATATGTATATTATAACTTCCTAAGGTTATTATTTGGAGAAGATAAAATAGAATGAAGCTATTGAAAGTGGAAAAGGGGAAGTACTCTTTGTGGGTAAACTGTTCTGGGCTAGGCAGCCTCTGATGTCCATTTGGTAGATAAAGAAACAATGCTCCCAGAGCAGTCATGAGTCAAGAAAAACTCTGAAAAAGACCTGCTCTCCATACATCTTTGCACAGCCCAGCTCTCCCTCAGCATTTTCTTCTTATCAAAAAAGAGAAAAGAGACAGCCCAGGTTCCTTCTTTGGGCTGCATGTGACTATTTCATTATGAGTAAGACATTGATTCTTCTTTTCTAAGAAGCTCACCTGAGCAGAGCCAGCTGATTAAAGTCTTTCTAAGTCAAATGGAGCCTTTCCCCACTCAAGGTGACATACGTCCTGCTCTAAATGCAAGGCTGGACTTGCTTAAGCAATTTCTCTGTCTACTGTTGGCATTTTCTCACTTACCCAATATCCTCCTTGAACTCACCTCTGCCTGCTCCCTCATTTTGTATTAGAGCTGCAACATGGCCTAATGTCTCTCTCTCTCTCTCTCTCTCTCTCTCTCTCTCTCTCTCTCTCTCTCTCTCTCTCTCTCTCTCCTGCCCAACCCTGCCTCAGGTAGCAGCAAATTTGTTTATGACCTCCTAATTCACACATGCTATATACATGTCTCTAATCATTACCATCAAAGAGTGCTTATACATGAATTCATATGAGCAAACCCCCCACCTAAGCATTAAGAATGGCACACATGCAGCAACACCAACTAGTCATTTAAGAACTGACAGTAAAGCACAGATCATGTGGGCAGAGAAGAATTCATGCTTGTCTTAGGTGAGGGAGAGTAGAGCTGTACAGAAGTGAGCAGCCAGCAGTATCTGGGATATAAGCCATCCCCAATCCACAGGCTCTGGGGATGCTTTCATTCACACCAATGTATCATCTTCCCAAACAGGCTCCAGAGCTTACCTTTCCTGAAGCGAGCTTCCAGTGCCCCAAGTGACCTCAGCTGGGTCCCCAGAGCCAATGCAGCCACTTTCAGCCACAGCTTTCTGATGTGACAGCCACCACAAGCCCTTACTTCCTTCTCTGTCAGCAATGCTGTATGCTTCCTCCTGCCTGTCAATATTTAACTACCCTGTCAAGTTCTATTACATCACCTGCACTAGATCCCACCCCACTGATACTAATGGGTGTGCCTGTGCTACTCAATTCAACTCAAGAGCCTTCATCCAAGGCCTGCCATTCCTACCTTTCCCTCAACAAAGATTGAAATGCATCTGGAACTGGGGATATATAGACATGAAAGAGCCACTCCCTGGAGGCTAAGTGAAGAGACAGACAAAACAAAGTGATAAGTGCTATTATGCTAAAAACAACACAGATAGCCTCCACTTTCAGGCTAGCTGGGAAGAGAGATGGGAGGAGAGGACTCTCAGTGCTGGTGATATCCCAAGTGACACCTCTAATGGGCCAAGTGAGGTTTGGGAAGCAAACTAACGGGTGATGTCAGCAAAGTTGCTTCTGCAAGGACTTTAAATAACACACAAATTGTCCCCTTACTCTATGCACTGGCAAATTTCTTAGCTAAATGTCACAGCAATGGGCTGAAAATTAAACTTTTGAGAGAAGCTGCTTCTTTTTTTTCATAAAAAAAAATGGGTCACCCCTATCTCTAAAACTGTCACCTTAACAAAGATACGTTCAAGGATGTGATCTGGCTATAGCCTCCAGATGCCTTGGTACTAAAAATCTGTGGGATTTTCATCTAAGAACTGAAACAACTGATAAATATAAAGAACAAAGAAATTTTCTGTGATCCATTTGAAAGAACATGAAAGAAGAATTTGTAAGACAGAGTAACATTCTTTTTTGCTCATAGGAAGTAGTTGGAGTCCAACAGAATTGGCCAATGGTAAACAGAGATTGGGAGATCCCCATCTCCATGACTTTCCTAAAACAGCCTTTTCTAACATCTAATAAAGTTTGATGGCTCTTCTATTTTCAATAATGTAGAAAGACAGATTGCTGGGCAGTACTAAATTACCAACTTTAATCTGGAATGTTCACTTTGGGATTTTTTTTAAGTTTGAATTTACTACCAAAGCACAGCTCTCCAATGTACCCACATGCCTCCTTTTCTACCCAAACTTACTTCAGCTTCATGCTTCGGAGAACAAAGATTTTCATTTATATGTGACATTCAAAGGACCCCATGACTGGGGAGCCCACAGGGGCTCCATGGAAGAACTGGTATATTTGAATTGCAAAACACAGCCTGGGGATTGCAATACATCTAATTTGGAACAAGTTTCAAACTCAGGAGCCTCTCTGCATGGCTCTCTGTTCATCAAGTTTCTCAGGCAATTTTCCAGTTCTACATGCATACTTCTCCAAGTGTTTCCAAGGCCAACATTTCCAGTCTGTTATAATATTTTACTACAAGGTATTTAGGGGTTTGACAAATGCTAACTGACATTGCCACCATTCCAGTGAAAATTGATGACCCATATCTAATGCCTACTACTTGGTTGTGGCACAAGACCCTTTTTTTGAGTCAATGATTATAAGCAGAATTCAGCTCCAGATCCATTCTTCATGTTCTGGGAGTTCAGTTTGATTTCAGCCATTGCAAAATCTACATGGACCTCCCGCTCTTCACAACTCTGCACTGATATTTTACCGCACTCAAGCGTGTTCTTTGTTTCTAAACCAAGACTTTTTCAGAACTTTCTTGCTTAATAGCACATAACACACTTGGCATTAAGAATATTATACATTATTAATGGAACAATTGCTACTACTAATTGCCAAATGCCCAGGGATTTCTGGATCCAATTAGAATGAATTTGTGTCATTTATCTCACTATCTAGCTAGAAAGAGGAGGTTTTGTATTACTTCTAGTTTAGGGAGTTATTTGGTTTAAAGGCTTTCTCTATGGAGCCTAGATGGCATCAAATTTGTTTCAAATATCATAAATATCATCACTGGTGACATGATTATTGTCTATGAAAATCGCCAATAACATGGCTAATGTTTCTTGAAGTTACGCATGAAGAGCTTCAACTCTGAAGGCAGGATATCTAAAATACATCTCATTAATTTCTGGTGTATCCAGTTTTAAAGAATAAAAGAAAGGAAAGGATTTTTCTTATTTTGATTTTAATAGAAGCCTTAAAGTACAATATTGCCAAAATCCAATTGAATAACTATTCCTCTGTTTTAGGAAGCAGGTGCCATTGAGAATTTGGCATGAGTAAAAGAGTTAGTGTAATGTAACCTGGGCATGTCACTTTATGCCTATGGTTAAGGTGCATAGGACAGTTTTACCCTCCCCATATGAGAAATGACTAAGGAAAAATGATTGAGGACTGTGCTTTTCAAAATAGTCAATTTGGGAGCCTTTAACTTGCCTAAGATACTAAAAAAGTTTTTCTAATGCTGCTAACTCTCCTAGTTTTTGCAGAACTCAGAGGATTCCTAAGAAGTGAGACTTTCAAACTGCACACCAGTGTAATCCTAATTTAGGAGGCTGTGATCAGAGAATCATGTTTAGAAGAAGCCAGCCCAGGTAGAAAAGACCGACCGTGAGACTTTCATCTTCAATTAACCATCAGAACCCCCAAAATGGAAGCATGGTTAAAGAGGTAGTACACCTGCCTTGAGTGAAAAAGTTAAGGGACAGTGCCCAGGCACTGAGTTCAAGCCCCAGTACCAGTACATGCACACATGCACACATATGCACACACGCATACTTTCACACGTACACACAAACACACACATGCCCACGCATGCATACAGACATAGTAGAACTGTGTTAACACTAAACAATTCTGTCCTGGACAAGATAGACACTCAACTTGCTACCCTCAGATCACAGCAGAAACTGACTGCCTATCTAGGGTATATATTATTTTGCATCTTGTCTCAGCTAGCAACTGCTGATACTCGAAAAGCCAGTGGAGTTTTAAAAATAAACATTATTTATAAGCACTTTGAAGAAATAATATAGGTTTTCATGGTGCATGAAATGTTTGATGTGAAAAATGAATGAGTCCACGAAGAACAGATATTTGAAATGTTACATTTTGTGGAGTTCAGAAACAAAACACTAAACAAACTTTACAAAAAGCCCAGAAGGTCATGAAAACCTTTCTCCTCCAAGTGTATCTTGCACAGCTCCTGATAGTGGCATTGACAGCAACTTCTTAGAAATGTAAAACCTACTTCCTCAGCCCCTCTGCATCCGAACGAACATTTCTGTAAAACCTCTTGAGGCTCTGAGGCAGGTGATGATTTGTTTCAGAATTCATTAGAAGTCTCCAAGGAGAAGGACACGCTTCCATTAAAACATTTGATATACTTTAAAAGTTAAAAACATTCTTGCAACTCAAAGCATTTGATAAAGAAAATGAAAGGCATTATTGTATTGAAGCTTTGTGGGCCTCTGAATTTTAACTTCATAGTGGTAGTACAGGGAAGGGACACAAAAGATAGTTTAATTCCAAATGAGGCCAGTAGTTAGGTGGTATTCCTACAAGTGAGCCTTACAGAAGGCCAGAATTCACTTCCAAGGCCAGTGTGAGTGGATTCTTCACTGCACTCATGGATGATAGCCCTCCTCTGCTTTTAACACCTTCCTGATTGAGGATCAACCCTCTGTTACCCTTAAGTTTTCAGTTTACACCTTAAGCTCATTGCAAGGTGAGGATCCATAAGTCAAAAGCACAGTTTGGGAATATAAGGTAGGAGGGATCTAATAAGGACTCATATAGAAGCAAAACTTATACTCGGATATGCCTGTCTTGAGCTAAGCATATCAAAACCAGTACTCAATTCCTCTTTGCAAAGGAAATTGGGAAGCAATCAGCATATGGACTGCATCTGTGACTAAAAGCCTATCTATGGTTGCAGAAAAAACATATTAGGCCTTCAGAGCAATGAAAACTAATACCCTGTGCAAAACGGAGAAACAATGCAAAGCAAAACAACATCAGCAGCAAGAAGTGATAAGCAAAGACTGCTAGACATTTAAAACACCATCAGAATGCAGGAAAATAATGTGTGCTGAACTAATGAAAAGGCTAAGGTGTTTTCTTTGAAGAAACAGAAGCTGCATATTGTTAAGAAAAAATACAAGAGTTGGAAACCAACAATTCTAAATATCTGAAAGTTTTTCATTCAGGGTTATGTGTATATAGGGGTTATATTTTGTATCCTCGGAACAGAAAATGCTAATCATCCTTATGCCTAGGGGATCAAAACTTATGGAAAAATGATTATTCTTGTGGTAAAGAAACAAAGGACAAAATAGGCACCAAATCTAAGTGCTACAATCTTCCTACAGAAGCTGGACAGGGTCAGGGGGGCCCCTAGGAAAAATCACTCTAAGTTCTATATCAAAGAATATCCATTCTAAGACATTCTAAGAGCCTGTGAGGACATTTTGTGCTACCAAATATTAAAACATTCTTTAGAATACTGTAACCAAGTAGAAAGCTAATTGCTACTAACACAAGCACAAAGAAATCATTGACACAGATGGGAAAGTATAAAAAGAGTACTGTGAACTAATTATTCTAATTTCAATAACGCTTTGCTATAATGAATAGTCTTGATGAAAAAGAAAAATCGTGTATGAATCAACAAATGGCATTACTCAGTAAATGTTATCAGGCTTTTTGCTTTGCATGGAAAAGAAAAGTCTGCTAGGATCCTATTTTACACAGTGTATAGAAGCAAATTCTTGAGAGAGTTAAATATTAAAACAATTTCTGCTGGGTGCCACTGGCTAATGATCCATGCTTGTCATCCTAGCTACTCAGGAAGCTGAAATCTGAGGATCAAAGCCAGCCCCTGCAGAAAAGTCTGTGAGACTCTTATCTCCACTTAACTATCAAGAAGCTAGAAGTGAAACTATGGCTCTCAAGTAGTAGAGCACAAGCCTTAAGGAAAAAAAAAAAAAAGCAAAAGGACAACACCTAGGCCTTGAGTTCAAGTCACATTACTGATAGAAAAACAAATCCTGAGGAATAAGAACATTGGATGACAATGTATATTAAATTGTCTCTATAAATTTGGGTAAAAGAGGCAAGACAGTAAGCTCAGAAGCAATAAAGATGGAATTAGGTAACATTTACATAAAACTAACCATACTTTTAAAGCAAAACTACTATGTGCTAAGCCCTTCCCACACAAAATGTTTTCAACTCATATAAGAAACAATGACTTAGTACCCCAGCTATAAAGAAGATACTTAAAAAAGAAGAAGACAAAGAAAAGCCAGGTGCCCCAGTGGCTTATGCCTGTAATCCTAGCTACACAGGAGGAAGAACTCTGAGGATTGTGGTTCAAAGCCAGCCTGGGCAGGAAAGTCTAAGAAACTTTTATATCTAATTAACCACCAAAAAGTTGCTGCAACTCAAGTGGTGAAGAGATAGCCTTGTGCCCAGGTCAGGAAGGAAGGAAGGAAGGAAGGAAGGAAGGAAGGAAGGAAGGAAGGAAGGAAGGAAGGAAGGAAGGAAGGAAGGAAGGAAGGGAGGGAGGGAGGGAAGGAGGAAGGGAGGAAGGGAGGGAGAGAGGGAGGGAGGGAGGGAGGGAAGAAGGGAGGAAAGAAGGAAGGAAGGAAGGGAAGGAGAGAGAAAGGGAGGAGGGAGGGAGGAAAATGGATAAAGAATATGAACACAGAATTCATCAAACATCACAACTATTTAATAATATATATTTGAAGACAGGGCTAGCCATAGTTACAGAAGTACAAATTAAACAACATTCTATCTATTAGATGAGTTAAAATTAATTCCAATAACATGAAAATACATTAAAAAGTGTTGGGAGATAATCTTATACTTGTTAGAGAAAGAATAAATTACATTTTTCTAGATATGAATTTGTCAATACCTGTAGAAGAATTCTAATCTATATAGGATTCAGCCAGTAATCACTTTTGGGACTCTAGCCCATGAATACAAATTAAAGTGTACATGGGGTTTATTTTCAAGTGTGCCCTTGCAGGACTCTTTGGAACAACACAACATAGAAATCTTTTGAATGCCCATCCATAAGGTGACATTTGCAACAACTATGCCATATGGAATATTATGCATAAACTATAAAGAATGAGGCTAGTGTTTCCATATTATCTTTGAATGATATTAGGGCAAGATGCTATGCTAAGAAGAATTTTTTTTAAGCTCAAAAGCATTCTTAGGTGATTTCTTTTTATAAAATTTAAGACATTCTATACATGTGTGCATATATATTCATACATGAATTAAAAATATCCAAAGTGAGTGCCATCTGACACAGTGTCTTGTCCTTGTTTCCTCAGGGCAGGTGGAATAACAGAGTGTTGGGAAGGAAGGATCTGAAGAAGATTACTTTTCCTTCTTACAGAAAAGTTATTTAAACTGTTATCACTAGGGAGCTGAAGACTTTGACTTTTGGTTGAGCTTAGAACTCATACATTAGGTAAAAGAGATAAAAAGAGAGAGAATATGTTTCTGACTTGTTTATGCCAATGTTCTATCTTTTCATTTTGTTGGAAGAAAGGTTTTACTTCATTTTCTAAAGTTCATGGAATAGAACATGAGTTTAGGTATCTGATTCTATGGAGATGTCCAAGTGCTAATTGGGAAGATAGAACTGCAGAACGTGGAACCTTCCATAAATGGAAATACAAATCCCTGAAAGCAAACCCCACAGAAACCCCCTTTCTACCAAGTCACCTCTCCAGGGTTTGAGTGTTTACACTGGCCAGGCCAAGTTGTCTTCAAATGTGCAGTCTGTTTCCTGTACAGACTTAATTACTGAAGGCTGATGAGACATTTTAAATACCACCTACTCTGGTATATTAGAGAGGAAAGAGGAGAAATGGAAAGATCCATTTTCAAAGGAAAATCCTCAGAAGCCCTGAAGGGAATTTTAGACGCAACAATTTGGTTTCTCTGATGCATTCTAGGAAAAACATCCTGAAGTTGTGGGAGAAGGTTGGAATCTTGATATTTGCCTCTAAGCACAGCTGTGTTGCTTCCGATGGTCTGCCCAGAAACATGAGCCCAGAGATCCAGGATCAGCTGGTGAGGGGATGGCCCTGCTGATAGTTGACCAAGCCTTGTGTTTTGTGTATTTGTGGAAGGCATGCTTGATCTTATTATACACTTATATAAGCCTAAAGCAAGTGCTTCCTCCTAATACTTTTATCAAAAGAAGGGAGGTGATGCTAATAACTAAGTAAGAATGAGCAGCAATTGCTTTTATAACCAGAACAAGAAATAACATGTTTTAAGTTGCAATGAGGAAGAGAATTAGACCTTTTATATAAAAATAAAAGGCCAAGAACTCAGGGATGGTTAGTGATTCATAACTTTGAAGAACAATCAATGAATGGAAGAGTCCAGTTTAGAAAAACTTTTTTTGGGTCTAAAATAGTCAATTATACCAATATATGGCTAAGAAAAATACCCAAACCATGAAATTTATGGCCATATCATCCCCTAACTTTTGCATCCACACATGCAAGCAAATTAGGTCCAAAGCAGATTTTCTTTGAGTTCCAAATGTTGTCCTTTGTCACAGCGAGAACTCATTAAACTTTGAAGAGGGAACATCATAGAGATTACAACAGAACAGTGCAAGTAATTCTAGTGTATTATTTGTTTGCTGCAACTAATTTAGCATTGCTATAGTTTCATGAAATATGATACAATTGTTCATTAATTATTCATATTGTTTCCAGCACACAGGATTAAAACAAATATTTGAGAAATATTATTACTCTAGACATTTACTTAAGAGAGAAAGGAAAGAAGGAAAGGAAGGAAGGAGAAAGGGAGGGAGGGAGGAAAAGAGGAAGGGAAGGAGAGAGGGGATAAGTTGGGGGGAAGGGTGGGGGGGAAGAATTGCGCTGAAAATGTTATATGTCAGAAATCCTAACAGATCTGACTATGGATCACTGGAATCACTACATCAATAAAATGCTTTGAGAATCATTCTCTACCTACAAGCTGCTCAAATATTCCTCCACAGATGAACTCAATATCAAGGTTATCAATCCTGCATGTTGAGTGACTCAGCTTCAAATCCAAGTTTGTCAGGTATTGAAAGCAAATTTGGAAACAATTAAACTGCCTTTCCCAAACAATGGCCTACAGAAGTAGCATGTTAATTTCACAAATAGTTAACTCCCCTGCAAGTCTCTAAGCAGAATGAACTCAATGAATTTGCTCATCAACATACTTTCAGAATCTGGTACAAGAACACAATCAATAAATATTTATGTGGCAATGGATTATATAAGACTCTCCCCCTTATGCCTCTGTATAACATCCTGTAAAATGAGGATACTATGCTTTTGACTGGGTATTTCCAATTATTCAACCCATGTTTTTATTTGTAGTGTTTTAACCACTGTTGTGCTGAATATCTCTTTCCCTCTCTTGAAAGTAGTAGGGTTTGAACTCAGGCCTCACACTTGCTAGGCAAGTGCTCCAATACTTGAGCCAGTCTACTTGCTCCTTGAATATCTTTATTGTGATCTCACTATATTTTGGATTCCCAACAGAGGAACTGATGATCAAAGAATTATAGTATTTTTATGGCTTTTGATATATGGTATGAAATTATTTCTTAAAGAATGAACAAAACATGAGTAAGTTACAGCATTTGGCTATGAATATCAATACTAAATTAATAAAATGTATAGAAATGTATAGAACATACATGAAAATAGAATGTTATTTAGTATTTTGTGATAAGGTTGAATGCCTTTAATTCAATAAACTGGACACGACCCCAGCTTAGCTACAGTGTTTTCTGTTTCGTGCAACAACTCAGGAATAAGCTGACCTGGCCACCTCTGTGTATGGGAGACTTTCTCTCACACACTTAAGAAACTTTGGCATCCTAGATTTCTTTCATCATGACTACTCAGGAGAATGATAGAAACCTTGAACACTGGAATTTGAGTGATACTTCATTGACCAGGGATCTTTTTATTAAATGGATTTAGGACAAAGCAGTAGCTTCGCAGATAGATTATTTACATGTGTGTTGATAAATATCTTTGGAGCTTTTCACACTGGGAGAATTGGTGCTATTTTATAGAGGTAGGCCAGTTTTACAGCCCAATAAATAAAAGGCTAAGTCATTGTCAGAAACCAGCCTACAACAGAGAAATCCTACACTTACAAGAGTTTCAGTAGTAATGAAATTGAAAGCTGTCACCAAATCCTGTTATCTGTCTGGGTGGAAAGTACTCTACAAAACACTGATTGCCCAGAAGGTGGAAAATTGAATTAAAGCCAACAAAACCTCTGAATGGATGGCAGACTGAAGACAATAACTGAGTGATAAAATAAAACTTTCCCAGTAACTCAAGTCTTAATAAAAATGGCTCTGTAAGTGTTTGCGGGGGCTACAGATATGACTTCTTTAGATTTTCAGGGCTCAAGAATGTTTGGTTTGGAGTGAAGGCATATCTGGGATGTGCAGGCAACTGGGAAATTAATAATGAGGTCCAAGGTAGAATCTGGTTGTATATCTACTAAAGTGTTGGTATGATTGTATAAATATTTATAAATGAATTCCCAACAAAGTATTCTCTCATTGTCCTAGATATTCATTGCTTACACACTTGGGATAAAAGAAAGATTCCAAGAATACTTGCAAAGATATTTTAGATTAAGAGGGTCAGAAATTCTTAAAGATAAGCCAGGATATATTTGGTGAGCTAAATGTTTACCTCCTCTTTCCTTCTCTATTTGGTTGGGTGGTACATGATAAGAAGAGAAAAGTGACTATCTTTAAAATGCTCCTTTTCAAGAATCATAAATATAGAGAGAAGCAATGTCAACAACAGATAAACTAATGACCACATTCTAGAAATAATTTTAAAGGGAGTTTTCTTTTTGTCTCACACTGGAGATCAGAGTTAACTTGGAGAGAGTCAAGAGGGTGAAGGAGACAGATGAGAGCTGGGTGGTCTGGGTCCAATCCCACTGCAGCCTTTATATTAACTGGATGTTTGGGGATGTGTCATAAAACTCTACATTCCTCATCTTTAAAAGAGGGTCAATAATGGCAAGACATTACACTATGTTGTTGTAAAAATGAAGTGGGCTAAACATGCAGAAAATACTATTTAACAATGCTTAGAACATACCACTATGAGACTGCAAGAACCTTGAGAGAGTAGGTAGTCCAGGACAAACAGTTGACTCTAAAGAATTTAATACCAGAATGTCTTTTAAAGGATAAGATTCTCTTCTATCTAATTCAACACAGGACTCAATAAAATAGTCAGCTTCCAAAATCTATTCCATCTACATACCTGGAGGTTTTAGCAGGATGACTAATGACAGAACAATGAACAGTATTAACAAAAACCCACAAAAATTACTGAAGACATGTAAGAATCTTAACACAAATCCAAATTATTTTGAATTAATGCAGAACCCTGTCCCACCCATTTCTTCTTGGATGGTAAGACTATGACTATTACACCATCTGGGATGGGTCAAGATTAAGAAGAGATTCTGATCTCATCCTTAAGTAATCCTTTATTCAAGTGAGGTTTGGGGAGTGGGTGGGATGTTTCAGAGAAGATTTTCAAATGACATAGATTCACTAATAAAATAAATGCCCAGGAGCTGACTTAGCTTCCTTAATCTCCAGAACATGTGAAAAAACACAATATCTCTAGCTACTTTTTATCCTGCAAAATCCCAGAGTTGTTTAACTTTTTAAAAAAAAAAAATCCATGTACTTAATAGTCACATCACTCACCACAGAAATGTAGTTCTTGTTTCTGGAGTAAAAGAGAGTAATGTTTTTAATAAGGCATTGCAAGATAATAGGATGACTAGACACATAGCTCACATCACTAAAATGCAGACAGACACTGGCTTTACTAAGTGGGAAGACAGCCAGCCTTACAGGGCTTACCAGAGTGTGGTGAGAGTATCCTAGATTCTTCCTTAGACAGCAGTGGATAAGTAAGGCAGAGTGAATGGTTGAATGAACACATAAAGTTAGAGAGAGTAACTTGCCTATAATTTCAGTCAAAAAGCAAGATCTTTTCCATTCTCTGGATGCATTCAATCTGAAACATTGGTGTGTAGCCAGTGGCCACACTGTGGACGTGGGTAATGAATGTTATTAGCTGGGTCCCTTTGATGTTTCCAATGCTTCTCTGTCCCCTTGGTGCTGTTGGTGCTGTTCTCCTATCTCACTGGTCATCTAAACATGGGCTCCTCATTGACACTCCCCTTATGTGACTGGAGGTGTTCCATGGTTGTCATTGAGACCCTTCACTTTCAACATGGCTCATACCTAACCCTGTCTTCTAGGATGAGATAGCAACTCCTTGTGAAGTAGTTGAGTATTTCAATTCCAAATATCCAATCATTTTGAATACTCCATAATCTGAAGGGGCTTTTTTGTTGTTGTTTTGAGTACTGACTGCCACTGTGTTATGAACATTCCCCACCTGACTTCATGTGACAGGTTGCAAACTAGCTACTGGTATAGTCACAATGCTATTCAAACACATCCAGACTATGAGTATAGGTGCATTTTAAGCAAAAAGGAATTTTATGTTTAGACTTGATTACCATTCTCAAGATCCAATATTATATATGTCCACATATTTCAAAATGTGGGGAGAAAAGTCTCAAATAAGCCAGGTGCCAGTGGCTCATGCCTGTACTCCTAACTACTCAGGAAGTTGAGATCTGAGGATCATGATCTGAGGATCATCTGGGCAGAAAAGTCCCCATGAGACTCTTATCTCCAATAAACTATTAAAAAAAAAAAAAAAGGAAGTTGCACTGTAGCTCAAAGTAGTAGAATGCTAGCCTTGAGTTCAAAAAGGCTCAAGGTCAGTGGCCAGGCCCTGCATTCAAACCCCAGGACCAGCCAAAAAAATAATAATTCTAAGTACATTTTGGATAAGGAATACCTCAGATGAAATATCTCCACCCAGACTTCCAAGCAGGAAACTGGCCTTTTTAGCTGACACCCTCTATCACCCAAGTGCAACTGGCTGTCAATTCTTGCTACATTCGCTTTCTTTTCAAATCTATCCTTGTATCCCAACTATTACTTGTGTATTCCAATCTATCATCTTCTCTCACATGAATTTCAACCATTTAAACCATTAGGGGTTGTCAGGATGCATATGAGAACCACATGGGGAGTTGGAAACCTGACTAATGTGTGGATCATTCTTCCCCCACCAGAGATATGGCTTGATTCAGAACTGAGAAGGGGCAGCCACTGGTAATTCTTTTTAAAATCTTGAGAGCTTGTTTGGAGGTTCTAGCAGGGGAATGCAGCTACTCGTATACCCTTGACCGAAGACCGGTCCTCCTCTATCGGGTATGGTCATCCTCTTTGACCAAGAGCGCAGCTTCGGGAGGAACGCACATGGAGCCGTGAGGGAGGAAGGGGACACCCGCCTAGCCAGCCAGATCAGCCGAATCAACCCTGGTGATCAATGGGGTGGCAGATGTGGCAGCCAGATCGCCCTCACATTCCTTTCTAAAATCTTTACATGAGTTTTGTGGAGTCAGACCTAGGAGTCTCCTAAGCCATCTTTCCACCTCTAACCTTGGCCTCCTCTAGGACCATGCATTAAAAAAAGCACCAGTGTAATCTTCCTAAAATGTCCATTTGCCACTCTGCTTAAACCCCTTCAATGCTTGCCCTTAATATAGAAAACAAAGTACAAATTCTACAGACTTCGCTCATAGTCCTGCCATTCTCTGCCTCTCATTCCATGCCACCTGCTATGTCGTCTGACCTGTACCTGCCATTCCAAACTTATATTCATGTCTTTCTCTTTGCTTGGCATGTTGACCTTTACTTGATGAACTACTTGTTCTTAAAGACAGAGCTTCCTTGACATCTTCCTAAGAAGTCTGCTTTTTCTTTCTTGTGTCCAGGAACTCCTCTGTTCATGCACTACCCTGTGCTGATCTAGGTGAGTATATTATACTAAATCATTTATAATACATACCTGGATCTCCCTCTGAGTCCACTGACTCACAATATTCACGATTTTAACTTTTGCCTCTTTCCAGTGACCCAGAATGGCCTCTTTCACTCTCAAGAACATGGATGACACATGGTGACTTCCCTACCTGTGAAGTCACGGAGGTTAAAAGCATGATTGTATTCTTTGCTGCAATCTCAATACCCAATACTTTTCCTAAAGGTAGCTAATTGCTCATATGCTTGAAAGTGAAGGAGGGAAGGAATGGAGCATGTACCTGGAAAACTACTCAATCATTTTCAATAGTGTATGGTAACTGTTGGAAGGGCTCCACAACAAACAAACAAATTGGCACACGTTTACTTCTTAAAAATGCACATTTGGAGAGTATACTCAAGTTTTCTCTCTCAGTATAATATCACTTTTCAAACATTTTTCTTTGTTGCTTGTCATAGTAGGGGTACTAGAATGCAACCATGCAGTCAGCAGATGGGTGAAAAATCAAAATATAGAAGATTCCTGGGAGCAGCCTCTGGAAGCAGTTCTTCAAGAATAGATCTGCCTTTTTGCAGACTTAGACTTGGGCTCTGGTATCAGCCTGTCTGTATTTGTGTTGTGTTCCTCTGCTTTGACAATTCTCTAAGCCGTCTTTCACTAGAGGATGTAAAGAATGTCTATCTGGTGTATTTTTTTTTGTAGATTAAGTTGAAAAAAATCGATGCAGTGTTTACTGTGCTGCCTGCCCTAGAAGAGACTTTTATAAAATAATACTACTCAATAAAAATATCTATTTGACTCAATAGAGTTAAAATTATATTTTACTTGAGAAAGATATTTGCCTACATTCAAAAATACTCTCAAAACACACTATTCCAGAATGTTGTAACTGTAAAGATTCCAACCCAATTCTCCCCTGAGATCTTTGTAACTGGAGTTGCTAATGGAACTAGTGTTATTTCTTTACTCTGTAATTTGGACTGAAGTCCGCACCTTGCCTGTTCACTACTACCCATTAGTGGAAACCAAAATACCAAGGCTAGACTCAAATTCAGTGTGAGCCACAGGTGATGTTGGGTGCCAGCTATTGGCAGCATGGCATAAAAAGAAATTAATGCTCTTGCCAGTGTTGGGAATATCACCACCATCTGCCTATTAAAAATATTTACTTTTTTAGCTGAAATACCAGGGGATACTTGGGTGTCTGTATGAACAGTGCTTTGAGGTAGAACTCATTGACATGACATGGAAAGCTTTGCATAAATAAATTCTTTCATGATTATTCTTGTGACATATCCATATCATCAGATTGCAAAGTAAGATTGTGAGGACAAAATCATCCCAATTACTTACACATAACTCTAGCTTCCAATTCAGATCTATAGATAATTTTGCATAAAGTATATAAAAGCTGCTTTTGGAAAAATGAGCTAAAAAGCAGATAAAAGATTGGAAGATTAAAGATCAAGGTTATAATGAATGCCTTTGGAGTTAGACAGCCATAGATTTGAGTAAATAAAACAATTAAATGTCTGAAATCTAAACTAAATATTGTAAATATTTTGATATTAAGTAGCATTTAATTGCAACAAATATTAGTCTCAATGAAAATGGGAATGATTACTAAATAATAGTACTATCTAATAATAGTACTTAAGATAAAAATGATTTGATTGTGCTTTGTTTTGTTCCATCCTCTCTTACTGCTGCTCTTGTTGGTGATTTTAAATCAATCCTCAAATATTAACATAGACTTAAAGTCTAGATTTAATAATTTCAATTTTCTCTGAGAAATCAGTGGGTCAACACAAAACTATGGAAATGGAATTGAGATATTTGCCTTTTCATAACCAGAGGGCATGATAACTTGTTCTAAAACTGTTTGATCTTGTTACATCTCTGCTGAATACTTTTGAGTCATGTAAGGATATAGAATGCCTTTTATTCAAAAGCTTCCAAAAGAGAGATTACATCGACAGAAATTCAGAGCAAGCTGCTGAAAGGCAGTATTAATCCTGATCCTAGGGTATTATAATAAATATTTGACAGGAATCCAAATTTTCCTGTAGCCTTCCAATAAGAAGATAATCTTTCATAATTTTAACTGTGAAAGGGGAGGATTTGATCTTTTGAAATGGAAAGGGTGAGCTTAATTGAATTTCCTTCTTTGGGTTCTTTAAAGATGGCACCGGATTGAATCATATTCAATTAGTGATTGTACCTGGATACATTGCTCTTTTCAGATGCTGAAAATTTACCCAAGCTCAGAAAAAGATGTAGGAGGTGACAGTGCTAATTCAACACTTAAAAGAGGAAGCATTCATGGGAGTAAAGACCTATATCAGTGTCATTCATTTATATGACCCTTAAGCAGGGTCAGCCATTTTTCTTGACCAATTGCTGATGTGAGCAGAAACTTGTGTGGATTATTTCACTTTACATATTTTTTCCAAGTATATCCATTTCCTTGCAAATGAAGCAAATCAGGCTCAGAGAAGTTAAAAAATGAGTTTTTCTCTCCAATGGGGAAGTTAGATCAAAATCATAAATACATTTGTAAATGTGTACAGGGTTATATGTATATATGCACAAACATGTGAATTAAAGTAGGGTAAAAGCAGAGGAGGATTCCAATACTATAATTTCTTTGAACAACTAATGTACAAGTTTAACAAAATGAATACCAAGAAGCTGGAATATGTGGATTGGAGGGGGGTTAAGGCAAGGGGGAGGTGATAGACAAATAGAGCAAGAGTGGGCAAATGCAGTTCTAATGTTCACTGTACACATGTGAAAATGAAACTAGGTAAACTAGGATGAGTGAGGTTGGGAGAGGTGGGGGAGAATGATAATAGGGGTGCCATTAATCAAGATGCATTATACTTGTAACTGTCATGTTGAATTGATACTGATACCTCTTCATGCAACTACTTAAGGATAATATTAACAAAAAATGGGGTGCATCTGAGCATATAAAATAATATTCATTGAAATGAATTCCAGGTAGTGGGAACAATAAGGTTTTTTTTCTTTGTTGCTCTTTTTGTTTTCCTTTTCTCTTATTTGTTCATTTATCTCTCTTTGGGAGGGTAAGGAGGAGTACAGAAATTGTGGGACAAAGGGTAAACAAATGAAGCCGTGATACTCACCAGACACTATGTGGAAAATAAAATATACGACTTGTGAATAGGGATGGGAGGGAAAAATGGGGAGAGAGGAAAAGGGGTCACATTGTTCAAAAAGAAGTGTAGTCTTTATCTATCTTATGTAACTGTAACCCCTCTGTACATCACCTTTACAATAAAAGTTAAAAAACAAAAACATGTGTAACACTGGATATCACCTATCGAGGAAAGTAAATGCATAAATGTTGCAAATAATAAGAAGGGTATCCCCTTCTGACTTGTCCCCCATCACACACATCACATCAAATAGAGCTGGCTATTCCAATATCTAAAGACTGCTTCCATAAGCAGTCTTTAGGGGGATAGGGATAGAGAGCTGGAGTCATAGATGATATTGATCTTCTTAAAAAAGATATATTAGAATATATTCTCTAGAGAAGATCTGAATACATTGCCATGTATGGTTTTTCTAAGAGATACTTGAGGAGAGCAAGTTAGATCTGTACTTAGGCTATTGCATCCATCTGAAACATCATGTACCTTGTAATGAAGTTCATCAGTGTCAAAAATTAAGGTAGTATATGGGCTAGGTCAGCACAATGTGGTTTGTTCAACTAGGTGAAAGTTTTGGTAGAAATGAAAGAAAAACATTAATGAGTTGGATGTACTGGCTCATGCTTGTAATACTAACTACTTGACAGATGGAGACCAGAAGAATTGTGGTTTGAGGGTAGACCAGATAAAAACTTTGAGAGATACATCTCATCCAATACAAAGATGTTTCAGATGGTTCTGACCTATGATGCTAGCTAGGCTAAGTAAATTAGATAGTCCGGAGCAGCTCAGCAAAAAAAGGAAGACCCTACTGAACAATAACAAAAGCAAAAAGGGCTGAGAAGGTAGCTAAAGTGTAGAGCATCTATCTGCCTAGCAAGCGCAAGGCTCTGAGTACAAAACCTAGACAGACACACACAGACACAGACACAGACACACACACACACACACACACACGTGCAGGCATGCACATACACTTGATAAGAAAGGCTGGGCACCAGTAGTGCACATCTATAATCCTGGCAACTTAGAAACCTAAGCTCTGAATAGCTCTGTTCAAAGCCAGCCAGGAGAGAAAAGCCCGTGAGAGTCTTATCTCCAATTAACCACCCAATAGCCCCAGGAAGTAGGAATGTGGCTGAAGTGGTAGAGCACCAGCCCTGAGGAAAAAAGCTAATGGAGAGCATGAAGCACTGAGTTCAAGCCCCACTAATAGCGTGTGCACCCCCCCCACACACACATACACAATTGCTAAGGAGGCCTCGTCACAAGATCCCCAAAGTCACATATCTGTTAGATTTCATAGCTTGGAAAAATGATTTGGGGATTCCAAGAAAGAGTATGATATGAACTTAAAACAATGAAATTAAAATAAGGCAATAAATTAATTTTATAAGATTTCATAAAATGGACCACCTCTAACAATCCCTATTTCACATTGTTTCATTCTCTGAACTTACCCCTCTTCTTTTCCCATATCATTTAACATGTGGCCCTTCTAGGCTATTTCCATTGTTTCAGACCTTTCTAGAGCCAACTCATGGCAAATTACTATCAATCTTTACAGAGACTTCTCTGTATCATTTTGTTCCAATAGTCCCTCTGCCATGGAAATTCTATGAAGCACATTCTTCTCCTTACCCCCAAGTACAATGCAACTACATTGCAAGTTAAGGGAAACTGAGAGGCATGCCTAAGAAGCTTTCAGAATGGAACAAAATCTAACAACAAAAAAGAACAACTGAGGAGTATAGACAGAATGTGGTTCTGTAGGAAAATTTACCCAGACTGTGGAGGAAGGCAAATTGCCAGAGGGTAGCCTGTGGCTTCCAGTAGGAAGATCAGGTAGATGTCAGATAAAGCCTGTTTTTCCTGGTAGACACATCAGACACAAAGGATGCTGTTCTGACATCCTGAAAGGGCAGGTATTATCTCACACCTGATCACTGTGCAATGCTAGAATGGGAGTGTAGATATCCGGCACAGGCAGGAAGGAAGAAGGGGTGGTAGGGAGCAAGGAGTAGGTAAGAAAGAGTTGCGGTAATAAGGTTGAACTGATGATGATTGTAGATAGAGTTACAAAAAAAGAAGAAAAGAAAACAGGCAGGAGGTTGTAACTAAAGCAATCCTGTGCTGAATTGATTTGCCTCCTTCCTCTATGCCTGCACTCTATCCCTGGACACCATTGATGAGATCCAGCCTTGCCTGGGACTGTTTTACAAGTCACTCACTGCTCCCTTCTGCCCTCTGAGGAAATCATTGTCTGCATTTGTGGTTGGGAAGATTTTTCTTCCCAAGGGGCATGTGGCAATCCCGGAGACATTTATGACAGTCACATTGGAAAGGTACCACTAGTAAGTATGGGGTGGAGGCCAGCCTTGCTGTAAAACATCCTACCAAGCACAGGGCAATTCCATAGCAAAGCATGTCATGGTTGAAAAAAAATCTGTTCTCCACCATAGATATGTCCCCAAACTCTCACTTCCATAGTGAAAATACCAGGTGAAAAGTGATTTCTCTTTCTTCTCTGTGCTGCCGGGTCTCTGTCAGCTTTTCACCTGGAACTGGACACAGATACACCTGGACTTATGGAGTCTTTTGCTGAGCAGAAACAATGTAGACAGTGTGCCTCCCGCTCCTCTCTCTCCTACTTTTGCTTCCCTTCACTGTCCTCTACATTCTCTTTTTCTCATACCTTCTTTCTCATAACTCTGAGGTTTGATCTCGGGCCCTTACAGTTCCTAGGTAGGTACCACACTCCCATCCTTTTTTTTTTTTTTAATGTTTCAGGTAAAGTCTTCCATATTTTTGTCTAGACCCAGTATTAGCATGCAACCCTCCTACTTATGCCTCAGTTTATGTGGCTGAGATCTCTCAGGCCAGCACCATCATACCTGATTTATTCATTGAGATGATATTTTAATAATGTTTTGCCTGGGCTAGCCTTTAACTTTGATCCTCCCATTCTCCACCTTCTGAGTAGCTGAACCACTGTGTCTAGAGCCTAGTGCTCTTTTCTAGAAGTTTTTGAAATAAAGAATCTGGAAGGCTTTTCAATTGGTAAGTTTCAGACAATTTCAAACCCCTAACCTAGACAATGGGTTGCTTTAATCTGCATGAGAGATAAATTATTATGCAAAATAACAAAAACATAACAAGTATGGAATTTAATGAAACCACAATTTTTGTTTTGTTTTGTTTTTGTTGCCAGTCCTGGGGCATGAACTCAGGGCCTGAGAGCACTGTCCCTGGCTTCTTTTTGCTCAAGGCTAGCACTCTACCTCTTGAGCCACAGCGCCACTTCTGGCTTTTTTCTATATATGTGGTGCTGAGGAATTGAACCCAGGGCTTCATCTATACGAGGTGAGCACTTTACCACTAGGCGATATTCCCAGCTCCTGAAACCACAATTTATATTGTGCATAAATGCTGTTTTTTAAGATGGCTTTTTCTGGCAGTCTAATTCATTGTCCATAGTATTTATTTCTCATGATTGACCTACATAAGGATTTTATAGGTGATAGATATTTGGTACCCGGATGATCTATCTGTTCCATTCCATTTGTCAAAGGAGGAATGAGAAAACAGAAAATAAGTATCTAGAGGAAGATTCTTGGCCCTATGTGAGTGCAATGGAATTTTATCAACAAAGGCTTCCCAACTTTTCCCAATCGTAAAGGAAGGCACCAGTGGAGAGGTTTTTGTTTTGGTGTTTTATTCTGCTTCTTGAAATTGCTTTAAAATACCTGTTCCTCTGGGACAGAGAAGCTGAGAATTCGTTCCTCCTTCTCTTTCTTTCCTATCAAAATGGAGGTTAGGGAACTCTGCCCTCCTTATCTGGCAGGGTGTTAAAGGGATCAAGATAGATAAGAAAAGTGAGACTCTAATCTAAAGCCAGAAGTCTCTCAGTGGATGTTATCTGGGGGATTGGCTGGGGCTCTGTGGCTGTTTTCCTTCTCTATACTCTGATCTTTGCTTTTCCCTTTATTGAACCAAGCAGAACCCTAGTCAGACCTCTCCCTGAATTAGATTGCAGGCACCTATGAACCATGCTTAACACCTGGGGCTGGGTGTAGCCTTGTTTCTGCTTCAGATTTACCTGTCTTCCCACATTCCAGTTACCATCCACTTCTAAAACTCCACCATAGGCTAGGATATACTTCATAGGAACAATGGTTTTTAACCATTTCTTTGCCTTTAAAAAGCCCAAAAGGCCCAACCTGCTGCCATGTGATAATAAAACTAACAAATGAAACAAATAATAACAAACTCCAGCAAATGAAACTCAAGAGTCATTTAGCTAACTTCACATAAATACACAAAATGTTATTTTTTTTGCTATTGACTGATATATTTGGGAAAGGCAACAATTTATCAAAAGGCCATTCTCCTTAAAAATTTGGCAAGTTGACAAATTTAACTATTTTCCTCATGTTTCTCTGCTTTGAAACAGTTCTTAAATCTAGGCAGGTCTTAGTTAATACTAGAAATACATTTTTGTTTTTATCAAGAATATTTTGTAAATTGAATCTTGTGGATTTACAGACTCACAAATGATTATATGAAAATGGTTTTTAAAAACAACATTGAATAAGGTATTGTGGAGGACATAATGATGTTTAAAATAAAATTAAAAGCAAATATTTTAAAAATAAGATTAAGTCTTAAGTGTCTTTTATGACAGTTTTCATAAAAATCTTATGTAGTTTGTTCTTATAATCACCATTTTACAGATGAGAAAGCAAGCTCATTTTGGCAGGCCTTGGGATAAAATCCCATGCCTCTGAACTCAAATTCCAAATCCTTCTTACCGCATAGTACTCTGGTGTTCATTTTGTAGGAAGTAAAGTGTCCTGGACAGGAGCAAAACAAAAAGAGCTGTTTAGTTCTTCCAGAGGGTAATACTGTTTTCAGGAATGAAAGGAAAAGGTTGAATAAGGTCATTTTAGTAGATCTAGGGAGAGGCTGGGATTTTTGACAGGAATGGAAGAGAAAGAAAAGGAAAGGAACAAGGGGCATGTGAGCAAAAACAAAGAGGTTAGGGTAGGGGATGAAAAGGTAAAGAATTTTTAGAGACTGCCAATTGAATAGTTTCCTATAATCTGTAGCCCCTAGAACAACAACAAACAGGCAATAAGCCATGAAGGTAGGTTGCCCCCAACCTCATTACTGGACTAGGAGACTAAGTCATCCCTCGGTGTCCAGTAGAAGCCAGTGCATATGCATGCGTGGCTGTGGCTGTTTTTCTAAGTAGATAATGGTGTAATAGACTGAAGTTTAGGGGAAATTCACCTTGCTTTCATGTAAGATAGAGCTGAACAGACAGATGATAAAGACCATATCACGGCAGGAAACTAGGAAGTCTATGGTGCAGTGGTCCAAGAAAAAATAGAGTGATCACAGGAAAGGGTGAAAAGGCAAAGATAGGGGAAACAGCATAATCAGAAAATCTAGGGGCTGGGAATATGGCTTTGTCTTTTTGTAGAGGGAAGAATTCAGGGCTTCAAGGCACACTGTACCTCTGTCTACGGTCTTCTATTTTGCTATTCTAAGAGTAGCCAGTTGGTAGAGTTTGCACCAGAAATATCCCCCCAAATCTTATGTAATAAAGGCTTGGTAATAAACCTATGGCCCTAGTGGGAAGAGGTTAAAACTTTAAGACACAGAATCTACTTGGAAGGGTTATTGAGGCAAGGACCTTCAAGTGTTTATTGGAGTCCAGCTCTCTCTCTTTGCTTCCTAGTTACCATGAACTTGCAAAGACCCATGGCACACACTTCAGCCAGAATATTCTGCTTCCCTATAGACCCAAAAGCAACCTGCATGAACTGAAACCACCACCATTGTAAGCTAAAAATAAACCTTTTTTTCTTACAAACTGGCTAGCTCAGGTATTTTGTTACAGTGCTAGAAAGCTAACACACCAGTTTAGGTTCATCTGGTTGAGACTGGGTTTTATACACAGTACTCCAATCACTGTCCATATGTATGGATCACTGGGCCTATACACCTCTAAGATCTCTGCTGAATACGCTCACCACACCAGAGCAAGCATGCCTATTGATTATATGATAAATAGAATGACACAAGACAACAGGCACAACAGCATAACAAAGCAGACACAGGTTGGGATTATAGAATCTTAAGTCTGTCTACTTAAAATGTATACTTAAAATATATACTTTCATCCTATCAAAGGATTTTGGTTATTTTAGCTTCTGGAATAAAAGTATTATTCTTTCATTGGATGTAGTCTCCTTTTGACAGGATTCTTGCCAGTTCACAGGCAGCATGGTAATTCTTTTCTTCTTCTTTTTTTTAAATCTCAAGGAGTAATAACACAACTTTTGAGCTTCTGGGTGCACCTTCAGCCATTACAGCATGGGGAACCTCACACATTTCAGTGACTTGGAAGGAAGAACAAGCCCAAATTTGACTAATCCTTTCTGTATAGCGTTGTGTCAAGTAATCCAATTGTTTATCCTGAGCAGTCAAGAGGAAAGACTTGTTAAATCTAAAACAAAAGTGGCAAATCTAAGTGCTTCATTTGATTTCTTTCAAGATTTCTTCAAAGATTACAAATTGAACTTTGCCTAGGAATGCATATTTGGACGTGGGTTTTTTTTTTTTTTCTGAAAGCATTTTTACCCTTTCAGAAAGTCTATTGATACAAGAAGAGCCCAAGTTTTGTTAGCTATATTAGCTTTTCAGTCTTTATACTTCTTAAACTATCTAGCTATCTTTGTCCTTACTTTAAAAGAACATAGACTGACAAGAGGCTGGTCTGCCAGACACATGGGCACCAGGATCCAAAGACAAGGGTTTTCTTGATGGCCTTTTATTCCTTGCTATGGATTTGATGCTCTCTCTCAAACTTTGTAAATTCTTCCACAAGACAACCTAACATAAAACTTCACTTCCACTAGATCTAAAGCACGAGGTCAATGATTATTTTAGATCCACTTTGCATACCTTTTGCATATAGAAGAGTAGCTGCTATATAAGTCCTTGGTGACTCATTGGATGAACAAATGAATGAATGTTTTGAGAACTGCTATTCTTATTTACATCAGAAATTGAATTTCTTCCTCTAATTTTTATTCCATTTTTCTCAAAGTTAGTCCAAAAATTCATAGCATTTGTATCCTTAGGCATAAGTAAATGTAAATATATCTTAACTCAAAAAATTTACAGCAACTTCATAACGTATTAGTCATGAAACTTGTAAAAATATGTGACTGAGAAGTCATAGACTACCGAGAATACAGGTTCTTCTTGTGATAGAAATACCAGATCAAGCTATCTCTGTAATTTGAAACATTTGGATTTTGGGGTCTCTTCTAACATACAGAATTCTTTTTTTTTTTTTTTGTCTGTTGCAGGACTTGAACTTGGGGCCTGCATGCCATCCCTGAGCCATTTTGCACAAGGCTAGCAATTCTACCACTTTGAGCCATAGCTCCACTTCTAGATTTTGAGCGGTTAATTGGAAATAAGATTTGCAAACAGACTTTTCTGCATTGGTAGGCTTCTAAGCATAATCCTCAGATCTCAAGCTCCTGAATAGCTAGGACTACAGGCATGAGCCACCAGTGCCCAGCTCATAGAGAAGAAATGTATTCACTGCCTTATATATGAAACTGTAACCCTTCTGTACATTACATTAACAATAAATTAATTAAAAAGAAATTGCAGAGGTTTCCTCTAAGACACAGAAGTTGGTGTTAATGATATGATTGTCCAACTTCTAATTTTCTCTGTCTACAAAGACCTATACACCAATCTGAGTGGCTTTCACATTGATGTGACCGTAGATATGGCATATTCTCTTTATTGATTTGGATAATAAATGTAAGTTGAAATATGCTACCAGTACACTGTATCCAAATCTCACAGTTTTACAGAATTTTATTTCAAAGGAAATAAAGCTTGAACCAAGAACTCTCAGAAGTTTCACAGTAGAATTTTCATCAGTTGTTTCTAGTGCCTGAGGAGTTGGTGACATGTCTGTGTCTTGATGTTTTCATACCCAGCTGGCCCACGGAACTTTGCAGATAGTTCCAATAACAAGTTACCAAAGATAAATCTCATAGAAACATTCATTGATATGTCTGAATTTGGCCAATTGAGAAAAGACAGGATCATCTGAATCTTTTCTTAAATAAACACATAACCAAACAACCTTTGAAAATTAGAAATAAAAAGGCTTATTTGTTCAACCCAAGCCTGCCCATGAAATCTTCAAACCAACATCCCAAGTTCCATCAGACAATGTCATCTTGAACCATATACACTCTTGGTTATTAATCTCTGAATACATGCCATGAATTCATCAAACTTAACTTAGGATGTAATAATTCTTTTAGAATACACTTATTTTCACTACAATCAGACCAGTCCAATATAGAGCCAGATGATGACTTCCCTCTTTCCCTTAATTCAGCCACTGGTGAAATTATCTTTCTGGGAGCCAGTCATATTGTGATTATTAAATACATATTATTATCAAGGCAATATTTCTCTGATGATATAATTGTAAATTTGATTAACAAACCATGCCAGCCTTTACATTTGTTTCTTCTAAATATCATTATAAAATATATTTAACATTTTTCTTTGGCCAGAACTTGAAAGTCAACCATGCACTATCTATCCTCCAGAGAAATAACCATGGCTTCTATTGTCTCTACTGACACCATAGACCAAAAAACTTGAACATCCTATAGCTATAAAAAGAAGTACAACAAAAGCTATGAAAGTCTTCTTCTAGTTGACATCAGGGGCCCTTTGAAGGCAAAAAAATCACCAAAGATATAACCCATCAAAAAGTATAAGCATCCAGAGATCACAACCCCACTTTTTCACAAAGGTAAATGAGGAACCCTGGGACAAATACCCACATGCTTGGTTAAAACAATGTGCCAGTAGAGACCAGGTCTGCAAAACAACAAACTTCTTTTCAAATGGTATTTCCACAGGTTTGGGTCAGCGACTTTACATTATGTATCTAAAACCAAACAACTACTAAACATAAAAGGTCTAGAATAAACCTATCAGTGGATCACAATTGCTCAACAGCTATGTACACATGATCATATAAGACGAGGATAAGCAAAAACAACTCCAAGAAGACACAGGAGGATTCTACTGTTGACATTATCTTTAAAGTTCTAGGTGAATTTCCTGTGGTGTACCCTACATGGTTACTGTATATGATTTTGGTACACTGGATATTGTATATATGCCTACCTGATCTAGGGAAGGGAAAGAAAAGTGAGGGTATAAGATATCACAAGAAATGGATGAACTGCCTTATAATGTAACTGTACCCCCTTTTCACAACACCTTGTCAATAAAATTTAATTTAAAAAAAGAAGGGGAAAAAAACAATGAAAAAATGTGCCAAGAAAAAGAGACAAAAGCACTAGTTCACGGTTCAAGCAGTGAATATTGCATTAAATATACTCTCCTCATAATTCATGTCCAGTGGGTATCTTTGAGTGTGACTTATTTAGAAATAGAGGCTTTGCAGACATGGTCAAGTTAGGAGGAGGGTCATATTGGGTTAGAATGGCTTTAACCAATAACCATTACCCTCAAGTAGGCATATTTAGACAAGAACAATGCAAAGGTGAAAATGAAGGTAGGGACTAGACCAATGTTGCCACAAACCAAGAGTTGCCCAACGCTAGAGAGACAAAGGATTCTTCCCTGGAGACATTAAAGGGAATGAGGCTTTCAAGTCTACAGGACTTGGAGACAATGAACTTCCATTCTGTCAAGTCACCCCTGTTATGGGTAACTTGTTAGAGCCATTGTGAAAAATGAACATGCTGTGTCCCCTATGGAGACTGTACACCGCTCTCTTCTGCTTGCCTACAACAGACAGCACAGTGTCTGGCCCTTGGGTTAGCACTGGCCTCAGAGGTTACATCTCTCTTGAATGGACACTGCTCAGTCAATAAATGATGACCATCTGGCACTTAAGCAATACATTCCTTAAAATGGTTAACAATTATTTACTGAGTTGAATTCTTCAACTTCCTATTCCATCATAATTTTACTGAAAGTAGGAACTAGACTTTTTTTTAATATCAAATAAAAAGACAAACCTCAACTGGGTTGGCGGTTACACATCACAGCATATGAACACATCTGTAGTGATTCTGCATGTGTGGTATAGCATGACAGACTGTTGGAAAAACTGGACTGAGGAGCGAATGATTCAGGTAGGATTAAGTAGGAATAATTTATCCTTATAAACAATAGTAAGATATTATACTCTAAAACATCATGCTAGAACATATGAAAGAAAATATGAAGTAAAGTTATACATACTAAATAGATTTCTACTGAGACAAAAACTTAAATGAATTTGTCCATTTTATTACATTTATTTTTTCTTTCATTTTCTGAATCTTTTGTGCTGTCCTGATCTTGAATTTTTAACCTATGGTAAATGAGAATAGAAGAAATCTGCAGTAGAAATGTTCTCATTAGACTTCTCTATAGTATAAGAAATGGTCTCTAAAGTAGGAAATTCTATAATCAGTAAAGTGTTCTCAGGGATTCTTAAGTGGGATCCAGAGCCATTCTTCACCTCACCATTCATTGATCATCAGCAATCACTAAAAGCAAAGCAAGTTCCCCAAGAACTCACCTTTGCTTCCCTTATACTACAAAGAACTGAAGGACATTTTGGAAGAGTAAGTCAGATCATACTCACAAAATCAGAGACAGATGTCTCTGTGGCCTAGCAGCACAGAAGTTAAGACTCTATTTCAGTAGTCAAGTTTGTTTTCTGTGAAACAGTGAGTTGCAGTGTCTTGCCTGACTTCTAGCCAGTTTTTTCCCCAGAATGCGATACATAGTCCTGTAATAATCACTCAGCAGCACATAATTTTCATTTCCGATCAAAGAAGTATATTTACTTCTTGAGGGAAACATTTCTTCTGTGTGATTTCACCACCAAGCCTTCCCTTTCCATAGCAAGGAAGAGAGAGTCAGGTATCAGTACCTATTGACCAAATGACTCATATTCCTCATGTGGAAAGATGTTAAGTAACCCCACAATCCCAGAAACTCAACCCTGAAAATCAATTATGCCTTGACTACTTCTAGTCTAAACGACAAGGTTGGCTTATTAATGGATACTTGGCTAATAATATCACTAAGAACAAGTCTTCTCAACTCAATGAAGTGTTGGAAATTTCAAACGTTTCCCTTCTAAAAAAAGAAGAGTGTGTGGTCTTTTCCTCATACACAATTATGTATACATTGAGTGATGAGGTGGGGACATACTTGCATGGTACAGCAAATTTAGAAGAGATTTCTAGTAAAGAAAAGATTCCTTGTAGCATTCTTTAGGACTGGTGATCTAGCCAATGAGTCCGGTGAAACAGTTACCCAGTTCACCTTCCCACATTACTAATTTGATTCTCTGAGATAGAGACGAAAATGACTGACTGGCCAAAAATAATAATGTTTGGCTCAAAAGTAACACTATGTCAAAATGCAACTTCCTCTCCTGTCCTTGAGAGGACTGTTCTCCATGGATGCATGTACCAACTACACTGAAGAGCATCTCTATTCCACAGACAAGGGACTATTTGAAGCATAGTGTGAAGTGCAACCTTCTGAAAGAAGCTTGGTACTTCTTGGGAAAAATCAGCATCTGCAAGCAGTGTAAATGGGACATGGTGAAGCCCTGAGTAAAACCAATATGGGCTCAGGAAGGAAATCCATTGATGCAGAACAATCCATGAGCTGTAAATTTAGACGTATGCCTGATAACATGGAATGGAGATGGTCACTGAACCTCACTAGCCAACTTTATTTGCAACTGGATAACATTTAGATGTCATTCATATCTAAATGACACTAAGGAGGGAAGCAGGATGTGGGAGCAGGTGACACTCTGCCTAGATACTAGCTCCTCAAGTGATTCCTGTATAAACAGTTTCTAAAGTATAAGATGTTGACATGATAGAAGGCTATCAGAGGAAGCAGTGTGGAATTGATCTGTCAGACTATTCAGAGCAAGACTGAAGCTTAAAATTCAAAGAAAAACAAACAAAGAAACACAAAGTGCTATATAGTTTCACACATCTTCATTTTGTATTCACAGCGCCAAGTCCCACTTCTAGAAAGCAAGAATGATCCATTCCTTTGAGTTACTGGTGCTAGAAACTGATGCTTTTTGGCATTCCATGGTAATTATAATTTATTCCTTTATATTCCTAGTGAACTACCTGAGGAATCCTCCCTCCTTTTCCTGGCATATTACACAATGGTTGAATAAATGAACACATATACAAAGTGGGTAGGTATAAAACAAATCATGTAGTATTCAATAAAAAATTTTAAATTTTTATAAACAACAACAACAAAATGATTATTTCCTCTTCTTCCTCTACTTCTTCCTCTTTCCTTCTTTTTCTTCATCACACAATCATATACTGAAGAGTGGGAAACGGTAGTAAATTAAGAATGAAGGCTGTGAGTATTCTACCTAATTATCTGATCACTCAATCAGAAACATTATGGTAATTACAAAATCCTAAATTCAAAGATTATGAAAAATGTTTATCATCTACCCATATCAAGACATTTATAGAACAGCAGAAAAAAAAAACCCTTGAAATCCTTCATCTCTTTAAACCAACTAATAGTTCTAGAGCAAACTACAATAATCTCAGCAGGGTAAATCTCACGTCTTTGAACAAACCTGAAAATTGATTCTGGATAACAGTAATTAAATAATTTCACATTGAATACATATTCCAGAGATATTACTAATAGATGTCCAAAATCCTTATGATTAAAAACACACTGGATTTCTATTCATGAAGTATGAATTCTGTTTATAAAGTACAATACCAAAAAATGAAATTCTCTTGGAAATTGACAAAAGGAGATGTATTCACTCAGTAAAATATAAGGTAGCCAGTATAAATAGCATTTATTCAAATATTATGATTCCATTGGCAAGTACTGATAAGATAGTATTCACGTAAGAGGGAAATGAAAGAAAGATATACCCAGTGTCATCTCTAGTGAAAAGAAAGAAGGAAGAAAGAAAAAAGGTAGGGAGGAAAGAAAAAAGGTAGATGGGAAAGATGGATGGACATAATACTAGATGAGTTTTCTTTTCTTGAACTCTTATTGGTATATTTATAATTAACAAGTACTATTAAAAATGTAAATATGTTAATAATAAACTGCAAAAAATAAAGTTGAAAATAAGTGACAAAGGGACATGTGGTTTTAATCTCCCCTGCCAAAAAAAAAGATCACTGACCAACTTGTCATCTTAATTTTATAATTCATCATACAATTCTGATTCATTTTTTAATAATAATCTGAAAACAGCAATAGTTTTCTGCTAGATTATGTGTGAAATCACCAACTAAAGAATGTTTATTAAGATGATCCTAGAGTAAGAAATAAAGCAAGATGGTAAGGAACTAAGTGATAAAGCCTACATCTCAAAATCCACTTGTAAATAATGTTTTGAAAGAGAATCTGGGTCTTAGAGGACAGGAAATGGACACTGGATAGTATAATTATAAATGGAATTAGCCATTAATTGTGTGATGATATATCTAAGATAGATAGACAGACAGACAGATAGATCATTGCAAAATAAGTGCATACAGAATTATAGCTCAGTGACTGAAGCTATTGATCTATATATGTTCATTACCTGAAGTAAGACTTCAGAAAATGGAGAACATCATTGGAAATTGTGATAACAGTGCTTTAATTCCTTTCTTATCTGGTCAGGGTTCACATGAAACAATGCAATAGTTGTTGAATACTCCTATCTCTCAACATTTGTTGTCAACCTTTTAGATCAAAACAGTGCAGTTCCACACTCAAGTCCTTTGCTGTCCAAGAATGAGGCTGTTCAGCATTTCAGATTTCAGCTTCTAAAAGAACTGAAGTGCTTTTGACATGGCTAAGATTTACAGAATAACCATACCTATCATACCAATGAAGCCCAGTAAGGCATAAACATTTCTACCATCTACCAATGGCTCAACATCTAAAGGATGTCTGGATATATAGGTAGTGTGAGCCTATATACTTTCAGGGATCTTACAATTTCTTCCAGCTTTCATTGTAAAGGTCGCAGTATTCTTATCTACAATTAAAAAGCCATTTTGGACCAGTCAAGATATTCCTTAGTTTCTGGTAACCCTTCAAAATTGAAAATAATTAGGATATTCTCACAGATTTAAAATACCTGGATAGAGGCTTTTTATTCAAAGGATCTGAATTGAGAAGATGTGTGACATGTCTTAATTGACAAGAGTGTAGTTTTCAATTTGGGTGAAAACATCTTTTGAATACAGCAGATTCTGTCAGATTATAAATGCAATAAAGTTTCCACCTGGAACTGATAGGAAGGGTAAATAGTAATTTTCCAAAGGTCATTTCTTAAAGAGCTTAAAGAGAAAGGTGAAAATATATTTTTTCTGAGAAATATTACTGATAAGAAAATTATATTGGCACCCGTTGAATTACATAGTGTAGGGAGACTGACTACATTAGCTAGAATTATTAAAGAAGTTGCTAAGCCATGAGAACAAGCCCAGGCCCATATAGACTACCTAAAAGATAAAACAGTAGTTATTTTACAACTAAGACATGTACTTACATATTTATAAAAATACATGATGATTTGTGTCCATTGTGGGTTTTTTTGGCTAGAAACACGATTTTCTAACTGTTACAAAAAGGAGTTTTTATTCCACTTTGGCTTATTTCAAGTAATGCCAAAAAGCAAGTTTATTTATTTTTTCAGTACTGGAGTTTGAACTTGGGGGCTCATTGTTAGAAGGCAAATGCTCTATTTCTCATGCTTCTTTTTATTTTATTTTTTCCCCTTTTTCTCAGTATGGGAGTGTGAATGTGTGTGATGCTCTGTTGGCTGGCATGTTCAATTGCTTGGCTGGTATTCTACTATTTGAGTCACACCTTCAGTCCAGTTTTGGAGTTTTTTTTGCTACTTATTTTAGAGATACAGTCTCCGAGATTTTTTTTTTTTTTTTTTGGTAGTGGGGGCAGCGGGGGGGGGGGGGCGAAGCTAACTTGAAATCATGATCTTCTGACCTCAGCTTCCTGAATAGCTAAGATTACAGGCATGAGCCACTACTGATACCTGGTCCCTTTTTTGTTTTTAATTTGTTTTTCAGATAATCTATCACACTCACTTTTCCTTGGCCAGCCTTGGATTAGAATCCTATAACTATCATCTCCCGAATGGGTGCTATACAAACAACTATCATACATAGTCTCTGACCCAGGATATCTCTTGTAGAGGCAGACAAATGAAAAGGTCTCCACAATTTTGGGGGGCATGATAATAATAACTCAATCTTGATAATTCATTTTGCATAAAGTTTAAAGTGATAAATGTCAGTGCAGTTGATGCCTGTATCTATTCCCTTTGAAATTCAAGGTCAATTGTTCAAAACTTCTTTATGAATATTAAAATTATGAATTTCACTCCTTTTAGGCCTTATTATAGCCATGTAGTTTTAGTCATTTTCATTGGACAGGTTTTCTTATGTCTTTATTATTACTGTAGTTCACCATTCGCCTTTTACCACTAGGCCTGACATATCCCATCATTGCTCAGAATGCTCTACTCTATAGAATACATATACAGTTAGGCCAGATAGTGATCATTGTCCATTTAGTGAAATTCCTAATCTGCTTCTCTGCATTGTGTATTTCAAAATACTTTGTTAGCCAAGTGCTGGTGGCTCATGCTGTGTAGCCAGCTATTCAGGAGGCTGAGATCTGAGAATCATGGTACAAAGCCAGCCAGGGCAGGAAAGTCCAAGTGAGCCTTTGATCTCCAACTTACCACCAGAAAACTGGAAGTGGCTCAAAGTAGTTGAGTGCTAGCCTTTAGTAAATGCTCGGGGTTAGAGCCCAGGCCCTGAGTTTAAGTCCTATTACTGACAAAAAAAAAAAGCCTTTCCTAATTATTCAAATTCTGATCAGACATTAATATTCCTTCACATCGACATGGGCTTCATCCACCATTATCATATTAAAAACAAAAAGAAAAAGAACATGTGAAATTAAGACAGAGACCTTTACTGAAGGAGTTCAGTTGTTCTGAGAAATAAGTTTAATATGTTTGTTCCTATATAAGAGCAGGACTTAAGCCACTTTTTCATGTTTGAAAACTTGACAACCAAAAAATCACTAAGACTTCATCACAAGCATTTAGCATCATCCATGTTAGATGTCAATAAATCCACTATATAAATTAGTCAGGGAAAAATGTGTACCATTACTTATTTTTTCATACCACAGGAGCGAAACAGAAGCCGAAGTCCACTAAATCGAGTAGTATCAAAATGAATAGTTGTCCAGTCTCTATATTTGTTGAGGGATAATATATCTTGGTTGGTTCTCTGCACATTTATTGCCTTATCAACAATGATATCATCACTTTGTGATCCAAGGTAATGACTAGCAAAAGGCATCATTTAAAATGAGGCGTGGGCTGGGAATGTGGCTTAGTAGTATGCTTGCCTTGCATGCATGAAGCCCTGGGTTCGATTCCTCAGTACCACATAGACAGAAAAATCCAAAAGTGGTGCTGTGGCTCAAGTGGTAGATTGTTATCCTTGAGCAAAAGAAGCTCAGGGACAGTGCTTAGGCCCTGAGTCCAAGCCCCAGGACTGGCAATAAAAACAAAACATAAATAAATAAAAAAGGTGGGACCTGTGGCAGAGACCAGGAGTTTCCTGCTAAGTTTTCATTATTTCACTTATTCTTCACTAACAAAAACTTAATAGTACAGGGGTGGCAATCCTCTCAACTGCAAAACATGTCCTAAGCTTCTTTGAAGAATGAAGTTACAACTGAGTGTTAAGCAGAAGGTATTGCCTTTATGGAACTTTTGAGAAAACTCATAGTACCTGATTCAGCAACTACCCTTTTCTTTCTCCCTTTTCCCATCTTCCATAGAGACACCAGTTACCATATTGTGATCTGACATAACTTTGAAGTGACTTTGAGAGTGAAAGCCCCACAAGAAGGACAGAAAATATAAAAAAAATTACAGCTTCCTGATAAAATCCAAAGATCAAAAGTGTCAGTTCTTAGTCACCTTCCTCTGTAACTTGCATTACACAAGAAAGCTCAACCCTTTGTAAGCCTTAATACTTTTGGTCTCTTACTTGTAAGTGTATAAAACTCCAAAATTATGTAATAGCTTTATTAGTTGTGAGTTTGAAGGACACTACTGACCCCCCAAACCAGAAATATATTAGTCTTAAATTATTTTCCCACATCTGATAACATGTCAGATCTGGGAGAATGATGGAAAGGGTGGCTTTGATCAAGAAGCACTCGACATTTATATACATCCATTAAATTGTAACCCCCTTGTATAATCTTTTGAAGTTCAGAAAAATAAATGATTGAACAAAAACTGATGCTATTTTTACAAGTACATATTTTCTGGATACTTTAGCTAAGACGGTGAATAAAATTTACCAGCCCAAGCAGATAGCAGACCTACCAATTTAACCACATGAATCTCAGCAGGCACACATTTGCTTACAAAAGTAATCAAGAGTTAGGTACATCTGTAGTGTAATAATAACCTTGCATTTTATTTCCTATCTGGCCTAAGCAGAGTTTCATTAAACTACTCCAGGGCTATGAGCTTAATCTGAGACATGCAGCACGGAGGCAAAGAGGCCTCAGGTAAGAGCAGATGCTTACTCAGGACAAGAATGCATCATATTTCATACAAAGAAGGGGCTTGACTTCCAGAGGGAGATGTATGATGAGGAGAAGGATTCCATCGAACAAAGTGGCTCCCATGTGGCCTTCCTGGTGCCAGGAAAAATTGGATTAAATAACTTCTGATGGCCTCATCCAGGCTAAAATTTCAATGATCTTTATTAACTTCCATTAATCATGTAATCATCTTTCCATTTTGTAACTGAATTTACAGCATTTTAAGATAATGGCTTCTAGAGTCTGTAAAGACAAAGTTAAAATATGCCCCCCAAGGGTTACCCTTTCTTTAGGTTGGATATCAAATCCTGACACAGAGAATTATTTTCTATCTGATGTACAGGGAAAGAACACCTATGCCATATCCCAGGAAGAATGGTAATGCAATCTTCATCTGCACAATTCAACAGCAGAGACTTGAAAGATTCTAGAGTTCAACGTCTAGTGTAAAATATTCAAGGGGTAAACTATAAAGTAATTATTTTTAGATACTCTAAAGGAATGAGAGCTTATGGAAAAATATTCAAAACAATCAATAATATAGACAAAAAATAATAGTCTTGGGCTAGAGATGTATCTTAGTGATAAAGCCCTTTGCCTTGGGCCCCTAGCCCTGAGTTTGATCCTCACACATAAAGAGAAAAAAATTCAATCGTGCCAAAGTGGGAAGATACTTAACGAAATTCAATAACATTCACTTGTGTAATTTGGAAAAGGAAACACAAAAATACATTCTTCAAGAACACATTTTCCATTTTCTTAATTAAGCAAGTAACTTCAAAGTCCTTTTTCATTTTTTCACGTAAAAGAACAATGTTTACTTATGCAAAGGAAATGGTTCATTTTGGAATTTCTGACAATTCTAGTAAGATAAAATTAGTAAGATTTTCTGCCTTGTCATTTACTTAAATTAATACAGGGGCATGCACCCCTATGGCTATCATTTACTGTGAATCATCCTTGATGACAATTCAATGGTGCTCTCTGCTGCAGCCAGCGATCTGGTCTGAGCTATGCTCTCTTGCTACCAAGCCTGGTGGCTATCTTAAAAATTCTAAGTTCCAGAAACATCAATGAAACTTTCATTCCATTTACACTAAACAAATAGATTCAAGGAATAACTTTTACTGAGTTTAGAAGAGTGGCTTATGTACTGACAAGCAAGTAGCTAGACTCATATTTCTTGGATTTGTGAGAATCTACTATAGGTCAAGGTAGAAAAAAGAGATCTAGCATTAATCATGCAGCATATCAGAAGATTTCAACATTAAAAGCAATGTCTCTGTGCTGATGTTTCTAGATGATTTCTCTGAGGCTTCCCAGAGGAATAAGCAAGAGCCATTTAATCCTGGCCTTCCTTTAACCTTGAATCTCAAATTTAGACTTGTATTGTTATCTCTAAGTGAGTGTATACTTATTAGTAAAAGATTGGACAGCTTAGGGAGGAGAACTGATAACAGTGAAGGAAAGGGTGATGGAGGATTATTACGTTCAATAGATAATGATAATAGAATCATGAAATCTGTTCAAATTATTTTCCAAATGGGGAAAGAAGAGGTAAGAAAAGTCAGAGGAGAGGTTAATTGTATCAAAGTATATTATATGTGTGTATGCAGATATCACCATGAAATCCCTTTAATTAATATAAGCTAAAACAAGAATTGAAAGAATACCATGTGAATGATTTGACTTTCGTTGTTAAATGAAAATGCTTAAAACACATTGAAGATCTCAGAATTGTTTGATATTTCTACTCTCTGCTACTTCTACATTCATGAATATACTGAAATTCAATTCTCAGAGTAAAATGGAGAGGATTCTGCTTATCTGTAGAGGTAGACTAGTCATTATTTTCAGCTTCCTATGTGAATGATAAAAATTTTATTCAACTCATATCATACAAGAAGTTAACAAATATGGAATGAACATCTGATATCCACACTGAAGTGTGATATTTACGCCTACTAGAAAGTAAGTTTATTTTCATGGACTAGAAATGAGGAGGTTTTCCTACTCTAAACACTGAGCTCAATATTGCATCTCTTTGATTACTTACAATATGTGCAAGTAGAAGAGACAAAGATTCACATGAAATAGAATAAAGTAAATCAGCTCCTATTTACTAGTTAGAAAAAAGTGCTGTTTGAGGCTAATGTTTATTTATTTTTATTATTTTTAGACTCAACTCCATCCCCTTGGATAAGAGCAGTCTAGTGAAATTTCCCTTTTTTATCCCTTCAACACTAATAAGGAAATTAGCTACCCAGTGTGCACTGGTCCTCATTAGATGCTTTGCCACTCAGCAAAGGCTCACTTACTGAGCTGATAATAGAGAGGCTGATATACATCCATTAATGAATTATTGTATTGCCTGACATTGCTTTGAGCTACCTTATTTTAAAATTAATGGCAAAATAAATCTTAAATGGAAATATATTTTAATGTTATGCATATCTATCACCTATTTGAGCAGTATAATCTAACACTGGTTTGGCTATAAACATATATTACTGCTAAGTATCAAAGGAGCTCAAAAGTACCCACCAATATACTTCATATTACAAACATGTATAATTAAATTTATACTTTTTAGGAAAGTATAAATGAAATACATTTAGTAGAATAACACCATGAACATGTAATGCTTATGAAACCACAAAATAAAATTTATTTAACTTTTAACTAGAATTGACATGTGCTAAGTATAAATTGTAGCATAAAATATTTTTCCTTTAACCAACAATAAATGCACCTGTATAAGTTAATTATAGGTAAGCAACTTACTTTTGAGAAGGGTTTTTTTATTAACTAAAATGCCCTCTTGTTGATAGGTTTGTTCTTCATATGTCACTTCTACAAAAGGGCTAATATTTAATGTCATAATAGCAATTTCAAAATTAAGCCAAATTATAGAATGTGCAGTATTTAGGCTAAATCAGAATATTGCTTGTTGCTTTTGGAGAAAAACACAACTACCTTTTGATATAATAAAAAGAAGCATTAAAATGACTTGTTTTTAATTTACTTTTTAAAGAGAAGGCTAAATTGGCTCTTATGTTGGACTATATGAAATCTAAATGCTATATATTCTTCATATTGTTGACAAGACGTGATGAGGCTAGGTGAAAGAAAAGGGGCAGGAGGATGAGTCATTGCTAGGTCTTTGAAATCTTAATGCTATTAATATTTGAGAGCTTGTTTGGAGGTTCTAGCAGGGGAGTGAAACTACTCGTATACCCTTGACCAAAGACCGGTCCTCCTCTATCCGGGATGGTCGTCCTCTTCGACCAAGTGCGCAGCTTCGGGAGGGACACACATGGAGAGGTGAGGGAGGAAGGGGACACCCGCCTAGCCAGCCAGATCAGCAGAATCAACCCTGGCGATCAATGGGGTGACAGATGTTGCAGCCAGATTGCCCTCACATCCAATGCTATTAATATTTGGAGGAAAGATTTCTAAATGTAAACACTATCTGTGGAAGGTTGAGATCATATAACTTTTTCTGTTCACTTATATTTTCCTGTATTGTACGGGTATGCAATTTCACTCAAATATTTTTTCTAAACAATCTATTTGCTTCTTTTTGTTGAGACTCCGTGTTCTTCCGTTTGTCTAGTTGATCATTTCTTTCTAATAGTGTTTTAGTTAAGGTAAATTAGAGCTTCCGAGTTAATAGCTAATGAACTAAGATTCTCTCTCTCTCTCTCTCTCTCTCTCTCTCTCTCTCTCTCTCTCTCTCTCTCTCTCTCTCTCTCTCCCACACCCACACCCACACCCACACCCACACCACATCTCTTCTCAATGTGAAGGATCTAGGTTAGCAAGGCAATTCAGAGGCCCATTCCCAGGACATTGCTAACATGTATGGTTCAAGCCAAGTTGGTGCCTATTTGGAACTAGCCAAGTGTAAAGGATCAACAGAGGAAAGTGAAACATCACTTCTTACATTCTATTCTTTGCACACGAACACATTTGGATACAAAGAGAGATAGCAAATGTAGTCAAGCCAGGCAGCCATCTGCCCTACAATTTTACTATAGATGGGTGACAATGGGTGTTTGGGATAGCTACTCATTTCAATTGTAACACAAAACATAAAAGATTTTATATGTGTCTGCTAGTTTGACTTTACTGTCAATTTTTTTCTCTTCTCCCTCCATGCTTTTTTCCCTTGTCTTTTGTGATTTTTGATTCTGAGTTTATGAGCTTGTTGTCTGGAAATATATGGTTCATATCCTATTGAAAAATAATTTGTGGATATGTTTGGGGACCAAAAGTTAAGATGAATTCTTACAAAAAAAAAAAACATGTCTGACAGCCTTGAATAATTTTTAACTAAATTATTTGCTTAATTTCTCGTTGGCCTGCATAGGCAACTTTCTCTGTTATTTTCTTCTAGTGAACCTGATTCCAGCTCTTTCTACTCCAAGATGACTGTCCTTTTGCATCTGACCTTGAATGGTCCCTAGGCTTTATCTCATCTCACCATGAAGCTGTCAAAGTGGAAGCTCAATGGACTGTCTGAGACCTTCATCATCTTGGTGTTTTCCAGTTCCCTACATTCTTCTTGTTATGTAATTTCCAGCCTATATAGATTGCTTTTGTTCAAATCTGACAATTCATTTAAGTGGCAATGTGTACGGTTATTTATATTTTAACAAGCGTTTTTAACTTTCATATTGGAATAACTGAGGTTCCAAGCCAGAAAATGTTTTATCTGGGTATTTGTGGCTTACTCCTGCAATTCTAGCTACACAAGAGGCTAAGATCTGAAGAAGCAAGAAAGTCTGTAATACTTTTACATCCAATGAACCACCAAAAAGCCAGAGGTGGAGCTGTGGCTCAAGTAATAAAGCATCAGCCTTGAACAAAAAGCTAAGGGATAGCACTCAGGACTTGTGTCCAAGCTTCAATACTTGTAGGGAAAAAATTACTTAATAAAGGTCATTAAAAATGAGAATTTGAATCACAAATATAAGGCTTTACCCAGTCTTATGCATTTTATGGTCAAACCCAGAATTCTGATTTTTTTTTCCAGTAAAATGAGAACAATAGCATTTTTATCTGTTTTAATGAGTTGCAATGATGACAAAATGACAGAATTCTGCAAAGTCTCAACATTGCTAGTTGGAATTAAGCAAACTTGCAAGTAGAAGAACATGCATATGCCAATAGTCCCAGGCATGCTAAAATGTGATGATTTACAAAGCCCATTCCTTAATATCTTCCACAGACCCTTCTCCTGCTGAGCCAGCCTCCTAGTTACTGAGTTCACCTGTGAACAGTTTGCTGCCATTGCTGACTTCACCAAATATCTTCTTTGTACTTCCATCTGCATTTTATGTGAACTCTGGAGCGATTATTTGCTAATATCAACCATGGTGCACAGACTAGGAACATTTATTGCTCCTCTGCTTGGCTTAATGTTTCTGACTTGGTACCATAATATTATTAATAGTCACTGGGTACTATAAAAGAAAATTAAGTGTTTATTTTGTTTAGGCTTTAGCCACTTTACCTACAGCCTTTTCCCATTACATTTGCACATAAATGATCATAGGCTACATTTTTTGGATGCAAATCAGGTTTTAACTTTGCTAATCATATAGTTTCCTTTCTGGTAATCTCCTAGGCTGGTTTCACTGTTACTCCAAATGAATATATATTATAGAAAATGAAGAACACCCTGTGGTAGATGTTTGTTTGCCCTTTTGTGATTCATAAATAGTTGATTTTTTTTAAACAGAAGAAACTGTATTTTAAAATCAAAACATTCTTTTGCAATTCTGGGGGCATTTCTGTTAAATTTCAGACTGAAAGCTATTCAATTTCAGAGAATTTTCTAATAAATGGGACTAATTTCCAGGAAATATAAAATCTGAGTCATGATATCCACTTCAAATGAAACAGTGGGACCAAATTTTAGCATAGTCCCACCTCTCATGTCTGTCAGTATGAGACATGTAAATGGGTGTCAAAAGGTCAACACAGTGTGTTTACATTATTTTTTTCTGTTCACGGTACACTTCCTAGGCAAGGCCTTTCTACACGAAGTGTTTATTCTGTGTGAAAAGACTAAATAATATTTTACATGGCAGGAACTTCTTTATTCCTTGGTGGGGTATTTCTAACTTGATTTATATGATGGTATTTAAACATTTAAGAGCTTTTGTAGAGGCCAATTTTTTTTTTTTTTTTTGGCAGTCTTGGGGCTTGGACTCAGGGCCTGAGCACTGTCCCTGGCTTCTTTTTTTTTGCTCAAGGCTAGCACTCTGCCACTTGAGCCTCAGCACCATTTCTGGCCATTTTCTGTATATGTGGTGCTGGGCCTCATGCATACGAGGCAAGCACTCTAGCCACTAGGCCATATCCCCAGCTCCTAGAGGCCAATTTTTCAATCGATGAAATAATCTGGTTTCCTTGAGGTTCTTGCATCAGATATTATCTCAGAAGGCTTACTTCTAAAGATTTATAATCCAATCTCTTCCTCATGTTAACCATATATTTCAATGAGCATCTCTTTGCTTCAAGTTTGGGGATTTCTGCCCAGCATCTACATGTATGGAGTGACTACAAATCCACAGCTGAGCCTGCATTCTCCAACTCCCCACCACTGGGCTCTGGGTCATGCAAAACTTCAGCATGCTCATCTGGCAATACATGTGAGACCTTTGGGGCTTCAAGGAAGATGTTACAGTTTTGACAAACAAATTGCTCTGAGCAGGAAGGCAGTGTTCCACAAAAATCTGTATAAAATGAACTATTATTAAATCCAAGGAAGATAACAGAAAGATGTAAATTACCATTTACATAATACTCTATAAACTTTGAAAAGCACTTTGCTTCAATTTTCCATTCTATCTTTTTGCTATAAGCCTTCGAGGCAGGCATTCTGAGTATGTAGAAACACACACACAAAAGGATTGGCATAGAATTCAAACTGGGGTCTATTTGCTCCAACCCATGGTCTTCTCCATCTAACTTCTTGGTCAGCCAAAAACTCCAGCCAAAGCCAAATCAAAACTGCTGTCTTCCTGGTAAACAAAAATACACTGTAACGCATGATTCAGGGACCTTGACACCATACTTTACTATGTCAAAACTCATCCCATATCATCTTCACAGGGTGCGAATCCTACTAGTAACAGCCATACAGCCCCAAACACTGCTACTTCCTCCTTCAAATTTACGGAGATGAATCAATCACAAGATGTTTTTGAGGACGCTGGTTGGCTATTTAACTTTTTCATGTTTCTATTTAAATTACAATTGTAAAATCATGTATCAGTTCCTTCCTATTAATTTGTATTAGTGTTTAATTTTATGTCTTATTTTCAATAGTTATTTCCATTGCAGTGCTATTCTTTTAGACTTTTACTGTTTCATTTCCTCCTCTATGAAAGAGTTCAAATACCCTTAGAATAGGCATATTAATTAAAATTTCCACTTTCCTAATGCATACTCTACTTCCTCTGGCCTGGTATGTCACCCCCCCCACACCCCCTTCGAGCTTTTGGGAAGCTCTCTTTGAATTCACAAGTAAACTTCAACCTTCTACTTACTCTTGGAAATCATCTAGAGAGGACACCTTGACCTTTATCTGACTGTTTTACAAGTGTCCACTTCATATTCCACTGGGGAGATGCTCCCATAGGGGTGTAAGTCATTCTTAAATGTCTGTCTCCACACTATGTTCAAATCCCTTACAGCCAAGAATTTTCATCTTTATTCCCATACAGAAAACCTAGGTACACCATGTTCAGCAAACATTTGCTGAGTGAACAAACAAAACAAATGAATGCTCAAATAGAATGATGGAGGGGGGGAGAAATCTGAGACATGGGAAGAACAAGAAGATGAGATAAACACTAGGATATTACATCATTGATCTCAGTTCTATCTTGACTTGAGCTTTAGCTTAAGATAGACCATGTGATTTAGACTATCACCAGTGTGGCATGGACAACATTTCCATCTGTAAAATGCCATTAATTATAGATCAGTTGAGAAGAATAACCTAGTTAATATGTATAAGTTCTCAGAAGAATATCCAGTGCATAGGAAATACAGTGGCACTGCTTCTGTTGTTATACCATCATCATTATCATGACCATCATCATCATCTAGGCATACTGCATGAAACTTAACATTGTAATCATCAATACTAAACACATTTCAATTCAACTGTCAGCCCTCAACATTTCTCTTTCAAAAGTTAGAATCCTGTAAGTTTGCATATACAATCTCTGTCCCCACTCCTACATATTTTGAGGATGCTCAACTACAAATGTGGTCTCAAGTAAATTAGCCACTTCACTCATGCTAAGTGAACATGTTGCTCATATGCATTTTTTAAATACTGTAATGGAATGTATTTCAGCTGAAAATGGGCAATTTATGTGCTACTACCACCTTCTCTTCCTAAAGGAGAAATTTGGAGCTCAACTTAAGAAAAAGAAAATGAAATTTATTTCTAGTTATTGCTACTGAATAATAGATCAATAGTTTTCCTTTGTAAAAAACCTAACCCTGCACAAGGGCTACTACCAGGTTCTGACATCAGGATGAGATAGAGCTGGGGAGGGAGGAAGGAATTCATTAAGCAGGGGTATCTCCACTTGTATTTGGTTGGGAATAAACACTTTGAAGACCTGTGACATTATTTCACATGGGGTCAATGATGCTTCAGTAGTACCATCAACATGGCTCTTCTTCTAACAATACATCACTTAAAGTATTACTAACTAGACAACCTTCTCTTTTATCCCAGGCTAGGGGCTCTCCTGTCTCCATCTCCTTATTTGACTCCTTCTGCAGTACCTAGAGGTTGATGAAAGCAGTCTTTACATCATCCTACAAATTTATCTTTCTTGAGGCTTAGTCATTGTAAATGGTTATGGATCTCAAACTTTTATTTCTTTATTTTAACTCAGCATTAATGGTGTAGAAAGTTAACCAAGTAAATCTGTAGAAGTAACTATTATAAAGCAACATAAAAAATTTCCAAGAGTAAAGATTAAATCACCTACAATCTCACCACCTTAACTGTAATACTTCTACCATTTTAATGCACTGAAAAGCTACTTTCACACAATAGTTCTACTGTTGCTCACTATAAAATACTTGTCTTCATTATATTATAAACATTACTTTTCAAATTTTTATATAGAGTTTGGAACTATCATTTCTATTGCTTGCATACTTTCCTTTAGATTTCTTAAAAATTAGGTTGTTATTAGGCCTTAGTGTAGCCTTTGATTTTTCTTGTTTTAATAATTCTGAGTTGAAAATACTGGTGCAATCTATTTTTAATACTGAGCTTATTTTGTAAGAAACAATTATTATTTCTTCACTATCTCTCTTACAGGATCCTCCTATACCGCCTACTCACTAAAGGCTGAGTTTCTCTTGAAACACAATCATAATCAAGTTTCCTTTTATACTCTTTTTTCCCCTTCCTGGGCAAATTCAGCTATAATGAAGACCTTGTCCCCTAAACATTCTCCAGGGCCTCTGCCTCACAACCCTCAACCTAGTAAAAGTATGCAATGTAATCCCATTGACTTATCAAATATTATACCAAACACTGAAGACTAAACTCTCCTAGAAAATGCTCTACCCCCATCCATTTCCTAGGGTAATAACTACTCTAGCCATTATCTCTTTTTCCTGAAATCTTCTTCAGCTGTTGGGTTGCTTCTTTCATTTGCTCCACAGATGGCCATTCATTGGTATCTTTTATTTAAATAACTGTCTGCTAAATGATTTCCATGCTCACAGTTCTTGACTACAGCAATCGATCTGATCTCCTTACACTAAGCTCCCCTAGCTCAACTTTTAATTCATTTTTCATTGCTTATCTCAGTAGGTATGAAACTCCAGTGTGCAACAGTATCACCTGGAAAACTTTTTAAATCAGAGATTTCTTCCCACTCCCAGTTTCTAAATCAGTGGGTCTGGAGTAGGACCAGAGACTTGGCAGCCCTCCCAGGTTCCCAGGGGCTGCTCCTGGAGCTACCCTAAAGAGCACAGTTTAAAAGCTTCTGTTCTATAAGATAATGTTTGAGTTTATAATCAGATTCAGTTTATCCCTCTAGCTCTATTTTGTCAAAGTCATGCCATGAAAATGACTTTTATTTTTCTTAAATTGACACTTGTGTATTCACTGCTTGCTTTCAGAATTTCCCCCTGGTTTTCTATGCTCTAGCTTCTGTTTCAACAGTGTCATGTTCTGTTTTTATTGGCAGACATCTTCTACAATGTTAAATACTCAAATGTGAAAATGCATACAAAAAGAGGATGACAACATAGAAACTTCTACTTAAGTATCACATGATCTAGCAGTCCCATTTCTGGGTATGAATCCAACAGAAATGCAATCAGTCTGCTGAAGGTCTATCTGGACTTTTCTTTTCATTACAGCATTATTCAAAATAGCCACAATATAGAATCCACAGGTCTCTACTGACAGATGAATAGATAAAAAAAAATGTGGTCTAGATGCACAGCAGGATACCATTTAGCCTTCAAAAGAAGGAAAATTTTTTATTTGTGAGAAAAATGAATCCAGAGGATATTACCTTAAGTAAAATAAGGCAGATCCAGAAAGACAGAGACAATTTGCTACGCTTACAGATGGACCAAAACAACACAGAACCATGAGTACCCTACCAAAGACATCTCCTTTTCTGCCCCCCCCACCCTCACCTCACCCCCCAGGAAAACAGCATCTGGCAGGGAACCCCTTCACACACCTGAGAAGAGGCATTTTTTTCCTTCCCTTGTTTTTTGATCTTTTATTTCTTTCCATTTCACTTTCCCCCTTTTAGAGAGTCTTTCTCTATTTCTTTCTTTTCTTTATTCTTTTGCTCGCTTTTCATTTGTCTGTTATTTTTTCTGTCTTGTTTTTCACTTTTGGTTCTGTGTAGTTGGCTCATCCTGTTATCTTTTTGGTTTGGTTTGGCTTATCCCAACTCTTACAACAGATCTGCTCACTGGCTATAATATATAATCTCCTTTTCTGTACCACAATACCCCTCCCCAAACAAAAGTGAAAGCATATTTAGATAGAGAATACCTATCTATGATTTAAAACCTCTGATTTATAGTCTATGCAATTATAAGGTACTGTGTTGGCTTTTGACTTTATATTGTGTCCTATTATGGTTTTAAATTTGAGTGTTTTTGTTTTTCTTGGTGTTATTTTCCATTGGCTTATATTGATTCTTATAAGTCAATCACTCATCAATCACATATATATATATAATATCCTTTTGGCCACCATAATTTCCTTCTATACCTAAAAATAAAGGTGAATTTATATAGGGGAACACCTACAATTGACAACCTTTTGAGAGTAGACACGATTTGTGTTTAAGGAATCTGATGCACAGAATCTCAACTTAATTTTCTTCAGTGGTGGGGAATACACAGTCTCTTTCTACCACATTTGTTTTTTCCTTTGAAGCCATTATCTACCCTTTTTTTAATCTTTCTTCAGTTAAATCTTCAATAACATTAGAATTCTCTCACACACAGTTTTCTCTGAAAAAAAAAAAAAAAAACTTCTTTCCAAATCTCCCCTACCTAACCATCTCAATTTCTTATTTCCATGAATGGACAAGTCTTAACACCATGGTGTCTCAACACAACTAAAGACTAAACCCTAATCCCACATATAATGCTCTCAACAATATATAACACTGGATAAAAAATCCCAACAGAATATCAAATGATCAACTGGCTAATGAACCAAGAATACAGGGAAAAGCTATTAGGCAAAAGGTGAAACCAAAAGGGTTTCCAAATGGGAAGAACAAATGAAACAAGAAAGAAAAATATCAAATCAAGGAAGTGTAATTCCCACAGAAAATAACCAGGCAATACAGCAGAAAATGAAAGACCCAGAAGACCGTTCTCACATTGCTTCAAAAGCACTGCTGATAAATACGCTTCATGAAAAGATAGAAATACTACAAAAGGAAATTCATGAGCATAATGAAACTAAATAAGTATTACTAGAAAAAAATCATGGAGTCCACAAACAGAACAGTAAATGAATTTCAAGACGAAGAAAAAGAGTCCAATGAAAAAATAATCACCTAAAGGATATCAGAGAAGACATAGATAAGCAAATCAAGAAAGAGGTCCATACAAGACCTAAAATAAAATTTCAATAAAAAGATACAAGCCATCAAAAATGATCAATTAAAAGGCAAGGAAATAAAAACCCAAGTAGAAAGTCTTGGCAGCAGAATTGAGGATGTTGAAAGTAGAGTATCAGGAATCAAAGACAGATTAGACATAATAGAGAAAGAAGGGGGCCTGGAAATGTGGCTTGGAAGTAGTCCTTGCTTACCATGCATGAAGCCCTGGTTTCCATTCCTCATCTCTGTATAAATAGAAAAAGGAAGACGTGGCACTATGGCTAAAGAGGTAGAAAACTAGCCTTCAGCAAAAAGAAGTCAGGGACAGTGCTCACGCCCTGAGCTCAAGCCCCAGGACTGGCAAAAAATCAAAAACAAAAGAGAAAGAAGGGACATTATCCAGCACAAATCCAAGAAACAGCCAAGAAGTTTGCAAAAATGTCAGGACTCAATCAGAAGACCTAATTTAAGAGTGATAGATACTAGGGAAGGAGAAGAGAAGGCAAGCAAAGAAACAGAAAACATAGTAAACATAATTCTGACAGAGAACATGAAAAACATTTGAAACAATAGGCCATTCTGATGCAAGAAGCCTTTAGAACTCCAAACAGACCACACCAGAAAAGAACTTCCCATCACCACATGGTAATCCACACAAGATCAGTAGAGAGTAAGGAAGGGTCCTTAAAGATGTCAGAGAAAAGATTGATTACTTATAAATGAAAATCAGTCAGAATAACTACAGATTTCTCAGCCAAGACTATGAAAACAAGGAGGGCTTGAAATGATATATGTCATCCATTAGAGAAATATAATCACCAACCAAGAATATTGTACACAGCAAAGTGCTCCTTCATAACCTAAGAACATATAAAAACTTTCCATTACAAAGAAAAATGAAACCATTTACTTCCTTAAAACCACCACTGCAGAAGATACGTACAGACATACTATAGAAAACCAATAAGAACATGATATGGGCAAAGGAAATGCTTCTGACCAGCTAAGCAAATATAGTAAGAAAAGATGAGGCACAGTGCCTAAGAAGGTGGATAACATGGTAGGAATTACTAATCATTTCTCATTTCTAACTCTCAATGTTAATGGACTTAATTCTCCAGTTAAATTACATAGGTTGACTAGTTGAATAAAAAAGCAAAACCCATCCATCTTCTGTCTTTAACAGACAGATCTTACTGACAAAAAAAAATATTCTCAAAATGAAAGGCTGAAATAAAATCTTTCAAGCAAATGGCTGCCATTAGCAATACTAACGCCAGATAAAATGACATCTAATTAAAAGTAGTGAGAAGAGACAAAGAAGGGCATTACATACTAATAAAGGGATCTCTCCTTCAGGAGGACATAACAATTCTAAATATCTATACACCAAATGCCAGAGCACCCAGAGTCATCAAACAAACACCACTAAACCTGAAAAAACACATGGATCCAAACACACATTGATTATTTCAACACATAACTGTTGTGTCTCTGGAAAGATCATTTAGGCAACAATTCAACAGAAAAACATCAGCCCTAAGTAATTGCATTGACCAACTAGACTTAACAGATATTACAAAATATTTCACCCAGCAGTATCAGAATTTTCATTCTACTGAGAAGCTCAAGAACACCCTCCAAAATAGGTCATATGTTAGGTCATAAAGCAAATCTGTGGAACTTCAAAAACATTGAAATTATTCCCTGCATCCTGTTAAATGACAATGTAATCAAATTAGAGCTCAACACCAAAAACCATCACATAAAATCCTCTAACTCATAGAGACTGAACAACACACTGTTGAATGACCAGTGGTCATTGAAGAGATCAGAATGGAAACGCAATCATCTATGAAGTTTAACAAAAATGAATACACAAGGGGCTGGGGATATAGCCTAGTGGCAAGAGTGCCTGCCTCGGATACACGAGGCCCTAGGTTCAATTCCCCAGCACCACATATATAGAAAACGGCCAGAAGCGGCGCTGTGGCTCAAGTGGCAGAGTGCTAGCCTTGAGCGGGAAGAAGCCAGGGACAGTGCTCAGGCCCTGAGTCCAAGGCCCAGGACTGGCCAAAAAAAAAAAAAAAAAAAAAAAAAATGAATACACAAAATACCAGCTCTTCTGGATCACAGCAAAGGCAATACTCAGAGGAAACTATATAGCTATGAGTGCTTACATAAAAAAAAAATTGGAGAAATCTCAAATCAACACTTCACTGATGCATCTCAAGCTTCTTGAAAAACTGAAACACATCAACCTGCAAACCAGTAGATGGAAACAAACAATAAAAATTAAATAAATGAATTAGAGACTGAAAAAAGTTCAACATCTCTGGCCATAAAAGAAATGTAAATCCAAACAACATGGAAATTCTACTTCACCCCACTTAGAATGGCCATTACATAGAAAACTAATATTAACAGATGCTAGTGGGGATGGGACCAAAGGGAATACAACTACACGGTTGGTGGAAATGTAAAGTTGTTCATTGCAGTACTGTGTCTCATGGCCAGGGTATGAAATCAATCCAGATGCCTCTCAGTGCATGAATGGATCAAAAAATGTGATATATACCTACAGTGGAATTCTATTCCCCATTCATAAGGAAATGAAAAGACTTGGAAAATATTGTATTAGTGAAGTAAGCCAGACCTAAAGAAACAGATTGCATGGTTTCCCTCATTTGTAGTAATTAGAATGTGCCTATACATCTACAAGTAAGCACAGTGGATGGTAAAAGGCAAAACATTACCTTGGACATGATAAAGTAAGCAGGACTCTAAACATTCACACAGTAAGCCCAAAAGAGGATATTCTTAGGAGAGGACCACAAAGGCTCAATAGCTATGTGCACATGATCATATTAAATGATGTTTATGGAAATGAACTCCAAGAAATGGAAACAATAGATCTTTTGTTATTTTGCTCTTTGTTGTTCTTTCCCCCTTTCTCACTGTTTTTTTTTTTTTTTTATTTCTACATTTTTTGTCTTGTATGTAGGTTTACCTCCTTGGGGGAGGATAAAGGGGAGCACAGAAATAGTGTGATAAGGTGAACTAATACAGTTGGAAATGAACCACATATCTAGTGGGGAAACGGGACTGGGAGGGGAAAAATAGGAGAATATGAGGGAAGAGGTGACACTGTACTAAACGATACTAAGCAAAATGAACTCCAAGTTATAAATGGCTTATCATTGTTGTTATTTTCAATGTACCATGTGAAATTTTGCCATTTTTTGTTGTCTTTCTTCCCCAGAGTTTTACCCCTGATGTCAACTGATTTTGGTACCTTGGGTATTGTATATACATTTATTAGAACCAGGGAAGGGAAGGGGTCATCAAAATGGAGAGACAGGGTAAAAGGCAAACCAATGCAACAGTAATACTTATAAAACTATGTGCTATAAACCAACTGTATAACTCGGGGGAGTGGGGAGAGAGGAAGGTGGGAGAAAAATGAGGGAGGAGGTAACAAGTTTGGGGAGAGGCAAGCACTCTACCACTAGGCCATATTCCCACTCCACAAGTTTGATTAAAAAAAAAGATGTACTCACTGCCTTATGTATGAAAATGTAACCACTCTGTATATCACTTTGACAATTAATAAAAACAAAAAAATGTACTAATTACCTGACTTATGTATCTGTATCCCCACTGTACATCACCTTTACAATAAAAAATTTAAGAAAACAGTGAAATATAAGTAAAACTTTTTTAATTTTTTGTTGGTTGTGGGGCTTGAACTCAGGTCACTGTCCCTGAGTCTCTTTTGTTCAAGGCTAGTGCTCTACCAATTGAGCCACAGCACAATTTCCAGTTTTTGAGTGGTTACTTGGATAGAAGAGTGTCATAGGACTTTTCTGCCTGGGCTGGCTTAGAACCATGATCTTCAGATATCAGTGTACTGAGTAGCTAGGATTACAGGCATGAGCCACTGGCACCCACCTAAGTAAAACATTTTAAATATAGGAACAGCTCTACCTCACTCTTACAAATTAGCCCTCAAGAGGCTACTTTAAAAGCTTTGGATTTGGTTTGAAAGAAGCCATGATTCTAGATTTCTAAACAAAATGCTAATTTTTTTTTATATTTGGCACTAGATTCTCATTTTAAATCATATGCTGCCTGAAATACATAGTATCCATAGGCTGAGTTCTATCCCTGGCCCCAAAGCTGACAACTATAGATGAATTTCTTATTTGAGACTTAAGTTGTTCAGGGTGGCTTTACTTACTTCTATTCTGACCTCTAGACACACACACACACACACACACACACACACACACACACATACAGCTTATTAATTGGCACTTCTGTTCCTCTGTATACTTCATTAAAATTTATATGAAACCATTAAAAATATTCCCAAACATGCAGTTCAAAAGTAGAAATCAAAAACTAGGTCTCATGCCTCTTTTACTCTTATTTGTTAATGGAGTGCATGCACAAAATATCTGTTAAAAGATGGAAGAAAGGCAAACTGCCCGGAGGGAGAAATGACATTATTACTTTTGTTCCATGTATCATAATCTCCCTTCTATCAACTTCCTTATTGACATGTAAGATTTCCCACAATGAAACACTTAGATTTCAGCCATACTTTCCACATGTGTGCAGAAAAAAATGCTGATCCATGTAAGCTAACAAAAACACCAAAGCATTTGACTCAGGCAGCATTATCTTGACTTGTTTTTCATGAGGGCAATGAGAAGAGTGATTCATGACAGTGACTAATGGCATTGGTATTCCCTTATCATAACTCCAGGTAATCTTTCACATGCATATAATTAATTACAGCATTTAGAAGGGGGAAGATTTATATATGAACCCAAGTGCTACTCTCCTCTACCTACTAAATAAAAGAAAAACACTCAGAATCAGAGGAGCAAAACAACAACAAAAATCAATTCTGTACTGTCCTTGACAAAGATGAAATCAAAACAGAAAAATTCCTTCCTACTCTTAAAAAGAAAACAAGGTCTAGCTTTATAATGCTACACACGATTTAAAAGCTGTCAAATACAAAGTTGAAAGTATTCAAATTAATTTAACCAGAGGGAATCTTGAGCCCTGAAAGGTCTTTCCTAAGAAGAAAAAGTTATTGTAAAAGATGCCCTTGGATTTATACTTCTCTAAATAAACTCATTGCAGAGTGGAAATGCAAAGTCAAATCCCTTTTATCTTAAAATAAGCATTAAAACACGGGAAAAGATAAAACCCTCTGAGATAATTGCAATTTTCTTCAATTATACAATATAACTTCATAATCTGTGAAGCTTTTCATTAACCAAAGTTCATCAGTTCTAATCAGGCTGCCCTCTCCTTGGAGGGGCTCACACCAGTGTAATTTAAACTGCCAATTCTGCTGACCGTGTTCTGCAGATTCCAGAGCCCTTGCCAATGAAAGATAAGTCATCAGGCAAAATGTGGTGGCCCTAGATATGCTTCCTTTGCCTTCACTTTTTAGCACATGAGTTAATCTCACACTTTAATTTGCTCTCCACACATTCTTCCCTGAAAGCCAATAATATTAACAAGCATAAAAGAAAAAGAAATTAACAGGTGAAATTATGTTTCAAAGTGTTTAAATAGAGCCATCTATCTTTAGTCCATTTTCCCCCATCATCATTGACTATCCTGTGTGCTTTTGTAAAACATTGATTTTTATATCATGGATTAATATTTTCTTGAAGAAAATACATATGACTTCCCAAATCCTCTAATATAAAGTGCCTAAATCAATAAGATAGTTTTAGATAGTGCTTCTGTAATTGCTTCTTCTGTCTGGAAAACTTCCCTATCATGAGCTAGATGTGACGCTGGAATTTAAGTCATGGTGTCCTCCTTGAAATTACCCAGGTGACCTGTTAGAACTCACCAAGTCTTATTCTGTGTGAACTTTCTTTTCTGCACCTATTTTGTTGGTCAGCCACAACACTTTTTTCCAAGAGCATTCTTTACATCATGATATTCTTTATAGAGAAATTGAAGGGAGAGTCAAATAATCTTAGCAGTTAAACACTTTCCTCAAAGTTGTAAGGAATAGGACCTTAATTCTACTTTACCAAAGAGCACAAAGGAGTGAAAAGCATAAGTGCTGAGTTTAGCTCCTCTGGCCCCGTGGTTTGGAAGAATCAGTTGGCTGCCTCTGCTGAGGTTCAAGGTTGAGAAACTCCACCTATTGATCTCAGATGCTCTTGGAGAGCTGCCCCGTCTTTTTTTTTAAATGTTTAAATGATTTGTTTTTAACCTGAACAACAGCTCTATCTACTCCAGAAAGATGAATCTATGTTCAATGCCCTGACTATGACTTACATGTCTCCCACTTATTTACTGACTTTTATATGACACTTGAATAAAAGTGTTTACAATGAACACATTCCTGTTAGTGAATTGCATGTAGAGACATATACTTTTAAAACACGGTAGAAAACTATAGACCCTTGACTAAAGGGCTAAACCTGGAAATGTAGCTTTAAACTCACTTTTTGTAATGGTAAATATCATTCATTTCCTATAATACAAGTAAGTCTCCTGTTTTATACCACTTATCTCAGTAGGAACTTCAAAAAATTTACTTGTACTTTATCGTAAAGGTGATATACAGAGGGGTTACAGTTATATAAATAAGGTAATGAGTACATTTCTCGTCAAACATTGTTACCCACTCCCACATTTTCTCCCACTTTCCCTCCCTCCTGACTCCCCTCTCTGCCCAAGTTGTAACTTTTACAGTATTACACACATCATGATTCATATCCCTGACATGTGTCCTGGCAGTTTTCCTAGCAACTTCATTTGATAAAGAACTCCTTAAGGACAATTACCCTTGCTTTCTTTAAACTTCCTCAACAGACACAGTAGTCAGAATCAGTAATTCTATTTACCAGCACTGGAACTTGACCTCTTGAAGACTTGATTTTTTATCATTACATGGGAATAATCATGCTACCTGTCATACCACCTGAGTTATCAAGAATATGGGTGATCAAGCAAATCATAGTCTTCTAGAACATTTTGTATATTACCAAGTATCACACAGTTGCCACAGAAATTATGCAGAATAAATATTGCTGACCATCAGGAAAGATCAAATGAAACAAACAGGACTAGTTTCACCTTCCATAATCAACTATAATGAAGTTCAAGTGGTCATCTAAAGGCTAGAGCTGAGGTAGAGTGTTTGACAACATGTATAGTTGTCTTCCTGGCTGCAATGGAAGGTGTCTAGATAAAGTCTGGGCAAAAAGTGAGACACTATTTCAAAATAATCAGTGCAAAAAAGTCTGGTGGCATGGCCCAGGTGCTAGAGAACCTAGTATGTATGAATCCCTGAGTCCAAATCCTAGTACATCATTATCATCATCATCATCATCATCATCATCTATAGTTATGATGTGCTTTATATATTTTATTAGTATATGATTGAATATATAATTATATTTAATATAGTCATTATTAGTTTGTAAGGTGATTACTGTCATCATAATTTTACTTGTGAAACAATCAAGGTACAAGGACTTATTGCTTCAAGAACATAAGACACACTGGAAAGAAATAAAACAAAATTTTAGTGCAATCCTGCTTATTGACAAAACCCATGTTTCTCCACCCTATGATGAAACTAAATAAATAATGAAGGGCTAGGGATGAACCAATGTTTGTGTTAGGTGGTAATGATACTGAAATGTAACTTTTTTTCAAAAAAAAAGCAACTGGTGAAGTATGTCACTGAAATACTTTGTGGATGATGGGGGCTTTGTGTTAGCTAGAATTTGAATAAAAGGAGGAAAATTAGAGGGATTGGCATGAATGAGCATGGAGTGAATATGATTATCTTAAGTAGATGCTAAGATAGTGGTTGAGTATGTTGAGTTTCCTTCTTTCCCTTCTAACAAATATCTGCCAACAACAACTAAGTGGTGCCTGTTGCTGTTGCAAAGGCCACAGAACAGTGTCCCTTAAATCCCTTGGGGCAGACAATCCACTCTTCTCCACGTTGGCAATTGTCTGAAGCCATGTACCTTTCCATGATCCCCCTCACTTTTCAAGTTCCCTCTTGCTCATTGTCCACTCTCTCTCTCCCTGGAGTCACTCCTAAAATCAACTGCTTATTACAAAACCCTAGTTTATGCACAGTCTCTGTGAAAATTGCAAATTTCTAAATTGTCCTTCTGCCCATCTATCTCAGATCAAGATCATTCTATTTATTCCCCCTCTGCTTCTGACCAATCCTCTACTTTTCTAAAGACTTCTCTGGTTCATTTACATCAGCTGGTATAAATATCTGTTCTTTGCCACTAAAGAAAACCATAAATAATGTATGATTTTATTGCATGGACCTATAGTACACTACTGGATAGTAGAAGGAAAGTACTGCACACATAAAAGTAAATCATGCTGAGGATGGTAGAAGTATTGCTTGAGATGGTAAGAAACTCTGAACTTCTGGTAGTATTATTGATGACTTTTGAAAAACATTATGGATGGGTTGTTCAGTCATCTGGCAGTTACTTGAAGTGGTTTTACCAATTCCCACACCTGGCATGATGAAGCGCTGAAATTCAGCACTTTCTTGGTATCTGCCTGGGTATCTCTAAGGCTCCATATTCTTTTGTCTTCTCTGTCACTCTTGCCCACCCCTTCTGTTGTTGATAATTCAATAATCGTGGGACATAGGAACCCTTGTAGGATTTATTCTCATTTGAGGACCTACATAATAGATATAAGATATAAACACATATTTTAGTTTTCCAAGACAATATTTAACCACTAAATTATGAGTCTTTCATTGCCATTTCAAGTAAATGAGGCACATTGTCATTAAGTCTAGATGTATCTCTCTACTAAGTTTTACCTATCCATCAATATATATAGGTAGCTAGGTGTTTGCCTCTCTTTCCTTCCTTTCCTTCCCTCCCTTTCTCCTTCTCTTCCTTTTCCCTCCCTTCTTCTCTCTTTCCCTCCCTCCCTTCTTTCTTTCCTTCCTTTCTTCCTTTCTTTATTCTTGTTTGCTATCATCCACCTTTCTAGAATCTATTGTTCTATCTACTTACTGGCCCCAAATATACAACATAGCCCTGAAAAGTGGCCAGTTTTCTAAAGTCTGCATTCCAAATGGGAACTTGAAAAATCTACATTATTATAGTGCATCTGGTCCTTATTAATTCTTAATCCATTGTATCTTTTACTGTCATGCTTTCACCAGATGTGGGAGTCTATCTCATAACTTAATATCTTATATAAACTACTCAATAGAATTGTTGAAATAAAGTTGAGATTCATTGGCTCCCAACACTTTCAACACAGGAGCAGTCTAGCTAAGCAAATAACAAGAAGATCATAAAAATCTACAGAATAAGGAACCTGCAAATGAGCCCAAGCTTCCACTTACTCATCCTCACCAAGTATGTGTATGTTTTCATTCTGTTGGGTTTACAAAAGAAAAAAATGCTAATACGAATCCAGACTATTAAAGATTAACAACTTTTTGAAAATGGTGCCAATACTCTGCCAAAAAAATCTCTTCTCCCTTAAAATAGAATCCAGAACAAGTTTGCTTTTGAACAATAGGTCCAAAAATAGAACTTGCTATTCAGAAAGTTTCTTGAGACTTTCTAGAACAGTGACTCGCCAAGAAGCTGATTTTACAAATTACCAGGATCCTTTTAGCAGAAAAGATGATTCTAGGATCCCATACCAAACCTATTCATGCAGAACTTTTGGCATTTAGAAATATATTTTTCTGGTAATTTTTACTATTGCCAGGTTTAAGTGTCCAGACATTAAATAGTGCCTTAGCCGTTAACATTTTAGTGGCTGTGGTTATAATTTTATTCTATTAATTTCCTCTGGATGTGTGTGTTGGAAGAAAAGTCTGTATGGGAAATTGTTTGACCACAGTTTTGTCCAGATTTTGCATCTTGAAAAAGTTCTTGGAAACGTTCAAATAGGCCTCCAATGACAGAACTGTGCACCAGCATTGAGATCCCTTACTGCTGTAGAGCTTGTACATCTCTGTCAGAGATGTACCTCTCAACACAAAAGGAACATCCTGGGGTAAAGATAGGAAATTATACCTATCCTGACTGAATCATTAGAATTAATTCAGAAAGCTGGACCAGCAGTAACCATCAATTCCAGTCCCTATTTTCATGTGCTTTGTGATTTGCTTCTAGGGATTTCAAAGCAGAGAGAGTGAACTGCTGGTGCTTCAATAGTTACATGGTGAGTAAATTCTTTCTTAGATCCTCCTGGTACTCCTCTCAAGCCAACATGTCCTGATTCTGAAGCAAGGAAAATGATGCACTATTCCATCCTTCTCCAATTTATTCCTTAGTACCAGAAGTTACATTTAAAACAACATTAAAGAATGAGTTAATCCTAACCAGATCATGGAATCATTGGGAGAACCCTTGACTGAGCCAGGAAACCTTGATAACAGTCCCAACACTGTAGCAACACTGTGCAGTATCAAAGTACTGGGCCTTAGATCCCTTGTCATAAACTGAAGAACTCAAATCTTTTCTGATGTTTAGAAATGTGTATGTTGTATATGTCTACCATTCTGCCATTACTTTACTCCTCTTTCAGGCCCTTCAATATGCTACTTAGTGAGCTGACAAGAAAAAAAGAGAAACAAAACTGTTCACAAAGAATACAGACAATAAAGAAATAAACAATATATGATTACCCAATTATTATTTCTACTAAGCAAAGAAGTAGATTGATAGACTAGAATCTATCCTCCTCTGGACAGCACATCTGGCACTCTCAATCACTGAAATGTGGAGAGACAGATGGTTTGTGTGGTCCATTAGCATGAAACTGATCAATTTAACTAGATTTTAACAAGCTGTGGATAACCATAGTTAGAAAGTGTTAAAGATTACTTTCAGAGCTACATAAATATCTCCCAAGAAAACCAATAGGATATGCAGACTTTAGAGCCTAAAGAAATGTGATGCCAATGTCAACAATATCAACTGGTTGGGAACTGGTAAAAAGGTCAAAGTCATATAAATCCAAGTTGAAGATAAACACAGTGGGTTCATGTAGAAAAATGTCAAAGCTATTAACTTAGCTTTCTCCCAGACACACACTAATTGCAAAAGCTCCCAACACTGCATGGATAGCTTAGTCTGTCAGATGATTAATAATTTAAAAAGACATTTAATGGTAGCCTATTTGCTAAATACTGGATCAAGGTATCAACTAATATCATTAAACACATGATGAGCTATTTCTTTTCACTGAGCTAACTTTCAAGAATGTCTTTAAATCAGTTGCTACCTATGATAGACCCAATGGCTCTGTGCATCAGGTAGGGCTTTGCACAATTTTACATGTCTTCTGAGAAACAACTACAGACTTACAAAGTTGATCAAATCATTCTCCAGTTGAATAGCAAGTAAGAAAACTTGTTAACCAAGTGTGTATCAGAGCATATATATATACCATATGTCTACTTCAGTACTTAAACAGCTGCTTATATGTAAGCCCTGACAGTGTCAAACTTCATAAAGAATAATTTATATGAAAGAACAGGTTACATCTAGTATCTGATCATCATGTAAAAGTATATCACCTCTCTCAAAAAAACTCAGTGACCAGACTAAATACCAAAGTACATAGGTATTACATGGCAATTTTAAAGACAAGGTCTTACTCAAGATATTTCAGTTCTTTCTTTAATATTATTTGAAATCTCTTTTACTATTCCCATTATCATCAGCATCACCAACATCATGTTTAGTATTTGAGATAAAGAGTCAATGCTGGAAAGATAGGCATGTATCAGTGATGACAGACACTTGTCCCAGCACCTAAGATAGATGTGTGGTAACTTCTCATGTGTTCACCTACAACTTAAAGTATGAAAACCCTTAAACAAAATCAGAAGTTACACAAGGTTTAATAGCCAACACATATCAGTAATGGAAACTGGATTCCAGTTACTGAATTGACCTCATTAGATCATCAAAAATTCTGATTTTTGTAAGTGGTGAAGTAAAAAAACTTCAAAAAATATCTTTCTCTTCAACAGTTATACTAAAGGCCAAGATTCTTACATAAGGGAAGAGAATCAGGCATTATGAAAAGCTCTTTACTGATTTTGTTCTCATAAAAACAATTAATAATTCATTCACAAAAATCACTGATAGACACCCATTCATTCAATGGGTCTCTTGTAAATCAGTCTTCCCACCCTTTTTCACAAATGCTGTCATTGGCTGGGACCCGCTGGCGGGGAGAGCAAGCCTCAAAGAAACAGCGACTACAATTTTTCTGGATTGTGCCCTGGAAAACACAGCTCAGCATGAAAGGGTGAGGGGGTATAAAAGGCAATACCCTGCCCTGTATCTTTGAAAACATGGTTTAAAAATAACCGAGGCACTTTCCTGTTTGGAGAACTCTGTAACAGCTGTTCATAGCCTACATTGCTTTCATACCTCCTCATACCACAAAGAAAATACAAAGTAGCACTAGCTGTAGAAATGGACATTATTCAACACTCATGTGCCTTCAAAAATAGCACAGGAAAAGTCAGAGACACAATGAGGGGAAAATAAGAAAAACTTAGGAAGAGTAGACAGAGAGTAAGAAGAGACATTTTTCAACAATGAAAAATTTTACATAAGCAGGAAGGCAGGAAAGAAAGGTCAGGGTTCGAAAAGGTTGCCTACATGGGAATCATAAAAGATGAATGGTTTTGTTGGTTATAACCTTAATTTGCCATGTTTCCTTTAACATGCCTCTTAACATCTCTAACTTTCTGCCATGAAAGGAGTAAGAGGTGAAGAAAATGGAACTAGGCAATCTCTAAAATCTGTTTTAATCCTAAAAATGTTTTACTGTATGAAAGAGTAGAGAATATGTACTATTAGGCAGGACAAAATTGGGAAACCCAAGGATTTACCCTCCATGCATCTAAGAACCAGTACCCTGGACAAGGGAATTAAATGATGATGAAACAAACTGCAAGATATCACTTTATGGCCATTTTGTCTCCACATTCTAGGAAGGATGCCTGGTTGGTTGATATAAGGTATATCCTACCTCCTAGGCAAAAGCACAGCACTAGGAAGCCTTAAGTTCCAATTCTTAGAACCCACAACCACAAAATTCCTTTCTTTCATGATCCCCCCCCCCATGTGCTCATTCCTAAGGCTCATAAATTCAAGATGGCAGGATGTATTACCTTTGACTAGAGGTCATATAGCAAGTGAGTAAAGAGCTTAGGTACTTCATTCTCAATTCTGTTAACTACTAGATTTGTAATCTTTAGTAAACTAATCTCTCTGAGTTTGATTTTTTTTAATTTTTCAAGTACAGTTTTCAAAGTTTATGACCCAGAATAAGCAGTCAATGTATATTAACATATATTACTTATGATTGCTGATTAATGCCATTTTCATGGAATATTTTACTTATATAGACTGGAGATACATGCTTTTATATTTGCTTTTTCTACCAGATCATTTGAAATTCAGAGTGTTATTCAGTTGATTAAAAAAAGTCAAAAACAGGGCTGGGAATATGGCCTTGTGGCAAAAATGCTTGCCTCGTATACATGAAGACCTGGATTCGGTTCCCCAGCACCGCATATATAGAAAACAGCCAGAAGTGGCACTGTGGCTCAAGTGGCAGAGTGCTAGCCTTGAGCAAAAAGAACCCAGGGACAGTGCTCAGGTCCTGAGTCCAAGGCGCAGGACTGGCCAAAAAAACAAAACAAAAAAAGTAAAAAACAAACAAAACCCAGAACAGAACAGAACAAAAACAAAGTCATAACCAAGACAAAAGCAACCTTCTAGCATAGGCTGTTCATAATAGCCGTTGATCAGACCTTGACTAGACTTGTTTCAAATAAGAAAAAATAAATCTTATTTAATATCCTGTGTAGATCATTCAATGAGTAAATCTAAAAGTTTTATAGTATGGAGCTGCCAGGGAAAATCTTTCTACAGAGTATTTCCCTTAAACCTCTACTCCTTGCACCAAAGGTAGCAAACATATCACATGTTTATTTTGGCCATATCATAAGAAAGAAGATGTTTCCTTTGGTTCAGCTGTGGTTGAAATTAGCCAATGATAAATGAAAACTATAGGCATATGTAGTCACCTGCAGTGCAGATCTAACATACATGGTTACAGTGATATATCTAAGGTCCTCTAAGGGAAAACAGCACACCAAGAAACTCATTCCATGGAAACCATTTTAATGCAGTCTGTAAACCTATGGATTTGCTTTAAAAAATGAAAGAAAAAAAAACCTAGCCAGGGTCTAACAGGAATATTTTCAGGGAGTAGATAAAGGTGGCTGTGGAAGAAGTTGGAATAACATAGGCTCAGTTTCTAGGCAAACAGTAGCCAGAAATCCAGACACTGGGCATCATTACTTACAAATGCTCAAGGACCTGAGGCAGGATAGATAGGTAAGGAGAGAGGAAAGGCACAGTATTTATTATAATTTGGCAATCTTGTTCTTACTGATCTAATTTTTAAAGTGTCCAAGTTAGGAGCATTCATAACACAGCTCTCTGTTTGCTATTCCTGATTGGGTGTATGTAGCTCAACTTCCATCTTGTGACTGGGGTGTGTCTAGGGCCTGGTAACCAGAGACCAAGAATGGGCCATGGAGAGTAGTTAGGATAATGTTGTTTTCTCTAAATCCCAATAGGAATGCACATTGCTTCCTGTTTATAAAGCTGGTCCAGAAAAGCAACAACAACAAAAAAGAATCCTACCTTTAGTGTTTTTGTTATCATGGATTTCTTTTGTTATTGGTGGTGGTGGTCTTAGGGCTTGAACTCAGGACCCAGACACTGTCCCTGAGCTTTTGAGCTCAAAGCTACTTCTCAACCACTTTAAGACACATTACCACTTCCAGTTTTCTGGTGGCTAACTGTATATAAGAGTCTCACAGGCTTTCCTGCCCTTGCTGGCTTTGAACCATGATCCTCAGATCTCAGCCTCTTGACTAGCTAGGAGTGTAAGCCACAAGTGCCAGGCTTTATATGATTGACTTCTTTTTTTCCTCTTTCTCTCTTTTTCCTTCTCCCATTCTTTTTACTTTCATTGTTCATTCTTTCTTCTTCCTCTTCTTCCTCCTACTCCTCCTCTTCTTCTTCCTACTCTGCCTCCCCGTCCTCCATCTTCATCTCCTTCGTTATTATGTTGTTGTTGTGCATGGACTTGTCATTTAACAAAGCAGTTTATGAATTCAGTTCATCTTGATCAATGCCATCTCTTCAACATTCTTACTAATCTTTCCCCTACCCACCACTTTCCTCATTCTTTTTTTTTTTTTTTTTTTTGGCCAGTCCTGGGGCTTGGACTCAGGGCCTGAGCACTGTCCCTGGCTTCTTTTTGCTCAAGGCTAGCACTCTGCCACTTGAGCCACAGCGCCACTTCTGGCCATTTTCTGTATATGTGGTGCTGGGGAATCGAAGCCAGGGCCTCATGTATAGGAGGCAAGCACTCTTGCCACTAGGCCATATCCCCAACCCCTTCCTCATTCTTTTTAATATTGTAGGATATGCATTGAATTCTTGATTGAATTTTCTTCCTCTTCTCCTCTTTATTCATCTACAACTTTCCTATTTACCTAACCCTACCCCTTTCAAGTACATACTTCCTGGTATTTTGTAGAACTTTGACTTTGCCTTCTAAGGAATTATATTATTTAGTTTTCCCTTGAATCTGCATATTTCAGAGAATACATTTATACACACTTGGATACCACCCACATATTGTACCATTTGTAAAGTAATAGAAAGACCTGGAACAATATTATGTTCAGTGAAATAAGTCAGGCCTAGAGAGAGAGAAAAAAAATGCATGTTTTCTAGTAGTGTTCTTTTGATTTCTTATTTCTTCTTAGTGAGCAATAAAGACCTATCCCATGATAATAATGATACATGCAGAGAAGTATAAGAGAATCACCAAGGCTATCATTAAAGTCATGAACATCTCTGAGCAAATAGAGACTAGAAAAACTACATCAAATGTCAAAGACAATAGATCTCATCAAAACTCAAAACACAATATTTGCTACACAGAGCATAATGATGAACCTGCAACCAAAGGGACTAGAGTTTGCTCTGCAGAAAGTTAGTGAGGACACTGAAATCAGACACCTTATGTATCATCAGTGAGCAGAAATGCAATATTTTAATACTCTGGAAAGAACAAGTCAAACTCAGTTTGATAGCCCCAGGAAAACAGAACTGACACAGCTAACTACAAGGTCTCCTGATGACTGATTCCAAGGGAATGTCTGTTTTTAGCCAATTCTTCTGTGTGGACTCAAGCTCTTACTTCTGACTATCATGTTTATATTCATTGAGTTACTAATCTGAAATTTATGGTTTTTGTTAAGTGCTGTGAGTTTTCCTCAAGGAGAAATCTAAAAGTAGATATCCCTGCTTACTTTCACAAAAGAACTAGAGAAAACTAGTGAAACCCTAAATTGTAGAAATGAGAAATAAAATTGGTACTGAAAATCAAAGAACCCGAAACTGTCAAATTCATCTCACATTAATCTAAGATTTTTCATACATATCGTTCAACAGTCATCCACTGATTAATTCACTCAATAACTAATTAGATACCTGTGATGTTCCAGGACTGGTTTCACGTACCAGAGAAATGGTAATACAGCGACTCTTGTGGAGCTTGCTGCCAGGCACGGGAAACAGAAAATATAAACACAAATAAGCATACAATGTTATGTCAGAGAAGGATAGTTTCTCTGAATGAAAGTACCACAGGGCTTGGGTTTCCTGAGTACCTGGAATGAGATCTTTCAGATAAAGTCATCATGGAAGACCCTAGGAGGTAGCAATGGAGCAGAGGTCCCTTTAAAGTAGAAAGAAGATTCTGACAAGATGTGGAGAAGTATAGCCAGTCATTCTTCTAACGTGATGTGGGCACAATTTAAGTGCCATATGATGAACAATATGGATGCCAAATGAGCACAGCTGAGTTGAAATCAAAACAGGCTAGCTACTCCCTGCAGGGTCTATGCAGCTGGGAATCCAGCATATTGCTTGCTACAAATGAGTCAGCAATTTCCTTCTATCTGCTGATAAATCTAAAGGATGTTTAAAGTGTTTGGTTGCAAATGTATGTAACTCTTTTTCATGAATATTTTATTTAGGGCAGCTTTTCCTTTTCTCCTCTGTTACTTTCCACAATGATTCCTGTCCACTCCCATGACTAACCTGCCAGGGTCTGTAACTGTTGCTTGGGTGTTGATTCCATAGACATGTCCTCCATTAAAGAAGCATATGAGCTATGGAGTAAGGAAAGATGAGAACTATTTACAGTCTCACTTAGTTGTGAACGAGATAGTCAACTTCAGCTATAAGATGGAGACAGTTGCTCTAGGAATAGTGTATTGTATCAGGGAGGGAGATTCTACAGAGGAAATAACATATCGTATGCTTTCTAATCAGTGACTCTGCTAGTAAGCCTGTAGGTTTGTATATAAAGTGAACCATGCTTGGGAGTTTTACCCCATAATAACTATAACTCAATCTGTTTCCTATTCAAATTCTGGTATTACAGCATGCTATAAAATGAGATAGATATGGAATTACCAGGGATAAATTGTGAGTTTTGTCTCTTACTACTTAGCTGATAAAGAAAAAACAGTCTTGACTTTACCTTCAAAAAATTATGCAGACCCCATGGGTTTGTTATATATAATACATGAAGTAACACATGGAAAAAGAACACACTTCTTATTCTAAATGTCTGACTCTATGAATCTTAAGTCTTGCTAATATAATATAACCACCTAGTTAGGTGAATCCCTTTTTCTTTAGGAAGGAAATTTTCAGGCTGAGGGATTGGGTACCCTTCTGACAACTCCTTCCCAGACTGGCAGACCAGGGAGTGGCCAGAGTGGACTTGCTGCTACCTAAAGTACAAGGAGAGGCTGAGTGTTTCATGTGCATGTGACTCAGCTCATTGTTATCAGAAACCAGTGTGTTTCTTTCCAAGATAAAAGACATTAATGAACTCTGCATTGGTAAGTCTGTCAAAGTGCTATGTGTTTATTTCAGCTTAAGATACGCAACCTGAGGCAGTCAGGTGGTGTTATAAATATCTCACTAAGTGATGGTATTATAGTTGGGTGTGGCCAGACAAGTCACTGTGCCCTGATAGATATGTTCAATAAACTTTTGTAGTTCTAAATGATCTTCTGGCCTTGATAGACTTGAAATTTCTCAGGTCTTCAGTGCTCTGGAGAGAGCCAGATTTATAGCAGATGAAGAATGAGTAGGTTTGAATGGCAAGAAACAGGATGATAGGAAGAAACTCAAGTGGGACCAGGAAATGAAAATAATATCCTAACTGACAAATAGCAATGACCAGTGGCCACTGACCCTATCTCTCCATGTTACATTTCTTCAAGACTGTCACATAATCCTTGCAATGATTTTGGGAAGAGTATTCAATGTGGTAGGGTTTAAAGGCACTTCTAAAATAGTTAGTAAACCCAACCCCCAGATACTACGAGATTCACAACATGGGTCTCCGACGTGCGAGATTCACAACATGGGTCTCCGACGTGGAGAACTAAATACCCAGGTCAGTAGCTCAGAAGCCCCATTAATCTGAAGGTAGCTGATACAAAGACAGTGCACAGTTAGAATGAACTAATAACCTGGCATTGCCTCTAAGACCAGCTATTCTCATCTAGGACACACAAAGTCCAAGAACAGAGAAGCTCTCTCAGTTAATACAACTAAAGTTTTATGATGTCCAGTTTCTGAAGGGCTGGAGTTACTGGGCTGTAGAAATAGCTGCTTGATATGGAAGGGTAAGGTGATACAGGAAGATGCAATTCGGAGAGGTGGTTATAGACGGGGAAGGTGGGGGGTTAATTTGTCACACCTGTGAATAAACTGGCTCACTCATCTAGGTAGTGTAAACAGTATATGAGGGTAAAAATACCAGCCAAAAGTTACATTTAAAATACACAAACATTTCCTTGCTGGTTACTCTCAGGCAAAATTTTATGCCTGCCTCATAAAATGTCACGATGTCTTAAGATGTAAATTGAATTAAGCAACATACTTGTTTGATGGATCGTGTGTTTACTCAGGAGCTCGTTCAAGTCAGGGACCTGCAGAAAATCTGATGATATTCAAGGCTACAATATTTTGAGTGATTTACTCAAATGTATCAGATAAAATTATTTTGGAGGTGATGATATTAGCACACAAGGTCAATTTTTGACATATTTACAGGCCAACAGATGCTACTCACTTAACAAAACAGCCCTTGTGCAATCTTTCCCAGTCCCTGATTGACTACAGCAGGAAAAACTACACAGGAATGTGAACCAAGCATACCCAGGAAACAGTTACACTGTGGGCAACACATGGACACTTCTTGAACTAAAGCCTGAAAACTCATTACTTTCTGAATGAAGTTGCCTAGTTTGAAAAAATTAGTTTTTGGCTACCACCATGGTCAGTAAACCCAATATTTTTTGTCCAGTCTACTCTGAGTCCTTCAGATCACATTGATTCCTCTGTCCTTGGCCAGTCATGGAACTGTCTACTCCTCTTGATTGTTTATCAATTCATACATAATCCTGAAAGTAGAAAACACATTTGGAAAATTTGGGGGAAGTAGTAAGCAGAAGGCCTTTACTCCAAAAATGTTTTTCAAGATTTATGGCCCATCTCTTGCTGTGGTAGCTTGACTTTGGCTAGCGTATGATGCTCTGGGTGTGGGCTCCTGTCCAGAAGCATCAGCAGCAACATCTATGAATTCACTATAAATGCAAATGCATGGTCCTATCCTGTTGAATCAGAAGCCCTTGAGATAGAAGCAGCAATCTGGAGTTTAATGAGTCTTCTGGGTATTTTGGTGTGAGCTCACGAAGAAGTTCATGAAGAACTACTATGTTAGGGAATGATGCATTATAAGAAGATAGATTTTATAAATATATCATACATACTAATATTAATGTATCAATTATTATACATAACTATAAACATATATCATATATTCATATATACATGTTTATATATTCATATATTTATATGTCTAATATGCAGAATTAAATAAGCATGTATACATATATGTATATATAACTTATATATGTTTATATAAGTACAAAAACTTTTCCAACTATTTTTGCAAATAACTACTTCTTGTAGAAAATAAGAACAGTAAGATGGACATCTAAAAATGAATAAAAACTCATATAAATGCTTCAAAACAGCAATACAGATGATATTTTTAATGATCAGGAGAATTACTTAGCATTGACTGGCAATACAATCACATCTTCCTGATTTAATTCATATTCTGGGCTGAATGAATGTGCAAAGCTTATTCCCATGGAAACAGAGTGCTAGATTGATAAGGTTATAGAGCATTTAACTGAACTAAAGCAATTGCCAATTTTAAAAGATTAGCATTGACAATTTGATGCAACACATTTATTTTCTAAATATCAGAAGTGTCTCGTCTACATGCAAGGATAAAAGACTGTGAAATTCTGATTTAAGAGGAAAGAAAAATCCTTACTCCAACACAACCTATCATTTTTTAGCTCTGGCCAGAAGGAGGCAGAATCTATGTTTTCGTAATACTACTCTAATTATAAGGAGACTATTTGGAACATTGGTATTAAATGGTTGCTATGGCTTCCTGCTTGTGGGTTCAGCCTGCCAAGTTTCAGTCATGAGCAAACTTTGAATGAGCTGAGTAAGATGTGCATAAATAAGGTTTCACACCCAAAACCCCTACCACAGAGCATGCCATCAGGAAGATTATTGAGAAGCACTAAGAATAGCCTGTTTTCTTTCACTGGCCTTAACATTTTATGACTTCTCACTAGTGCCCTTGTCATGTAGGATGCAATTCTTGACACAGAGGGGCCTACGGAAGTTTGTTTAGAACTCCAAAAGATTTGTTAGATCTTTGGGCAATTTCAGTGTTCCCAAATTTTAAATATGACTGTGACAGTAAGGCAACAAGGCAAACAAGAAATTCAAAGCAAAACTAAGTATGCTTAGATATCAGCCTTTGTCAGTGGTAAATATTGTAAAGGTAACCACAGGGAATTTTCTCTCTGTGTTCTTGAACAGATAGAGAAAACCTCAGGTAACACAAACAGGCATGTTGAAAATGAGCAAACACAGCCCCTAAAGCTGTGTTTCACTTAATATCTAGTCACATCTCTAGCTTAAAAATCCCTGTCCCTCTGATCTTGCAGTTTCTCCTAGGAACCAAGCCTCTGAAATTTTATCCTAGGTTTTAGCGATTTAGGTTTGTGTTGGTGGTGGGGAAACATCCATCATAGTGTATACTCCCATGAGATTGTTTTATGAAAGCATCATTTGAGTGTGTTCACTACCATGTTGAAGAGCAAGGGATAATTTTTAGAGTTTCGTAGTTTGAAAGGTAATAGGTACAGATGTGTGGTAAGCAAAGTGCTAAGCTAAGCTGGTAGAGGAACTGAAGTCAAGTTCACAGTTCTTTTTAGTGTATTTACATTTACATGCAATTAAGCAGAATGCATGAGAAAAGGTACACAGGAAGCAAAAATAGAGGAAAGGAGGAAGGGAGGGGAGAAGTACCTCAGCAAAGGCATTCATTAAATAAAGAGGAATTGATTTTTACCATGTGTCTTGTATAAAGGAGTTTGAACTCAAAGAGACAATCCACTCATACCTGTAATCTTTTTTTTTTGTTTTTTTTTTTTGTTTTTTTTTTTTGGCCAGTCCTGAGCCTTGGACTCAGGGCCTGAGCACTCTCTGTGGCTTCTTTTTGCTCAAGGCTAGCACTCTACCACTTGAGCCACAGCACCACTTCTGGCTGTTTTCTACTATATGTGGTGCTGGGGAACCAAACCCAGGGCTTCATGTATATGAGGCAAGCACTCTTGCCACTAGGCCATATCCCCAGCCCCCACCTGGAATCTTAACAAGATTACTTCACAAATTTTGATAGTTCCATATCTCATCTTCCTCTGATGCAACTGTTTTATGGTTCCAGGAATAACTCAGTGCCTTTGGAAGTAAGGCAATCATGCCCAGGTGTGGTGACTTTCTGTATCAAGGATCTACTTGCTGACAATATTGAATTCTAATTCAATTTTGAAACTTGGGACAGTTTTCTTTGAGTGGGAAGTATGTGTCTCACTTTGCTCACTGGAAAGTTATCAATAATATTCCTATTTTAGATTGAGGCAGCTAGATGTCAATGGCTTTGAGTTTACCACTGTTTTGGATATGGTCAACATCATCAGAGGGTGCCTACTAAAGGATCTGTTGGATTAAGACCCAATGCTAAATTGGTAAACTGAGCCAAATTTTATCCAGAAACAAGTTTTCTATTATATGGATGTGAGATAAATATCTAAATTAAAAAGCTTAGTTTCAAATTAAGCTACTATCACATAGGAAAATACCCATCTTTCTGACTAAATTAGTTGTGGGTTCTAAAAATGTGCAAGCTACAAATAATTCTCAATCAAGGTCATGAATGTAACTAAGGCAAAGAGAACATATCTTCTTGCTGTTTCAACAAGAGACATACCACAAAAACTAGCCCAGTACTCAACATGAAGCTTCAAAAGCACTAAATGATAGTACTGTGCAATTTTCATGATTTTTTCTTCTGAGATACCAAGTTTTTCTAACACAGAGTGGTTTTTGATCATTCACAAGGATTTAGAAAATAAAACATTTTAAATTTTGAGTTACATTATGTAGAAATGTGTCTAGAATGTACTCCATCACTCAATCTGCAATCTGAGCCATCTTGCAAGGAAAACAATTTGAATAACTTGTTGATGATCCTCTTGTATCCCCTTCCTGTGGTTGTACCTGCACTATTACTGTATCTCATCTGAGTACAATGGATACGTTATATACTGGTATTAGAACTAGGGAAGTGAATCGAGAGAAAAAAGGGTAAAAAGACAAAGGACTCCAAAAGCAATACTTGCAAAACCATTTGGTGTAAACCAACTGAACAACTCATGGGGGGAGAGGAAAAGGGTAAGGGGTGAGGGGAGAATGAATGTAGAGGTAACAAACAGTACAAGAAATATACCCAAGGCCTAATGTATGAAACTGTAACCTCTCTGTACATCACTTTGACAATAAATAAGAAAAAAACCCAAACAATTTGAAGAACTTGGTGTCTGATTTTCAACTCGTAAAGCACAGCAAATTACAAATGATTTGTTTTGCCAAGCAGACTGAGGAAAGGTTTGATTAGCTCTTACTTGAATTACAACTTGGAATTCTAATGTATTATGCTACAATCCTTAAAATATTCAATCATTTACACAATTTCAAAGAAGGTCTGCCTTGTGCTCAACTCTTCTGATGTCCACAGTATTGTAACTCAGACAAGACTTTACCTTATAATTTACACTTCAAACATGCTCATCACTCCAGAGAAACTGCTCTGGTGACCTGTGTTCTGCTGCTGAACTTTAGAAAGCAAAGACTTTTGGAACACAACGTACCTGGGATATATACAAATAAGATATGACAAATATATCAAAAGGCTAGCTGGAATGGATGGATCCTAATGAGATAGTGCTACCCTAGTGAAACAAATGCTTCTATTGACTGGAATATTATCAGGGTAACTTTGGGCAAAATCACTACTCCAAATAGCAAACTACAATTAAAAACCAACCTAAAGATATCAAACTTCCAGGAAGACGGCGGAGGAACAGCAGAGCCCTAGCTGAGCTCCCTCCAACATCACAGTTTTCTTACCCCATAGAAACTTTTACTCCTAGAAAGACAGCCAGAGTAAGTTCTAACAGTACAGGGATTCTGGCCAGGGAGGAAAACTCGACTTTGCTCGTTTGAAAACACAGATTTGAGCTCCGGGTGGCGTCTTGCCGCCGTGCCAGTGCCAGCGCCAGCACAGCACCCAGCACAGCGACCCGCACTCCACGCGGCGAAAGCACACAGCATAGACCAGGGAGAAATCCTCCAGACGGTGGCTGAGTACCCCACGAAAGATATTCTCACTTGCACCCACAGAGCAGCTTCTGGAAAGTAGCCCTTCCCTCACCACCAGAGCAAAGCGCCATCTTTGACAATGGCATAGGATCAGACCAGACTGGAACTAAAGCGGGCCTGGGGAAAGCGAGGACAAAGGATCCATCTTTGAAAAGGGCAAGAGGGACCGACCAGTGAGAGCCAGCTGCGCCCAGGAGAATGCCCCCTGCCCAGGTGTGAGGCTCGTCCTGGGCTGCGGCTTAGCCAGAGGTGCCCCGCCCTGCCCGCCGGAATTTCTAAATTTAAAGCAAAAGTGGCAAGCAGCTACCGGTGGCACGGAAACACCTGATGGGGAACAAACAGTTCCTGAGACAGATAAACAGTCCCATCACAGAGGAAGCCCAATTCCCAGCCTGAAACGGAGCTGAATTCCACAGCCAGCCCCACCAGGAGGCCGCCCCGCTCAGGAGGGAGGAACCTCCCCCAGGCAAGCAACTCTCAGCCAGGTAAATCAGGCCAGAGGCGCCCTGCCCTGCTGAATACACAGCCTATTCAAAGCCAGGCGTTAAAGGCCGCAGCCCCACAGCAGACAGAGGAGCCACAGTTCCCGAGACTGCTCAAGTCCCCATCTACAGAAGACGCCCAAGGCCTACCTGCAAGCTGTGCGAACCACAGAGACCCAGGATTGCACCAACAGGGGAGAAGAGTCAGAACAGATCCACCCCCTGCAAACTGGAAGCAAGTCAAACAAGCCAATCAGGAAAATAGACTGCAGACCATCGCAAGGAAACAGAGACTGGGGAAGGACCACCCAAACAAGGAGGACTCCATTTATTTTTTCTTTTCAAAATTTTTTAAACTTTAAAAAAAATTTTTTCACTTCTGAAACGTCGTTGGTTTTTTTGTTTTCCATTTTTACCTGTTTGTTTTATCAAGTTCTATTTTTTTTTTTGGTTGTTCATTTTTCTGGTTTTTTTCTTTTTCTTTAAATAATTTTTCTCTCTTTTGTGCATCTGTCTTCCAGTATTTTTTCTTTATTTCTCTCTTTGCGTTCACTTTCTTTAAAAATTACTTTCCTATGAATAACACCTCCACTGTTTTCTGCTAACTCTCCATTGTCTATCATTTTAACCTTGTTCTTTCTACTGATTCCACTCTTCACCACATTTCCACGTCACTGAAACTAAAACAAAATCATCACTCCCCCCCACCTAAAATTTTACTCTATTCTCTTTACTACCTCTAACTTTCCCTCCTGACTTACTGCCAGGACCTCCAGGTTCCATTGACACCTGGTTATTGGATAGAGGGTATCCTTACTTAATCCAAGTGAATCAAAGGGGTTCATAGAGAAAGCCAGTCCTAAAAGAACTTAATATAAGAACAAGAATTGCTCATAGGGTTGTAACATTAAATGAGTAACTACTGAATACAGGGCCCAGAATCGGTTGTTATATTGAAATTGTATTCTTTAGGAACACCAAATCTAATTTTATAGAGAGGTATACAAGGTATCTGTATATAATTGTGAACTTACAAGATTTACACAACAGTGCTTGGTAAGGGCTGCTTTGGGTCTTAAACGGAGCTCACAGGTGCTTGTAGATTGGCATTCCCAATCCAAATGGGCAGAAGAAACACAAGAAAGATGGCAAACAATGGAGTCTTTTCTCCCACTCAAAACAAGCAGGAAACAGAGCAGTAAATCAAAGATAGAGAAGAGAACCCTCAAAATGCTCTACAAAGTCTACTGATAAACATGTTAAATGAAAAGTTTGAATCAATACAGCAATCCTTCCATAAAGTAATAGATGATTTCATGGCCTCAACAAATAGAAAGATAAATGAAATTCAAGAGTAAAATTAAAAGATAGCTACCCAGGTAAAAGATTTGAGAGACAGCACTCAAAACCAAATTAATGAAGTAAAGAAATCCCTACAAGACCTAAGAGATGACATGGAAATCATCAGGAAAGACCAGTCAGAAGGAAAAAAGATTCAAAATCAAGTAACTAGCCTATAGTCCCGAATAACTGAAGTAGGAGATCGAATTTCAGGAGCTGAAGATTCCCTAGAATCTATGGAGAAAGATCAAAAATCAATACAAATCCAGTCCAATCAACAAAACAGATCACTACAGGAGATTCAAGACACGATGAGGAAGCCCAATTTAAGGATAATAGGTATTGAGGAAAATTTGGAGAAAGAAGTTAATGGGATAGGCAACCTATTTAACAGAATATTAGCTGAGAACTTCCCAAGTATCCAGAAGGAAAGGCCTATACAGATACAAGAAGCATTTAGAACCCCAAACCGACCAGACCAGAATAGGACATCCCACCGACACAGTGTGATCAAAACAGGATCAGTAGAGTACAAAGAATCCTTAAAGCTGTTAGGGAGAAGAAAACAATCACATATAAAGGAAAATCAATCAGAATTACCCCAGACTTCTCAGCAGAGACCATGAAAGCAAGGAGAGCCTGAAATGAAGTATACCAAACACTAAATAAAAATAACTACCAACCAAGAATACTGTACCCAGCCAAACTCTCATTCATAGCCAAAGGTCAAATAAAAGTCTTCCACAGTAAGGAAAAACTGAATCAATATATCTCCACCAAACCAGCTTTACAGAAAATCCTCAAAGATGTACTATACAGGGAAAATAATCAAGATCCCAATACAGACAGAGAAATGAACCCTAAATAGTAAACATCAGATCAATAAATGGGAAGACACAGCTTTAAACAAGATAGTGATAATGAAAGGAACAAACACTCATCTCTCAATCCTAACTCAACATTAATGGACTTAATTCTCCAATCAAACGACATAGGCTCATAAGTTGGATCAAAAATCAAGATCCATTTTTCTACTGCCTCCAAGAGACACATCTATCCAGCAAAAGTAAACATCTTCTAAAAGTGAAAGGCTGGAATCAAATCTATCAAGTGAATGGACCCCATAAGCAGGCTGGAGTTGCAATCCTAGGATCAGACAAAATTGACTTCAAATTAAAAAAGGTAAGAAGAGACAAAGAAGGTTACTACATACTAGTTAAGGGATTTCTCCTACAGGAAGATATAACCATCCTAAATATCAACACACCAAATGCAGGAGCATCCAACTTCATCAAACAAACACAACTAACCCTAAAAACACTCATAGACCCAAACACATTGATAGTTGGGGACTTTAACACTCCACTATCACCTCTGAACAGATCAACAAGCCAAAAATTGAACAAAGAAACCACAGAACTAAATAACTGCATAGACCAACTAGACTTAACCAACATCTACAGAATATTCCACCCAGCAACAACAAAATACACATTCTTCTCCGCAGCACATGGAACATTCTCCAAAATAGATCACATTTTAGGGCACAAAGAAAATCTGTACAAATTCAGAAGTATCAAAACCATTCCCTGCATACTCTCATACCACAATGAGAGCTCAACTCAAACAGCCACCACAGAAAATCCTACAATTCATGGAGACTAAACAACACACTGCTGAACCATCAGTGGGTCATTGAAGAAATTAAAACGGAAATTCAAATGTTTATGGAATTCAACCAAGATGAGGACACAAAGTACCAGCTCCTTTGGGACACAGCAAAGGCAGTACTCAGAGGAAAATTTATACCTCTGAGTGTATACACCAAGAAACTGGAGAAACAGCAACTCAATAATTAAGGAAGCACCATAATTTCTTGGAAAGAGAACAACAAGCCAAACCCCAAGTCAATAGACGGAAGCAAATAATTAAAATCAAATCAGGATTAAATCAATTAGAAATGAAAATATCATCGAAAGAATCAACAAAATAAAGAGTTGGGTTTGTTGAAAAAATCAACAAGATAGACAGACCCTGGCAAACCTGACCAAAAAACGAAGGCAACAAACTCAAATAAACAAGATAAGAGATGAACCAGGTAACATCACCACAGAAATAACCGAAATTCAGAAAATAATAAGGGACTATTTTGTAAACTTTTATGCCAACAAATTTGAGAACTTGGAAGAAATGGATGATTTCCTAGAAAAAAATCATACCCCCAAACTCAACCATGAAGATTTAAACCTTCTAAACAGACCCATATCCAGTATTGAAATAGAAACGGCAATAAATGATGTCCCATCCAAGAAAAGCCCAGGTCCAGATGGATTCACTGCAGAATTCTACAAAGCCTTCAAAACAGAACTCACACCAATATTTCTCAAACTCTTCAATGAAATTGAAAGAGAACGTTCACTACCAGACACATTCTATGAAGCCAGTATAACCCTCATCCCAAAACCAGGCAGGGACTCATCACAGAAAGAGGACTATAGACTGATTTCCCTGAGGAACATAGACGCAAAAATTCTCAATAAAATTCTGGCCAATCGACTTCAACAGGTCATCAAAAAAATCATACACCACGATCAAACTGGATTCATTCCAGGGATGCAAAGTTGTTTTAATATACACAAGTCAATTAATGTAATCCACCACATCAACCGGAGCAAGGTAAAGAACCGCATGGTTTTATCTCTGGATGCGGAAAAAGCGTTCGATAAAATCCAGCACCCATTTATGCTAAAAGCCTTGGAAAAACTGGGATTCCAGGGAACATTCCTGAATATAATCAAGGCAGTTTATGACAAACCAACAGCAAGCATAACTCTAAATGGTGAAAAACTAAAGCCATTCCCTTTAAAATCAGGAACAAGGCAGGGATGTCCGCTCTCTCCTCTGCTCTTCAACATAGCACTAGAATTCCTAGCCAGAGCAATTAGGCAACAAGAAAATATAAAGGGGATCCAAATAGGAAGAGATGAAGTTAAACTTTCTCTCTTTGCAGATGACATGATCCTATACCTAAAGAAGCCCATAGACTCTACCCCCAAGCTACTAGAGCTGATCCAAAACTTTGGCAAAGTTGCAGGATATAAAATAAACCCTCAAAAATCAACGGCCTTTCTCTATACTAATGACCTGAATACTGAAGCTGAAATCAGGAAAGCAACTACTTTTGCAAAAGCCCCCAAAAACATAAAATATCTAGGAATAACCCTAACAAAAGAAGTGAAAGACCTCTTGAATGAGAACTTTAAAAGTTTGAAAAACAAAACTAAGTCAGAACTAAGGAACTGGAAAAACGTCCCATGCTCCTGGATTGGGAGGATTAATATAATCAAAATGGCAATATTGCCAAAGGCTATCTACAAATTCAATGCAATACCCATTAATATCCCAACACCATTTTTTAATGAAATAGAGGAAGCAATCCAGAATTCCATATGGAACAATAATAGACCTAGAATAGCATACACAATCCTAAGCAGAAAGAACAGTGCTGGAGGAATTACAGTACCCAATTTCAAGCTGTATTATAAAGCTATAGTAATAAAAACAGCTTGGTATTGGCACCAGAACAGGCCTGAAGACCAATGGAACAGAACTGAAGCCCCAGAAATGAACCCACAGAACCTTCTTAATCTTTGATAAAGGAGCTAAAAAAATAGGATGGAAGAAAGACAGCCTCTTTAACAAATGGTCCTGGCAAAACTGGTTCAACACATGCAACAAACTAAACTAAACTAAACTAGACAATCTAAACTAAACAAAACTAGAACTAAACTAGATCCTTATATAACACCCTACACCAAAATCAATTCCAAATGGATTAAAGATCTCGAAATCAAAACAGACACCCTGAAAACACTAAAGGAAGGAGTAGGAGAAACACTTGGGCTCCTTGGCGCAGGACGGAACTTCCTTAACAAAGACCCAGAAAGGCTGCAAATCAAAGAAAGGTTGGACAAATGGGACTACATCAAACTGCAGAGCTTCTGCACAGCAAAGGACATAACTCACAAGATAAACAGAAAGCCCACAGACTGGGTGATGATCTTTACCGGCCATTCAACGGACAAAGGCCTCATAACTAAAATATATGCAGAACTAAAAAAATTACCTTCTTCCAAAACAAAACCGCAAAGAACCAATAGCCCCCTCATCAAGTGGGCTAAAGACTTACAAAGAGACTTCTCTGATGAGGAAATAAGAATGGCTAAGAGACATATGAAAAAGTGCTCTACATCACTGGCCTTAAAAGAAATGCAAATCAAAACAACATTGAGATTCCATCTCACCCCAGTAAGAATGTCATATATCAAGAAAACTAACAATAACGATTGTTGGAGGGTATGTGGCCAAAAGGGAACCCTACTTCATTGTTGGTGGGAATGTAAACTGGTTCAGCCACTCTGGCAAGCAGTATGGAGATTCCACAGAAGGCTAAATATAGAACTCCCCTATGACCCAGCAACCCCACTTTGGGCATCTATCCAAAAAACCACAAACAAAATCACAGTAATGCCACCAGCACAACAATGTTCATCGCAGCACAATTTGTCATAGCTAGAATCTGGAACCAACCCAGATGCCCCTCAGTAGACGAATGGATCAGGAAAATGTGGTACATATACACAATGGAATTTTATGCCTCTATCAGAAAGAATGACATTGTCCCATTTGTAAGGAAATGGAAGGACTTGGAAAAAATTATACTAAGTGGAGTGAGCCAGACCCAAAGAAACATGGACGCTATGGTCTCCCTTACTGGGAATAATTAGTACAGGTTTAGGCAAGTCGCAACAAAGGCTCACAAGAGCCCAATAGCTATACCCTTATGATCACATAAGGCGTGCTAAGTTAAATGAACTCCATGTTATTGAAACGATTGTTACACCACAGCTGTAACTACTTTCAACGTCTCATGTGTACCTGTAGCTTCTACTATTGATGATGTTCTTGTATCCCCTTCCTTTGGTTGTATCTACACTATCTCTGTAATCTTATCTGAGTATATTGGAAACTGTCTATACTGGTATTAGAACTAGAAAATTGAAAGGCAATACCAAAATCAAAAGACACAGGGTAAAAAAAAGATAAACAACTACAAAAACAATACTTACAAATCTGTTCGGTGTAAATGAACTGAACACCTCATGGCGGGAAAGGGAAAGGGGGAGGAGGGAGGAGGGAGGGGGGAATGTGGGACGAGGTAACAAACAGTACAAGAAATGTATCCAATGCCTAACGTATGAAACTATAACCTCTCTGTACATCAGTTTGATAATAAAAATTTGAAAAAAAAAAACAACAACCTAAGGAAATGCCTGTCTGAATACATTTTAAAGCTAGAGGATTTTTTTTTCTAGTAATTATCTCTATAAATCAGTTTCCAATAACAATGACAGTGACATATAGGATCTTTCTCTTTCCTCGTTTATGTTGTGTGCACTTCATTCCTAAGTTCCATCTTTCTGTAATTTAGTGAAATACAGCCCAGAATAAACATTACTTTCTGCCTCATCATTCAATGCAACATTTTCTCAAGAGCTTTTCTGGGGACACTAGTGTCTCAAGTCTTCTATTCTCTGTTTGTCTTCCTTCTTTGGTCTCTACTACAGTACCTCTATTTGTTCCAAGCATCCAATATTCTGGATTGAGCTCTAAAGTCCTTTCAGCTCTGTTCACACATACATAAAAATGAAATTGAAGCTCAGAAGAGAACTGAGTAACGTCCAGAGGGCATCAGTTGGATCCATAAGTGTGGAGTCCCGAGACAAAAATTCATTCCCTGGCATATACTGAGTCATATGGGCTGTGAGGCATTATACCATAGGCTAGGGGCATAGGACCAAAGGCTATAAATATCCTGTCCTTTATAATCTTACACTCTAGTGAGCAGAGAAGACTACGTGTTAATACAGACTTGAATCCTTAATAAAACCTTGTTGAATTTGAGGAAACTTTGTAATTAAGATACAAAGTGATTTTCTTAGAAAATTAAAACTTAGTCCTAAGCTACACAGAAGGTAAAAAAGACAATTGAAGTTCAAGGCCAGATAGGGTGATGAGGAGAAGAGGTTGTTAGTAAGACTCTCTCAAGAAACAAGCCAGTGTGACAGTACCTATCTGTAATTGTAGTCTGAGGCAAGCACTGGCAAAAGTGTGAGACCCTATCTGGAAATAAACTAAAGTGCCAAGAGTAATATGTGTGGCTCAAATGGTAGAGTTCAAATTTCAATGACATAAAATTTTTTTACCTGAGATTCCAGAAATTTTAATTTTATGAATTATTATTTGCCTTTACAAAATATACACAGAAAACTCACACACTCTAGCCATATACTCAGAACTATTACCATTGTACTTATCCATTTATTCCATCCATGTCTTAGATATGTGTATATACTAAGAATTTAGATATAGTCATCTTGATTGGTCCTACTATTTACATTGAACCAGCTGATTGTAACAATAGCTAAGCTAATTGTGTTTCCTAAAGGATCAATTTGCACATTGTCAGGGATGATGATGAATCAAGTTCAAATAAGAAACCTTATTCCATTCAATTTTAATGAATTCTCTTAGATAATTAGTTTCAAGAAATGATGCCACATGGAATCTTCACTCTCTCTATTCCTCCTGGAAAATGCAAACCAGGCACTTATCACAAAACTCAACATGGAAATGTAACAGTGTTTGACAAGAATTATCCTCATTTTCTTACTTATGTAACTGTTAGCCCTCTGTATATCACTTATACAGTATGATAAATATAACAAGTCTGATTTGTAAATATATATGTACACTTATATGTATATACATATATGTGTGTGTCTATATATGGGAGTGGCTTTAACATAAAGTATTCAACATGCTGTCTTATTTTACAAGAGCATAGGGGAGGGTTTCTAGATTTTAGTACCCATTCACTTGCCCTACTTCTGATCAATTTCAGCTATGACTGCTTTACTTTTCTAGCTTAGAATTCTCCATACCTCAGCACTCCATAGTGGATTTGCCTCTGTGCTGCTTCATTTGGCTCATATGTGCCTTTTGAAAAGGGAGGGCTCATCCAGTTTTAGAGATGGGCAGAAAAGGCAGTGATCTACCACTGTTTTGGATCCTTACTTACTCTCAATCATGCAGCTAGTAGAGTGCCCCTGACCACTGAGAGGCTTCCAGAGAAAACAAGATTCTGGATTCATTTAGTAGAAGATAACATTCTATTGCTGTGAGGGTTGGACTGTTCATCATTTTTCTTCTTTCTCTTCTTTCAGCCTCTGTGACATTCATCTGTGTGGCTCCATGCACGACCTCTCACCAAAGTTCTGCAGGAAGCACTACAGAAATCCCCAAAGCAAAGCAAAACAACTAAAACCTCTCTTTTTAATACCAACAATATTTGGACAATATTTTAATAGGATCATAGAGTCTTGGACATAAGGTGCTCAATGACATGGTAAATAAAGAAAGAATGGTAAGCTCCCAGGTGTATCTGGATAATCAAGATGCTTCACATGTGGTCCAGTATGGAGGTTGCTTCTTCCCATGGCTCTGCATAGTGAACCAGGAAAATGAATTTTTAAAATCACATTCAGGTGGGTGAAACTGCTGTGGGATATCTCAAGGTTGAGAGAAGCACTTTCAGCTCAAGATAGTCAGAGGCTATAGAGATTTGCAAAAGAAACACACCAGTCCCATTCCTCAAATAATAACTATTGACTATAGTGACCATCATCCATTTATTCTTTTACCTAAAACTTCATGCAACATCTTTGATTGCTCCTTTCTTCTAGGTACTAGGAGGGGGTCAGGTATTTCTATGAACATTTTACCCCGTGCCCTATGTTAATTCTCACTATATTGTAGTTATTATTTGAGTATATAACTTAGAACTTTCTTGAATAACCATTTGTCTAGTCCTTCAGTCACTACGATTCTAGCATAAGCCAGGAAAACAAATCAGATAGGGGTAAATAATTTGAGAAGTGTGTGCAACAAGCCTGTCATAGAGCTGGCTCCTCTTTTATGAGACCAAAATCTTTTCACAGTTTCTATAAGTTTGTTTCATTTTCCTTTCAGAGGAGCTCAGCAGTGAACTGCTTATCAATGGGGCCACAACCTTTAGCTGGAGCCAGGCTGAGCAAAGGTCTTGGAACACCCACTCTTTTCATTCCTAACCACTGCATATAATTTTCCAATTTTCCACTAGGATCTGGTAACCACATGGGAGAAAGAATAAACTGTCTTCTTGTTCTTACTGATATACTCATTCGTTTCTTATTTTTATCATTTCCAAGCAATATTAAGTGACCAAAGAAATACAGATATAATGTTTTAAAAAGCTGCAAATGGTATAGGGTATAGAAGAACCAAGAGTTAGATTTGCTTGTGTAATCCAGAGGTCATTTAGCTTTTATGAGCCTTCCTTTCCAGATCTCTAAAAAGGTGACTCATAGTACATGCATCACATGCTTCTTCGGAGAATTAAATGTAAGATTCATGAAAGAAAGACATCTGTCCAACAAAAAATCCTATGAAGACAGAGCTACATGAGTGTATTAATTAAAGGGTTAAAGAAAAAAATGTATAGTGGACATCACTAATGGCCCTTAATTGACACCAAAGTTAATTTTCTCATTTTCTTCCTTTTCTATTGTTTATTCAGAAGGATTGATTTTCTTGGTATAGATACAAATAAATGCCAAGTGGCTGTAATTTTCAAGGTCATAAAATAAAAACCTATGTGCCAGGGAAGCTGTTGGGGATGATGACAGGAGGTTTGATACTGATCAAGATGCACCGTACACAGTGCTGGGAACATGGCCTAGTGGCAAGAGTGCTTGCGTCATATACATGAAGCCCTGGATTCAATTTCCCAGCACCACATATATAGAAAATGGCCAGAAGTGGTACTATGTCTCAAGTGGCAAAGTGCTAGCCTTGAGCAAAAAGAAGCCAGGGACAGTGCTCAGGCCCTGAGTCCAAGGCCCAGGACTGGCAAAAAAAAAAAAAAAAAAAAAAGAAGAAAGATGCACTGTACACATATACATACATGTTGCATTGAAACTCCTCTGTGCAAGTACTTAACCATAATTAAAAGCTAAATTTATTTTAGAATACTGCAGGAAGATTCCAAGGAGTTGTGTGTTGGTCAGAAATTGCTGCTGGGTATCATCTGACTTTGACCTGTTTATCTCTAGCTCCATCACAGTTATCAAGGGTGAAAGAAGGAAGATAGATAGGGCATGATTGGGGCCTGGAAGACCTAGCTATGACTTTCCTTCCCCTAAACAAAAATGGTGTGCATTGTCAGGCTCAGGAGGACCAGTAGGGTTCCTGGGGAAAGTTCCTATATCCAAAATACCAACTGTGATCTATTTTTCCTGGCACACACAGAGAGAGAGAGAGAGAGAGAGAGAGAGAGAGAGAGAGAGAGAGAGAGAGAGAGAGAGAGAGCGCCTCTGATGTCAGAGGTTTGGCTCCATGGGACACTACTACTACAAATACAATTTTTGAAAAAATTAAATCCAATTTAAAATGCATTAGAAGCTATTTAAAGAAATCTTCCTGTGAGTCATCTGTAATGGGAGGAATATTTCTGGAATGAGGAAAAAGGCAATCCTGGATGTAACTTTTGTATGTGTATGGATTCACACAAACAAAATGTTCTTAAAAGGAGGTGGCAGGTTCTCAGTGGCAAGGGGATAGGGGCTACATCTGTTCTCAAGCTTTCCTGACATATCCCTTTGCAGATTCCCTGAAGGATTTCTCTCAGTGGAACTGAGAGAAAGGCTTCGGCGTACAAGGGACAGCAGATTGCTGTTTGAGTTAATGAGCACTAGGAGACATGCTTTGCACACTGTGAAGTGGCAACTACAGCTGTATCATGAACGCTATGGAGATGGTATGCAGAATGTCACAGGCCCTTTATCACAGAAAGGACAGAAAGAATGACTCTCTGAGGCTGAAATGCTCATAGAGGTGTGTGCATGGAGCTGGCACTAATCACATGAAGCTGGCAGGAAGACAGACTTTGGTGTTTACAGTCATTTGACTTTGAACAAGTTACATAATTCTCTGTCTCTGTTTCTTTATCTGTATCATGGGGATTTACTGGCACTTTACTACAGAGATGCTGTGAAACTTTTAAGTCCAGCAGGAACAAAAAAAACGTATGGACTATTTTAAGGTTATATGATTCTTCACATAATACCGCCATCCTAATTTCCTACTACTGGATCACAAACTCAAGTATAACTAGCATCCTTTTTCCCATCCCAAGATTTAGAGTTCCATATGGGTCAGGGCTGCTCTATGCTGAACTGGAAACAGTGTCTTGGCCTCTTCCTCCACTCAGAACATATCATCCAGCCATGTGCTGGTGGCTCATAACTGTAAATCCTAGCTACTCAGGAGGCTAATGTTTGAGGATTGTGACTCGAAGCTAGCATGAGCAGGAAAGTTTGTGAGACACATCCCTAATTAACCACCAAACAATTGGAAGTGGAGCTGTGGCTTAACACTGTAGAGTGTTAGCATTGAGCAGAAAAGCTCAGGGCCAACACTTAGGCCCTCAGTTCAAGCCCCACAAATGACCAAAAACAACTACAACAAAGGAACATACATGCCCTATGACTCTCAAAGTCCTTTCTAAATCGCATGGCAAATGGATAAATTGTTTTAATTTAGCTCAGTTTAGCACTAAATTGTAGAATTCATGCTGCTCAGCTCTCACACTGAAGATAATCATGTGCCCCAAAAAAAGACTTAGGCCCTAATTAGGCGCAGGCTGTCAACATTGCACAAGGACCCTGGTGCTTCTGCCTGGTTTAAGTTACACTGACTTCCAATCATACATTTTATCTTTTGGCATGCATACATAGGTACCCAATAAATGTTACCTTAAGTTGATAATAAAACAAAAGCCAAACTTTCAAAAGCTGAACTGTCCCAAACACCATTGTCTACATTCTTGGCAGCAATCAGGGAGCCAGTTTTCCCAAGTCAGCAACCTCTGAGGAGGCTGGCAAGGTGCCAATTCCCAGGGATGATGCATTCCTGAGGCCTGGCAAGAGGCCACTGGGACCCTATTTCCTCTTTACTTCTCTTTATATAGTGGAAAAACTTTTTTCCACTTCAACCCCTCCAAGTCTTCCTCCCCCTTCGACCTAAAGGGAGGGAGTAAGATGGGAAAAGTTTCCCAGTCCCTTCCTCAATACTCATCTCCCACTGCTCCAAGTTGGCAAGGCTCAAAGCAATTGAAATCATGAGACAAAGAAGGGCCCCACAGCCCAGTTCTCTAGCCCGATTCTGTAGGTCAGGGGCAGAAAGACCCAGCAGGACCTTGTGCACAGGGAGTCATTGTACATTTACTTGGGCACTTCTGGAAACCTTTGGACTAAAATTACCTGTTATAAATAGACATTGGCCAGGTTTCAGGGGTAAGAGCAGAAGGCCAAAACTTCCAAAAGAAAAAAATATAATGTACCATATAAGAAGTTCATTAATAGGGAACTAGTGAGGAATTGGATTGCGAAAAAAGAAATCCAAGGTCTGATCTGAGTGGAACCTGTAGTAAATACCTGTGTGAACATTTCTAGCACTATGTGTATGCTATTCTGTTGGTAAACATCATTTATGTATGTATGTAAGCCAAATAGTTTTTAAATGTCTTTTCTTAATGCTTCCTTCCATATGCAAGCAAAGAGAACTGACATCTTGAGTGTCTATATCAGCTGGTTTGGTATGTTTAAAGTATAGACAAGGCTATAGAAAACATTGTGCTATGGCTCTATGGCTTTGAGTTCTTTGCTTTAATTCTCCCAACAGCTGTTTGAGTGAGAGATGGTCATCTGTGCTTATTGATATAAGAACACATAGGTAGGGAGAAGGTAGGTAAATTGCCCAAGCCCACACAAGCAGTACAGGGCAGGGTTGGGTTTATATCTAATACAGCTTAATTCTCTAGCCATTCTGTATTTCCAACACATTATAGGGAATTCACTACATCATTTAAAATGCACACTGTAAACTCAATATTTCTTTCTTCCTAATCCTGTTGTTGTAGCTCATATTTTGGATAAGCTGAAGTTTAACAGGTAGAAGTTGCATCACATAGTATTTTCAGTACTTTCTATTTTTATAAAGTTGTATAGTCTTAAAATAATCCTTAGCTCTTTATTTCAATTAGCTCTCATGGTAAGTCTATAGCTTGGGACTCAGATTCTGAGAGTTTTGGAGGTTAAGTGAAAGCCACATCTACTAAAGGGCTCAAGTTCAGTGTAAGGATTGAGAATTCTACTCAAAGGACCATCCTTATTAGATTATCCTCCTTGGATGCCAGCATCACATGACATACATATGACTCTTCATCATGCATTTTTGTTAGGACTCTTGAAGAAGAAAAGACCATGCTACTGGTTATATGGAAGTTATGTTTTGAAGATATGCATCATAGTGTGCAAGTCACATTTACAAATCCAAGTGAATAGACTAAAAGCAATGCATAGAAATTTACTTCAAATAGTATATTAAAAACAAATTGGCCTGGTACCAGAAGCTCACACCTGTAATCCTACTCAAGAGGCTGAGATTTGAAGATCATAGTTCAAAGCAGCCCAGGCAGGAAAATCTATGAGATTCTTATCTTCAATTAACTACACTAAAAAGCTGGAAGTGGAGGCTATGGATCAAGTGGTAAAACACTAGCCATGAGCAAAAATGCTTGGGGACAGCACACAGGTTCTGAGTTCAAGTCCTAGGACCAGCACAAACCAATAGTAATAATAACAATAATAATAGTAGTAGTAGTATAATAACAAAGTCAGTATTTTCTTAGCACAGAAGTGTGATAAGAGAGAGACTAGGATGGTATGCATTCTTTCATAAGATAAATGTGGCATATACATCCTGTTGGCCCTTTCAAATCCAAACGTTAAAGTTCTCCACCCTGCTCAGGTTTCACCTGCTGTTAGCCATTGGAGGCCCCTGTAGGAATCCCATCATGGGAGGAGAATGGGAACAGATTGTGACATATTAGTTTTCTGCTGCTTAAGACATTATTGGTCTTATTCTTCCACCTACTAGGGCATTACCTGCCAAGTAACTGTCTCCTACAGTTATGGTTATTTTTGGGCTTAGTGGCCATGTCTCCCCACTTGTAGCCCCACTTCTGGACTATTATTTTGTTGGGTTCCCTATATCCTACCACTTTTTTGTACAGAACCCCTTTATTAACCTGCTAATAAAGGTTATCTATTATTCTCCTCTGTTTCTGGCTTGAGAATTCCATTGGTTTTCTTCCAGGACCTCAACTGATTCAGGCAATAAAGAAGCAATATTGTTGATACACAGTCTTTGTAGAAAAAAAACATAGAAAATAATTCTTTTTTTTTTTTTGTGGCCAGTCCTGGGCTTTGAACACTGAGCACTGTCCCTGGCTTCCTTTTGCTCAAGGATACCACTCTGCCACTTGAGCCACAGCACCACTTCTGGCCGTTTTCTATATATGTGGTGCTGGGAATCAAACCCAGGGCTTCATGTATACGAGGCAAGCGCTCTTGCCACTAGGCCATATTCCCAGCCCAGGAAAATAATTCTGATCATCCTAAGATGATGAGAAATTCTATTCAGTAAAGACCTGGCCTGCTCTCTATTCCTTCACATCCTCTTTGCTATGCCTCACCAAGTAGGAATTAGACCAAATATTCAGCCTCAATGGATCTGCCAAATTTGTTCCAGACTACTTCCAATAACCCCCATGTATCTCCCATGATACAAGCTCAGCTCAACTTCTACAAAGGGAGGAAAGAAGAGTAGCACTAGCTTTATCCCTGTCTACCTGATTGGTGCCTGCAAGACGTTGCTCTCAGCATTGCCAAACCTCCAGGCTACTCTATCTCCAAAGATGGAAGGCCTCTAACAACAGCTTCTTCTATTTATCTGCTGGCTCTAACAGATGGATCCCAGAATTCAGTAGACCAAATGATTTTATTTCCCTCAACACAACCATGTGCAGGAAGCAGTCAATGAATTAATTGCATTAGGAAATCTACCAAGCTGAAGACAACTGTTTAAAATTCAAAACTGAAAAGGTGCCGAAAGACAGACGGAACTGGGCCTCAAAGGCATCTTCAGAAATGGACAATTATGATCCATTAAATATAGTTAAGAACTGAAATTTATGAGGAGGAAACATCTGAAATTGCCTGGAATGTAAAGGAAACCAGGAGAAACCACTGTTTGGGCTTGTAGAGAGCGTCCCATACAAATGAGATTTTGTGTAAGCAGAGACTTGCAAAATTAGTAAACAAAAGGGACTGAACCGCATCAGTGCATCTGGTGTTAAGTGAAGCATTCTAATACAATGGCTCCTGGATTTGTTCCTGAATTATTAATTGAAACTGTGATGGAGATGAGGGATGGGGGGAAAAAAAAGAAACTAGAAGAAAGGTTATAAATCTTGGCTGAGCTCAGCAAAGTCAATGCAACACAAAGTAATGAAGAGTGCTACCTAATTCATGTCCATGAACCCTGTGGATATTAATAAATATTAACTGATAATGAACTGTTGTACAGAGTGGTAAATTAGTATAAGCTACATGGCTTAAATAAGTCTAACGTATATATAGCTTACATGGATAATTGAAGGAGAAACAAGGAAATCAGAATGATTAAGCTGTGCAGTGGGCTATGCCTTCTACCATGAAATATGGGTAAGAGAATGCTAATGGGAATGTAGAATTAGCATATGGAGGGGACAAAGGTAAGATAGGATAATATTGAGGATTATTGTAGCACTTGCTCAGAGTTTTGGCAATTCTTCAAGTATAAATCACATGGTGTAGAATCATGCTTCATTTTTTTTCTTCAAAATACTGTGGCTTTTTAAATATATATTTTTCCTACAGAGAAGATCAGGGACACTAAGAGATTAAATTTGGACTAATGTTCCAATAAGACCTAAAAACATCCACTTCCTTAGGGGTAAGCCCTCCCTGATCAATAGGCAGAAATGCAACCTTTTCTTTCTAATTCCTATCAGTTTCATTGTTTGCACTACTGTAAAATCACAATAGTACTATTGTTTCTGTATAACCAAATAGGCTTTTCTAAGTTGTGTAAGGCAGAAAATTTGGTTTGTGTTTCTTAGCACTTATTAGAGCTTCAAACCAAGTAGATGTACAATTCCCATGCTGATGAATGAGAAACTTTAGAAAGGAAAGCAGGAACACAGAAAGAATACCCAGTTGCTTCTAAGGAGATCGATGGATGCTCTACCTGTTGTTATGGACAAAGCACTAGAGAGTATGCTGTGGAAATGATCCTAGCCTGCCAGAGGATGAGACAGAAAACTCAGTTACCATGGAAACTCATGTGATCTGAGCATTCGTGTTATTGAAAGATGGTGAGACAACAGGAGAATGACAAGCTGCTCTCAAGACCCTACGAAAACATGGAACATTCCAAGCAAATGTCTCTGATCACTAATACTTCCTTTTTTTCTGTAGAAGCATTATTTCTTCATCTTCATGCAATAACATTGTAATTTCAAAAGGCTTTTGAAAGTGTATCCTCTTTTGATTTACAAATCCCAGAGTGCCCAGGAACACATGGAACCACATCTGAGGCTGGCAGACAACACTCACTGCCCCAGCTGAGCACAGGTGATAAGGACATAGGGCTTTTTCTTGTCCAATGACCCTGGTAAGGGAAGTGATCTGTGGGCAGGTGGGAAGCACTCACAGTCAGCCATACTCCTTTATCTTCTTTGAGAATCTGATATATTTTAAAATCTGATGCTACCTAAGATTCCTTCCCCCCAAAAAATGCATACATACAGTCTAATACAAAATATCTCAGAAAATTAAAAATCATGTGGCCTTTTAACAAATTTCTTGCTCATTTCTTGAGTATTTTGGTACTTAAGATATCAACACTCAGAATCTCTCTTGGAAATCAAGATAACCAAGGATATCAGGTTTGGCATCTCTTATTAAAACAATAATCTGTAGGTACATAGTAGAATCATCCTTGGGAATCTTATCTTCCCTCCTCAACTTTCCCCAACAGCTCTGAGTACCTATCCTATGGGAGAGGCCTCCTTTATTCCAGATCTGTAATTCCTCGCTGATGGTACTTAGCTCATTAGTAGCTACTGACTTTTAAGCCAATTCCTTATGCATTTCATGGAACCTTTTCTGTGTGTTGGGCTTTAGGAAGAGGAATGTGAATATGATTGACCATAGCTCATGTCCTCTAGTACTTCCAGGTAGCTCTGTCAGGGGTGATGGTTTTCCAGGGGACAGTTAGTTGTGACCAGAGGCAAGCTTGGTTGTCACAACTGGAAGATGCATCCAATGTGTAGAGGACAGAATGACTGGGCCCCAAATCTCTATAGTGTCAAGGATTGAGAAACTCTGTATATGATAACAGGTAAATACAGTGATACAGAACATTGGAAAAAGGGATATCTTCATGGTCATTTCAGAAGAAGTGATTATGGTGTCAGGCTGCCTTATTATCAGTAGTGAAAGGGAGGAGAGAAGGAAGGGAGAATGGTCATTTTGAGTGAGTATAAGCCACAGGAAGGAAGCTTCCCCTTTCAGGCAACAGGATCAATTTGAAGTGGTGGGCAGACAAGTGGCATTTCCTCAATAAAGTTTCTCAAGGGAAATTCTGTCAGATTTCTTCCTACCTCCATCCTTCAATAGCCCAGTCAGAAGAACATGTAGCCAGCTGACAACAACATCAGCTAGCTTATAAACCCTACTGCATGATGGGTACCACTATGCAGTGCTAGGCTCTGTCACTCAGCCACAATTTCCTTCAGGGCTTCAATTGTAGATAACAATGTTTCAGATAAAAACATGTATTACTCTAAACTTGAGAGTTTTTTCAAAGTCCCTGTTAATTAAAAATAAAATCATAAAATTAGAAAGAAGGTAAGTTTAGCCCTAAGTTTTAACACCTACATTCCCTATTCATTACAACTCTCCCCTTTCACTACCACTTTGAGCAATAATTTTGTGAAAAATCAAGCCTGATGTTTTCCTTCAGTGGGCACAGTTATGGCAGAAATGCCAATATCCCATAGAGACCCCTAGCCTTACTGGAGTACCTGGAACTCTTTAAAGTTGGGAGTCACCATAAGGGTCCCAAGTCTCCATCATAAAAGGGTATTCTTCTTCTAAACTTTGAGCCCTGCTCAAAGTAGTCTGAAAGTAGCCAGGCTCAAAGTGAAATATTGACTCCACACTCAATCAGTTTGATAGCCTTAAATAAGTTGTCTAACTTATTAAAGATTTCTTATTTGTAAAATATGATAATTAGAATTCATGCCTTAAAGGGTTGTTGTAAGTATTTAACAAGTTTCCATATAAAACATGAAGTGTATAATGCATGACTTGCCACCTAACATGTAGTGCTACCTGCTAATGTAGCTTTGAATTAGATGTCATCAGCCTGACTGCTGACAGGCCTTCAGACCTCAGCATACCTTCTAACACCTGGCTCCAGACTGGACACTCCTCTGATAAAGTAGTTCTGTAGGGAATAAAACAATTGGGGGAATAAAATGCTTGTTCTCATTCTTTGACCCACTCTCTCACTTGATGAAAATTTGGGAAATCTCAAAGCAATCTTCATATTAGAGAACAAAGGACAAGTGGCATGTTTCCAAAGACCAGAGGCACCAAATAAACAACACTTTATGTACTTTTGTCAGCAGAAGTGGTCAAAGGAGCTTCAATCTGAGTATTTAGGAACATGCTAGAGAAGTCTGATGTTTGGCATTATATGGCATCCCTCCAGTGACAGAGTCTAAAAAAAGGAGAGCTGTGAGAGTTAAGCGAGATCCACTAATAAATGGAAACACTAATAAATAGGACTTTTAGTAGAGACACATAATATTTAATAAGGTTCTGATCAGTTATGGACCGCATATATGATGGCGAGCCCATAAAAATTAAGTGGGGCTGAAAAATCTCTATCATCAAATGACATCCTACTCATTCTAATGCCAAAGTATATAAGATGACTCACACATTCATGGTGATTCTCATATAAATTAACCTACCATACTCCAGTCATATAGAGGAATAGCACATAATACTTGATAATCATAATGACTGTGTTTGGTTTATGGATGTGCTTACTGTAATTTCTATATTTAACTAATAACCATATTTAATAGTTATATACAAAATTTTACTGTAGGACAGAATGCTTCGCATGATATCAGTAGCCCCATAGATCTCATGTTTGCCACATTTCTTTTTTTTGTGTTGATATAATTTTATTGATAAGGTGATATACAGAGGGGTTACAGTTACATACATAAGGTAGTGAGTACATTACTTGTCAAACTTTTTATGTCCTCCCTCATTTTTCTCCCACCTTCCTTCCTCCCCACCCCCTCCCAAGTTGCACAGTTTATAACATATTGTCTTGTAAGCATTGCTGTTGCATTGGTTCACCATTTTGATGTTCCCTTTCCCTTCCCTAATTCAGATAAATGTATATGGAATACCCAAGGCACCAAACTATACCAAGGGGCTTTGTGGAATGATTATACTATCCAGTCTTGTGTAATTACTGTCTATGATGTTTGCGCAATAACAGATTTCTTAGAACTTGCATGTAACATTGAGTATCATGTGACTATCATCATAGTCTCTTGGCTGCACTGGTCAACACTAACAAGATCTTACTTCACATTCTGAAGAGACTCAGTGAATTAGAAAATGTTCTATTTCAACATTCCCTAAATACTTAGAAATATTTCCTAAAATATTTTCTTGTTGCCTTGTTGAATATCATTTGTATAATAGCCTATTGCCTGATCCTTCAGCCAGCCGTAGCTTAATGTTCACACTGAAAGATAAAGAACTGATATGACCGGTGAAAATATATATTCTATTCTTTTATGTAATCCTTACTTCTATGAATTTAGGAAAGTCCTAAACTCTTTCTCGCCCTTAACTATCCTAGCTACAAGGTGAGGAGCTAGATAACCCATTAGTTAGTATGCTATGACTCAAGTAATAAGAGTTGTGTGTGGTGGAACATGCATAAAATACTACCTAAGTTTGAGATTGGCCTAGGAAGACAGTGATCCTCTTCCTAGAAAATGAGTACATAGGAAAGCCAGGCCTGGATTTTGAACTGTCACATTCTCTTATACTTGCAGATAGCCCTTAGGATCCCAGCTGCTGCTTGTCCTTAAAAACAAAGTTTTATTGGAACATGACCATGCTCATTTGTTCAGATACTGTCAATGACTGTTTCCTGTTGCAATAGTGGCATTGGGTGGTAGCTGCTGCTCACCTCACCTAAAAAAATAAACTGAAGCAATTATTACTGCACCTTCATCGATACAATTTTATGATGCCTTCATTGGAACTAGGTCTGGTCACTAACCAGGAAGGAAGTGATTGGTGATTAGGTAGGAGAGATTTAAATTAGATATGAGAAATAAATTTCTTTTGGAGAAAAAACAAAGTCCATCATGTCCTTGGTTGGATTTGTTCTCTGCACTCCTAGTCTTCTGGGCATATTATATCCTATTACTTTAAAACATGATCTAACTACAATGCCATGTTTTTCTGTATATCCTCCTAGAACAATCTCACCTCAGTCAGTGCTTCACTGCTTACCTCCATGTGATTTTGCTTTTCCTGTGGATTAGGTATCTCTCACAGATGAACTATAAACCCTTACTGTATCTGTCAGGGGACTACAGAAAGAGATGGCATATGCAGATCTTCTGATTGAGAGGACTCTAATAGAGAAACTATTCACTTAGCTCTAGGAAGGTCTATGGAAAGTCAACAAGAGATGTGCTACCAACATCCAAGACACAATCATACACAGAAGGAACGAGGGGCATGGAGAAAGAGAAGGGGTAAGAACACAGAGAGCTCTGGGACAGGGTTACACAGTCAAAGTTGCAACCTGAGACTAAGTAATGCAGTTATTGTAATCCATAAAGAGGCAAGGAGGAATCAGGAAAATTCCTCCACCTCTGATTTCCTCTTCCCATTGGCCATGCCCAGGTAAATGATCCTTTTACCAAGGTCTATGGGATGCAGCTGCAGGGCTGTGGAGCCAGGTAAAGAAGAACAATGCTTCTACCTGGAGGGAGAATGGAAAATCTCTAGCACTTTCCTATAGCAAATTTTCAAAGCTGTCAGAGCTGAGGATGTATTGTAGTCAGAGTTTTGTGTCCCTTTGGTGAAGGAGGAAGCAAAAAGGGTACCAGGAGGGAATTCATCAGAGAAACTGTTACTCTCATCCTTTCCTAAAAGAAAAAAACACAATGTTTCTTCCTTAAATTAAAGGAGGATGTTTGCAGTTGAAATACGGGTTGGTAAAAAAGAGACAATTCGTGTGCTACCACAGCTACAAGTGTCAAACAGCTATACATACAGCCTGGGAAGAAGTCTTACAAATGAAACACTGACTTTTTTTTTATCAAAAGCATCCTGGGGAGGGATGAGCAGCTCTGGGTCAAGAAAAGGACTCAATTTCCAATGTGATTTTTTCTTGTTATCAGAGAGATGGTAGCACTTGCTGTGAATATACAGCTACTTGACACAGTCCTGCTGAGGGAGGCAAACATGTCAGCACTTGCCTCTTTTCTCCGGACTTCACCCCCACATTAGAACCTATTTTTCATTTTAGTTTCACTTACCTGTCACCATGTCACTTTTTCCTTAAAAAGGAGTCATTTATAAAGATTTCCACATCAAAGAATGTATTTCAGAATTACAGGTGTGAGCGCGTTCTGTCTCCCCCCACCCCCAGCCCAACACATACCACTCAAACCCTCCCCATGACAAGTGCTGAGGGCAACATTTTGACTAAGGACTAAAAATCCAGTTCCTTCAATTGGAGCATTTTTCCATATTCAGCCCGTAGGTTTCTTTATTCTATGATTCCTTTAGCCTAACATTTTAAAAGCTGTTGCAAGGGAGCTATAATTTCCAACTCAATACTTCATGATTTGATTATGTAAAATAAAAAAATGTAATGAAGTTAATAGGAACTTATTCTTAGAGTACATTATGAGGAATTTTCTCCTGCAAAATCTAAAAGTGGAAATTACCCTTGGGCCTCCTAATTCTCAAAAATAGGGGTCATGATTATTGTGATGGAGTTTCATGACTTAAGCCTTTAATATGTTTCTCATTCTTCTAGAAAGCCTCCCAAAAGTACATCTTTCCTTCCTGGGATAATACTTTTAAGAAATAAAGAACTGATGTGACCAGTGAAAATATATATTCCATTCTTTTATGTAATCCTACTTCTAAGAATTTAGGAAAGTCAGCTACTCTTCCTGGTCCTTAACTATCCTATCTACAAGGTGAGGAATTAGATAATCCATTAGTTAGTATGCTATGACTCCAGTAATAAGAGTTGTGTGTGGTGGAACATGCATAAAATACTAGCTAAGTTTGAGATCATCCTAGGAAGACAGTGAGCCTCTATCAAAAAAAAAAAAAAAAGAAAAAAAGGAAGGCTGGGAGTGTGTCTTAAGTAGTAGAAACTTGCCTTCAAGGTATAATCCCTGGTTTTCCCAAATAGATAAAGCAATAAAATTGTGTTAAAATATGTAAAATATGACTTGAAAACGAGAGCATGTAACATGATTCCCAAGTTTTTTTGGCTATTTTTCCCCATCTTTTTCATCAGTCTTTATCGAGAGCAATCCCTATCTGTTTTGTTCCTAGGAATCTATCTGGCCTCAGTATGGAGTCAGAAAAGAGACCAATGCCTTGTGTTCAAGTGCTTTCCAATGTAGTCCTGTTTAATCTCATTTCAGGCTAAGTATTTTCCTGATGGGCACAGACAAGTTCCTTCTATTTGGTTTCAATGCATTCTGCTCACAGAGAACTTTCTCAAGGAGCATCATCCTGCTGTCATTATCCAGGAACAACATTGTATATAAAGGACAGAGCATAATATTGAAATTGGAGTCACTTGGCTAAAGAAGTCTAATGTTTAACAGTGGGGAAGTGCCCCCTACACATAGTCATGGAAAAGGGCATGCTTTTTTCAGGATGCACCAACCTGGCAGGCAAAGGTGACACTTAATCTGCCTCCAAGAGACAAGGAAGGAATTTCATTTGGGCAAAATCTCTCGAAGTATGATATAAGATTTGGCAGGACTCAATTGCTCAGATCCTACCAAAAATCAAGTTCTCATTTTCCCAGAATTTTTCAATGTCTCAAAGTCAAGAGATAGAGTCAGCCCAGAGTAAAAGCAGGACAGAGTCCTGCTTGCCAACAGGAAAACAAGCTGGCTTTGGATTTTTTCAGCTGGCATGAGTAATGTGGCAGGATTTGATTAGGCCCATCTTCAAGCTGTCTCTTGCAAAAATGAAATGTGGGTGAAGGTTTCAATGAGATAGTTTTCACTTTCTCTGGGTTTGCAAGTACCGAGTACCTTCATGGTACTCTTTTACCCTCTTTTCTGCCTTCTCGACTCATCCTTGTCTTTCTACCAACTCTCTGTGCTACATGCTTCTTAACAAACTTCTGTTTATCTGGTAGATAATTGGGAATGATCCAAACTATTTCATTAATGGGTTCTACTATAAATTACTGAAAAACAATAGCTTAGTATGTGTGTCTTTATATGTCATTTGCATATGAGTTGAAACCTGTGGTTTGGGGGACCAACTAACAAAGATGATTTTTCTGAGTGTAAAGAATCTTTTACTCAGCTGCTCACATCATACCATATGGCTGTCTCTATCCCTGCCTATGCCCAAGAAAGACCATGCTGGCATGTTAATATGTATGAAGAGGTTTCTTTGTGCAAATTAGAAGCTCATAAATTATCTTTTTATCTCAAGTTCTTCAGTAAGTTGAAAAGGGAATGGACATATAAATATGTACACCTTACTTGTACCACCTTCTACACGTAGATGCAAGACCGAGGAGATACAGTTCACCTACAGAGAAGACAAGCTAAAATACTGCAAAAATTATCCAGGGGTGGTGGTACACATCTGTAATCCTATCTATAAAGGAGGGTAAGACAGGAGGATTTTAAGTTCTAGGTTAGCCCAGGCAAAAGTGGGCATGCGATTCTGTCTCAAAAACAAAATGAAAGTGTGAGGGCATGGCTCAAATGGGAAATGTATTTGTACAGTATATTTGAGGCACTGGATTCAATCTCCAGTAAACACACACACACACACACACACACACACACACACACACACGAGCTAGTCTGTTGGTTGCTGCAATTATAGAATGATTTGGCACAAGAAAAGCTTAATGCATTTTTTCCTTAATTCTCAGAAATTTACACCAATGAACAGTTTATGGATAGAAGCAGCAACTATTTGGGGGTACATAAGAAATATATACATGACAAACCTGGATATAGGTAAAGAATAACTAGACAAATATTTCATTGGATATATGTTTGTTACATACTGTGCTTTAGACCTGGTGTTGGGAGTTCACAAATGAACAAAGTGCATCCTTATAAAACATACAAAAGATAGAGCCAAGTTAAGTTTCTATTTTAGTAGGTGAGCATTTGATTTCTTGCTCTACTCTTAGATATTATGGAACAGAAGACATGACCTACACATGTTAGCTGGAGCCTGTGGAAAGGTAGCCAAACCTGAACATTCAGTACCTTGATTATTTCTTTAGCCTAAACAGTCCCCCAAACCTAAAAGTAATCCTAATCAAGTTTAAGCTGATAGTCCCAGGCATTATACTATTAGGAGGAAAATTCATGGACAACTGAAACAATAGACAACTAAGAAGATCTTGTAATTTCATGGCACTTTGGTATTTATAGCTTTATTGATTTCTTATTCATCTTACCCTAGAGTTAAGACACATGGGTGATGGAGGAAACGCATATAGTGTTGGCATTTGGCTTGAATGGTACAGGACTGTTTTTGTATAGCTTAGAGTCCATTTCAGTTAGAATTAATGTAATTATATTTAATATTGACAGATTATGACATTTAGCTATGAAGACACTGTACAAACATTCCAATAACGTTCTGGCTTTTGAGTATGTAAAAAAATAAATGAAACAGAATCCTGGGGTGGGTGTTGCTAATAGGGTAGCTGGAATAGAAGTTTCAAAAAATATGGGGTTCAGGAAATAACAGTCAAAGAATAATGCATTTCTAGCCAAAACATATAGAGTTGTAAATGAATATTTAGTACTTACCACAAGACTGCTGTCCAGAGAAAGTCTTTTTCCAAAGTCTCTTTTCTCAAGCTGTCTCTTTCCCTCCATGAGAGAAGTTATTTATTGTCCTTTGTGATTTATAAGAATCCCTTGTCTGTTCCCAGGGTCACTGCAAAAAGTGAACATTTGTTTTACTATCCAAGGGCATAGTGTTTAGTTCCTTGCTTTTTAACTTTCTAACCAGAAACAAGTGTTGAAGGCAAAATGATTTTTTAAGTACCTAGACCCAAATAACAAGTATAGGACCAACATTGCTCAAGTCAAAAGGCCTCTATGAGTTGTGAATGTCAGAGCTGTCCTTTGGGAAGCTCTGTGTTTTTACAGGTTCTGCTAATGGAGCTGGGGAATGGGTTTACAAACAGTACATTTCAAGCCACCCTTGTTCCATGCCCATCCTCTCCCAACCAGCTAGAATCATTCTGTCACTATACACATAGATGCTGTCTACAAATTCCATGAGGCCAAACTGATAAATGTATGCTCCACAATCAAGAAATATTGAGCCCAAGGCCCAGGGAAGGAAAACTGAAACACAGACATTACTGTCAATATTTAATTTTGAAATGTCATTAAAAATATTAAAGGAAAATTGTAAGATGCCTCCCTTTGGAGCAGAATAAATGATGGATGGTACCAGTGAGTGTTTATGGAACACCTGTTGCATTTTAACAGAGTTCATCCCTATAATATACTGAAATCATTGTTCTTGAATGACTAAACTTTCTGCTTAATAAGAATCCATCATGTGTATTAATTACTGGCTTTCCATTTTCTGCAAGAGGTAAATGACTTGAAATTGTTTCTAGGTTTGTGAGTAGGCTTCCTTACTCATTAGCCAAGAGACCTTCAACAAGTCATTTTGGTCTCTGAAACTCACTTCTCACAACTGATAAAATGTAATTGTGCCAATCAAATGATGTATGTGAAAATGATTTAAAGATAATACATTTACATGATAACTATAATTACCAACAGTGCATGATTACAAACTCAACTGTTATTCAACATAATTCAGTATGTCCTTGATTTTAGAAAGTACTTGGAGAAACAGAAATTACTCAAAAGCCTCATAAACAAATGTAGCTATAAGATTATAATACTATTAATACTGAACTAAAAAATGCTACACAAATCAGTCTTTCTTGTAAAACTAAGAACAATAGGTTCTATCTCTGTCAATTGTCCCTGTCAATTTTCACATGCATCAAATGAATTTGTTCTAACAACCCTAGCATGCAGATTCTGTCCTGGTTTCCTCCATTGTGAATATCCACATACAGTTTCAGTTCTATCTAGGCACTTCTCATAGCCTAAGCCCATCATGGAAACAAATGGGCTCATTTTCCAACCCTGGCTCTCTCCTCTCTTAATCATTGCAGCTCTCCTGATGGAAACACTATATTTAATACATCACTGGTCCACTCAAAAATTCCTAGGAGTCCATTCAGAATTCCGGAGAAAATCCAGATATTTCAACGTCATTTTTCAAGGTCTATTTCCTGCCAACTAGTCTTTTACAATCCCCAATCTCACTAAGCTCAGTCCTGAGAGCATGCTTTTGATGATAACTCTCACCTCCATCTGGCTTATTCCACCTCTTGCTCCAGTTCCTGGCTCAGATCCCATCTCCTTCATAAGACCTTTCTAGACAACTCCATTTGGTAATGATTATCTTCCTCTCCTAACTTTCATAGAAAACCTTAGGGACTTGAGTTATGAATCATGTTTATCACCTAGGATAGCCCTTTAAATAGAATAAGATCTTAATATACACTGCTTTGACAGCACCTACTAGTTAAGAAAAAGCAAGCAAAATCTAGGCAGTGTTTTTAAGCAAAGAAACATTAGTTGTATTGTGATAGGGGAAAGTATTAGTCAACATAATTTACCTTTTCTATTTAGAGTCGCCTACTTGGCAGTCTCCCTTCCTTGTTTCGTTGACTATATTCATTGAAATCTCAGAATAGCCTCTGTAATAATGAATGCAGTTAGAGAGACTGTTCAGACTGAAAATTTCCCTTCTACCAAGAACATTCTCTCTTAAATTGTAATCTCAAAGAGCACAATTCTGAGATATCACATTCGATTTTCTTCTGATATTGAACACATATGTATTAAGTACTATATGGAATGGCCAGTCCCTAAATGTTGTTGACAGCCATGTAGCAAAAAGACTAGGTCTCAGTCTTCATGGGAACTTATGATCTAGTGGGATATAAAGCAGTAAATAAGCAAACACACTGAGGAATGGATAAGTCCAAACTGTGATAGGTGCCCAGATGGAGGAACAAAGCCTTCTAGGTGGTATAATAGAGAGTCAAGAATATGGACAAGAAAACTTTCTGGATAAAATGGTTAGGCATTAGCAATGCAAAAAAATAGGTAAATATTATCCCAAGGCCAGGGAAAGTATCTGAAAAAGAGCTTTGTGCCACAAAAGAACAGATTCTTAGAAATGAAAAAAAAAAAAAACTGTCAAGGTAATATGTGAGGAAAATGCTGGGTTACAGGCAACAATCATACTCTTATTCTAAATACATAGGCTAACATGAGAGTTAGAATCCTTACATATCTCCTTACTAGATGGTAACATCAAACAAATAATTTAGCCTTTTTAATCAGCAATTGGTTCATCTATAAGATGACACTGATAATAGGATCTTCATCCTACTTGGTTTATTATGATGACAAATGGGACAATACACTTAAAGAGTTTGCCAGTGATTAACACAAAATAAATTAAGATTTAAATATTAGGCATATTGATCATCCTTCTGATAAACACAGTCAAACGCATTAGGACAGATTCTAGCTGCTGGGTTTGTGTCTTATCATGAGCTAAAAAGGCTTTTATTTTGGAAAATGGAGGTATTGTGGATAGTTTCAAATAGCCTGGCTTGCCTATGTGGAAAGCAGATACAACTACACAGTCAACTTCTTTTCATATTTTATTGTGTCAATAATATAGATATAGGTGATATTCAAATGATTAAGCAACAATATTATATAGTCATTGATCAATTGTAAAGGAATTGTCTAATACACCCTTAAAACAAACCATCCATCTACAGATATATGTTTGTCCTGGCCAATCACCAGCCTCTGTGTATGGATCACACCCACCCCATGAATATAAATTTTGTGAGCTAAACAAGATAACGATAAATCATAGGAAAGATCAGAGTAAATTTATCCAACTGCTTCAAAGTGGGGCCATCTAAAAGAAACAAAATAGTAATGGAGATAGGGCAAATGAGACTGGGGCATAGCCAACAAAGGAAAACTCAGAAGGCTCACGTTCCATCCATCTGTGTACACAGTAGAGGCCAGAGGTCTAGTGGGAAAATGGTAGGCCATTTCTATCATTCAACCAAATCAACCTGCTCTAAAATAATTGCAACGAAAAATCTTCTAATTTGTTTCCATGCTTACTAGAAAATGTAATTAGGTAATAACATTTTGGAAAACAATATTTTTAATACAAATTTGCAACTTACTTTCTAAATCTTAATATTTATAATTTATATAAGTTGCTAGTAAAATGGTCATCTTGGCTTCAATAAAAGAATAATACAAACTGAGTCAATGAAACAAGAAATTTACTTTCTCATTGTTCTGGAGACTGTAAATTTAAGCTCAGATGCTTGCAGGGTTGATTTCTTCTGAGGCTTCTCTCCTTGTCTTGTGGATGGCTGCCTGCTAGCTGTGTTCTCACACAGCTTTTTCAGTCTATAGACCATCATCTTGTAGGAAATCTTCAGCATGGTATGGTTCCTCAAGACTAGAGACCTTTATGGTCTCATACATAATTTAACTAAACTACTTCCTTAATTTTCCAAATACAGTTTCATAAATGGTTAGGATGTCAACATTTAAACTGCTAGGAAAGCACCATTCATTCTCTAATGTCCAGATTTCAAGCTTGTCACATGTGGGCATACTGATTCCTGAATCTAAACACTGAGGGGAAATATTGATGGCTGTGGCCATACCCACAGACCTTCCTTCTTTGTTGGTCATTTGATTGTTGTATTTCCTCTCTTCCTACATTTTATACTGATATGCTCCTCTGTGTTGTAGGCATATATATGTAAACTACATTATTGAGACTTCTGGAGTAATGGGTTAATTTTGAGTTCTGTCAATGAGAGCCAAAGAGAAGAAATTTAAAGACAATGTGAAGAAAATAAAACTATCATACTTCCAGCTCTAGCAGAGCTCCATCAGTAGCAGGTATAGGTGTCAGAGATTTCTGGGATACTTCCAAAACTCAGCTAAAGAAGAATATTATTAAAAATATCTTAAAACTCTGAGTACCATTACTATCTTATCATTCTTGCTTCTTTAACCCTTCCAACACCTTCAGAAGAAGTTAATATCTGTCTGCTGGAAAACAAAGTAGATTCTCTTTTCCAGGCAAGACAATGTTTGATGTGTAGCTCATGGAGCTATCTTTGCTTAGGTAGCCAGTCTCACTTAGAATACTTTAATTTTTCAGAAAAAAAAAGTCTAAAATTAATTTGAAATAAGAACTAAATCCTTGGAAAGCAGGGGTAGGTAGTGTTTTATGTTCTATAATTTTAGATAGTAAAATGCCTAATACATAGCAATGTGGCAAATACTCAATGAGCAGTTGTTACTTCAATGGACAGGTAAATGAATGTATGTTTAAAGCTATCTTTGTAAATATAGAAAGGGAAGCAATGAAAGGTTGCAAAGAATAACTAAACATATTTACAACAGTAAAGTTTCTTTTTTAGCCAAACACTGAGAAGAATTCAATACAAAGAAAGTCACTTAAAATAGCATCGAACTAAAAATTTTAGGCTTTTAGGCTTTATTTGTTCTTATCAATTGCCCCAACTCTGTTATATTAACTCCTTTTCTCTGCTTGTTAAAGAACACGCCTCTGCCTAAGCATGAAGTCTGTCTCGCCATGGGGAAGAAAAAGGGTTAGAGGGAAGCAGGAAATGAAGCATCCTTCTTTTGACCCATGGCTATTGACACTGCACCTCACATACAATACACACACTTATATCTGTAGCTAATTAAATTGCTTCTATAACATCTATGGAAATCCAGCTTAATAAACTCTTATGTATTCCCTTCATGAGGTCAAAATTCAACCCAAGCATCACTTAAAGGTTACCACTTCTCATTATTAAACTAACAAGTTCTTTTTTTTTTTTTTTTTGGCCAGTCCTGGGCCTTGGACTCAGGGCCTGAGCACTGTCCCTGGCTTCTTTTTGCTCAAGGCTAGCACTCTGCCACTTGAGCCACAGCGCCACTTCTGGCCGTTTTCTGTATATGTGGTGCTGGGGAATCGAACCTAGGGCCTCGTGTATCCGAGGCAGGCACTCTTGCCACTAGGCTATATCCCCAGCCCTAACAAGTTCTTTTTTAAATAAATCTTTAAAATGTTTTTCATTGGCAAGTAATAATTATACATCTTTGCATGGTCCAGTGGGATATTTCTATGCAGCTATACATTGTGGGTCAAATAAGACTACTTAGGTAAGCCATTGAAGTGGGGAAATCTGGGCTGGCCAGTGCCATCTTAGCCACATGTTCCTGCTCTGTCTCCTGTCTTCTGGCTCTTCTCCTGTCTTAATGGTGTCCACTTCAGCTCTCCATTGGAGCTGAACCAGTTTTGTTGGTATTGTTTTGTTCTTTCTTTACTCTCCAGCCTTTATGGCTCAGTTTCCTACAGTGTTAGGTATATTTGCTGGCTTCTGGCCTTTGAGACAGGAGTCCACCTTCCAGTCATTGGCTTTTTAATAAAGACTCCAAGATTCAACCTCTCAAAATGCGGCTTCTCTGTTTTCTTTTCATATAACACCATCATCGCAATTATTTATCATTTCTTTTTTTTTTTTTTGCCAGTCCTGGGCCTTGGACTCAGGGCCTGAGCACTGTCCCTGGCTTCTTCCCGCTCAAGGCTAGCACTCTGCCACTTGAGCCACAGCGCCGCTTCTGGCCGTTTTCTGTATATGTGGTGCTGGGGAATCGAACCTAGGGCCTCGTGTATCCGAGGCAGGCACTCTTGCCACTAGGCCATATCCCCAGCCCTTATCATTTCTTTGTTAAGAGAAATCAGCAACCTATTTTGAATTACACCATCCACCACCATTAATCATAATGTTTTGTGTGAAAGAATATTAGGACTTCTTCTTCCTACAGCTCTGTGGCTGTGGACCCAGTGACTCATCTCTCCTAATCACCCATTGCCCTATGACAGCCTCAAGAGTGTGGCTAGGGCAAACAATATCCACCATAACACAGCATGTGCTAAAGACAAATAAAAGGGTAGCAATTTTTCGTGCTTGACAAGGTAGCTAAGGTGACCTCTATTCTGGCTGCACCTCAAAATCATATAGGAGGCATTTTACAAAATAATACTACCCAGACCTTCTAGAATCTTCAGGGGTGAGAGCATCATCCTTGGAGAATGGTAACAGCAGCTAGAGTGGCATCTGCTGTTTAAGAGCAGGGATTCTCAAACTTTGGGCACATTAGAGTTGCCTGGGGAATCAACAAAGCCCATCCCAAGACCAAACAAATTAGGATTGCTAAGGGTGGAAAACAGGCATCATTATTTTAAGATCCTGAGTACATCTAACTGCAGCCAAGTGAGCACCAGTCTGAGTGGGTCAACACATAGCTCCTTTCTGCCTCTACATCTCTCCCCAAGGAGAAAGACACACAGCTGCTGACAGCAGTAATTGCTTTCTTTAGCTATTGCACCCAGCAATTTGTAATCTGCAAACCCTAGCCCCAAAGAAATGCTAGATATGAACCTTTTGGATAAACACCTCTTCCCTGCTCCCAGTTCACTAATATTCATACATCAACTGGCCCTTCCCTTTGTTTAAACACAAAGATAGAAATGTAGAGTACAAATTTCCAATAAATACACATATATCTTCATGTGAGTCTACCCTTTCAAGTTTCAAAGAAAAAAAATACCTTTAATATTGGAAGACAATCTGCTTTGTTTTAAAACAAGGAGTAGACGGTTAAAAAGGACACCTAGTTAAATCATTAAAAATAATTCATGTCATTTAAAATTCAGCAATATGCATCCATTATCTTTTTATCTTAAGTCTTATGTATGTGAATGCATGGGTGCATGGCAGAAAGGAAGAGAAGTGGAGCGAAGTAAAGAGAAAGATGAGAGAAAGGAGGTGGGACGATATGGGAGGGAAGGGAGGAAAAGGAAAGGAGGAAGAGGAAAGGAGAAAGAGGAAAGGAGGGAAGAACGAAGAAAAGCAAAAGGAAGGAAGGAAAGGAAAGAAGGGAGGGAGGGAGAGAGGGAGGGAGGAAGGGAGGGAAGGATATACCTTCAAAAGTCAAAGAAGCTAAAATCTAAGAGAAACATAATTACGTATATATCAGTCAAATTCAAAGTAAAATGAAAGTGCAAAATTTGAGCATGGAAAATGCCCTTTTTGTGTGACTAACCCTGGATGACTTGCTTTTATTGTTATTCCTGGTATTGAGTGCTGATTTTCAAACAGAAAAGGCTATGGCTTGCTTTCTTACAGTGTAAAAAAAATAAGAACTCAGACAGAGTAGCAGGAATTTGGACTAGAATACACATTTCTTCACTGGCTGCCCTTACCAAACCATCTGTTCTTTCTCTCCCAGTCTTTCTTTGTAAAGATTTTCTCCACTATTTATTTCCCTTCTCTGACTCATCTCCATTTACTGCTTTAAGAATTATTTTTTTTAATTCATTACATAAAATGTAATGCATTGCCCACAAACTTGGGGGGATGTCAGACTGGAAATAAAATGGGTACACAAATAAATTTTGTAAATAAAGTGTGCACATAACCTCAGTGGATTGGAAGAATATTTAGATAAGTGACTAGGGAAAAGAATTCTCACACTGTGTCATCTGCTCACGTTAATGAGTTAATTAAATTAGAAAAATTCCACTGCCAAAAGCAAAAACATCCAAATATGTGGGATGCTAAGGGAATTATAGTCTACGTTACTAAATGCATTCTGTTCAAGCTTTATTATTTTTCTTCCCTTTCAGCAGGCTGTGGAGTGCTACACTTAAAAAGCCATCCAATTTCAAGAGAGTATTTTCCATCTGGGGCCAGTTGGGTAAAGCATGATCTAAACTCTGCAAAGCCCGCTGAGACAACACAACTTGTTAAAGAAACAGTTTGGGAAAAGCACTGCTTTCTGAAAATCCAACAGAAGGTTTAGCTGTGATATCCTCATGTACTGTAGGATTCATTATTCTCCATTAAATGTCTTTGCACACAGGTGGAAAACCCAAATGATTCAGGAAATTTATATACTAAAATAAATTCAGAGCCAATACATTTTCTGCTAAGGTTTTAGCGCAGAGTTAGATACTACTGGTTATTTAGAGATTTTTTTTTTTTTGGCTACTTGAAGAGGTTATTAACTCTTCTTGTTGTTGTTACCTCTCTCCTCCTCACCTGTCATAAACTGAGGAAAAATGCTAAAGGATTAAAACTTTAAAATGCTACTAATGCTCGGTAAACAATATTATAAATATAAAATTTAACATCATAAGGAATAAAAATTGTCAAAAAGAAATGTATAAGAAAAGTCTAGAAGATGTTTGACTTTATTTCATGATTAATTAAATGTACTCATTTGTTGGAAGGGAGGTAAATAAAAATCTTTTTTAAAAAAAACCGTAGTCTTTGACTACTTATTGACTATGTAGGAAGTGTTTAGACTATACACACACACGTAGACATGTATATATTTATTGTATGTATATGTTTACATGCATGTGTTTATATTTACTAGTTGTTTTGTTGAGTTATTGGTAATTGCAATGGTTTTTCTTGGGATTGCTTGCTTTGATGTTTTTCAGTCTCCTACTGCTCCTTCCCTTTTTACTGCTTTGTGTCTCTCTCTTAATGAAGTTTGACTACTAATTCCTTATTAATATATACTGCCAATTTTTTCTCCCAGTGTATCTCTTGGCACTTTGTCCCTTATTGTATAGAAAGTTATAACTGATTGCAGTCAAATGTATCGATCCTTTCTTTTATGCTTTTCAAATTAAAAGAACTTTTTTTTTAATCAGGCCATGGTAGTATCATACGATATAATTGCTGTCCCTACTATAAAGCCTATGTTTAACTTTATTTTTAAAGGATGTGAATTTATTAATTCTGTGACTCAGGTCCCCACTGATTCCAAATCCTCCCAATTCTAACAAAATTCAACATATGCAAAATCCTTTGTCTCGGTTTGTTTCTCTGTCCCTGTCACTGTCTGTCTTCTCTTTTTTTTCCCTCTCTCGTGATCTTTTTGCTTATGCTTAAACTCACATTCCCATGTTTTAATGACAAAATTTAATAAATTTGGGGTCGTTTAGGTCAAGCTTCCCTGTTTCTGCAGTCTGGTGGCCATTTACATTTAAAGCTCTAGTCAAGCCTCTGTGCAAGCGCCTCACAAGTGATTCCAGAAGAGCCCAACAGAAGAACCACACAGACCACTAACCATGGAAGCTTGGGAAAAATCAAGTCACTAATCAAGTCTTCGTCACTAAGACCTGAGATGATCCCATATGCAGCAACAGGCAATTTACAAATTTACAAAAAAAAATAATCCCTTTATTAATTTGGACCATTATTCATACCTTTTCAGTAATCTATTTTAATTTTTTTTGTCAGTCCTGGGGCTTGGACTCAGGGCCTCAGCATTGTCCCTGCCTTCTTTTTTTGTGCAAGGGTGGTACACTACCTCTTGAGCCACAGTGCCACTTCTGGTTTTTTTCTGTTTATGTGGTGCTGAGGAATAGAATCCAGGGCTTCGTGCATGCTAGGCCAGGACTCTACCTCTAAGCCACGTTCCCAGCCTTCTATTTTAAATTGTATTCAATAGCTCTTGGGTATAACTTCCTTAAATTTTAGGCATTTGACGGTTTTTCTAAAATTGAGAAATACGTAATTTCATTTTCTAAAATGCATTTTCTAATTACTTATATGTACCTAGGGGCAGAAATGAATAAACTTGAACTTGTTTTCAATCAGTTTCATGAGCATTTTTTCTCACAGAGCCTTTTGTGGACAGGAATTTCACATAGAAATGAACAATATGTTTTGCCCTTTCTGTTCAATACTCATGTCTCACGCATTTATCTGGTTAAAGTGCACTGACCAGGACAGCAAACTATCACTGGAAATTTTTGCTCTTTACCTCAGTAGAATTAGTTGTGATATTTACACTAATGACTATCAGATTTTCTATTTTCTTTGTAGATATTAACAATAAGGTTGAAGAAATTTCTATATATTTCTAGATCTCTACAATGTGTAAAATGTTTCTACTTTTAATTTAAAAAGATGCTGTAATATAGACATAGTAAAAGATATTCATATACCCTCACTGATATTCAATAAAGTGAATCCTTTTTCGTATTTGCATTTAGCATTTATTTCTTTCCTTTTTAATTTTTTAAAGAAATGCAGCATTGTAGATGCAGTAATATGACAGGTCTACTCTCTCATCTTATTCCCTTTTCTCCTCAACAGTAACTGGTGTTCTTTAATTTGTAAGCATTCTTGCTGTACATAATTCCTACTTAAGTATACACACAATGCTATATGGTATTTCTTTGTCAATGTGGGGGGGCAGGTGGGGGGTGTTGTGTATGTGTTTTAGTTTATGTGTATGGTATCATTCCTTTTCTACTATTTGTTAAACTTAAGATTACTTCAGTTTCTTTTCCCAGTTATCTTGTGTGGCACCAAGATTTATCCATGATACTAGAAGGAATTCTGGTTCACTTTAAATATTTGAGGATTCCTATTGAATGGATTTATAGTTTATTCAGTTACCAAACATTAGATATTTTGATTCTTTTTTCTGCCATTTATGTCATAAGCAATGCTGATGTGAGGGTTCTTCATCATGCATCTTTGTGAGCAAAGGCAAAATTCCTCATGTGAAGTCCCTGCATCAGAGGTCCTATAAAATTTTAATATAACAGGTATACTGGATATCTTTTTATTTACTATGGCCTTTTGGAGGGCCAAAAACTAATGTGATATCTTAAGTTTTGGTCCTCAGAACCACTGAGAATATTTCTAAAGATGTAAAAATACTTCAATGTAAAATTTCTCTCTCTCTCTCTCTCTCTCTCTCTCTCTCTCTCTCTCTCTCTCTCTCTCTTTCTCTCTCTCTCTCTCTGTTGGGAGGATATTCAAGTTGATTCTCTTGTATAATCAATTATATTGAAAAAGATAGTGATTTTGAGTTCTGAATTATCCAAGCACTTTATGATGTGCTTTTTGAGGAAGTAAAGGAAGAGGCTAATGTTTGTCACCTAATAGCAAGAGAATTTTATGAGAACTGCATTATTAGGCAACTTCATCATTGTGCAAACTTCACAGTGCTTACACAAGCACAAATGGTATAGGTCCATCATTCCTCATTGCCTCTCGTACACTGAGATTGTTTACATGAGCATCACAAACCCTTGAGTGGTATGGGCTGCTATGACCTGACAGTATGTCATTAGGTGATAGGAATTTTTCAGACTCTATTGCAGTCTAATGGGATCACCATCAAATAGGCCAATGTGTCTGAGTCATTATACAGTGCAGGACAACGGATGACAGGGAAAAGTCAGAAAATACTAATGGCTACTAGCTCAGGAATAATATGAAAGGGAGGGATATGTCTAGTCAGAGAGGTCAATCATCACTCCGCTACACCTAATCACCATTCAGGGATGGAGGTCAATTTTGCCAAATCCTTCACGTCAAAAGAAGCCACAAATCTAGGTATTTATGTAACATCCCCCCCGCTTCGTTTTACAGAATACATTTATTAAAAAATTGTTTCACAAGCCAAATAAGCCCCATTTCTGAAAAGTATACAACCTAGAGACTTCTCATTTGTAATCTTTGGTTATATGTGTTTTCATATCTCTAAAGTTTGATAATTATTTTTAAAGTTTGAACAAATACAAAACTTCATGAAGAACAGAAAATTGAAGTATTAAATACTAAAAGAAAAACCCCAAGTACACCAATGCATGAGGGCTAATTTACTTTTCCATCCACCTACCTCTGCAAATGAAAGAAACTCAAACTCTCCTTTCCAAGATAATTTATTCTTATTTTTATGTGAAGTCAAAATGTGGAAGCGATTACCATAAGTTACAGAAATAAGCTCTGAAAGCATAAAGGTTTTTATTCTTCACTTAAATTAAATATTACTTGGTTTACTAGATAATTTTTAGATACTCATATATGATATTACAACGTAAGATTTAAAAACTCTCTCCTTTAAAGACAGCTTTATTTCTTTAGTGAATTTTCTAAGTATGTGAGTATAGACTTTTGTCATCTGAGTTGTCTAAGTTTCTATTTCCTAATTTCAGTATTTTCTGTCTTAACTACAGAAAAAAGTCACACATGACTATATATGAGTCATCCCTGAGGTCCCTTTTGATTAGAGTATTTAGAACTATGAAACAATTTAAAGAGAATTTAGTACTTTTAACTTTATCTTTTAATTTCTTATCTTATTGTGAAATCTAATCTATACATCATAATATTGATTTATTTAAAAGATACAACTGAGAAATATTTTTTAATTCATAGTTGTACATTCATCATCAAAATCTAATTTCACAATATTCTAAATACCCTAAAAAAGGTAAACATATTGGTAGTTCTTCATTCGGGCCAACTTCCCCAACGTCAGGCAACCACTAATCTACTGTCTGTCTCACTGGATTTTTCTATTCAGAGTATTTCCCATAAAGGGGAAAGATGAGAGACCAGCTGGTCTTTATGATTGATCTCTTTTTCTTTTTTTTTTTTTTGTAGTTGTTTTTCTTTTTTTTTTTCAAACTGATGTACAGAGAGGTTACAGTTTCATACATTAGACATTGGATACATTTCTTTTACTGTTTGTTACCTCCTCCCTCATTCCCCCCTCTTTACCCTGTGTCTCTCGATTTTTGCTCATGAAACATACATACCCAGTCCCTTCAGTCTCCACCTGGGACCTGGACTCAGTGAGCAGTGCTAAGACCAGCATCCTGCCTCCTGTTGCCCTACTTAGCTTCCTGCCAGCTCCTTCCGGCAGTGGAGGCTACCTGCTTTATCTGGCCAGGCTGACTGCTCCTTATACTAATGCTGGCATGTTTATGCAGCTTCCTCTACATCCAAACAACACCCATTCCACAGCACTTGAAACTATTTCCTAGTGCCTCCATATTCCCTCTGGAGTCTCCAACTGCCTAGCCTCTGACTGAGTGCCTGGACTCTACCTACCCCAGACTGCCTCAGCCTGTCACAACTACTGCCCAGAAAAACCATCCTCATAAAAGGTAATTTCACGTTAGAATATATTTTTTTTTAATTTTTATTATCAAACTGATATACAGAAAGGTTACAGTTTCATACGTTAGGCATTGGATACATTTCTTTTTTTTTTCAAATTTTTATTATCAAACTGATGAACAGAGAGGTTACAGTTTCATACATTAGGCATTGGATACATTTCTTGTACTGTTTGTTACCCTGTCCTTCATATCCCCCTCCCTCCTCCCTCTTTCCCTTTCCCCCCCTGAGGTGTTCAGTTCACTTTCATCAAACAGTTTTGCAAGTATTGCTTTTGTAGTTGTCTTTTTTAACCTGTGTCTCTCAATTTTGGTATTCCCTTTCAATTTCCTACTTCTAATACCAGTATACACGGTTTCCAAAATACTCAGATAAGATTACAGAGATAGTGTAGGTACAACCACTGGAAGGTGATACAAGAACATCATCAATAATAGAAGCTACAGATACAGATGGGACATTGAAAGTAGTTACAACTGTGATATAACAATCGTTTCCATAACATGGAGTTCATTTCACTTAGCATCATCTTATGTGTTCATAAGGGTATAGCTATTGGGCTCTTGTGATGCTTTGCTATGACTTGCCTAAACCTGTACTAATTATTCCCAATAAGAGAGACCATAGAGTCCATGTTTCTTTGGGTCTGGCTCACTTCACTTAGTATAATTTTTTCCAAGTCCTTCCATTTCTTTACAAATGGGGCAATGTCATTCTTTCTGATAGAGGCATAAAATTCCATTGTGTATATGTACCACATTTTCCTGATCCATTCGTCTACTGAGGGGCATCTGGGTTGGTTCTAGATTCTAGCTATGACAAATTGTGCTGCGATGAACATTGTTGTGCTGGTGGCATTACTGTGATTTTGTTTGTGGTCTTTTGGATAAATACCCAAAAGTGGGGCTGCTGGGTCATAGGGGAGTTCTATATTTAGCCTTCTGAGGAATCTCCATACTGCTTGCCAGAGTGGCTGAACCAGTTTACATTCCCACCAACAATGAAGTAGGGTTCCCTTTTGGCCACATCCCCTCCAACAGTTATTATTGTTAGTTTTCTTGATATATGACATTCTTACTGGGGTGAGATGGAATCTCAATGTTGTTTTGATTTGCATTTCTTTTATGGCCAGTGATGTAGAGCACTTTTTCATATGTCTCTTGGCCATTATCATTTCCTCATCAGAGAAGTCTCTTTTTAAGTCTTTAGCCCACTTGATGAAGGGGCTATTGGTTCTTTGCAGTTTTGTTTTGGAAGAAGGTAATTTTTTTAGTTCTGCATATATTTTAGAGATGAGGCCTTTGTCCGTTGAAAGCCCGGTAAAGATCTTCTCCCAGTCTGTGGGTTTTCTGTTTATCTCGCAAGCTATGTCCTTTGCTGTGCAGAAGCTCTGCAGTTTCATGCAGTCTCATTTGTCCAACCTTTTTTTGATTTGTAGCCTTTTGATCATAGTTAAGGAAGTTCCGTCCTGTGCCAAGGAGCCCAAGTGTTTCTCCTACTCCTTCCTTTAGTGTTTTCAGGGTGTCTGTTTTGCTTTTGAGGTCTTTAATCCATTTGGAATTGATTTTGGTGCAGGGTGATATATAAGGATCTAGTTTTAGTTTGTTGCATGTGTTGAGCCAGTTTTGCCAGCACCATTTGTTAAAGAGGCTGTATTTCTTCCAAGCTACTGTTTTAGCTTCTTTATCAAAGATTAAGTAGGTTCTGTGGGTTCATTTCTGGGTCTTCAATTCTTTTCCATTGGTCTTCAGGCCTGTTCCGGTGCCAATACCAAGCTGTTTTTATTACTATAGCTTTATAATACAGCTTGAAGTTGGGTATTGGAATTCCTCCAGCACTGTTCTTTCTGCTTAGGATTGTTTTTGGTATTCTAGGTCTTTTATTGTTCCATATGAATTTGTGGATTGCTTCCTCTATTTCATCAAAAAATGGTGTTGGGATATTAATGGGTATTGCACTGAATTTGTAGATAGCCTTTGGCAATATTGCCATTTTGATTATATTAATCCTCCCAATCCAGAAGCATGGGAGGTTTTTCCATTTCCTTAGTTCTGACATAATTTCATTTTTCAAGCTTTTAAAGTTCTCCTCAAAGAGGTCTTTCACTTCTTTAGTTAAGGTTATTCCTAGGTATTTTATGTTTTGGGGGGCTGTTGCAAAAGGAGTTGCTTTCCTGATTTCCGCCTCGGTCTTCGGGTCATTAGCATAGAGAAAGGCCATTGATTTCTGAGGGTTTATTTTATATCCTGCAACTTTGCCAAAGTTTTGGATCAGCTCTAGTAGCTTGGGGGTAGAGTCTATGGGCTTCTTTAGGTATAGGATCATGTCATCTGTGAAGAGAGAAAGTTTAACTTCATCTTTTCCTATTTGGATCCCCTTTATATTTTCTTGTTGCCTGATTGTCTGGTTAGGAATTCTAGTACTATGTTGAAGAGCAGGGGAGAGAGTGGACATCCCTGCCTTGTTCCTGATTTTAAAGGGAATGGCTTTAGTTTTTCCCCATTTAGAGTTATGCTTGCTGTTGGTTTGTCATAAACTGCATTGATTATATTCAGGAATGTTCCCTGGAATCCCAGTTTTTCCAGGGCTTTTAACATAAATGGGTGCTAGATTTTATTGAACGCTTTTTCCGCATCCAGAGATAAAACCATGTGGTTCTTTACCTTGCTCCAGTTGATGTTGTGGATTACATTAATTGACGTGCATATATTAAACCAACTTTGCATCCCTGGGATGAATCCAGTTTGATTGTGGTGTATGATTTTTTTGATGACCTGTTGAAGTCGATTGGCCAGAAGTTTGTTGAGAATTTTTGCGTCTATGTTTATCAGGGAAATCGGTCTATAGTCCTCTTTCCATGATGAGTCCCTGCCTGGTTTTGGGATGAGGGTTATACTGGCTTCATAGAATGAGTCTGGTAGTGAACGTTCTCTTTCAATTTCATTAAAGAGTTTGAAAAATATTGGTGTGAGTTCTGTTTTGAAGGCCTTGTAGAATTCTGCAGTGAATCCGTCTGGACCTGGGCTTTTCTTGGATGGGACATCATTTATGGCCGTTTCTATTTCAATACTGGATATGGGTCTGTTTAGAAGGTTTAAATCTTCATGGTTAAGTTTGGGGATATGAATTTTTTCTAGGAAATCATCCATTTCTTCCAAGTTCTCGAATTTGTTGGCATAAAGGTTTGCAAAATAATCCCTTATTATTTTCTGAATTTCGGTTATTTCTGTGGTGATGTTACCTGTTTCATCTCTTATCTTGTTTGAGTTTGCTGCCTTCCTTTTTTGGTCAGGTTTGCCAGGGGTCTGTCTGTCTTGTTGATTTTTTCAAAGAACCAACTCTTTGTTTTGTTGATTCTTTCAATGTTTTTTTTTTCATCTCTAATTGATTTAATACTGATTTGATTTTAATTATTTGCTTCCGTCTATTGACTTGGGGTTTGGCTTATTGTTCTCAAGGAAAATAAGGTGCTTCCTTAAATTACTGAGCTGCTGTTTCTCCAGTTTGTTGATGTATACACTCAGAGATATAAATTTTCCTCTGAGTACTGTCTTTGCTGTGTCCCAAAGGAGCTGGTACTTTGTGTCCTCAACTTGATTGAATTCCATAAACATTTGAATTTCCATTTGAATTTATTCAATGACCCAATGATGGTTTTGATACTTTTGAATTTGTAGAGATTTTCTTTGTGCCCTAAAATGTGATCTACTTTGGAGAATGTTCCATGTGCTGCGGAGAAGAATGTGTATTTTGTTGTTGCCTGCTTATGGGGTCCATTTGCTTGATAGATTTGATTCCAGCCTTTCACTTTTAGAAGATGTTTACTTTTGCTGGATAGATGTGTCTCTTGGAGGCAGTAGAAAGATGGATCTTGATTTTTGATCCAACTTATGACCCTATGTCATTTGATTGGAGAATTAAGTCCATTAATGTTGAGAGTTAGGATTGAGAGATGATCGTTTGTTCCTTTCATTATCACTATCTTGTTTGAAGCTGTGTCTTCACATTTCTTGATCTGATGTTTACTATTTAGGGTTCATTTCTCTGTCTGTATTGGGATCTTGATTATTTTCCCTGTATAGTACATCTTTGAGGATTTTCTGTAAAGCTGGTTTGGTGGAGATATATTGATTCAGTTTTTCCTTACTGTGGAAGACTTTTATTTGACCTTGGGCTATGAATGAGAGTTTGGCTGGGTACAGAATTCTTGGTTGGTAGTTATTTTTATTTAGTGTTTGGTATACTTCATTTCAGGCTCTCCTTGCTTTCATGGTCTCTGCTGAGAAGTCTGGGGTAATTCTGATTGCTTTTCCTTTATATGTGATTGTTTTCTTCTCCCTAACAGCTTTAAGGATTCTTTCCTTGTACTCTACTTATCCTGTTTTGATCACACTGTGTCGGTGGGATGTCCTACTCTGGTCTGGTTGGTTTGGGGTTCTAAATGCTTCTTGTATCTGTATAGGCCTTTCCTTCTGGATATTTGGGAAGTTCTCAGCTAATATTCTGTTAAATAGGTTGCCTATCCCATTAACCTCTTTCTCCAAGTTTTCCTCAATACCTATTATCCTTAAATTGGGCTTCCTGATCATGTCTTGAATCTCCTGTAGTGATTGATCTCTTTTTCTAAGAATGACGTTTATCTAAGAATCATGCAAGTTTTATCACCTATCAATACTTCATTCCCTTTTCTATTGAATAATAATCCATGATGTAGATATAACATATTTGTTGATCTTTTAAGTGGTTCTTGGTATCTACAGCCTTTGAACAAGTAAACAAGGATCATGTCATTGATCTTTAACCTAGCCCTTATTTATCTATTTATTGATTATTGGACACTTGGGTAGCTTCCACATGCATAAACATGTATAATTTTGCATATGGACATATATCTTGATTTCTCTTGGGTATATACCTAGGAGAGAGACTTTGGGATGCAATGAAAACTCTACGTTCAGTGTCGTGAAGAAATATCAAAACTATTTTCCAAAGAGACTTTACCATTTCACATTCTCGCCAGCTATGTACTAAAAGTCCATTTCCTCACATCTTTGCTAAAATTTTCTTGCCATCATCGCTAATACAGACACTCTAATAGGTGTGAAATGGTATAATGGTAGCCTTATTTTGATGTCCCCAATGACTAATAATGTTGAGCCACTTTGCATATACCTCCTAGCTATTTCTATATCTTCTTTGAAAAAAAAACTTACCAAATTTTTGACCATTTTTTACTTTAGTGCTTATTGTTGAATGTTAGAATACTTTATATACCTTGTCAGATATACTATTTGCAAATACTTTCTGCCAGTCTGTGGGTCATGGTTGGTTGTGACCTTTAATGTACATAAATTTTTCAAAGTTTTTTATGCCCAACTTATTTTTTATTTCTTAAACTTTTATCATATCTAAGAAACTTTTCCTTAATCCAAGGTAATAAATTATTCTTCATATTTTTTGCAATTTAGTTCTTACATTAACTCTATGATTCATTTTGAGTTAGTTTTTATATTAAGTGAAGTAGGAATCCAAATTTATTCATTTACACTTGGCTATTCAGTTAGCCTAACAGTATTCATTGAAATGACTGTTCTTTGCCCCATGGAATTATCTTGGCATTTATATAAAAATAAACCATAACACACATTCTTTTTTTTTTTTTTTTTTTTGGCCAGTCCTGGGACCTGGACTCAGGGCCTGAGCACTGTCCCTGGCTTCTTTTTGCTCAAGGCTAGCACTCTGCCACTTGAGTCACAGCGCCACTTCTGGCCATTTTCTATATATGTGGTGCTGGGGAATTGAACCCAGGGCCTTATGTATACGGGGCAAGCACTCTTGCCACTAGGCCATATCCCCAGCCCCATAACACACATTCTTAATTCCATTCCTTTGGAATTGGGAGTGTGACTCTTTCCATTTAATTCTTTTGTTTCTAGATTATTTTTTTCTCTTTTACATTTACATATGGATTGTAGCATCTCCTTGGAAACTTCAGTGAAAAGGCAAGATGGAACTTTACTAGGAATTTCTGATGAGTGTCATCTAAAAAAGATTAAATCTTTCAGTTCGTGAAATAGGACTTCTACTTTTCTTCCAAGATAATCTCTATACCATTGACAGATTAATTTAGGTCCTAACTGTCTTTAAATTAGGTCTTTAATTTCTTTCAACTATGTTTCATAGTTTTTGGGTGGAAAATGTCATGCATTTAATCTGTCTAATTTATTCTTTGGCATTCTGTTCTCTTTGTTGAATGATAATAAAAATTACAAGTTAGGTTGTTCTTCATTTTCCTTCTTATCTTTTTGGGTGGTACTTGGCTTTGAACTTGGAGCTTCATGCTTGTTGGATAAGTGTTCTGTCACTTGAGATATACTCCTAACTCATTTTGCTTTAATTCTGGTTTTTAGTGGGTTTTTTTTTTAATGCTCTTTGTCCCATTCAGCTTCTGACTAAATACCTCCACTTCCCCCACAGCTAGTATTACAAGCATGAACTATCATGCACAGATTATTTTTTTTTTGAAATGGAGGTCTCGTTAATATTTTTCCTGGGATGAACTAGAACCACAATCTTCCCTTTCTAACTAGCTAAGATTATAGGGATAACCCACCACTCCTAGCCAACATCATATCTCTTGTGAGTTTCAAGATGAAAACCTAGCTCTCATTCATTATTTTGCATTTAAATATTTGTATACTTTGTTTTAAATGACTTTTTTCTTCTAAATAAAATACTTTAATTTCCTATTTTATATCCTTTTATATAACCCATGACAAGACCTCAGGGTTATGTACAGCATGTTTGAGTTAAAGTTAGGCTGGGCACTGAGTCCATTCAATTAAATCATGTAGAATAAATTGCAGTGGACTGTCCTCATTGTTCCTGGACTCACCAAATTTATCAAGTATCCAACATTACTACTGTCTAGTACCTCACATCTGTGGAAAACCCATTCAACTCATGGATAAGCAATCTGCATTTAACTCCCATAGCATCATAAAAACACAGTTGTTAAGGAACCAAAACAAACACCCTCATCATTCAAGTATGTTGCCTTGATTAAATATTTGCATTTCATTCCATTAGAGGAATTTCCTTTCCTTTGACATGAGAAGAAAACATTGTGCTATGAAGTTGAATTTTACTATGAATTTAGAGGGACTCCATTCACGCTCTGGCAAGTTCCCTAGAGATCTCTGACTGGGGAGGGGTATGCACGGAGTGTGGATAGGGTGAGGATCTCAGTAGGAAATTTCAGAGCACATGAAGATTAATACTAAGGGAAGCCGCAAATTAAAACTTAAGAAAAACATCACCAAAGAAATACTAACAGCAAAATGAACTGAATAAAAATCAAGTCAGGGCTGACAGGGCCTGTAATCTTAGCTAATCTCAGAAGGCTGAGATCTAAGAATTATGCTTTGAAGCCAGCTCCAGCAGGAAAGTCTCTTAAGACTCTTCTTATTTATTTTATTGTAAAGGTGATGTACAGAGGGATTATAGTTTCATAGGTCAGGCAATGAGTACTTTTTTTTTTTTAACAGTATCATCTCTTTCCTAGTTTCTCCCAGTTTTTTCCCTCCTGACTCCCCATCCCACAAGTTGTATAATATCTACTGAGTATCACTGGCAAATGAGTTCAAACTTTGTTTCACTATTTCTGTGCTTCCTTTTCTCCTTCCCCAAACAGATTAATTTAAATACAAGACAAAAAGTGGGAGACTCTTACTGCCAATAAACTATTCAGAAACAATCAAAAGTGACATTTTGGCTAGAGTAGAATGCTATCCTTTGTAAAAAAAAAATAAAGCCCAGGCCTTGAAATCCTCAAGAATAGTACAAAAAAAATCAAGCATGAAAGTTTAATGAAAAAACCCTGGAAAACAAGTAAATACCAAAAAATACTATTCATGAAAGGCATGAGATTATAACAGGACAAGCAAAAAACTAAAACACGTAGTTCTGAAGGAACATTATACTCTGTACATCACCTTATAAGAACAATAAAAACTTAAGAAGAAACATACATATAAATAAGAAAGCCATAGTTTGAAATAAAATACACATAACCAAGAAAAACATATTAGAAAAGGCAATTAAATAGTGAATTAAAAGTTAGACTGATTAATCCATCTAAAATAAAGCAGAGAAAAAATGTTAGAGATACGAAATATTAATGAAGACTTTCCAAAATGCATCTAAGGAATTACCTGATGAGAAAAGAGAATAACATAGAAAACACACCTTAAGAGATGATGGCTGAGAAATTTATAAAACTAAAGAGAACATGTTTTTATGACAATGTGATATGTACTACAAATAACTCACGGCAGTACCAATATTATACCTATCAATATGCATGGTATTAAAACCTCAGACTAAAGAGAAAGTCCTCAAAGTGGTGAGAGATGCTTTAAAAAGTGGCATACGAATGAAGAGGGGGAAAATGCATTCAAGAATTCAATGTATACAATACAAAATTAAGAAGAGGGAAGGGGTGAGTAGGGAGTGGGTTAGTGAGAATGAAGAAAAGGGTAGTATTGATTAAGGTGCACTGTAATCATAAACTGTAATGGCAACTCCTGTGTAGAGCTAAAGATGATTAAAATGAATACAAAATTTAAAAAATAAAGTGGCATACAACTGAAATCCTATTAGACTAGCAGCATATTTCTCTGTTCACCAAAGTTAACTCCATATAACAGAACAATATCAAAATGCTGAGAACAAATTAACCAAGACTTTGCATTCCAATTGAACTCAAATACAATTTGAGAACTCTTTTGGATTTAGTAAAAACAAGAATTTCATCAGGTGTCCATGAGTATAATCCTAGCTAATAAAGAAGCTGAGATCTGAGAATCAGGGTTCAAAGCTAGCCTGGGCAAATAAATCTGATAGATTTTATCTCCACATAACCAGCAAAAAAATGAAAATGAAGCTATGGCCCAAGTGGTAGAGTATCAACCTGTAATGAAAAAGCCAAACAAGGATAAGAGGCCCTGAGTTAAAGCTACACTACTGGCATGCATGCACACACACACACAAATACAAACAGAAAAATATGATATTTCTTCATCTGATAGTCACTAAAATACTTAAGAAGGATCTACTTTGGCAAGAAAGAAGAGATAAGATACATCTGGAGAAAGATGCTAGATTTTGCAATAGGAGCTGCAGATTGGATAAACATACAGATTTGCTACTGTGAATTATTTTCACAAAATAGCCTACTTTATTAATTACAAGTGAATTCAAAGGTAGCTACAATAAACAAGTTTTTCTTAACAATTTTATGCAATGGGTATTAATTATATCATGATACATGAAAAAATTGATGCTCTCACATAACTGTAAGGAAAACCATTGCCAGTGTTATTTTAAGGATTATTCCTTAGCACAGCCACAATTTGCTTATTTTTTTTTACTGAGTACCTACTTCATTCAGCCTTATAGTTATAGATAAACAATGGGGGTTGGTTTATCTGTCCTTCCCACCATTGGTTTCCCTCGGGAACAAAGGTTACAGTCATTGTATACCACTATTTCCATCACTACTGAGTATCTGTCATAAATTCAACTTGTGTGGAATCTTGTGTTAAATCTTGAGCAATGGATTTCTGTGGAAATAGCTATGCTGCTTCACACCTTAGAAAGAGTAGCATATTTGTAACTTTACAACTTTGATTTGCATATCCAATTACATATTACATTGTCTAGAAACTGTAATTTCCAAATAGAAGAGTCAAGATCTATCCCATTCTTTTATTATCTTTGGTTATGTCAGATATTCACTTGGAAAAAAATAATTTTCTCAGAATTTTTTTCTCTCATGAAGTATTCTTCAGACTATAGCTATCTTATTAAAATAAGTAAATATGTCATATAAACACAAACACATACACAAATATGAAAATTTATTTTAAATTTATTTGTTTGTTTTTCCATTTATGCTGGTCCTGAGTCTTGAACTCAGAGCCTGGGTGCTGTCACTGTCTGCTTTTTGTTGTGACTCAAGACTAGTGCTCTACCACTTGAGACATAGCTCCACTTCAGAGTTTTGGGTGGGTAATTGGAGATAAGAGTCTCAAGGACTTTCCTGCCTGGGCTGGCTTTGAACCACAATCCTCAGATCTCAAATTCTGGAGTAACTAGGATTATAGGCATTAGCCATCAGCACTTAGCTCTAAATATATCCTTAAATAATTAAAACTATCCATGGAAAACAATCCAAATTTCTTCACATACTCCATAATTTTACCCTGTCACCTAGGAAAAAAGAAATCCACTATTAGCAATTTATCCTATAACCTTTCCTAATCATTTATACACATATATTACATACTGAAATATGTAAGCTTTGAAGCCTAAGTGACATCCTATTCTACATGTTTTGAAAAGCTTATTTCTTTCTACTTAATACTATGACACAGTGGTCTTTGTATGTCAAGGAACAAACAGTTTGTCTTCATTCTTTTTTTTTTTTTCTTCCTCTTCTGCTCCTAGGGCTTGAACTCTGAATCTGGAGTCTGTCCCTGAGCTTTTTTTGCTCACAGTCAGCACTCTACCACTTGATCCACACCACCACTTCCAGCTTTTTTGAGTATTTGCTTGAGAAAAGTCTCATGGACTTTCCTGCCCAAGCTGGCTTCAAACTTTGATCCTCAGATCTGCCTCCTGAGTAGATAGGATCACAGGCATGAGCCACCAAGGGTCAGCTTCTTCTCTTCTTTTTTTTTTTCCTTTATGATCACAAGGGCTGCACACTAAGAACATGACTTCCCTGTTGATAGACACTTAGACATCAATAATTTATCACTATATAAATGATGCTAGAGTGTGCATTTTTGTGAGTGCCTCTTTGCATAAATGAAACCACTTTTCCAGGATAAATAGCTAAAGGTGCCCTCTCTTCTTGAATATACACTAAATTTTTTCTTAATTCAAATCAGTCTTCTTTCTCCCTGTCTGCTCCACTGATGTTTTATATTTTCAACTCAGAATGGCAAAAGAGGATGCCTACAACTTCCCAAAAGTGGTTCAGTTTCCTTTCAGAACAAAATCACTCAAGCATCCTGTCTGAGGATGTAGCTCAGTGGCAGAAGACTGTCTGCTTAGCAATCATGATGCACGAAGCTTCATCCTCAGCACTAAGGGAAAAAAATCCAAAAATATATCCAGGGCCATGAAATAATGTACTTAGATGTCATTTTGATCAATGACATTAACTCAGAATCCTTTGTGCATTTCCAATCACAACCTTACCTTTAGTATAATTCTAGACCGTGGTGAAAATCTAAGAGTATGCCGGAAGGGGAAACTGCTTTGGGTCTCTTAGCAAACAACGGCTTATGAAAAGTCCTTATCTGACTATGCCAGTCAGCTCTCCAATAGCCGTCACAGAATGCTTGACATAAGCAATTTAAAAAGAGGAAAGGTTTCTTCCACCCACAGTTTTGATAAGAGGTTTTAATCCATCTAGGAATTGAGGGGCCTAATGGAATAATTACATTATGGTAGACAGGAAACATGAAGAATGGATGGGATGGGAGACAATGGCATGTCCTGAGTGACCTATTTCATCCTGCTAGGTCTGATTCATAAAGTTTCCCCCCGCCACCCCCATCTTCTAGGGATCCAGCCTTTACCTGTCATGATATCCCACAATCAACCTATACCACCGATTTTGTGAAGGACAACAACAAAAAAAGAAGACCATCACAGAACTGAGAAGCAGAGATAACTAGTATAAAGCACGTAAGAGTAAAACTGTCATTTTCTTCATATAACTTCCAATGGTGTTAGAATATTAAACTTTCTGCTTTGCAGTTTTGTGTTCAGTTCTGTCTGAAGATGATGAAACAGAAGATGCAGAAATTTTGGAAATGGGTTGGCAGAGCGCAAGCTGCTTTTAGTGGAAACTAACAAACTCTCATAAGCCCCTACTTTCCTCAGTACAATACAGCTGGAGAGTAACAGAAAGAGAGAGTAACAGAGTAACATAAAGACCTGTATAATCTCTAAAATTATGTGTTTATTTATTTCAGTTGATGACATCATGGTGCAGAATTTAATGAGTTGTGGGTCTGCCTATGGGCTCTGCTGTCCCATAAGGACAGGCTTCAGTGGCTATCATACCACAATTAACACCTTCTACCACTAGATGCTAGCTCTAAGATCTGTGGTGAATAAGCTTCCATGAGCTCTATTAACTATATATTTACCTGGCCTGAGAGGCAAAAGTCAAGGGCTGGCCAGATGGTTCATGCCTGTCATCCTCAAGGCAATAATTGAGAGAGCCAAGGTTCAAGGCCAGCCAAGGCAAAAAGCTAGTAAGACCCTTGTCTCAACAACCAAACATGGGACACCTATCTAGGGTCTCCATCAAGCAAGAAGTTATAGGTAGGAGAATGGAGTTATAAGATTATCCCTGAAGAAAAACACAACACGCTATGTAAAAACTAAGGCAAAAATAGAATGGAAGCCTGGCTTACATAGTAGAGTGCAGCATAAGGTTCTGAGTTAAAACTCCAGTACTTCCAAGGGAAAAAATCAACTTATTGAAGTCATGTGGGAGCATTTTGTATCCTTATAAAGAACATAGTATAGAAAGGAGAGGGAAGGGAGATTTGTATTCCAAACTCTTTACTGTAAAAAGACTCATAATGGCTTAAAGATAATCTCAAAAGAATTTAGTGAAAAATGACAGTCTTCTCTATCAAAAGATATATGTATAGTATTGATTTCAGTAGAAAATATCAATATGACACATTAAGTATTCTGGAATTCCTTTGGTGTGATATGGTAATTTTTTAATCCAGTTACTTAAATTTGGAAATCTGAGGATGAATCAGATAACGTTCTTTTTTTTCTAGCTAAAATAGCAGACAGGACATCAGCAACACTCAAATAAATGTGTTTCCCTGCACAAGCAAGGAAGTGTGCATACACACTTAACACAGCACACATTTTAACCATGCACACATGCTCTGTTCAGATCTTCAGAGAGAGGTAAACACATTCAAGACAAAACCAAAGGCAAAATGCATGCTCACTTTTCAGCATATGCTCAATAAACAGATTTGCTGAAATAACAAGGAGTCAGACATACCAACAGACAGCATCAAATGATTCATCACTGCTTTCATAACAACAGTGAGCACTTAAAGAAAGCTTTTAGAGGAGGACCATTCTTCTGATTCTACACAATGGCTGTGTTGTGAACTTCACCACAGCATTTTCCACTGTGTGTGATAAAGCTGCCACCTTTCTCAATTGTGCTTGGTTCACCAGATACCAGCAGAACTCTAGCATTTGGGAGTACGTCATGGAATATGAGCTGTGGAATAGAGCACTGTGGCTGCCCCAAATGCAGCACATCCAAAGGGGCTCTGGAAGGGGGAAGGCAATGCAGAAGACAAGACACACTTCATGGTAGAAAGCAATTTCAGGCAGATAAAACACCCTGAAAGACAGCAAGGCCTCCTCTTCATTCTTCAACATGATCTGCACATTTTACTAGCCTAGAACACTAGGCTCAAGGAAAATGAACAATTCTTGGTTCAGTGCTCCAAAAGAATGAAAAGGGAGTGGGAAAAGGGGAAGGAGGAGGAGAAAGCAGAGGAAGGAGCACTAATGTACAAAAAAGAACTTTTCCTTATTGCTCTAAACATGAATCATGAGGTTTCTGAAACCTGATTCGAGGTGCCCTACCTGGAGAAGGTTTGATGAGGGAGGAACGAAAGAAAAAGAAAAAGGCAGAACCATGCTGTAGAAAGTATCACTGCTTCCAGGAAAACAATACTTCTATGCAATAAAGTGTGAGGGGATAGTACATTGGTTTTCTGGTTTTTACTTACTTCCAATGTCATCCCTGTTTTTGCCCAAGGATTGGGGATTACTTAGAAATAATACATATGCAACAATAACAAACTAAAATGAGGAGGTAAAGCCAAAGGGAAGATATAAGTGGGAAAATAAAGTCTGGGTCCAAATTCAATAAAGAAATTATAATATGCTGCTCAGGCTAGGAGTGAGCTATAAATATGGCTTAAAGTTTAGAGATTTAAGTACTATATAGACAATAAATCACACACAGATATACAGAGACCTGATGGGTACAAGTGAGACACGATAACAGGGGCCAAATCGCAGTGTCCCACAGGACCATCTGGTAAGGTCTAAAGTAATAAGCCAGGATTCCTGGTGCAGGAAGGCTCTGTGTGTGTGTGTGTGTGTGTGTGTGTGTGTGTCTGTGTGTGTGTCTGTGTGTGTGTGTGTCTGTGTGTCTGTGTGTGTGTCTGTGTGTCTGTGTATGTGGGGGGGGGGGGTGTTAGGAAGGAACCTAAGGTGAGGAGAGCACTGTCACTAGTCAGCCCAGACTGAAAGGGAGGAGGTTTAGGACGTTCTAGATGTATTGCTTCATCCATTCCACTTTTTTTTTTTTTTTTTGGCCAGTCCTGGGCCTTGGACTCAGGGCCTGAGCACTGTCCCTGGCTTCTTCCCGCTCAAGGCTAGCACTCTGCCACTTGAGCCACAGCGCCGCTTCTGGCCGTTTTCTGTATATGTGGTGCTGGGGAATCGAACCTAGGGCCTCGTGTATCCGAGGCAGGCACTCTTGCCACTAGGCTATATCCCCAGCCCCTCATCCATTCCACTTTAACTAAATCACAAGAGCATTAATAAGGCTTCACATAAAATTAAAAGGCTAAAGAAATGGAAATAGTTGCAAGTGGAAAATTTAGCTCTTTGTGGCTATGAAACAAATGACCATAATTTTCTCAGCTTAAAATAATAACACCTCAGTAAGAATCTATTATCAGGAAATCTAATAACAAATGCTGGAGAGGATGTGGCCACAAGGGAACTCTACTACTTTGTTGGTAGGAATGCAAATTTGTTCAACCCCTCTGGGAAGCAGTGTGGAGGTTCCTAAGAAGGCTAAACATAGAGCTCCCCTACGACCCAGCAGACCCACTTTTGGGCATCTACCAAAAAGACTTCAAGCAAGACCACACTAAAGCCACCAGCACAACTATGTTCATCATAGCACAACTCATCATTGCTAACACATGGAACTGAGATGCCCCTTAGCAGACGAGTAGATCAGGAAAATGTGGTACATATACACAATGGAATTCTATGCCTCCATCAGAAAGAATGACACTGCCCCATTCGTAAGCAAATGGAAGGACTTAGAAAAAAAATTATACTAAGTGAAGTGAGCCAGACCCAAAGAAACATAAACCCTATGGTGTCCCTCATAGGAAATAGCTAGTACATGAATAGGCTAGTCATGGTAGAAGATCAAAATACCCCAATAACTACACCATATGACCACATAAGAAGATGCCAAGTGAAATTAACTCCATGTTACAGAAACAAGAGTTATACCGCTGTTGTAATTATTCTCAACATGCCATGTGAACTCATTTTTCTCTTTTTCCTTGTCTGTTTGTTTAAATGATTGGTTTGTTTAGTTTTGTTTCTCTCTTACTCCTTGTGGCTGTACCCTCACCACCACTGTATCACATCTGAGTACCCTGGACACTAGAACTGGGGAAGGGAGAGGGAATACCAAAATCAAGAAGACAAAGAACAAAAAGACAAACCATTAAAAAAGCAACATAAAACCATTTGGTATAAACCAACTGCACAACTCTTGGGGGAAAAGGGGGAAGGGGGGGGGCTGAGGGAGGAAGTACCAAGTAGAAGAAATGTACTCACTGCCCTTCATATGAATCTGTAACCCCTCTGTATCACACTTTGACAATAAAGAAAAAAATGTAAAAAAAGTTAATAATATACATCTTTTATCTCACATGGATGAAAAGTCTGAGGTCACTCCACTGGAAACTTTGTTCTGCTCACAAAGTTGAAATGAGTTGGTGCTAGGCCTCAGGTCTCCTCTGTGGCACTGGGTTCCTCTTTGAGTTCATGTGGTTGACAGAATTCATGTCTTTATAGCTAGAAAACTCAGTGGCTTGCTTCATCAAAGCTGGAAGGAGATTCTCTGAAGCGTCAAGCCTCTCACTTCAAGACTATCTTAAAATATTTCCTAGGGCTCAATATGAAGGTTCAAACTTGTAAGCACAACTACTCAGGAGGCAGAGTCAGGAGGATTGAGGTCAGAGATTGACCAAATGTGGTATTCTATCTGAACAACAAATTGAAGCAAAAAAACTAAATAAATAAAAGAGAGAAGAAATGGCCAAGAGTTTGGCCACATAACAAAGTACAATCCTATATTAGTGCCAAAACAAATTCTTTTTTATTAACCCAAAGCAAACTAATTAAGGACCTCAATCCCATTTGCAAATATCCATCCACCTTTGATATACTATGCCTGTTGATCAGAAGAGAGATAATTGTCTTCGTCTCCGTTCCAGCTCCACTCAAGGGGAAGGAATCATAAACCATGAGCAAGTCCAACAGCAGAATGGATCTTGGGGTCTACTACAGAATTCTACCTACCACAAAATGTAATTGAGAGAATAGAACTCTGCAAATATGCAGAATTTATCAGCCAATAAAGTTCATATATGGAAATTAAACTTGCAAATTTGATTCTATACTTACTGGCAGTGAAGGAAATAAAGGATATAATCACAGATGTCCTAGGAATCTCTATCCAGTGTCTAGTACTGACATATACTTCTCATGTCGTTACATACAAATCATGAAATAAGACCATATCAAAATATGGTACAAGAGTCAGGATGCTGGTGGCTCACACTTGTAATCAATTGTAGCTACCTCAGGAGGCTGAGATCTGACAATTGCAATTCAAACTCATCCCAGGCAGTAAAGTCCATGAGACTCTTATCTCCAATTAGCTGCCAAAAAGCCAAAAGTGGAGCTGTGGCGCAAGTGACAGAGCACCAACCTTGAGCAAAATGTTTGGAGACTGTCCAGACAGAGTTCAAGCCCCAGGACCAGTATACAAACAAAAAAAAATGAGTAAAATAAAATGGGTAGATGCATTTACTATGTATGAAACGTATCGGCCTTGCTGATTCAATGAGAAATCATCAATGAGAACAGAGTTCAATGAGGCACTGTACCTAGGGCTGGTGAATAGGGTGTCCATAACAGAGATTGACTGGGAAGAAGCACTATCAATTGTTGTATGAGAAGTGAGAAAAATAAGGCAAAAATATGAACAAGTTAGGAATCAGAGTGACCATGACATGGAGGAAAAAGGAACAAAACTTGAAGTACTTCAGAGCCTCCAAGTAGACTTGTAGAAAGGTTGCTTTGTTCTTACGCTGATGTGCATCATTTGCCCACCTTCCTGTGCAACAACTTTCTCCAGGGCTTCTTACAAATATTGCCTGATCACTGTCAGCCTTGCTTGAGTGCTTTGATTTTTTGCTTTTGCTTTATGGTTCTCATAATTAGTTCCAAAGATTCAGTAGAATAAATTATATGACCTATGTTCCATTTGTACTCTATAGTAAACCTGCTGTTGCATGCAAACTGCTCTCCTTTTTTCTACCTCTTGATACAGCAACCCATTCAATTCCATCACTTCCTGTTTAAGCCCATAGGACTATCTCCCTCTAGGGAGAGGTCTCTGCCCCCACTCACAGAGACAGCATTATTACATTATTGGTGCAATTGCCCCTGTTTACTTAAGTCTTCTCACCTACAATCTGACCATCTGGTTTGCTGTGATGACCTCATTAGAGCTCAGTCATCTTCTAGTTTCCACGGAACTTACTGTGTTAAGAGTACAAAGGGAAAAGGCATTGGAATCCTTGGCCTAGCTCACCTTTCTGCTTAGGGGAAGCCATTCCATCAATGCCTAAAGACTTTCAGAAATAAGGATCTGTTTCATAAGGTCACATCTTCTTTCTGGGAATTTCTAAATTATTTGAAATGGTATTCATAATTTCTTAAATTCTACATTAAATGGGTAGAGCTAGTCCCTTTAATTAAAACTCACCTTTACTTTTATATATACTACTAGCAGGAATATAAATTTGTACAAACATCTTGGAAGATTGTCATGTAGAAATCACACACACACACTCCATGTATTTGTACATTTGTTCACCTAGAGATATTATAAAATATTTGTAACAGCACTAATTATAATAGTCCTAATCTGGAAACCATTCAAGTCCTCATCAATACTAGAAGAATATATTGTGGTATAGTCACAAAATGGACTGCTACACAAAAATGAGAATGGAAAATATATTAAACCAGTAATATAGATGAATCACATAAACAAATGAAAAAGACAGAGACACTTTTTAAAGTTGACCCCTCTAAAAGTCTGTCAGGTAACTCTTCGTTTCATTCTTCTTGCCTTTATTTTCTGTAAATTGACTTAATGGCTGAATCCTTTCCCAATAATTTTCCATGTTCAAGGAAGAAAGCTATGTGAACAATGAGAAAATGAGAAAGAAGCCTTCTAATTTATGGGAAGTTAAAGGCAATGCCCTTCCTCATGTGCTCATTGAAAGGGGAGATGAATGGCGATAGAACACAAAACACATTCCTAGTGGGAAAAAAAGAAATGTGGCTTCTAAACTATGGAATGAAAGCAATATTTTTGATGACTAGCATAGACATCTAGTTGGTCGCTTATCTTTCCCAAACAGTGCCAGGGCAATCTGTACACCTTCACATAACCATCACAAATGTTGTTTTCTCTCTGCTCACTTACTTAACAAATTTTCCTAGAGAATATCCATGGGGTTTAGTTACGTCCATAGACCAATAGCACAAACAGAAGGGCTTCAAGTCACACTACACTCAGTTACCTTTTTAACGGCTGTATTTTTACAACTTTTCTATCTCTACAAGCATGTAGGACCAAATGATCGAGAAGAAATTATGAATCTGCAAAAATTCTTAGCAAATCCGTTGAGAAACTAGCTCAAGAAAATTGAAGACACATGTCAGGTCTTTATAAAGATCATGCAAAACAGAGAAACAAAATCTAAGAAAACTACTCATGCAGAAACTATTTAATCAAAGGGAAAAGACAATTATAACATCTGTTAATCTTCTGTAGAGGTTATAATTAGATGCTTTGGAGAAACACCCTTTCAAGGGTGATCTTCGAACATCTGTTGTGAAGAAGCCTTGTGCAGTGACGAATCACTTTGGCACTCTGGGAAAAACAGGGGATTTCTAGGGAACATAGACACCAATCTCAGGATGTCCACAACTAGCCCAGTCCCAAGTTAACTGACCTGGAGGAGGGGTTTTGTTCCTTGTTGCTATAATTGCCCATGTTGAGAGTTTCTGGCTGCAACCATCGTATGACTAGGAATAACGAGATCACAGTACCAGGAGACCCTTGAGACCATCTGATCTCCCCTTTCACTTTGCAGATTGGGCCACTGGCTCTCACATACTACAGCTGGCTTGTGGCAGGATTTTACAAGGAGGGTCAATTTGTTTGCTCTCCAGATCACTCCCCACCTACCAAGCTGCCAGACTCCTCCTGGGCTCTTTTTTTCCTTTGGAATGGAATTGGACTATGCTCTTTGTTTAACAGGATTTACATTGTAATGGGACCCTGGAGCATTTGATGTTTCCAGAGAAGTAGACGAGATTATAATGGTGTCCTTTTCCTCTGACCCCTGATTCATTGAGAAACACTGGCCATCCTCTGCTTGAATAAAAGGAGGGAAGAAGAGAGGAAGGAGAAAGAAATGAAGATAAAGAGGGAGAAGAACCAAGGTTTTAAAACAAAATCTGAAGAAGAGATGAGGTAACAATTGGGAAGAGGTAAAGATAGAAAAGTGAGAAATAAATTGACTAAAGAGAGAGATGGGGAAAAGGAAATAGGCACCTAGATAAAATGACTCAGGATTATATAAATGGGTTAACAAATACATACCCCCTCCAAAGGAGCCAGACATTAAATACACCCTTCCTATTCCCTGTCACTTGGTTCCATCATACTTCCTTAAAGAAGTACTATGCAACTGGAGACACAACCACAGGTTTGGGGCAATTTTACCAAGCAAAATGTGGAGGTAATGCAGACAGAAGCATCAAAACATCAGATGCCATGTGTCAAGCAATGAACGCTGTGGCCACATGGTAACATCAGAATTGAATTCACTCAGGCAGGTACAGGGGAGGGGACAGTTTTCTTGGTAGCTGTTTGGGGCTGCAAATACTTGTTTATTCCAAAATAATGAGGAAATGAGCTCTTGACATTGACATCAGGATTGAGAAACAAGTCCCTGAGATAGAAACACACATTATTCCTCCTGTATCTCAGTCCTGTCTAAGAGTCACCATTTTACAAGGGCTGGTCATATCCTCCCAGAAAAAAATGGCCAGTAATTCTTTTTTTAAAAAAAAAAGGTCACCATGCATTCGAATCCCTTTTTTTTTTTTTTGGTGCAGGTCTACCATGTATTTTAACTCATTTAATCCTCATAGTGATCCTATAAGGAGGTAATTCAATCTAAGTATCAGGCTCAAAGTTCTGCTGTAATTGGAAAGAAACTGATTTCTTGGTTCTTTGGTTGCTCATCGGCATAACAGGATTAATAATAACATCTATCTCAGAAAAGCACAAGGCCAGACCCATTATAAATACTCAATAAATACTAATGAAACTGATATGTCTACATTTCATGGAAAAGGAAAGCAAACTCAGTGAGGTTTAAATTCACAGCCAAAGTCAATAGAGCTGAGAGCAGAGACTGGCACTCTGGGATGTTCAAGAGTTAAGTGCATTGTGGGTAGGAGCTATCTTCTATTACTTGATCTGTATTAACTGACTGCAAATATCTGATCTTTCCAGTATACCATACAGCCTCTCAGGAAAAGGTATTCACACTGTGTAGGCTACTGGGGAATAAATTCCTAGCCCTTACTCAGCTTCTGACATATTCCTGTACCTGCACTTCTACCATCACTGATAACAAGTGAAAACAGGGACTCCCTATCCATTGTTATTCACTAATTCTCCGACCTAGAAAGTTCTCATTGGATAAATACCAGGATCATTTATCTTTGCATTATTATAAATAAATAGCAATTCTCTTTCTCACTGAAAGATAGCTAAATAGACTGGCACAGTGGCCCACATCTGTGGTCCCTGCTACTCAGGAGGCCGGAATTAGGACTGCAGTCCAGGCTAGCACAGGCAAAAATGCAAAACCCTACCTAAAAATAACTTTTAAAACAGAGAAAAGGGGTAGAGGCAAGGCTTAAGTGGGATTAAGGAAAGAAAGAGAAGAAAGGGGAGGAGGAGGAGGAGGTGGGGAGGAGGAGGAAGGAAGGAGAGATTTTTGAATGCCATATTTGAATGTCATCAGCTGAGTTACAACTGAACATTTCCTAAGTATAAAAATGGCAAGGAGAAAGTTAATCTAAATTTCAGAAAACTTGCTTATGTTTATCTATGTTTTAAGTACTGAGACCATAATACTAAAGAGGACAGACACAGGCTCTGCCTTCACGATATATCTCACCTCACTGCGGATAGTTGCTTAATCCAATAGTCCATCATATGTGTAATTTCATTAGTGATAAGAACTATGAAAAACAGGGAGGTAGACTCAGCAGAGGACATGAGAAGGAGGAAAGGCCTTCCTCAGGAAGCCATTGCTGAGGAGAAGGTGTCCACAAGAGGATAAAAGTGGGGGAAGGAACTTCCTACAGAGAAAACTGGGTAAGAGAAGTAGATGAAAACGTCTCTGTGCTGCTCTGCTGAATGACTTTAGATGCCAGCTAACCACTCCACACCTGTCTCCTAATGGAAATAAGAAAAACAGACTATGATTCTCACCTGGTTCTCAACATACACATTCTCTTTTCCTGTCTCCAAAATGGAGGGCATGCCAACATTTGTGATGATCTGAACCATTCGCAGGGATTAGGAGCCCTATTTTCAGGGTTTCTCAATCCAAATGTTGAAAGCAAGCTACATTGAGAGCCTTCATTTCTGTTCTTCATATTCAATAGCTGACCTTTGATTGCAACTAGTAGGTCAAGAATCCGGCACACACACTCCAAAAGAAAGGACTCCATGAAATGGGTGTAATGGCACCACTTGGAAGACTCATAGTTCAAGGCCAATCCAGTCGACAAGTTTCTGAGATCCCAGAGCACCAGAAAGGGCTTGATGTGGTAGCTTACTCTCATACCAGTGATTATGAGAAAGGTAATAGGAAGATCATGGTCTAGGCCCACCCAAGTAAAAAGCAAAATCCCATCTAAAAACCGACCAGAGCCAGAAGAGTTAGAGGCTTGGCTCAAGTGAGAATATATCTGCCTAGCAAGCAAGAAGCCCTGAATTCAAACTCTAGTATTTCACCCCTCATCTCCTGCCCCCATAACCAAAATAAAAAAAAAAGAAAAAGAAAAAAAAGGAAAGGTCACTATAGATTTTATGACCAGCTATCCAAAGGCCTGGTTTGCTGGAACTATTAATGATCTATCCAATTGCTCTAATTTCTACTAAGTAAACAGTAAAAGCTAATATGTCTACTTTATCCATAAAGAAAGAACTATAAATACAATGTACGTAAAAAAATCATTTTAGTAGTCTTATTGCTACTGATCAGAAATTCTTAAACTCGTGACTTTTGAGTGGCTGAAACTATTGAGTATTGGTCTGTATGAGAATTTTTACTTAGTTTAACAAGGCCCTCTGCTGGTAGTCCCCAAAACCACGATCTCAGAAGGTAAGGCTATTTTAAATACTCCCAATAACCAAATACATCATATTTTTGACTCTACAAATCTTGGCTGAGAGAGTGAGAGAAAATGAAGAAGGGTAAAAAGTAAATGTCATTCTGAGTGGACATTCATTCATCTACTCCCAAAATGACATTGCACAAAGTGTCATTTCCTTTTTTTCCTCATTATGCTAGATGTCAAAGGGACTCAGAAAGAAGGATATTTCTTATATTAAAATGGTGTTGTTCATGGGACCACAGAAATAAATTTTAAATATTATTTACCACCTTAATAAAGCAGATCACTTCTGCTTACACAAATGTGAATATAATTAAATATAAGACACATTGGATGCAGGCATTTTTAATTGCTCCAAATATGAAACAATTAATAATCAACTCCTCCTGTTTGACAACTGACAATATGAAAAACAAGTGTATGGTGACTTGTTTGTAGGATAAGAAGGTTTCAAGGGAGATTATTTTGACACATTGTCAAAGGGTTGTTGGAGCACCTGAGCTATTGTGACCATGTGGTCTTAACAAACTAGGTGAATTTTTACATGAGACAATATTTACAGGGAAATATTTTTAAAAGAAAGGAAGTGTGATCATAAAATGGTTTAACATTAGTTCAATAATGATTCAGTATAGCCAGCCTTCTCTACCTGGGGTTCCACATTTGAAGATTTAACAAACAGTATATTGAAAATATTCTGGAAAAAAAAACTGGGTGTGTAGCCAATATGTACAGACATTTTCATTTTGTTCTCATTCCATAGAAGTATAAAGAATTATTTCCGGGGCTGGGGATATAGCCTAGTGGCAAGAGTGCCTGCCTCGGATACACGAGGCCCTAGGTTCGATTCCCCAGCACCACATATACAGAAAACGGCCAGAAGCGGCGCTGTGGCTCAAGTGGCAGAGTGCTAGCCTTGAGCGGGAAGAAGCCAGGGACAGTGCTCAGGCCCTGAGTCCAAGGCCCAGGACTGGCAAAAAAAAAAAAAAAAAAGAATTATTTCCAACCATTTACATTGAATTAAGTTTTATAACTGATCTAGAATTTAAAGTGTATGGAAAGACAATATAAATTATAATCCTGTGTTGTGTTATTTTATTTAGAAGGAATTTGAACATCCATGGATTTTGGCCTCTTCCAGGGGTCCTTGATCTAGGGACCAATCCTTAGTGGAAACTAAAGGATGATTACATTTACAATTACATCAAAAATAGGCACTAAATACACATTTGATCAAAACTATAATATGATTATAATGAAGAATAGGGAAATTATGGGAAAGATACTATCTTTCATAGGAAATAATAATTTATATTATACATAAACCGCTGGAAAACATTACTTTAAAAATACAGAAAAGAGCAGAAAATGAGTGCCACCAAAGAATACGACTGAGAAATGGGCTAGGTAAAGGTGAGTTGCAATGCTGCAAGATTGTTCCATGGTGTATGTGTGTGTGTGTGTGTGTACATATCTCAGCACTGTCATTTGGTACTAATATTTTGTATATATTAATGTATAAAGGTTTATGTTTATTATTATATTAATGTATAAGGCTTTAGTATGTTGTGTTTTCTAAGGTATGAGTTGGATTACTTTGGTTGTTAATGTTTTCTACAAGGCAGTACTTACAGTGGAAACACTGGGGACATATGCTCTGGACGGGGCTGGATCAGTTCTATATTTCTAGGATTCAATTTGCCAAATGAAGCATGCACCCTTTGTGGAGCAGTTTGTCAGTCATGCAGCTTGATTCTCACACTTGTTCACACATTTCAGAAATAACAGCTCTTCTTTCAACACTAAAATATTTATCTGCCATGTTATTACCCAAGCTTGTACTCCAAAAGGAAGTTAGGACTTTCCTCTTGAACTCAATCCACTTGGGTTCTTAAGAGTGCATCCAAATCCTACCCAGAGGAATCACTAATCCAGTAAAATTTGTTTCTAAGATGAGCAATCTGGTTTCTTATCCTGAAAATACCATGATTAATTTATGTAACTACTGAGAATTATCTTGTGTAATTGGGGCTTCTAAACTGACCTGATGCACTTCATTAGACATGTATTGGGGCATTGCAAACACTGTGGGTAATGTTCTGTGCATCCAATAGACAGATTGATTCATCTCTTAAGGAAATCCAAAATTCAAAAGGCATTAAGCCTTGAAAAATTAGAGAACTTAAGACTAAACTTGGTTGTAAGGTACCTCATTGCAAAGTGGTTCAATGACTTTCCTATGTTCAGCCTAAACCATCTGGATGTTTAGAAAAAGTTTCACCAAAATACTACCATTTCTTTTGTGAAAAAAAATTCTAAGGACTAACCAGGTGGTAAACTATTGATTCTAATTTTGTCTTTCTAGTTGAGTTTTGTGTGGGCAAGATGGAATTTAGTGATCAGCTTGCCAATCCCCATGCAAAGAATGAAAGTGATGTACAAGTTTAAGAATAAACAAACTAATCTGTAAGCACATTCATATCTGAGGTGAAACTAAGGCTAGGGAGAAAAACACAGAGAACTGGGTATAGACTTGAGATATTTTTGAAGACTAGAACAGGTGAATCACCAGTTCAAGTTGTTGGTACTTAGAAGTATTAATCTGATTAATCACTCTACATACAATCAGTTCACAGCAGCTGTGAAGAAGTGGACAATCCAAGCTCCAATGTGGGTGAAACCTTACTTTACTTTATTATTGTTTTTTTCATGCCAGTCTTGCAGTTTTAACTCAGGGTCTTGAGGGGAGGAGGGAGGCTGTCTCTAAGCTTTTTGCTCAAGGCCATCACTCCATCAATTGAACCACAGCTCCACTTTCAGCTTTTTGATGGTTAACTGGAGATAAGTCTTGTTGACTTTCTTGCCTAGACTGGCTTTGAACCATAATCCTCAGATCTCAGCCTCCTGAGTAGCTAGGATTACAGGTGTGAGTCAGCAGCACCTGGCTATACCTAGCCCCTGAGTTTAAGCCCTAGGACTGGCACACAAGAAAAGAAAATTAGCCAGACATCCCCACTTAGCCTTTGTGAACATCAGTTTTTCTTACTTGGACATTGAATATGGTGATCATAATGAAATATCACGTATAAAACACAAGGAAAATATGTTTGATATACACTATTCAGACAATAGCAATTTATAAAGATAAAATAATTCAAGAAGTTAAATACACAAGCTTAATCTTTGGTGCTAGCCCTGAACTCAGGGCCTGGGCACTGTCCCTGAGCTTTTTTACTCAAGGCTAGCACTCTACTACTTGAGCCACTGCTCCACTTCTAGCTTTTTTGATGGGTTAATTGGAGATGAGTCTCATGAACTTCCCTGCCTGGCTACTTTGAATTGTGATCCTCAGATCTCTGCCTCCTGAATAGCTAGTATTATAGGAATGAGCCACCAGCACCCAGCTTAAGCTTGATTGTTATAGTGCCACTAACAAGGTTTTCATACCTTTTCTTAATTATTGGGACCTGCCACACTCTTGCCAGGTGCTGGGCTATTCATGGCATTACAAATTTGGCAACTCAATACCCAAACCTCAGTCAAATTCACTAGTATCTGTTGTCAATGGCAATTTGTAAAGAACTAAATTAATATTTGCTAGTGGAGCCATACAATCTTGACACTCCAACTGAGGTCAGGCAGAATCTCCTAGTGTGATCCCTTGATTTGAGAGAAACAGGAATAAATGAAAGCAAACCATATTGCAAAGAGCCATAGTCTTCTCTAGGAAGTGGGAGGGAGGGCAGGCATACGTCAGCTGAGAGAGCAGGATCATAAATGTGACTGAAGAGTAAGAAAAGACTCCCAGGAGTCATGCTGGAAAAGGATGAGGTAGAGAATATGAAGTCAAGTGGGGATGAATGTATACTTTCCTCAACAAGTTGCTCCCAAAAAGCAGTAACATTCACAGTAAGCCTTACATTCTGGGGACCAAGTCATAGATCTTTTTTCATGACACACAGAGACAGAAGGGAAGAGTTACAAAAAGAACCAATTGTCCCACAGTCACATGGCTTGAAGGAACACTTGGATGTGAGGAGAAGAGTGTCATAGCTGCATAGATGAGAGGGAAAAAGGTACAAGTGAGGGCGTGAAGAATAAACTAGATGCATATGGAAGTACTACAGGGCTCCCACAGGAACTTGAAGGTAGAGAAGTACTTACCAACATATTCAGCTAACAGAATACAAAGCTAAGCAAGTGATCCATCTGAATCATCTCAGGGATTGCTAACTCTACCTATATCTGGATGCTGCTACTTTGGAGATTCTGACTAAGTCTGAGAAAGGAGAAAGAAATGAGTAAGATAAAAAACAATAGGTAATACCCATTATTATGTATTCTATACCTAAAATTGTGCTAAGTATTTTAGCCATGTTAATATATTTTATTCTTCTCCATCTTTCCATAAAGAAGGCACATCTTAAAAAATCACATTTTAAAGTGAGAAATTAAAACAGTTAAGATTAACTAAATTAGGGGGAAATCATAAAGTCAGCAAGTGATGGAAGCCAGGCTAGAGGTTGCCAGCAGAGTTCCAGAGTAGAAGTCCTCAATCATGTTGCCACTGATATATTCTTGTGAGTCAGAACCTCTGGGACAGATGTAGCACATACTAGGGAGTGGAGAGAAAGGAGAAAGGACAGAATGATAGGCATCTATCAAAAGTAGCCCTGGCCAGGTACTGATTGCTCACAGAGATAATCTGAGCGATTCAAAAACCTGAGGTTTGAGGCTCTCAATTCAAAGTCACCTGAGGCAGGTAAGTCCATGAAACTCTTATCACCAATGAACCACCAAAAAGTCACAAGTAAAATGTATGGTTCAACTAGAGTGTTAGCCTTGCGCAAAAATGCTATGGGACTGTATCCAGGCCTTGAATTCAAACCCCAGTACTAGTAGAAAAACAAAGTAACCCTGTGTTTGTGCTCACAAGTCTGGTATCATGGTCTTTCTACCCCAGTGAAAAAGAATTTAAAGCTACTTCATAGTCACAGTGTGATTTGCCAACTACAAACAGAACCAGGGAGTTTCACATACCAAAACTCCCATTCATTCACTCATTTAGAATTATTCATTGAACAATTACTCTGTGCTAGGGACTCTGGCTCTAGGAAGTATATAGTCCTTGCTTTGATGGAAACAGATATATGTATCTTAACTGTGTGACCAAGAACTGTTTGCATGGTAAAATATGACACAAAATATAATGGCACAAAAGAAATGAGCCATCACTTGAACCTCAGGAGTCCACAAAGTGTAAGTATCAGGAAAAGACCCAAGAGAAAAGGAAAACAGGAATGTTCTCGGCTGTCATCTGAGGTCCAGGCTGTGGTGAGATGAGGGGGAAGGAAGGATCAATAAAAACCTGAGAAGATTTCACTGGCAAGGAGGAATCTTAAGAGGAAGAAGAAAAGCAAGTTATAGTCCAGAGAAAGAAGGCTGAGAGTGGGAAATAAAACAGAAACCACCTGTATCAGAGTTGGGAAAACACCTTAACTATCCCAACCCTGTAGTTAGCTCAACATGCTTTCTTAACTATTCTAACTGCTGCAGCTGCCTAGCTTGCCTTCAGGCTATCAACTAAAATAATGACAGGGTTACATTTGGTTTGCTAGCAAAGACAATGGGAAATAGCAACTTTGGGATATGTAACCAGAGCCAAAGACAGAACTGGAATGTTCTCTCTTTGCCAAAGCCTTCATCTGTGCACCTGCCCCCAGCTCTGTTCCTACAACACACGTGAATCATGTGTGGATCCTATTTGTTTCCTAATCTTTATGAACTTGGAAAATGGAATGCATTCAGGAATGAGCACTCTTCTTAGTAGCATTTATTTCATCATTTTGCTGAGTCTTCTGGAAAAAATCACTTTTCCCCCTTGGTTTTTACTTCTGTAAGAAGATGATCTTGGACTAACAACTTGAAAATGTCTGAGTGGGAAGTTCCATATTTTAAACAAAGCTCTGTAAACAACACCAAGCTCTAACCCATAAGACACATCCAAGTTCAGTGGTCTCTGATGGAAAACTTGGGAAATAACGGATAGGTAGGAGGAGGCCACTTCTGGACTCCATGGAATATTTTAGGATCTTTCCATACTGGCTGCTAAGTGAAAGGCAGTGAGGGCTGTCACGTCTGGCTCCTGGGCTGGTGACAGAACAGCTGAACTCAGGAGCAAGTTGGTTTCCTAGCATGAGTCATGGAGTTTGCGTGCAGGAGGTGACTAGTGAAAAACTACTTCTTTTCAATCTGTTCTTGGGCTGTCACAGCTGGAGGGCAGGCATGGGCTGTGATTTTCTACTGGCTTCAAGGGGCTGAGATGCAGGCACTGAGGAGGACATGCAATATCCCCCAAAAACCACAGAGAAAAGTTCCTAAGACTCATAAGTAGAACATCTGGGGGCTTAGAGAGTAACTTGGGAGCCTCAGTGCAGAGGAGATAAGAGGGAGTCCTTGCCCACACTGGAAGCATCTGACAACCCCCCCCTCCCATTTCTATTTAAACCCCACAAAACATTTGCAGGGTTTAAAAGGTCCCATGGAAAGTGAAACAGAGGATGTAGATCTTGCCCACTGACAAGCCAGTGTCAAAGTTTTGAGTTTTCAAACTTTAGTAATATGTTAACTCACTCAAGCTGCCTACTTTGAGAGCCAGTTATAACACCTCCACACCTCCATGTGGGCAAAAGGAAATCCTAATAGAAATGATTTCAATTTTAAAGTATCTTTCAGTTCATACAAATGTCTGAGAATGAATGAACAAGAGAGAGAGAGAGATGGGGGAGAGATTGGGAAGAAGGCAGGTCAAGAGGGAAAACAAGACTAATAAACAGCAAAATTCACATATTAGAAGTCTATAAAATCACAGAAACAGCCAGAGAGAAAAGGGAGATTTTCTCTTTTAGCAGATCAGGTAATTTACAAATAGTTTTTTATAGTTTGCTGCTTAACCTAGAACAACCTAATAAGTTTGCCCTTAGTTGCCATTTATTATAAAACACAAACTCTCACCACCAAGGGAAAAAAAAAAAACTCTACCATCCTTCAGAGGCAAAAGTAGGGTTCTGGGTCCCTTCTTCTGCATTTCTCCTCTGCCTAGAGTCTACACTGTCTCCTCCCCACTCCACCTAACCCCAGTTAACTTCAGCCCCACTGTAATTACGTTGAGTAAATGCATACTGTGGCTATGGAGAAAGCCTGCATAAATCCATAAACAAAATCATCTCACTTTTAAAAAGGAAAGCTAACTGTATAAATAGGAGGGGAGGGGGAACCCTGTTACAACAGTTTAAAAAAGAAAAAAGAAGTCTTACTTGTCCTTAGCGCTTCAGTGAACACAAATCACCGGAGACAGACGCAGGAACTTACAACAATCCAACAGCAGTCTCCAGTTAAAAGTCTCCACCCGCGTTATCCTCTGTTTATTTTTAAACCATTCAAAGAAGGCCGCTCAGGGACAGACTCTAGGTTTTTCCTGCATATTGCAGCAGCAGCAACGACAGAAGCAGCGGCGGCAGCATCAGCAGCAGTAGTGAGGTCTTGCCACGAATCCCGGGCGAATTTGCGGAGACTTGCTGCTGCTCGCTGGGCTGCGGCTCTGTAGTTGCTCTGAGCTTGTAAATACAAGCTCCATGGACAAAGTCCCAAATGACATCACTGGCAGCTGCTTATTGTTGAGTCTTTATTAACTGACTGTCAAAAAGAAAGGAGGGGGTTGAGGGAGCAAGAGTACCTTTTTTGCGGCAAAATCAGCATCTTGGAGAGGATTCCAGTAATAGACACATAAATAATCCTATTGATTCACTTTTTTTGAGAGAGAGAGCTTGGCTTCTCTCAGGTCCGAATAAAAAGGCAGAGCAAAGGGAACCCGGTGCACCGCGCCGATAAACTAAGTGCAGAGTTGTAGGAAAAGTTGCTGGGGCCAGGGACCTTTCTTTCTCACGTTGTTTACCTACATTCTTCAGAGTTTGATGATCCACAAGTGTGTGAATATTAGTTGTGTCTTTACACAGCCTGACCACATTTGCTTTGTGATTTGCCTGATTATCATTCCCCCATGCCCCTTGGTCTTGGGCTGAAACTTCATTTTAAATACCAAAACTTCTCAACTGAAGAGTGCCTCTAGAATCAATACAGAATTTATTTTTTGTCTTTGCAAACAGGCAATTTGTTTGTTTGCTGTGAAGAATGCCTCTAGCTTTTTTTCTGATTCCTAAAATGTTAATAAGTCATAAGTTGCATAGTGCAACTCCTTTACTAACTATAATACTAACTATAAAATTAAATTAATAAAATAGTAAAAGCAGTGATAAAAACAGTAAACTGCTGTTGATAACTAATCTCAAACAACACTACAAATCCCACTCACTTCCAACTATCAAAAAAAAAGTAATCCTCCTGTCTATTTTTCACTCTTTCATTGGCTATCTTCTGTCAGCTGGTTCTTACAGTTTTTATAGTCTTCTCTCCACCCACCCCAGCCCCCACCCAGAGACATTCCACACATCCAGCACCCAGTCTGCTATGAAGCTTCAACACCCGACAGCCACTGTTTTCCCTCCTTGCTCTGGAGTGCTGTAATGATGCTTACTATTTATATTTATTTGCTGCTTTTTATATACTGACTTGTATTTTTAGTGTGTTTTTTAGCCATCTGTGTTCTGTCTCCCAACTCACTTTGGAAAGGTCTATGAGAACACCATCATATTGTGTTGTTTGTTTAGACCCCAGACCCACATCACAGCTATAGTGAATCTGAAATGCATGGGGACAGGGAAGGGTGAGATGAAAGCAGAAGCAGGACAAGGGTAGCACATCCCCGATACTGGGGTATATGTTTAGACTAAGCATTCCTTTTCTGACCTAGGACCACAGGTTCCACATCTCATTACCCACAACCAATGGATGCTTCCCCTCCATGTTTAAAAGTGATTTCCTCAAAGAGCAATTGATTATTAACTTGGTAGGGTCCAAAGACCCTTAAACATGACACTTCCATGAAGAAATCAATACATATCTCAGATGTCACTAACAGGACTTAATGACCTAAATGTTAAGGTAAGTAAATTAGAAGAACTTAAATATTACATTCCTACAAATTGTTCGTTAGGCTCAGCAATTCTACTTCTCCATAGCGATCTCACAATGTGTTTACAAAAGAACCCCAGGATATAAGCCCAAGACTGTCCTTGATAGATAGCATCATTTGTAATCCAATAAGGTAGACATGTCTTAAATATTCATCAAAAATGCTATAACTGTGCATATTCTCACAAGAACAAAAGTGGATGATTGTTCACTGAATTAAAAATACAATGTACTGCCAATTACCAGGGGCTTATGCCTGTAATCCTACCTATTCAGGAGGCTGAGATCTGAAGATCATGGTTCAAAGCCAGCCCAGGCAGAAAAGAACATGAGACCCTTATCTCCCAATAACCACCAGAAAACCAGAAGGGTCGCTGAGGCTCAAAGTGGTAGAGTGTTAACCTTGAGCTGAAGAGCTCAGGGACAGCACCCAGGCCCAGAGTTCAAGCCCCATAACTACCACCACCAACAACAAGTTATATATATAAAATGTGTGTATGTGTGTATTATATATACACATACGTGTATGTATACACACTCATATATATACATATGTATATACACATATATAGTGTACAATGTGGCACACGCTGAGAGGAATTACACAAATTGTAACCTGGGGAAGAAGCAATTTCCACTGTTTTGTGGCTGTTGTTGGTCAGGGGCTTCAATTTGGAGTCTGGGCACAGTTCCTGAGTTCTTTTGCTCAAGGCTAGTGCTGTATTGTTTCAAGCCACAGTACCACTTCTGGTTTTCTGATTATTAATTCGAGATAAAAGACTATCCTGCCTGGGCTGGCTTTGAACCGTGATCCTCAGATCTCAACCTCATGGGTAGGTAGCCAGGGTTACAAATGTGAGCCAACAGTGCCTGGCTCAATTTCTACTTTTCTATGCTTCTCTGTGGCTTGAATTTCATTCTTAATGACCATATTGTATTTTTGTTGTGAAAAATAATAATAATAATAAAGTACGCCATGATTGTACAGCTTCCAGAAAGCATGTTAAGAAATCTAGCTATTCCTTCACCAAATGCCTGACATATACTAGGGCTTAAGAAAGACTTGTCAATTGAATAAATGTTGCTGAGTTCTTCTTGAAAGCCAACAATGTTGTGTGGAAAGGGAAAGAGAGGAAGAAAGGGGGTGGGAGGACTGAGTACTAGGTTTCCTTCCATTCATATTATGTTTAAAAAACAATTTGAAAAGTTCTTAAACTCTGAACACCTTAAGCTATAATAATTAAAGTTAAGTCCTCAGAGCAAAAGTCTTGACCTTTCCCTCTTGCAACTGCTGTTTGACAAATAGAGCTGAGAGGCTAGATAAGTATGAGCTGCTTACCTTTAGCTTGCTAGTTGTTAGCAAGCAGTACAGGGAAAAGCACTAGAGGGAAAACTTGCAGACACACAGGTTTGACCAGCTCCTTGTCAAGGCTGCTCTAACAGAACATGATGGACCCTCCAGAGAGAAGTAAGCAAAGTCTGCCCCCACAGTCTGCAGTACCTTATTAAGGAGTGACTTGGACTTTCTCAAGTGCCTCTGTAATGGATGATATAATATTATAGAATGTATGGCAAAAGCCAAACGTTGGATGTTCTGTTTTTCTTTACAAAGAAAAACAAGGAAAAGATTGGCTGCAAATTTCTATAATAGTAAGGTAAGTATTTCAAAGCACTGTTTCTCTTTCTCTAGAGAAAGCACACTGGAATCTTATTTCACAGTGAAAAGATATCTTATGTTTCTAATACTTCCCAAACCAGGGAAGAAGAATGTCCATATTTCTTGCATGTTGTTATACTTTATGGGACACATGGTACTTGTACCTAATACAAGGCCTCAGGTTCCAATGACAGGAATCTAGGCCTAGACTTTCTTTAACTATGTACTTAGGCCCACAGAGTGTGATATGATTCATACTTTCTCATGTAAGAGTTAAGTACAAATACTTGACTGACTTGACTAACAATTTGGTGTAGGAGAAAGGTGAGAGCATATGGGGGACAGATTGTATTCCCTGCAGTCTCTTCCTGCCACACGAGCACCAGTGATGCTACCAAAATCACTTTCACCTGCTGACACATTTGGTCCTGCCCTCCTGTCTCCTAGGCTGGTCTCAGGTGGTATGTCCTATCCTCCAGTCCTGCCCTCACTAGCCATGAATTGACAGGCAGTGAGACTTCAGGCAGATGGCCATCTCTTTACCTGTTCATTTCCTTTTCCAAGTGTTACAATGTATTCTCACTTGAAGAGTTTCTGTCTGGAAAATTCCTAAAGTCACTGATGTTAATCATATCCACATGACATGAAACACAAACGTTGCTGCTTCCTGGTGACAATCTTGTATTAAAAGAGACCTACCAAGACCACTCTTAGGGATTCAATGTATACCTGTAGAACATGATTTCCCCCTCAACACATCTGTTCCCTCATTCCCAAGGACAAGCAGAATGGCCATTTCCTAAGTGTTTGAATTGTTAATAATAGTATTTCAGTGAGTTATATTATTTTCATTACTTTTCCTTCTCAAGAGAGGGAACTAAACTCCAATGAGATACTTTATATATGTCATTTAAATATATTGACACAAATAGCTAGGGTGGTACAGCCACCAGCACTTCATCTCAGAATTTCCTGACCCCTATGTCCCAGGGAGCTCTACCTTCCTCTGATGATTGTAAATATTAAAATACTGGGTATAGCTAGGCACTAGAGGCTCACACTTAAATCATTGCTATTCAGGAAACTGAGAACAGAGGATCTTGGTTTGAATCCAACCAGGACAGGGAAGTCCATGAGACTCTTAACTCCAATAACCAACCAAGAAATCAGAAGTAGAGCTGTAGCTCAAGTGATAGAGCGCTAGCCTTGAGCAAAAATCCTAAGGGACGGCACACAGGCTCAGAGTTTAAGCTCTAGGACCAGCAAAATGAATAAATAAATAATAGCTCAATGCAGTGACTCATGCCTGTAATACCAGGAGGATAGGAAAGGTCATGATTCAAAGCCAGCCTAGGCAAAATCCAAGTGAGATCCTCTCTCAACTAATAGCTAAGCATGGGATTTTATTCTTGTTATCCCAACTAAGCAGGGAGAAAGAAGATCACCATCCAAGTAGTATACCTAGGAAAAATGTAAGACCTTATACCAAACAAAAATACCAAAAACAAAACTGGCTGGGGATATAGCTCAAGTGGTAGAGCATCTGTTTAGCAAGTACAAGGCCCTCAGTTCAACTCCCAGTATTGTCTTCCTACCCCTTTCAAAAGAAAGTAAACAAAGTTGATATAGCAATATGAACAGTAAACCAAAAGTAGAAGCAGGAGGTCATCAATTTTTCCACCAAGTCCTGATTGTAAATAAAGATATGGCACTAGCTACTTAACAGATATTTAAATTTCAACTCTAAATGAATCTGACTTCTGCTCCTTCCCATAATCTGGCCTCTCTGCTGAGCTCTTCCCAAAGGAGATAGCCCACAGGCTTCAAGTACAGGTGAAAAGAGAATGTGATTAAGGCTCAGTGCCAGAACATGTTCATGGAGGAAAATCCATATGCCTTTTAAGATGGGCAATATCCAACCATGAAGAGAAAAGATTGGAAAGTGTGTTTTTAAATGTGTTTACCACCTTCTCCCCTTTACACCAAAAGCCCCCAGTATCTACATTTCCTACGTTTCTATCTCCGTTTTTCTAGAGAGAATAGTTCTACTAGGGCTTACAAGACTGACAATGGCTGTCAGAATTAAGAAGCTAAGAAGAATTTACCAAGGATAGCAGAGTAGTGCCAAAAGTGTTCAACAAATACATTAATAGGGCTTTAAGAAAGAGATCTCTGAGAATTTGCATATTAACAACAGAGTTCACCTCATTCTCATGCAGATACATAAATATGGCCTTCATACTATATATTAAGAAGTATTGATAATGAAAAAGAAATTAGTCTATTGGCAAATACTGATATAAAAAAATCAGGTGAGGGCTGGGGATATGGCTCAGCAGAAGGGCGCCTGCCTGGCGAGCGTAAGGCCCCGAGTTCGGTTCCCAGCTCTGGGAAAGCAAAAAAAACCAACAAAACACACACACAAAAAAAAAACATGCAATTTTGAAAAGACAAAAGAGGTGTTACATTGATAGCCTCAAATCCATATGGGCGGGCATAAGGATAATTGTAAGCACATATCACTCCATCCCTCATACATAAATCAAACAAAAATAAGGCCAAACTGTAAAGTAAGTATTAAAACTTTGAACAATTCAGATTACTCCCCTAATGATGCATTTCACAATGTATCAAATGTCAGGTTATATGTGCCTTTTCCCTATCATTCAAGAAATGGAGAAATGAGGGCTGCTCACTGGTACCCTCAAAACTAATGGCATGTGAATACTAACTGGACGTCAAAGACTTTAGGAGAGATGATAAGGAGGTAGAAAATTAGATGTAAATTTAACTTACTTTGACAATCTGCTTGGGATCTAAAGATTCTCTTAAAAAACAACAACAGCAACAACAACAAACATGTGTTCTCCCCTCATCTATTTGCTTCTTCATCTGGTACAGCAGGCTCTGGCCCTGAGGTACAGTGAGGGTTAATGCTCCTAAAACACTGCAAGGTTCTTGATGAAAGGCCCGATGTAAGTATAAAGTATCACCATGAAGTTGGAGGATTTTATTTCAGCCTCCTCTTTGTGTTGTTGACAGTGCATACTGTGAGTTTGACATTTTTAACTACTTTGCTTGCCCCAAATAAAAAGGGCTGGGAAACGGGAAGTGGGAAAGGAAAAGTGGGGGGGAGGGGATATAATCTTCAATTTTACAGAAATCGAATGCACAGCATTGAAGTCCCATTTGTGAGCCAGAGTCCCATAATGCTAACTTCAAGGATTTATGTAAATTCGTTAGACTACATGATGCAAGTTACATTCCTTTTAACCTGAGAACAGAGTCTGCCTGAAACCAGAGCCTGGGGGAGGTCACAAGGGATATAACTGTATATCAATTGAGAAAGCAACTAATTTTGTGGCCCTTGACAGTCTAAAAAAGACTCTGAGTTCGATTTTCACCAGATACAGGGAGGCCATTAAAAACTAGCGATAACGCTCCAAAGAAAGGAAGATGGGGCCAGCCACTGACATTTCCCTGGGAGAGGCCCTCTCATTGTGTTATTAGTGACTTCAGTATAGCCTGCTCTGAATGGAATTGACAGTCAGTGCACCACAGTTCCTGAAGCTCTTGGAGGCTCTGGGGCACAATGGCCCCTGATCTCACCAGCTCACAATAGTCCCTGACAACCGCCTGAAATGGGAAGAGGAACTCCCAGCTGATAACATCCTAAGATGCCCCAGGGAGGAGGCAGGATGCTCTGACTTTCCCAAGGATCGCCAGGAGCCAGATGCCTCTGCCTGCATTTGCTCAAATGGCCAGCAGGGTCCTGGGCCGCTCAGCCAGCTCCTTTCATACTGACAAAGCCTCTTAAGTTAAAAGGACAAAAGTAGGGGTAGTGGGAGGGAAAAGCAGGTCAGAGGTCTGCTAGTGTGGGCTAAAGGAGGGCCATGGCTTCTTTATTTTCTTTTCTTGGAAAGAAAACTCTCTCTCTCTCTCTCTCTCTCTCTCTCTCTCTCTCTCTCTCTCTCTCTCTCTCTCTCTCTCTCCCCATCTCCTAATAATTTAATTTCTAAAAGCTCTTTATTTTTATGCAAATATTCTAAAAGGGTACTGTAGAAAAGGGGATCCTAGGAGAGCAACATAGGCTTTTCTAAACCAGACAGCCTAGAAAGTCAACAGAAATGACTGGAATGGGCAGGAGGATCAGAAATTACTAAATGTACCTGTCCAAGCATGGGGTTGATGAACCATAGACAAAGCAAGGCTGAGCTAACTGCCCTTCATGGACTTTCCCACAAGACAAAGGCTGCTGTCTCTTTTGGTCCTTCTCTTTCTTTTCCTTCTTCAGCAGGCCCTCTCTCAAGCTATTTGTTAAATGCAAATGATCATTTTTGCCTTGTACTCTAACGTGTAATCAACATCATGTAACAACAGTAAAAAGTACTTCGGGAGTCCAGGGACATGATACATATTTGTATACCAAATGTCACATGAATGTCAGGTCTACAATAACCCATTAATCTTTGAAATCACTATTTTAATTTAATATTGAACTTGTTCCTTCATTCACTAAATATATAAAAAATGTTTACAGTTTATAGAACAAATTATCAATGAGAACCTACTATACTCCAAGCTTTATTTCCCACTTTGCCCTTAGGAATATTTAAGAATCTAAGCAGTTATAAATATTCATGGAACATTCTGTAGGTATCTACTAATTGGCATATGCAGTGAAAAAAACATTGAAATCTTTCATCCTAGTTTTTGATCAAAATAAATTCAAGTGTGGGGGCCATTTTCTAAGGATAAGAGGTAGTGACTGTATGTTAGAACTAGAAAACTTAAACCAACTAAAAATAAAATGCAGTAAATTGAATGTGATAGACCTAGCCTCTTGGACACAAAAACGTGTTATCATTTAGAATCCAGTTTATTTATAGAAACATAATTGTTAACTGAGTTCAACCATGATTGACATGATATCTGCAAGTTCAAAGGTTATAGCATTATGCAGTGTATCATAGGGCCTTGCCTAATCAGAACTTGTTCTCATTGCTACTTAAAAATGAGATCAGTTTTCACCAAAATCTTTGGGTCTTGGCTGGACTGGTTAAAATCTCTAGATATAAATTCCTACAAATAGGTAACCACCCACCTCCAACATTAAACTTCTATACAAGCATACAATCCCTAGGAGAGATTCCTCTGCTCTAAGAGTGGCATTGCAGTATAGGCCCAAGGTAATGTTTGTGGTGTATAGCTTCTCACCAATTTTGGTTCTAGGGATTGCAGAACCTACAGCACCTCGATGGTGAGAGAAAAGGAAAAGAGGAAAGAAGGTAAAAGGATGGGAAAAAAAAAGTAGGAAAGAAGAAGGGAGGGAGGGAGGAATGGAGAAATAAGGAAGGAAGGAAGGAAGGAAGGAAGGAAGGAAAAGGGAAAGAGGGAGGGAGGAAGAGAGGGAGGGAGGGAAGCCAGCAGGGAGGCAGGCAGGCAGGCAAGAAGAACCCAAAATCAATGAAATGAGGGCATGATTACAGAGAGTAACCACATTAGGGATTAGTACAGGAGCATGCTAGCCTAGACTGAACACATTGGCTCAGCACCTGACCATGATCTATAACACTGTAAATGTTTGGGTGCACAATGTTTAGTTCTGTTTTGCCTCCTCACTTTATTTCCAACTTTGCCCTTCTTTCCCTGCCCTTAGCAACTTGTTTCAAATAATTTTCTCTTTTAATTCACTGCCCTTGTGTTCAAGTTTCTTTTGATCTATATTTATTAGCTGTCGAGTACATGTGAAGCTTAGCAGGAACCATCAATAATGTGTCTGCTTCCTGTCACTTCTAACTACATGGAAAGGCATCCCCTCATGATTTTCAAACCCTCTACCCATCCATTATTTCATGCTTTCAGTTGTGACCCTGAGAACTGCCTGCAAAAAGCCTTCGTAGCAACCCACCTAGGATGACCCAGGGCTCCCAATGAAAGCCAAGCATCCTGGGAAATCCTAAGCAAACCACAAGGGCTGGCCACCCCACCCCCTCCCTGTCTCTTCCCACTACAGTTTCTATTAGCAACTTCCCAAAACCGTAAAAAATAAGTAGATAAAAAGAAAAAGTGAAATAAACAGAGAAGAGAAGGAAACAAATGGGGAACTTAGTTTCTATACAATACCATGAAAATGCCTCTAACAGCCCCTCCCCAGTAAATTCTTCCTGGTCTCCTTAATTCCATGTTCAATCTTCTCCACTTCCTAGAGTAATATAAAGTTCTACTCTATTCTTTCGTTTCCATCTGTCTTGTCACCCTTCCTTCCCTCAGCATTGGCACTTATCCTTGAGGAACTCTGCTATTGTTACTCCATGCCTTCCTGCAGAAAGCATTTAGGACAAACTATGAAGTCTGCAAAGCACCACATGTTGAAGCTTCCTGGGACATTTCTGTATTTTAGTCTGCAACTTTCCAAGTAGAGAACACAGATACATGGTGCTCAGATCTCTTTAGGGAGCAAAGAATTCCCATTGTCAGCTCTCATAAGATTTGCCTTTCCTGAAAGTCTGTTCTTATGAAAGTAGCCACATCCACTCAATAATGGACAGAGGAATAAAAAACTAGAAAATTCTGAATTGACTCAATTCACTCTGGTGGGCCATGTAATTTAGTGAGATTCTGAAGGGGCCCACATAGTTCACCTTTTCCTAAATCCAGGCCAGATTCCTCTACTTCCTTTTATGGATGTTTCATCTTAACCAATACCTTGTAATATCCTTAATCTGTAAACATGCAAATGTCATCAGAGTGTTCCTTCTAGAGAAACCAAGTATATCATGACCTCAAATGTAGAGGACTTAACTATAAAAGGAATTAATGCCTTCTCCAGGGTCCCCAATAGTAGCTGCTTTCTTAGACAGCTAGGACACTGAAATAAGTGGAAATGAAGTAAGTAATTCAAATCTGGAAGACGATAGGACATGCAGTGCAAAAGACATCCAGTGGAGAATTCAAGAGACATGCACACTTAATGAAGGGCAGAATAGCAGTTTTAAAATAAAATACATAAAGCTAAGTCAGGTACTGGTGACTCACACATGTAATCTTAGCTACTCAGAAGACTGACATCTGAGGATCATGGTTCAAAACCAGCCTGCTTATCACCAATTAGCCAGAAAAAAGCTGGACTTTGCCCAGCCTCAATCCTTTCTTCATAAGGTAAGAGGACAGTTTAGAATTAGAAGCCCAAGTTGGCAAGTAAAATCAGGTAAGTGGGCATTTCTGGCCAGAGTAACAAAATTAGATGTGTAAATGTATAGTGGTCTTGACAGAAACAAGAAATAAAATAATAAAGCCAGGTACTGGTGGTTCATACCTGTAATCCTATCTACTCAGAGGGCTGAGACATGAAGATCAAGGTTCAAAGCCAACCTATGCAGGAAAGTCCCATGAGACTCATATCTCCAATTAACTGTCAGAAAACCAGAGTGGAGAGGTAGCTTAAAGTGGTAGAGAGAAAGCCTTGAGCAAGAGAGCTCAGGGACAGTAACAAGGGCCTAGGTTCAAGTTCCATAACTACTAAAAAATAAAATAGCCTCAGTGCAATAAAAACAAGTGATAAATAAGACTCCTGTCTTCATCTAATTCATGTCAATCACCAGGGCCCTCCATCATCAATAGTGAAATAGGAAACATAATCAGTATTTTGACATCATTTCTTTCTCCACAAATTAAAAAATCCTGTGATAAACTGAGATCTATCCTGTCTCAATTTCAATGCAAATATCCTTGTGGGTAAAACATATATACATTCATACCTGGTACTAGTTGTATATATGTATACATACATATCCATACCATTCTGTCCCCAATTTTAGTTTCAGTGTGAGAACATAGTCACCTAAATTCCCCCAAAATAAAATAGAAAATGAACACACTGAGTGTCTTTGGCTCCCCCACTTGTCAGCACCAAAATATAGAGATGAAATTGCTTTCCTTTCATGTTACAGAATATTGTGTGGCAGGGAACTAGATAAACCAATGAGCCCACTTTGGGCATAGCAAATCCAAAGGTGTGAGGCCAGCCCTGGATCTCATTTCTGATACTCAGGAGGCCACTGACTTGCAGCTTCCCCTTAGGAATTGTTTGTTCACCCCTGAATTACCACTAAGCTGGGTTAACTCAGTTTACTGCTGCTTCTTGGAGATGAATTTTGAAACTCCACTCTACCTCCTGCCTCTCTGCAGGAGAAAATAGAAAAAGATGAAGATAAATACTTCTTTCAAAAGTCCTACATTACAAATTATTCATACTCCAAGTCTTTGGTCAAGGAAGATTTAAATTCCTGTACCTCTGTTTCTCTGAGTTTTGTGTATTATTCAGATGACTGTAGAAATTGAACGCTAGGCTAGAGGCATAGAAGGGAAAGCAGCTATTTTCTCTTTTACCATGGAAACCCCCTACACCATGGGGTGCTAAGAAGAAATGAACAGCTTTAATAACTTCAGGGGACAGCTGCCTCTACCTAGCCAGCATAATGGGGTTATGGTACAACATAAATCATGGGTGCCCAATGCAGGCTATCTCTTGAGGACTCAGGGAAACTGATTCCAATTCACATGGTTTATTCCCTAGGCTAATTAAGCGTTAATCACCTCTGGGTCCCTTGTGGGACAGAAGCCCTCCTAAGTAAGGAATATTTGTCAATGGACTTTGGTGTTACCTATGGTGCATACACCCTAAAAACAAAATCACACTATCAAAGAAAATTATCTTCTAGACACCAGTGATTTACACCTGTAATCCTAGCTACTTAAGAGGCTGAGAGCAGAAGGATAAAGGTTCAAGGCCACACCCAGGCAGAAAATTTTGTAAGATTCTATCTAAAAACTAACCAAAAACAAACAAACAAACAAATAAGCTGGAGATGTGGCTCAACTTATGAAGTGCTATGCTAGCAGGTCTCAAGACCCTGAGTTCAAATCCCAGGGCTGCAAAAAAGAAAAACAAAGATAAGGCAATTGTCCTTACTTTAAAAAAAAGAAATTTTATTGTCAAACTGATGTACAGAGAGGTTACAGTTTCATACGTTAAGCATTGGATACATTTCTTGTACTGTTTGTTACCTCCTCCCTCATTGCCCTCTCCCCTCTCCCCCAATTGTAATTACTTTTTAAGATCATATCTTGCTCATACATAGTGATATATGACCTACTTATGACATGTAACCAAACTCTCTTCCTTTCTCTTTTTCTTATCCTACTTCTTCCCTCCCTTTTTCCAATGTTTGAAAACAAATATTTAAAACTAAACAGCTATTTTCAATCAGTTATTAAAAAGTTCAACTGGTATCCTATTTCATTCTCTTCTAACCTTGTCTTGCCATTCTTCTAATATGATTTAAATAAAGAAGAACTTACTAATATCTACCTTAGTCCCTAACACTCCCTTTATTCAGAGCTGTTTCTGAAAGAATGACCTCATTGCAAATTAATCCTCCACTGCTCCTAAAATAAATCTGTATTGAATGACGACATTTGTTTCCAACCCTTCAATATGAGTTTAAAACAATTTCTAAAGTAAACTTGGGAAGGAAATGTCTCAAATGCATTTGGATCTCCAGTGAATAACATCAAAATGCTTTACACTAGTAAGACTTAGCTAGCAATGATTATATCTAATTGGACGTCTGCACCTCTTCCTTTCCCAGTCCAGTCTATTTCCTGTTGGAGGAATTATTCTTATGAAAACTGACCCTTTTTGCACTAGTACTCTGGATCCTGCAGGTCACACTGTTCACTGGATGGAATCTCATCGGCTGTCCTAAGGCCCAGGTGTCAGGTTGGGACACATACAGTCCTGGGTCCTTGGCAAGCCAACTGATAGGTTCCTCCAACAGCTGCAGTGGCAAGGCCAAACTTCCAGGTGATTAAATAATCCTGCTTTCTGGCCAACTCATGTTTTTGGATTGAAGCCATTTCCCTGGAACAGAGCTGAACCAAACACATTGTCATGCTTGCTCACTACAGCTCAGTGTCTGGGTGGTTGAGATATTCCTCCTTAAAATTGTCCCTTTTTCTTACCCAGGCCCCTCTCTCCTGGAGTTAGCAGAGATGTACTCCTGGAAATATAAGAACCTCCCTTCTTCTAAAACAAGGCTGACATGCCACTTCCCTTCGTAAATAACTGTTAAATTTGATGGCTCTGTTTTTGAAAAGCAGAGGCTGTTTCTAATACTGGCTAGAAAACATTTCTTTCTTAAGATATCGGGCATGCCCATGCAATATATAGTCAACATGTGTGCGCCAGGTGAAGATATGGATCAAGAAGAGAGGTAGATATTCCGATGTGTTTACATATTTTAAAGACATGACACCATGTCCTGGAGAAATACTAAAAAGACTGGCTTCTGGTGAAGCTTAATGCTTTTGATATGCAAATATCAATGGCCTCCCAGGAAGAAAAGCAAAATCTACAGCAGGTGATATTTAATTTTTGTTGTAAAATTGCTGCAGGGGGTGGTGTGTGTGGGCTATAGACCAGTAGTCTTTAAAATGTGGTGAGACTCTTCCATATCAGCATAAATGCCAAATTTCAACCCAACCTTATACATACTATGTCAGAAACTCTGTGGGTGGAGCTCAATAACTGTTCAGTCATCCTATCACTCATGGAGATTCTACTGCTTGCTAAAGTTTGGAAACTACTATTTTTGCTGAACATGAAGCTTCATATGCAATCTACTTGGAAGAATACAAGCGTTGCTCTGGAGAAATCTGCATGCATGCTTTGAATAATCACTCCAAAATAATTCACTCTGAATTCCGCTAGATCTAATTCATGCCACTACTGTTATCTCCTAAAAGATGTTTCTACCAGATGTCCAATTCCCTGCCCCCCACAATTATAATATCCCCTCAACACACTGCAGTAATTAGCCAGTGATTTGCTGTAACATGTGCAACTCTGCAGATATTCAACCATACGACTCGCTATTAAATTCCTCCCCAAATCTGTCCAGAGGACAAACACAGTAGTCCCTTTTCACAAGTGGGAAAAGCCTAACTTGACAATTGTTATTTCCAATCACACAGAATATGAATAGTTCTGGATTTATCTTTGTTATGAGTGAGCAACATATTTCCAGTCTCCTGTTCCAGTCAGCCCTAATATGCAAGAAATCTTGACTTTCTGAACTCCATTCAGCCTTTACCTAGCCAGGTAAAACGTTAGTTGGATCTATCAGTTTTTGTTCAAGATGTCTCCAGCCAACAAATAAAAAACTCTTCTCAGATAAAATCATCCTGCAGAACAGAATTTGTGATGATGCGCAGTGTTTATGAGGCCTGAATGGCATGGGCATCTTCGCCCAACACGAACAGGAATTAAAACTGGTACAACTTTGTGGAAAGAAATTTGGCATAGTATTTGGCTTAGTAATTACCCTTCTTGGAATTGGCCAAAAGGAAGTAGAACAGATTTTTTTTAAAGAATAACATATTAGGAAGTTCTCCATGTATTTTTTTATCTGTATTTTAAATAAAAGTGTTTAAGCTAGCTCTCCCATAAGCTGTACTACAATTTATGCATTGATTAGTAAAAATTTTAGTATGTTATTTAATAAGAATTGCAAGATAAACTCAAGTGAAAATAGCAAGTATAAATTTTATAAATAGCAAGCTCTCGTTTTTCTTAAATGTGAGTTAAAAATATACATACTCATAATATATTTGTCTTTATGCCCAGACAGACACATTGAAAGTGATCAAAAGGAGTGATAATTTAGGATGCTTGTGTATGTGAAAATGGGAATTTAAGAATAACTTTCACAAAATTTCTCTTGTGTATTACTTTCTTACATAGAGAGAAATATTTTCCATAAGAGATGTGGTTACCATCTTAATAAACACATATGAAGGTCAGGCTTGTCTGAGTCAAACCTGGTCTTTACACAGTTAAACCTATTTCTTATAGTTTAAATGCTTTGATGCACGTGTTTACTCTTTTGTAGTGATCATCATAAAATAAAATTTTGTCATGGATCATAGGCCAATTTCACCTGGATTTTGTTAAAGTATTTTAAGAAACTGGCGATATAAAATTATCATTACTGAGTGCATATTATGCTTTAGGCATGTGCCAATTATTTCTCAGGGTTTTTTTTCCCCATCTTTTCTACAACAACAACTCTATAAGCTCTAAACTCTATTCACTCCATTTTACAAATAATGAAACTGACACTTGCAGATTAATTATCTGCTCTGTACCACAGAAAGTACCAAGGTCAGAATTCAAACCATCTGCTCAACTACAAAGTCTGCACGCACCTCACTTTCTCCATTCTGAAATATTTCTAGAGGAATAGATCCCCCCAGCTCCTTTCATCTCTCACACTGGCATTTAACTGACATGTTTTGGCATAAATAATGTTTTGGCATAATGCTCATCATTAAAAAATGAATAGTGAGAACAAGTGCTACTGGTCCTAAGAGCCTGGGATTGAGTACGTGCAGATATTAGAGATAATGGGCAGATCTTGAGTTTCCTCCTTAACATTTTTAGCCTAAATCTCATTAAGAGCTGAAGCTTTCAATAGTAAATGTGCATTCAGTTACAATTAACTCAAACCCTTAGTAGGGCCTCATTAAATACTTAAGCATTAATGACCAATTTAAGCCAAGTGTTCTCCAGATACCTAAAGGCCTGTGCCTCAGAAAGATCCCGCACCTGCCAACACAAGCACTATGTGATTGGCCAGCCAACAATGCTTTCACTGAATTTTCAGTCCCTTCCATTCTTTCTGCTTCCAATTCCAGGCTAGTTCCCAAGCTCCTCTGTGCTTGACTTGTGATCTAGCTCCTCTCACTCATCCATCCATTAGCCCTCATACTTGATGCTAGTAATTTACCTTTGCCTCACTTTGTCTTTTTCTACTGTCATTCTTATTCTTGGGTCAAAAATTATCATGTCAATTTCAGACAAAGTGTTACCATATTGCTCCTTTAGGATAATGCTCCCAGTGGGTTCCCATCCAGTGAAGGGGAACCAGATTATCTTAAAAAAAAATCTTTTTGCCAGTACTTGGTATTGAACTCAAGGCCTAGGCACTGTCCCTTAGCTTTCTTGGTCAAGGCTGGTACTCTACTACTTGAGCCACATCTCCACTTCTGACATTTTAGTGGTTAATTAAGATAACCACAGACTTTCTTTTCTGTCCTGGCTTTGAAATTCATCCTTATATCTCAACCTCCTGAGTAGCTAGGGTTATAGTTACCAGCTCCTGGCCAGATATTTCCATCTCAATGCAAAGCAATGGGGAAAGAATGTTTGTTAACCCATAACCAATTCACCTCTTAAATTCACAATGGTAATAAGACCAAATGGTGGCTAGATTGACTTAAGAGACCTGGATCAAACTAAGTTGACACTTAGATCTATTTTAATACATTTAATACACACATACACACACACACAAACACACACATTGGCATCACAAAGAAAGAGGAAGGTGGAGACCCTAGGTACTTGTAGTTGGGTAGAGGCTATGATAAACTGCAAGCACAGATCTCGACATAGCCATTAAGATCCATAGTTTCTGAACAGTTATTAGGTAATAAGAGAGATGTGTAGCCAGCACACACTATCCGACTTGGATAATCAATCCTTTGGCCTCAAATAATTGAACAATCAAAACTTGAATTCAGAGTAAACAGGTAAAGGCACTCATATTAGGAGCATACCCTTGCCCTAGTCTATCGGGCTGATATACCTCCAATACCTCTGAAGTGTCTCCTCCTCGCAGCATGAAGCAACAGAATGATACAATTCTAACTACCATATAAGTCATCATATTTTTAAAGAATAAGCAGTGAGTAAGAACAAGAGCTGAGGAGTCAGATTGCCTGGTTTAGAATCCTGGCTCCACTATTTACAAGCCAAGTAATCATGGGTAAGTTACTTAATCATGCCTCAGATCTATAAAATGGGCAGCCTAATGGTGCCCCTATCTCATGCCATTCTTGTAAATTACATAGAACAATGCCTGGCATATGACAAAGGCAATGCATGACTGAATAATCATCGTGTGAACAACTGAATTCTCTCAAGTCCACTTTTGCAACACACACACAGTTAGACAGTAGATGTTGGAATGGAAAAATCTAGAACCAATTACATCTTTCGGGGAGGCACAGTGATGCAACTGACAGAAATATAGGTAAACTCTGGATACACAGCCTGTGCTGGAAGAGGAAGATTAAAAGTCTTTGAGGTGGCAGAGGAGTATCATGAGCTTGAAATTTTGTTCCAGTGTTAACAAATGCAATAACACAAGGTAAACTTGAGTCCCAAGCATCTTTCTTACACCACAGGGATAGAGTTTTTCCCTTTATCTCCTTTTCAGTATCTGCCCTGGTGTTATTCTTATTTTAAAACATCACATCAGCAGCATCCAAGCCAAACCACTCTTTCTGCTCAGAATTCCCATGCTGGAAAATTGCTTTTTCCTCCATGACCCTAAACAAACACCAGCATTTCAGAGAAGCCAGTCTGATTTGAGAAATTTAATTAATTCACAGAATAGTAAGTGTGATTTATCATCATATTTGTATTTAAACCCTTATCTTTTATTTATTCATTTATTGTCAAAGTAATGTACAGAGGGGTTACAGTTTCATATGAAAGGCAGTGAATACAGTTCTTATCAAACTTGTTACCTCCTCCCTCATTTTTCTTCCCCCCTCCCTAATTCCCACCTCCTGTGTTGTACAATTGGTTTACAGAATATTGTCTTTTTAAGTACTGCTGTTGCATTGGTTCACCTTTTACACTTTGTCTCTCCATTTTTATGTTCTCCTTCACTTCACTGGTTCCGATAAACATATATAAAATACCCAGGATACCAAAAATCAGTTACAGTGACATCAGGGGTAAAACCATAGGGAAGAAAGACAAAAGAAAAAGGCATAATTTCCCATGATACATTGAAAATAATAACATGATAAACCACTTATTTCCATAGCTTGGAGTTCATTTCACTTTGCATCCTCTTATGTGTTCAAATGTATGTAGCTATTGAGCTGCTGTGATCTTCTGCTAGGACTATCCTAGACATGTACCAATTGCAACCAATAAGGAAAACCATAGAGTCTATGTTTCTTTGGGTCTGGCTCACTTCACTTAGTATGATTTTTTTCCAAGTCTTTCCATTTCCTTACCAATGGGGCAATGCCATTCTTTTTGATAGAAGCATAAAATTCCATTGTGAAAAATGTATCACATTTTCTTGATCCATTCATCTACTGAGGGGCATCTGGGTTGGTTCCATATTTTAGTGATGGTAAATTATGCTGTGATGAACACAGTTGTACTGGTAGGTTTAGTGTGATCATGCTTTTAATCTTTGGGTAAATCCCTAAAAGTGAGGTTGCTGGGTCATAGGGGAGCTCTATGTTTAGCCTTTAAAGGAACCTCAACACTGGTTTCCAGTGGTTGAACAGGTTTACACTCCCACCAACAGTATAGTAAGGCTCCCTTTTGGCCACATCCCCACCAACATCTGTTGTTATTAGTTTGCTTGATAATGGACTTTTTGCTGGGGTGAGGTGGAATCTCAGTGTTGTTTTGATTTGCATTTCTTTTATGGCCAGTGATATAGAGCACTTCTTCATGTGTCTCTTGGCCATTCTCATTTCCTCTTCAGAGAAGTCTTTTTTTAGGTCTTTAGCCCATTTTTTGAGGGTGCAGTTGGTTCTTTAAGGATTTGTTTTGGAGGAATTTTATTTTTTGAGTTCTACATGTTTTTTAGATGTGAGGCCCTTGTCTGTTGTATGGCCAGTGAAGATCTTCTCCCAATTTGAGGGCTTTCTATTTATCTTGCAAGCTATGCCCTTTGCTGTGCAGAAGCTCTGCAGTTTGATGTGATATAATCCCATTTACCTAACCTTTCTTTGATTTGTTGTGTTTCTGAGCCTTTTTTAATCAAATTTCTTCCTGTGCAAGTAGCCTAAATGTTTCTCCTATTCCTTCCTGCAATGTTTTCAGGGTATCTGCTTTTACCTCCAGGTCTTTGATCCATTTGGACTTGATTATGGTGCAGGGTGATATATAAGGATCTAGCTTTAGTTTATTAGAGGTTTTGAACCAGTTTTGCCAGCACCATTTTTTGAAGATGCTATCTTTCTTCCACACAGGTATTTTTTAGCTCCTTTATCAAAGATTAAATGGTCATAGGTCTGAGGTTTCATTTCTGGGTCTTCAGTTCTAGTCCATTAGTCCTCAGGCCTGTTCTTGTGCCAATTACAAGCTGTTTGTTATTTTAAAAATTTTATTTACTACTATAGATTTTCAATAGTTTGAAGTTTGGTATTGATATTCCTCCAGCACTGTTTTCCAGAATTGTTTTTACTAGTTGAGGTCTTTTATTGTTCCATATGAATTTTTGGATTGTTTCCTCTATTTCATTAAAGAATGGTGTTGGGATATTGGTGGGTATTGCATTGAATCTGTAGATAGCCTTTGGCAGTATTGCCATTTTCATGGTGTTAATCCTTCCAATCCAGAAGCATGGGAGGTTTTTCCATTTCCTTAGTTCTGCCTTAATTTCCTTTTTCAAGTTTTTAAAGTTAAAACTTTATCTTATATAAATATCGTCTAGTCCCTCAATACAGTGTTTTCTAAATCATGGTTTGTAACCCATTAGGAGTTTAATGAGTCGCAGCAAGCATTTTATTAATAAGAGAAAATATAAAAAATAGAAAAAATAAGAGAAAGGGAACAAAAATATTAAATGCCATGCAGAAAGTACTGTTTATACACACACACACACACACACACACACACACACACACACACACACACACTGAACTGTGTCATAATATAAAATGTTTTTCATACTGCCCATGATCAGAAAGTTCAAGAATTAAGGCTGGGGCTGGGAATATGGCCTAGTGGTAAAGTGCTCGTCTCATATACATGAAGCCCTGGGTTCGATTCTTCAGCACCACATATATAGAAAAAGCCAGAAGTGGTGTTATGGTTCAAGTCACCGAGAGCTAGCCTTGAGCAAAAAGAAGCCAGGGACAGTGCTCAGGTCCTGAGTTCAAGCCCCAGGACTGGCAACAAAAACAAAACAAAAAAAGAGGGCTGGGGATATAGCCTAGTGGCAAGAGTGCCTGCCTCGGATACACGAGGCCCTAGGTTCGATTCCCCAGCACCACATATACAGAAAACGGCCAGAAGCGGCGCTGTGGCTCAAGTGGCAGAGTGCTAGCCTTGAGCGGGAAGAAGCCAGGTACAGTGCTCAGGCCCTGAGTCCAAGGCCCAGGACTGGCCAAAAAAAAAAAAAAAAGAAAGAAATAAGGCTGTAATAAAATGCTTGAGTTCTAGCCTAACAGAACTTTCCCTCATCTCTCCCTTCTGCATTGATTAAAAGTTTATTGAAACCCTACTGAGAATTCAGTGTTCTAGAACTCAAGGTATAGAATTGAGCAAAGTAATTCCATAAAGTCCGAGTCTCATAAAGCCCTCTAGAAGGAGAAATTAGGCAATAAGCATGTGAATGAAAAGACTCATACATGTAAAGTGGGGATAAGTGGAGAATGACTAGGAGTGGTAGTCATGGATGTAGTGTTGGCAGGAAATGTTTTCCTAATATAGAGATATTTAGAGGCCTTAAAAGAATTAAGGAAGCAAACCATGAGATATTTATGTATATGTGTTTAGGTATAAGTGTTAGGTATAAGAAAAGGGACTAATGGAGTACTCTTCTTTCTTGGATTGGAAAACAGCAAGAAACTAAGTCTGATGGAGTAGAAAATGAAGAAAAAATGGAAAGGAAATGAGCTGAGGGGGCAGTGCAGATCTTACAGCAATTGCTGACAAGGTAATGATTCCGGCATGCACTTCAAGTAAGCTGTGGATTTGGAGCAGAGGACTTACGTGTTAGCACCATTCATCTTTCTAAAGGAACACTTAGGCTGCCAGGAAAAGATGGACTGTAACTATAGCGGGCAAAAGAGTAACAAGGTAACAAACAGTACAAGAAATGTATCCAATGCCTAACATATGAAACTGTAACCTCTCTGTACATCAGTTTGATAATAAAAATTGGAAAAAAAAAATAGAGCCTATTTGAGCAAGGGTTTAGGTATGGCCAGAAGGGTAGCAGTAGAGCAGTAGGCATTATGAGGATGCATGTTTCGAGTTGGGATATTCTTTAAGTATATGTCTGAAACACTGAAAAAGTAAATATGAGTGTGAATACATTGAAAAGACCATAATAAGTCCAAGGTTTCCCTGCAAGAGAACTAACCTTTCTTAAAGGGAGTTGGCCTACAAGAAAGGCAGGAATCAAATGAAAATCAGGAGATCTTTATAGAAAGTTTGGGGTGCCTATTAAGTATTGAAATTAGACATGACCAGCAGACCATGGTCACACAGGCCTAGGATTCAGGAGAGGGGCCCTGAATGGAGATAGAGATTTGGGAGTAGTCAGTATACAACTAGTATTTAAATTCCTGAAACTGGATGAGATCACCAAGGAAGTGAAATAAATAAAGAAATAAAGAAGAAAAGATATTCAGACAGTGAGGTAATGTTCAGGCACATTACATCTTCATGCCCACCAGATGGCCCAGACCCCTTTATATGTATGTAGGGAGCCATCCAGAAATATCTGGACCACAGCATCAGGAGGTTGCCATTCCTTCATTCAATAAATATTTATTGATGGCCCATGAGTGCCAGGCATTCCCAGCCTCAGAAGAAAGTGGGTCAAAGATGAAATTAATGTGCAGTACATGAAATTTACAATGATGTTATTTCCACAGGTAAGAGGACAATGTGGTTCAGCCTCTTTCTCTGCTGTGGCAATCAGTTCTGCAACTAGGCTATAGGAACACATCAGTGCAGCTGGGCTCCAGCCCTTTCCTTTGCAAAAAAACATACTTTAGAATTCTCTTTCTTACCTTTTTTTTCTGTTAACTTTTCCAATCTCACTCTAGCACCAATTTTCTGAATAACAGAACATTCTCCCAAGATGTATCTACTTGGACAGACTGCCCTTAGAGGACAGTTTTCTATACTTCTATCCTGAACATCGAATTTCAAAATTTTCAATAATAGTGGTAAGTTGAGGGGATGGGGGGACTGCTACCTGTAGTCTAGAACTTTCTCCCAAGATGTGTCTGCTTGGACAAACTCCCTTCACAAGACAGTTTTTCTATATCTCTATCTGGAGCATTCTAATTTTAAGAAGTAAAAACAATGATAATCTTGATGATAAGTGAGGAAGGTGAAAAACCACAAAACCCAGCATAGGACAATAAAACTCCTAAAGGAAAAGTAATGGATGAATTCTCAGTTTCATGAATTCTCTTATGTCTATAAGTACCATGGGCCTAAGATATTCTTATGGCTCACAGGTGCCCCTTGTAGGTAACCATAGTAACAAATAGCTACTTTTACAAAGCCTGTAGCTAACTGGAACAGAAGACTGGGTGGTAAACAATTTTGCCAGTACCTTTTATTCTTCTGAAAGTTTGCTCACAACATGGAGACATGAGAGTATAGTGTGTGTGTGTGTGTGTGTGTGTGTGTGTGTGTGTGTGTGTGTGTGTGTGTGCTGTATGAGTAGTATGTGGGTATGGGTGATGTGAATGTGTCCAGATCTGTATTACCCCTATACTAGTGTCCAGATGGCAGAGTCAGAATAATAAAGTGAAAAACTGCTGGCAAAGAACTTCCTCCCACTGTAGGAAGAGGGAATAGAAGTACCTGTCAGGCCAGCAAGGAATCATTGATTTACATATTAGTGATCAACATGAAACTAAGAACCCAAATAAGCAGTGGGAGGTGATGTTGGTTTTCATAAAGCACTTGGATGGCTGGATTTCCCTTTCTGATGGGGCAGTGTGTTTGCCTACTGAGGTTTCATGGAGTCACATGCCTCAAAAAACAGCTGCTTCTTTCTGCTACTGGCTAGCTGCTGTCTCCAGCCCTCTCCAAAAGATCAATTTGGTATTTCCCCGTATTGGAAACAGACTCACATGTCTCCAGGAAAGAGGGGAAGAGGACTCTGGGTCTAGGCACTTGTCAGAAGCAGAAGGGAAAGGATAGGATGAAATTCTGGGCCCTCGGTTGTTGGGAACAGCTGTGCCTTTAAGAGGCCACAGCTGGCTTTAGCCTTTAACAGGAAGAGAAGCCCCAGCCCCTGGGGCGAGCACTTATTGGACCTTGGGGGATTGTGATTCCCGCCCACAGAGGAAGTTTCATGACAACCCCTGATGGGCATCCCAGTCAGCCAATCAGTCAGTCACCCCAAGTCCTTCCCCTTCCGCCTTTGTCATCGTAATAAATCCTTCTCCCCGCCCTCTGGGCGATGGAGACCCATTCAACCATCCAACTGTCTCCCCGATATCTTTGTCCTGTAGCTCCTGACACATTATGGGGGGCCGAGGAAGGGATTTCGGCATCCCACTTCAGCTTAGAGCAGTCTGGTAAGGACATGCCTTACTCCTTCTGCCGCTATGAGTGGTAGGGCGGAGCTTCTTCCATAGAATTGAGGTTCAGGCATTCCCCTGGGAGATAGGGAGGGAAGGGGCCCTAGAGACCCCAACATTTGGGCATCTCCTCCGGAGAAGTGAGGAGAAGGGGTCCTCAGAGGCCCCAACAATCAGTAAGCAGCCTGGAGAAGATGCTAGATGTGATTGTCTCTGTGGGCACCTAGTTCCATCATGTGCAAATCACACGCAATCACTTGCAAAACTATAGTACAATAGAAAGAAAAGGCAAGGAGGTCTGAATTCCACCTTAGAATTTGCAGGGAACTTTCCCCCTCATAAGGACCCTGAGCAATGAGGATTTGAAGCTCAGTTTAGAGTCACCAAAGAAGAAAGGCCCTCAAGTATTTTTCCCCTAATTTTTCTATCATGAAATTAGTACACATGCTCGCATGACAGGAATATGTTTTTTAAACACATAAGGTGAAAGGGAAAAATTGAGTCCATTTCCAAGACTACAGAATCAGCCATCAATAGCAATTATTGCTAAGCATATTATTACATATCCTTCCAAAGAGTCCATCATTTCCACAAACACACGTACACACGCACACTTACACTGATCATTCATAAAAAAATTGTAAACAGGGCCATTGTGTATATATACATGCAATCATTATATTGGCACAGATTATCTGAACAGATTTCTCTTGAATCAATGTACCCTACCTTATTTAACAAATTCCTTGCTTATGAGCATATAGATTCAAATTCAAATCCCTCAAATGGTACAGCCCCAGATGTCTGGATTATTTAACTACATTGTTCAGTTAGAGGATTGGGAGTTTCAGGTGAGCTTTTGGCAGAATAAAAGTTGTTTATGTGTGCAGGTGTCCACGTATTTGCACAACACCCAGTGTCAGATGTCATATAAAATTTAGGCCTTTGCATTTTCTCTCGCCTTTTTGAATACTTCCCTCACTGACATGTCCAATGACTTTCCTGTATTCTCCTGCCAAATCCACTCATTGCTAACAAGGAATTGGGAGACAATGTCATGCCTACATCGTTATTGCAGACCATTTTGACCACCGTGAGAAGTACTCTAGAATTCCAGCAACAATTTGATCTCATAAAGTCTAAGTGCTCAATGAGTTTGCTGATTCCAACCATTGATCTCATCTCATGTAGACACCAATGCAGGAATATATTTTAACATCTATGTTATATTACAAAAGTCATCTTTGAGATGTTTTCCACATTAGACTTTGCCTCTGGAGGCCAATACGCACAGGGTTGTAGGAGGCTGAGTGAAGATTCATTTGGGTTACCTCAGCCCAGGCTCTAGGAAACAAAACACACAGTTCTCTATAAAGCTTAACACAGCTGAATCAGTCCTGTGAACAGCAACTCAGCTGGCAGGTATGAGCTGTGGGCAGTCAGGCCTGCACTGTAGTTTCTGAGAAAGGCTCAGTAGTTTACAGTGTGTATTTGATAATAACTAATTAAAACTGTATTTTTTTTTTGCAAATGAAAGCTTCTTTTATTAAAAGTGCATTTTAATTAAACAAAATAATGTCATTTTCATACATATAATGTATATTGGCTGTATTGTACTTATAAACAGACATGTTGAATAGTAACCTCTTTCTATAACTATCTAAAGATAATGAAAAGATTTTTTTTTTAAAGAGAGGGTATTGGAGTAAATATAACTGGAATTTTAAGTCCATTGTTTCTTCACAAAATGGATGAATCCACAAGGAGAATACAGGACTTAAAAAAATTACTTATCTTTGCACATTTATATCTACATAGGTATATGTAAATAAACTTGTGTGTATTTATGTGTATAAACGCATCTATAATTTTACTGGGTACCTTCACAAAAGAGAAAGAACAAATATATCCTAGCATAAAAATTCTCTAAAATTTGTGTCAAAATTAAATTTTTAAAAAGCAGTATAAAATCTTGGACTAATGACCAATATTAATTCCAATGACCATTATTACATAGCCCAAAACACATACAAGAATTTTTTTTTTCAAATTTTTATTATCAAACTGATGTACAGAGAGGTTACAGTTTCATACGTTAGGCATTGGATACATTTCTTGTACTGTTTGTTACCTTGTCCCTCGTACCCCCCCTTCCTCCTCCCCCTTTCCCTTCCCCCCCCCCAGGTGTTCAGTTTACTTACACCAAACAGTTTTGCAAGTATTGCTTTTGTAGTTGTTTGTCTTTTTTTACCCTGTGTCTCTCAAATTTGGTATTCCCTTTCAATTTCCTACTTCCAATACCAGTATACACGGTTTCCAATATACTCAGATAAGATTACAGAGATAGTGTAGGTACAACCACAGGAAGGTGATACAAGAACATCATCAATAATAGAAGCTACAGATACACATAGGACATTGAAAGTAGTTACAACTGTGATATAACCATTGTTTCCATAACATGGAGTTCATTTCACTTAGCATCATCTTATGTGTTCATAAAGGTATAGCTATTGGGCCTTGTGATGCTCTGCTATGACTTGCCTAAACCTGTACTAATTATTCCCAATAAGGGAGACCATAGAGTCCATGTTTCTTTGGGTCTGGCTCACTTCACTTAGTATAATTTTTTCCAAGTCCTTCCATTTCCTTACAAATGGGACAATGTCATTCTTTCTGATAGAGGCATAAAATTCCATTGTGTATATGTACCACATTTTCCTGATCCATTCGTCTACTGAGGGGCATCTGTGTTGGTTCCAGATTCTCGCTATGACAAATTGTGCTGCGATGAACATTGTTGTGCTGGTGGCATTACTGTGATTTTGTTTGTGGTCTTTTGGATAGATACCCAAAAGTGAGGCTGCTGGGTCATAGGGGAGTTCTATATTTAGCCTTCTGAGGAATCTCCATACTGCTTGCCAGAGTGGCTGAACCAGTTTACATTCCCACCAACAATATACAAGAATATTTTAATGGCAAAAATATATTTCAATACTTAAAAATGACTACTTCAGGCTTATCATTTTGAATCCACTATATTATCTATTATTCCCCTTTTCCCTAACACTGAGTTTCCCCAGTGTCAGCCCTGTCTTGTGGAAGAAGGCCATACTGTTCAGTCTACCTCTCACTCTTCAACCTTTTCCATCTTGTCTCCATGCCTGATTCCTCTTCAAAGACAGTAATAGGACTTCTCTCACAGGGGGCAGATGAGTCTTTAGTGAAGTAGCATGACACAGGCATGCAGCATAGCATGAAGCTCAGTCCTGTTTTGTGCTAGCTTTTGACTCACTTTGTGTGTGTGTGTGTGTGTGTGTGTGTGTGTGTGTGCACGCATGGGTGCGTGCAAAAGGTGACCATATGCCTACTAGGGAGGTCATCACTCAAGATGTCTATTAGAGGACAAACCCACCTGAAATCTTATAGACTAGTAATAAATGCATGATGTCTCCTGTTCCCATCCTTATGCCTTCACCCTGAGCAAAAGCATTTTTCCTCTCAAACATCCCTCCAAGTTGTAGTAGAAACACTTCATGCAGAGCCAGTCCTTCCTTAAAGAGTGAAGGCAAGTGACAAGTTTTAAACTTTTGTCCTTGCTGCTATAGTCTTTGCTGAATGGTTCAGTGGCTAGGCACTGTCACCATTAAAGTGGATATACCTGAGTAGCCTTCTCTACACTGGAGAGAAACATCTAGACAGGTAAGAAAAGCACTCTGCTTTTTATCTCTTTTTCCTTTTGTTTTGTCATTCTTCATCCACCTCCTCCTTTTCTCCTTCCTCCCTCCCTTCCTTTCTTTCTTCTGTTTCTCTCTCTCTTCTTCTCCTTCTCTTTCTCCTCCTCCTCTTCTCCTTCCCTCTCTTCTCCTCCTCCCCATCCCTTCCTTCTTCCTTTTCTCTCTTTGTTCTATTCCTTCCCATCTTTCCTCCTTCTTTTTTGGACTTTCAAGGTCTTATTTGATTCATGTCACTAAGTAGGTACACAAGTTCTGATGAAAGTGAACTGAATGTGGTCCACACAAACTCATGGGTTTCCACGCACCTGATTTCTTTGACATCTCCAAATAATTTCCGACAACCTCTTTTTAATTATCTAGTCTTCTCTCATAGATAAGAAAAGACTTGTTACTTGTCTTATCTTGTATGTAAGTAGAGAACAAAATATACCAATACTAAAGAAACTTTGACAAAGTTACGAGTGAAAAATAATATATAATTATTTTAATATACAGAGAGAGTTCATTCCTAGGTGAGTATCATACCATACTACTGAAGAGCTGAGATGATTTGTTTCTTCACCTATCTATTCACTTATCAATTTAACATTACACAGAAGTTGAATGAGGCAACACTTCTCTCAAGGAGCCAAAAATATCCTGGGGGGGGCGGGTGGGCTGGAACAAAAAACAACAAGGAGTGAAGAAATACATAGAAAACCAAGGAGCTGAAGCTATAATGGACAAAATTATGAGTCCCCAGGGTGATTCCTAATATGACCTTCTACAAAACATGGCTATGAGGTGACTTTCAGGACAAGAGAATAATACCATTAGTTTACCTACAGACATTGAATTGGAGCATTTTTAACAGAAGGCAGTAAAATCAAAAGCAAGGCAAGAACAGTGTGTTCAAAGATGTCCTTTGATTAACAGTGTTTTATTTTGTCTGAGTGGCTTTATTTTAATAAAAAAAATTAGGGAGTGTATTCATAGTCTGGTTCATTAGAAACCCAGCTCTTCTCTATTGCCTTCCTCCCCTGATCTCTTCTTTTTCCTTCCCCTTCTTCTGCTATTTTTCTCCCTTGTCATCTTTTTTTCTCTTCCTCCTATCCCAACTCCTCTCTCCTTTTTCTTTCTCCTTCTCCTCCTCTTCTCTATCCTCCTCCTCTTTTTTTCTACTCTTGAAGTATTTAAAATGGCAAAGTATGGAAGCAAGATAGAGGAGTCAACAGAGACAGGCAGGAGACACAACCCTCAGCTCCTGTTGAGCTGGGTCAAGAGGCCTGAGCTCCACTCTGGGTTTTCTAAAGTATCCCTGATGGGTTTCAAGCAGAGGACTGCCTCCATTTGACTTTCCCTGTAGATCAGAAGTTGCCAAACTTTATTTCTGCAAAGAACTAGATAGATATTTTGAACTTCATGAGCCATTCAATCTCTACGTAACCCCACACTTATGAGAGTCCTGTGGAAGCAATCACAATCTGTAAACAAATGGGCTTGGCTGTTTTCCAATAAAACTTTATCTACAGACACTGAAAGTGGAGTTGCATGTAATTTTCACATGCCACCAAATATTTTTGTATGTGTAGTTTTTTTAATTCACTTAGAAATGTACAAACCATACTTCATTCATCATGGAAGAAAACAGGTGGTGGGCTGGACTTGGCCAAGATCTTTGTCTGTTGTCCTTTATTTCCAATGGATCTTTCCAGGATCAGTGATAAGGGTAAAGGTGAGCTTACTTGCAGCACTGAAGATAGGAGGACCACTTGGAAGGCTTCTCAAATATCCCAGTGAGTGTCTACAATGCCCAGCTTTGACAGGAAAGAGGAGGAGAATCATGTTGTAATCATTGGATTTGGGGAATATGGGAAAGGGAAGAGTCTATGATGGCCCCCTACTCTTCAGCATGAGTTGGATGGATTGGGAGAGGGGGTCAAGATAATTCTGTTAACTGAGAGTCCAGGAGAAGTGAATTCAGGACAGAATGAAAATAAGAATTTCTCTTAGACATAGTGGTACCTACTACATGGAAGTCGTTTAAATAATCATGTCTTATATAGTTACAGTCTTTAAGGACTGGAAGAGGATTTGGAGGACTTTTATCACTCTCTCTGCCTCCAGAGAACACTGAGTCTAAATTATCTTAGACCAGTAAGAATTCTACCTTTTCTACATGCATAGGTTTTCTCTTGGTTGCCTGCAGGAGGCTGACTGACAAACCTGGAACTGAGGTATGCTGACAAGGGCCTTGTTGCTGTTGGATGCACAAAAAGGTGACACCTTTCCTTGCCTCCCATGCTGGCCCTTTCAAATTAGATGAGATACAGACTCCTGGATTAGGGACACCTACATTGTACCAGAGACATAAGATTTGAGTGAAACTGAAAATGCAAGAGACAATCATGGTATACTAGTTTCTTTGGGCTGCCATAATAAATTAATACAAACTGAGTGGTTCACCACAAACAGCAGATAATCTCTCCCACATCTGAAGGCTTAACATCCGAACTCAAGGCTGCGCTCCTATTAATGTCTCCCGAGAAGAAACCTTCCTGCCCCTTCTTTGCCTCTGCAGCAAGCCTTGCTGCCCCTTGCTTTATGTACTTGCATCATACTAATTCCTCCCTGTCCCCAAGTGATAGTCTCCCTGTGTGTCAGTGTGTCCCCTGACTTCCCTGTGTGAGCACACCAGTCACAGGATTGGCTCACCTTAATCTTATCATCTCATTTTAACTTGTTTACATCATCAAAGACACTATTTCCAAATAAGGTCACATTCACAGATTCAGAAGCATAGGATTTCAACACAATTTTGGGGGGACATCATTCAACCCACAATGCATGGCAGATGTCTGTTCTCAAGTGCAAACTGAGCTATTAGGAGATGATCCTAGAGCTGTGTGTGGGAAGAACCTTGAGGCCCTTCCAGGACTCAGCTGGAAGGAGTTTGGAGCCTGGTTACTGGTGTGTATGGGGAGTGGTGGGAGGGGCTCAGGAGCTAGTACTCCACAGATTTGGCTCAGCAGCCTGGAAATATGCAATGACTTTTGGGAGAAAAGAAATATTTGCAAGTACCTTCCTAAGAGCCAGACATTGATAATATCATTGATAATTGATCATTGATCATTGATAATATATCCAAGACACACCTTGCTGACTTCAGGGTCTGCTCCACCTTGACTATATTGACCGAAAAAAGGAGAGACTGAGAAGACAGAATCACAGGCTGAGAAAAGTGAGGTGCTGTGAAACATGACAAGGCCATTCTTGCCCTCCTGGGACCTTGGTGCAAAGCCAAGATTAGAATTTTTCCACATGCATCTGCTTGGACATTTTGCCTCCTGCCCAAGAGAGCACTAAGTAATGTCAAGAGCAGAGGTGCTTTCCCCGTGCCCCTTGGGGTGAACCCAATCCACTTATTAATGCCTAATACCAAGGACATTAAAGACAATCCATCACAGTGTCCGAGTGAGGGAGCACTGAAAGGTTTCTGAAGAGCCGTGAGTAGATGCCACCTTCTGTCAGCTCCACTGCCTTGCTGGAGTCTGCTTGCTACCCATTTGCAATGAAGGCAGTCTGCTTATTCATCTTTGGAAAGAGGTAGAATATCTTCAAGAGTTCATTGGAGAGGTGTTCAGGAAGCCCAGCTTGAAAATAACTAAGCAAGCTTTTCACTATAATCGAATAATACAACTTACAGAAACATAATTCAGTTCAGGAAATCAATTGTTTTCTTCTATATATCACAGAAGCCAGAACTTTCAGTTGAGATATGCTTGGTTGCATAGGCATTTGTCTGAGAGGTTTTTGTTTGAGTTTCTCTAGAGCAGAACTCAGACCCAAGCAGAGACAGACAGAGAAAAAGAGGGGGGAAAAAACAAGACAGATAGACACACAAACAGAGGACAAGTTTCAGGGAGAGAAATGCTTTAGTCCTGGCACAGACAGCAGCAAGCACACAAAACCCTTTTTGTTCCCTTTTGTTCTAGGCCAAAGCCTAGAACAATGAGCCATCAGGGAGCCTTTGGGAAGGGCTCACATGCCCACTGAAGCAGAGCTGACTGTTAAGAGCAGGGAGCCCTGGAGGTGTCTATAAATTGGTGGAAACTGAAATTCCATTATAAGTCCATTTAACAGAAGGTGTCATTGGCATCCCTCCTTGATGGCTGACATCCTTGATCTGAGCAAAGTTTCCATTCCTCAGAAGCATCAGAGAAAGACTTTGCAAGTGGATCCTTCTTCATGGAGCCCTGACTACAGTAGTCAGACCAACAGACCTTACTGTGTGCAGCTGGGACCATGCCAGGCCTTGCACAAGGCCTCGACAAGGCTGTGGCTGATCCTGGACAGGCGATACCTGCTCTGATGGGGTTATTGAGGCCAGCCTGGCTTACCTATGGGGCTCATTTTCTTCAAGTCTGCCCCTTAATTTGTCTGTACCAATTTGCATGCAGACTCCAATATCTTCCTACTGGAACACTATGAGCTACGTGTTCTGAAACATATGTGTCTTATTGCCCTCCTAATTTCTCCTTTTGACTTCACACTTGTCTTCTATGAGATGCATATTTTCCTTTTGCTTCTGACTTCAACTTGGTAACCACCTTTCCAACAGTCACCAGCTTTCTCCTGAGGATGATTTACAGTCTTCCCTCAGCATCCATGGGAGACTAATTACAGAAGCCCTCATGAATATCAACATCCATATACTCTCCAGTCCCTTATAGAAAATGATCTACTATTTGCATAAAATTTAAATAATCCCTAGATTATTTGTCAAATCTAGTACATTGTTGATATTATATAAATAGTTGTTCTATTTATAAGTGAATGACAGGCTAGTGTATATATGTTCAGCATATTTTTAAAAATATGTATTATACCCACCAAGGATGGTCCTGTCCATGGATGAGGAATTATACAGAAGACTTTATTTTGTTTCTTCCACCTCCCGGGTAGAAGGCTCAGTTTACCTGGGCCAAAGTCTCCAGACAGGGGCCCACCTGTGGCTCATACATACTAAATGATGGCAAGGCAAAGTATTCTATGTTTTGGACCTTTGGATGGAAAGGCAATTAGCCTTTCATTTCAGACTGCTGAGTTCTGAAGAAATGACTCGGGAGCTGTGTCTATTCAGCCAGCACTGCTAGTCAGGGAACCAGGAAGACTCAGCCACTCACTCATTCATTAATTCACTTAACAAATACTCACTGTACAACAACTATGAGTGTGCCAGGCATGGTTTTAGGCAGGTGGAATACAGTATAAACAAGCTTGAAGGACTTTCAGCACTTTTTGCAAGTGTAAATGTGTTAAGATGGTCACCTGCTTGCCAAGTTTAGGGGCAGGAAGAAGCTGAGTGTAGAGAATAGAAGAAAGTGAGATGGTGAGTAGAAGATGAAAAGGTTGGGCAGTGTCCAGATCACAGACCTGTGTAGTTATGATTTTATCCAAAAAGTTATGACAGATATTGGATTGTGATGCTTTCTGAATCATGTATTTACAATATCAACAGAACTGCTGCTTAGAGAAGTTCATACAAGAGAGCAAGAGTGGAAAAGGACCAGTGATGAGGCCATTGAAGGACCATCTTTTCCTGAAAGAAAATCTGGAAGTGTGTGGAAGAAGCTGCTGGGAATCCAAAAAAGAAAATATCTGTGACTGTGGAATCATAGTACACAGGCTTGAAACTTCCAATTGTTCAAATTCCTATTTTTGTTAACTCCATGAGTATCAGAAAATGATATGTATTCAGTAGGAATCCTGTTTCCAGTTTTTGAGTTGGGATCACTGTGCACCATAATGCTGCCTCAGAATGCTGGCAGTAGCAATGAGCTACAGCCTGAATCAACCACAGGCTGTGTTGCTCAGCTATCGAGGCAGTATATTTTTGACTTGTGATATCTACAGCTTTTGATGGCCTTGAGATATTATTCATGGTAATTGGAGGAACACCATCTATACTGTGTCACTGTGTAGACCCATGGTGTGACTCCCAGAAGGAGTGTTCTCTTAAGTCTTGGGATTGGGGCACTCCTCCCCTCCTAAGAGGAGAGGAATGAATTATGTGTGTTGTGAGCAATGATGCTTCTTGGTTCCTGCTGGGGGGTAGACAGGATGCTGAGGAAGGTGGAATCATGAAGATTACAGGGTCTGAAATGGTAAGGGACTGAATGCTGGGCTAAGGCATTCGTCTTTCAGATTTTTTAAGACATAAGGAGCCATTAAGATGGTTCAGCAGGGAAGTTAAAAACACAGCTGTCTCTAGTAGCAGTGTGGAAGAACTTGTGGGAAGAGGTTAGAGCAAAGGTCTGTAAACTTTATCTGCAAATGGCCAGAGATTGCATATTTTAGGACTTACAGGCTGTAAACCTTCTTTTACAACTGTTCAAATCCAAAACTGTAGACAGATACATAAACAAATGAGTGTGACTGTGTCCCAGTCAAATGTTGTTTACAAAAATAGATTGTGGACCGGATTTAGCTGGCTAGCTGTGCTTGGCAGCCCTTGTATTAAAGGAAGAGAGAGAAGTTAACCAATCTTGCAAATGATAGGGGAGGATTCAGGGTAGACCAGTGACAGTCAAAGTAGAAAGGACTTAGCTTTGGGAAGGAGTGAACAAACACTCAAATATTAGCAAGGAGGAATGATAGTTGAGGATAATACCAACATTTCTAGTCACAGGTAAGGACTTTCTTCATTAGCTAGGATAATAGAGTAAAGAATGAATGGTAAGTGGTTTAAACATAGCAGTAGGTGGAGCATTTTCCTTCCACCCACCTCATCACAAGAAGGAGAGAATGAAGAAGCAGTCATGTCTACTGGGCAGCTAGAAAGTAAAATCCACAGAGCCAGTGAAGGACCAATGAGGAGAAACTATAGGACATTGAAGCCTTCCAGCAGGCCCTAGAAATCCTTGGCTCCTGAAAATGTCATTTCTTGATTTCTCTCACTTTTAGTCTGGTTCCTTAGCAAGCAGGCAACACCCACTTACTGAGTACCTACCAACTATGTGGTCATGGACTAGAAACTATAGAGACTGTGAAACATCATGTGACATGCAAGAGTTACAGAAGGCCACAGGAGGACCACCTCTTCCCAGTACCTGAGGATGCTTTCTGGAAGCCAGGAGGGATGGAGAAAGGTAGATGAGGTAGGTGAGATCTGTTTAAATAGGTAAGGGAATTTGCAAAAATACACATAGGAAGAAGCAATCACTATAAAGAAGTCCAGACAAGTATTTAGGATGTTGCGTAATTAAAATTAGGATTCATGGGGGAAATTTGGACTTTCCCTCATCTTACTGTATTTCATATCACTGAGAGGCAATAAGAAGCAGATGCTAAGGGAATGGACCCTGAAACCATGATCCATCCAGGTTAGAATCTCAAGCTCTCCTGAACCTTATTCTTCTATGCCTAGGTTTTCTTTTTCTGCAATGAGTCTGAGAGTTATACAACCCACTGCTTACGACTGACCACTAAATGGTCAGCATATGTGGAGGGCTCACCCAGACTTGAATGACCATGTATTTTATCAGGAACCACCACTCCACCTTCCTCTCTCTGCACTGAAGCTAAGCAACAGGGCATGGGAGAAGTGGTCATTGGGGAAAGGTGCATGTGCTCAGCTCTGGCCACTGGTTTTGTCTTTCTCTCCAGCATCAAATGGTGATATAATGAGAACAGCCATCATGCTTTCCTTCCCTCTTCCCATGTCTTTCTGGGAAAAATACATTTTTTTCCCTCAAGATTGGAACTAGGCAGGTAGAGAACATTTCACTGTTTTAATTAACACAGATTTATCTACTTCCCAGGGCTGTTTGGAGGATTAATCCTTGCCCAGTGCTTAAGCTCCTTAGCAGACAAGCTCTGTTTTCTCACTAAATAGGTGCTTCACCCTCTCTCTCTCTTTCTCTCTCTCTCCTAGTAGCAGGATTCATTTAGCCACTGCCCCCCTCATAGCACAGTTTCCTTGCTCACTTTAAATTGATTGGTTGGTCCCTGTGAATCTGAGTTTATCCTCTGCCTGGTGCAATTAAGTGTGAAAAATCCTTGATCCTTGCCCGCGGCAAGGGGAGGTAGAGATTCCTGGAGGAATCCCAGCTCCAGTTCAATCCTGAAGTGGCTCTGACAGTTGATCCTGCAGTTTTGAAATTCTAAGTGGGTTTCTGAGCAACTTTTGGAGGAGACATGGGGAGATGGGTATGCCACAGAGGGAGAGAATAAACAGAGCTGGAAGATATTGATGGATTTAATAGCCAAACCCATAGTCCCTGAGTTAGTCATAGGGCTCTGTTTAGAAATTGATGCAAGAGATAAAACTATTTATTGATTTGTAAAAGTTTGTTTTGTATATAAGGATATCAGTATAAATAATGTGCATTGGGGGTTTTGCCTAGCTCAAGTGCTTTGCTTTTGTTTATTTGATTTGTCCTTATGGATAATTCTTGTTCCCTAAGAAAATGCCAAGAAAAAAGTGGTACAGATACATTTCTGTTCTTTGGGCATATTTAAAATTTTACTCTTTGCTGCTCTAGCGCACATCTAACAGAGCTCCAATGACCTAGAGAAATCAAGTGGAAAAAGGAAGTACGAGTCTTTTGCTGAGGCTACATTTATTAAAAAACAATGATAAAATGTTGAAAAGGATACCAAGGAATATGTTTACAAACCTAAAGCAAACCATCTCTTTGCATATTACATAATTGCATCAATATGTTAATGCACAAGATGTGGGTATGCTAATTTTCACAGCAGTAACCTTGGCCTTTGCTCTGGCTTTGGTCATACTGACCAAATCTAAGTTGAACCAGATACTATAGAGTTTCAAAAAATTCTTTAAAATAAAATTTCCTAAAGGAAGAACTGTACAAGCTCATGGAACATGTTCTGTGAAAAAAAATAATTCTAGGCCTAGTTATGTTTGATAAACATTCCAAAGTAGAATATTGAGGGAATTTATGAGCATATCAAAGATTGCAAGAAGTCTATGGAAAACTGTGTGATTTACTTAAGTAGGGGTGTCTATTTATCTTGTAATGCAATAGTTTTTGTGGGTTTTTTCAAGGTACCTTTGGAATTCAGTCTGTAACACCTGGGAGGAAGGTCATACTGCTTTGTCTACAACTGAAACATTCTAAAATGTCTTTTCCTTCCTAAAAGGCTGAAATCCGCAAAGAAGAAAACTGGTGATTGCCCCTATGATACCTCTAAATAGTGGTTCTCAAAATCTGAGAGTTATCAGGAACACCTGAGCACTATTAAGAAATAAAAGTTCAGGCTGGGAATATGGCCTATTGGTAATGTGCTCGTCTTGTATACATGAAGCCCTGGGTTCGATTCCTCAGCACCACATATATAGAAAAAGCCAAAAGTGGCACTGTGGTTCAAGTGGCAGAGTGCTAGCCTTGAGCAAAAAGAAGCCAGGGACAGTGCTCAAGCCCTGAGTTCAAGCCCCAGGACTGGCAACAAAAACAAAACAAACAAAGAAATAAAAGTTCAGATCACACACACACACACACACACACACACACACACACACACACACACACACACGCTCCTTGAATAGTAGAAATAGGAAAGGGTTGGGCTTTCAAATTTCTACCAAGTTGCCCAGGTAAGCCTAATCTGATTTGAGAGTTGCTAATCTAAAACCCAGTTCCAAAAAATGAAAGAAGTCCAGGATAGAATGTGACTTGTATTTAGCCTAAGAAAACATCAGCACTCTGACTCTACAGGGAGTGACTCCATTTGCCTGGCATGGGACTGCAATAGTGCTGATCTGTTAGGACCTACATTGTCCTATAGCAAATATGGAGAGCAAAAATGAAAATCTCCTTCATAATGAGGATAATAAGGATTCCTGTGGGATCTGAAAGTTTGGGAATGAAGAAAAAAAGACCTAAATATACAACCAATCCTGTTCTCTGTCTTTCTCTTTCTCTCTCTCTCTCACACACACATACACACACACACACTCTCTCTCTCTAACTCTCTAACTCTTTCTCTCCCTCCCTCCCTCCCTCTCTCTCTCTCTCTCTCTCTCTCTGTGTCTCTCTCCCCCTCTCTGTGTGTGTGAGTGTGTCTGTGTCCTCTTTCCTTTTTACTTTCTCTTCAAAACTAAGCCTCAGGGCTGGGGATATGGCCTAGTGGCAAGAGCGCTTGCCTCATATACATGAGGCCCTGGGTTCGATTCCCCAGCACCACATATACAGAAAATGGCCAGAAGTGGCGCTGTGGCTCAAGTGGCAGAGTGCTAGCCTTGAGCAAAAAGGAAGCCAGGGACAGTGCTTAGGCCCTGAGTCCAAGGCCCAGGACTGGCCAAAAAAAAAAAAAAAAAACTAAGCCTCAAATTTGCTACTAAAACCAACAATCTCTTAAATGGTTCTTACAATTTATTAGGTGAGTACACATATTACATAGGAAACCCTTATTATTTCTACTTTCTATAATTTGTAAAATAATTCTGACTGATGAATCAGAGCCAAAAAGCTGTTTCCAGGTTGCTTTTTTTCAAACGAAATTGGCATATAGGATCATTAAAAGATTTACCCTGTGCTCTGAGTCATGGAGGAGTGCTAAAGCTAAGCACTGCTTTCCCAGGCCAGACAGAGGAGTTACTTCTAGACCTGGGTGGAACGTCTCAACTTACACAGGATAAAATTACATTTCTTTATCTTCAATTATTCATCCAGCTCACAAAGTTTAGCCAGTCACCCCTCCCCCTCTGTCAGAGACTGACTCTCATTCAGAATTAACTAAATCTACATATTTGTCTAAATCAAATGAGCCAAGGCAATGCTGAATTCAGATTGGGAACTGGAAGGGGGCTGAAGGAGACTGAGGAAGAGAGACTCTTTGAAGAAACTCTCCTATGAATAAAAACTGTATATTTTTGAAATTCATTTGAAGATGCCTAAAGGTGTTTTTTAATGATTTCAAAGTTTAAATGTGATAAAGGATAAAGTGCTCATAATATTTTAAAATTCAACCTTCAAATTATTGAGGGAAATGCTGAAATATATATAAAACGCTTGCTTAGAAAGAGCATGTATCTCAGATAAACTGAGATTCAAATCCTGCCCTCCTTTGACATTTCTAGCCCACTAATCTAGCCATGAGGAAATCCCCACATCTATTTTCTTGTTGGATAAATCTGAGTCTCATTCTAAGTATTGTGTCATAGTTGTAGGCTTCAGCTTTTTTTTTTCTTTTTTTTCTTTTTTTGGCCAGTCCTGGGCCTTGGACTCAGGGCCTGAGCACTGTCCCTGGCTTCCTTTTGCTCAAGGCTAGCACTCTGCCACTTGAGCCATGGTGCCACTTCTGGCCATTTTCTGTATATGTGGTGCTGGGGAATCGAACCCAGGGCCTCAAGTATACGAGGCAAGCTCTCTTGCCACTAGGCCATATCCCCAGCCCCGGCTTCAGCTTTTAACATGATAGCTTAATGCTGAGGAAACCCAACAAGTAACTAATATGAACCAGCAAATAGGTTGAAAATTCGCATTCCCATATCAAGTTTGTTTCAGAGATTTTGGGGGAGCTCTTTTTAATTTATGGAGCCAACAAATGAACACTTAATGTAAATCTGACTGCAACACTATTTTCAAGATTATTTATCCTGATGGACGGTACTCATTAAAAAGTTGCATTTATAGCTGTTCAGTAGGCTGAGATCTGAGGATCCCGGTTCGAAACCAGTCTGGGCAGAAAAGTCCTAGTAAAACTCTTATCTCCAATTAACCACTCAAAAACCAGAAGTGGTGCTGTGGCTCCAGTGGTAGAGTGGTAGCCTTGAGCACAAGAGGCTCAGGGACAGCACCTAGGCCCTGAGTTTGAGCCTCACAATCAACAATAACAACAAAAGTTATATTAATTCCCATGGAATAACTATAACACCTCTAGAGTCTTTCTGCTGAAATTAACATTGTTTCTACCAGTTGTTCTGATGATCAAATGCCTTGACTCCAGAGTGGTTTTGAGCACTTTTATGTATTCTTCACATACCTTGTCCAAAGAAGGGCTTATAGATGTATATAGAATTAAGCAAAATTATTATTTGAACTGATAAATTGGTCATCAAATCAACTAACAGTTCTTACTAGAAGGGATCTTAGCAGCAAGGAAATTCCAGTTGCAGAGATGTGGAAAGGCCTACTATCGTGGAAAAAAAAAAAAACCCACACGTTTGGTGATGCCAAAGTACTTAAAAGCCCAGAATGAAATTGGCGAATTATGCTAAAAATTATCTAAAAATATAAAACAATAGTAATAACATAGTTCCTTTTGTTTAGAAAAAACCCTTTATACCCTATATTCTTTATAATCTCGTAGGGGTAATAATTTAGAATCATGAGCAAATAGCTTATATATCCAGTGGTGATGTGTAAATGCTGGCATGGTGTGGTCTCTGTCTTGCCAAGGGCAGAACAAGTTTCCAGAAGCACCAGGATTAGATTTAGAAAACAAGGCTTGCAGTGGCTCTGCAGGACTCAGTGTGCCTCCACAGGCCAAGCTCAGCCCTCTCCCAGTTTATCGCTTCTATGTAAAATGGTAGATAACAGTGCAGGCCTGGCTGTCACAGAGGCACTTTTCAAGATTCAATAATCCACAACTGAGGTGAATACAAAATATTATAAGTGAATATGCTAGTCTCACTTTTCAATTTTTTTCTCTGAAATTCTCTCAGAATTATCTTCCTCCAACACAAGTCAGCTCATATAACTTTCCTTTTGAGAGACTCTGGGTTGCCCATTATCCAGGCTATAAAGACCAAACATAGTTTTCAAGTTCCCTCACAACATATGCTTCTCTTTCTACTGCTCTCCATTTCCAGATAAGCCTCATGAATTTCTTGGCACATATTGAACATTATGTATACATTCCTATCTGAGTTTCTGTACAAACTAGTCAGTTTCTCACAAAATCCTATTTCACCTGAACAATCAGTTCAAAGGTATACAGATACTTTCTCTGACAGCATTCATTCATTCAATTATTAGGATCTGGTTTTGATGTGTCAGGAATCAGAATTGAATCATTTGTCCTACAATGGAAGTCTGTGTATATTTTGAAGAGAGAACTAAAATGCAGCCTGTTTGGTAGGATTTTTGTTATTTATCTGAATGTCTTGACTGCTAGGCTGGGAGCTCTTCGATGAAAGAAATTGTGTGTTGTCTATTGGAATACTGGTGAAGAATTCTTTATCTAAAATGCTTAGGACCAGAAGTACTTTTGATTTGGGGATATTTGCATAAATGTAATGAGATACCCTGGGGATGAGATCCAAGTCCACACATAAAATTCAATTCTGCTGCATACATATCTTATGCTGAAGATATTGAATGTGCCTCTGTTTTAGCTGTGACTTGTCATGTGAGGTCAAGTGTGGAATTTTCTACTAGTAGTATCATGTCTGTACTTAGAAAGTCTCCAATTTTTGAGAATTTTGTAGTTTGTATTTTTTTGATTTGGGATGCTCAAACTGCATCTCTGAGCGAGGATTGGAAAGATAGTTTACAAATTTTTAAGTGAATAAACAATATTTTATTAATCTCCAAAATGAAAACCTAGGGATGAGTAGCTAGATAGGGCTCTTGTGGAATCACTGGATGTTAATTATTAACAAATAATTAAACCACACTTTCATCTTCTGGCTAACTCTCTAGGCTCTTCAATATTATCTAGGGCAATCAGATAGGGGTAAATGATCTTTGCCATTTACCTTCCCTGAAAACAACCAGGTGTCTAACTTCATGTCCAATATGATCTACATCAAATGGCTAAGCTATCTTCATCAAGCTCATCAAGCTAGTCTACCTGCCTTTATTTTTATACCCCAAATGTTGCCAAAATAAAGAGTAATGGAGCCGGAGATATAGGATAAACATTCACCAAAGTGTTTAGAAGCATTTTTCTAGAATTATAAAGCTCAAACATTTGGAGAGGATGTGTGTGAACAGTGACTCATAGCAAATAGCAATAATAAATAAGGCAATTAGTAGAAAACAGGGTACCACCCACATGGAACAGTACCTTAAGAATTTTAATTTAACATCTTGGGTCAACTTCCTTCTAGAGAAATGTGACATTTTTTAACTTTGAAACTGTACTTCGTCCTAAATTGGCAGATGATCCTATAAATTGCAGTCCTTTCTGATTTCTTGGGTCTCCTCTGTCTTTATCAATGAAAAAGATCAATCTGCTGTCTAGGACAGATGCTAAATATGGGTTCTTGCTCTTAGATCCATCCTTTCCCTTTCTGATACCACAAGGAGAAACTCAGTAGGGTCATTTCTGTATGAAGATATGGCCCAATGTCTGCAAGAACATCAGGTTGTTTGTTCGTCCTTTGTTTTGCACAGTAACCAACCCTGCAAGTTCCTGGTAGACCAGAGGCTTCATGAAAGAAACAGCAAAACTAGGATGAAATGAGCTGGTGGATTTGTATGGGGCAGTTTGTCTCTTAGTAATGCATCAAAGAAGTAAGAAGACAATTTTTCAACAGAAGGCTAAGCCACAAAAAGAGTACTCACAGTCTTGTTCAATCTTTTCTTTGGTCATCATAGTAATTAGTGACATAATAAGGTGTTCACTCCTTTCTTTGCTAAAGCTGAGTGGGCAAGAGAAAGGCTAAATGTTCCATGGAGACTGAATATGCAGAGGAAGGCTAAATATTCTTTTCTTCTACTAGAATGAAGGATACTCCCTAAATTCTCTGGCAGTGTCCCACTAGTTGAAATTTAATACACACACACACATGCACACGCACACACACACACACATTTTAAAAAGTAAACAGAAAGTATAACAAGATGTACAGAGTGCTTGTTCTGGAGCAATAGAACTATTTATCTATATGTAATAAAACTTACATCATTTGGCAGATAAGAGAATTTAAATGGCACAAAAAAAAGGCTTCTGCCTTTTACTAGCAAATGTATCCCATTGACCAATAGTTCCATGCAAATGGCCAGAGAAATCCATGTGGCTAACAAGGTGCCCTAAGAAGGGAAGACTACAGAGTCTTTGTTTTCAGAGCTTTTGTACGTTCCTTTTCTGTTCTTAGAAATGTGAGAGTGACCTCCTGCCCAGAGAAATGACCTTGGATTTAAATGTGAAATAGTAGCCCTGCCTAAATGCCTGAAAGGGTGGTTCACTCAGGACTGGGAGGTGAAGGGTTTCTCTTTTCTTTGTTGACACATGATATCTGTCAGATCACTTGCCAGAAAAGGGATTGCTCCATGTCTCAGTGGCCCCTCTACCTTCTCAAAGTATAGTAGAAGGCCACCAGGAAGTCACTCAGGAAGAATTCATACTTTTATTTGATAGCTTCCTTTCCCATTAACTGTTAGGATGGTAGGACCATGGGTCCTTCTCTATTTCCCAGGGTTCTTTGCTTCTACATGTTTGCTTGGCTGTCATTCAAAGACAAAAGAAATGCTCTCCCCTAAAAGGTTTCTTGTGTTGGGGTTTTGTTTTGTTTTTGGTCTGTCTTTTAATCCTTAATAATATACAAATCTTATTTTCCCTGGCCTCAAAATGACATGATATCTAAAACTTGATTTAAAACATTCTATCAAAGATGCAAAGACTGTTGAAAGGGAGCGTGGCTCTCCCATTTGCTTTCTGAGGAATTTTAGAGCCCCCTTTCCCCACTTCTCTCTGAAAGGGAGAAATAAAATCATTAACATTCTTTCTCTTTAAAACCCTCTATTAATCCTTGTCTTCAGATTACTAATCTTTACTTTTGTTAGTAGTGAGTTTGGCACATCCCATATGTGAAAACTTATAGCAGCACTTAGTAGAATTCATTCCAAATACTCCAACATTCATAGAGGTCATCTGCTTCCACAATTTATAGTGTTAGTTGTGTAGATTATTAATTTTGCTCAAAAGAAAGTGTAAAATATCTCTTTATGGATAGTTTTGACCATTTAATTTGGCTTTCATTTACAAGATACAATAGATTTCCAAATTCTTGAAGTTGAATAACTCTAACAATAACCTTGGAACTCATAGGAGAGATAGGGTAGAAATTTGAAACTAGAAAATGCAAAAAAAAAGGGGGGGGCTCTAGGAGAGATGTTTCCAGTTTACTTATGGAAATAAAACCTTATTGTGTAAGAGAGAGGGAAAAAGAGAGGGCAAAATATCTGGGTTTAGTCTCATAACAAAATGAGACAATTTGCTTTATCCCCAAATCAAAAAGAAAGCAAAGCAGCTAAGAGCATTTGAATTAAAAAGACATCTTATTCTGTAAATTCATCAGTATCAAATGCTGCAATCTTTGTTCTATGATAGGATTTAAAAACTGTAGTGCTTTGTTACATAATCCATGAATCTTTTTGATCCACAATCCTCAGATCTCAGCCTCCCGAGTAGCTAGGAATACAGATGTGAGCCATAGGTGCCTGGCTGTATGTGCTTTTTAAACTAGAAAATGAAGAATAATGTAAAACACTATGATCATTAAGTTGACACTATAATTTTTATGTTGTGAAGCTCGTTTTTATGATCAACAGAACATTCTCTGTGAGGATGCCTACTTCTTGTCTCCCTGTTAATACATTGGTTGGTATTAGAAACAATGCTTAAGAAAATGGATGTAAAGTTTTATATCCCTGCACTGGCCACAGTATAATAGTGTGGCCACAAGAGGACCTGGATCAAATGAATGCCAAGAACTCCTTTTGCTTTATCTACTTAACCTTTAAGGAAGACCTAATAGATGCAGAAGCCTTCTTTAAATTGTCCTTCAGGGAGTTTTATGGGGTCAATCACCAGAGCTTGTATACCACACAGTATTGCTAAGTAGCAGTTACTGAAAAAGAATGCTTTGGAATAGATTCACATGGTGGAAACTTACAGCAGTAAGAACCAAAGACTGAGAATAAACAGTTGATAAGGGCTGGGGAGAGTATCCCCAGAGAAAGAACTGAAGTGGCTAAAGTCAAGGTATCCTATTTCTCAGATCTGCCACAGTCTTCATGCTGAAGGCATTTGTTTCTTACTTCACCAGCAACCACAGACACAAAAAAAATAATAGAACAGTAGAGTCAAAGCATTTGTTTCCTTCAGATACTCCTAGAAAATCTACTACAGCCTTTGATAAAATGATTTCCCTGGGCTGAAAACCCACAAAAGAATAGCACATTCTATTCCTCTAATGTTCAGTGAATGCTATTGCAACAGAAAAGAGTCACAACCATGTCCACTGCTATGATTATTAAGATTTGCTTCATGAAGTCTGTTTATCATGCATGTATACCAGACCAGAACTAAAATTATGGTTGTAATAACAATAGCTAAAGAACATTTTCTGCATCTCACCGCAGAGTTTGAGACCTCACTCAATTTTTCAAGATGATATAGGCAATGTTTCATATCATACTCATCTAAAAATGGAGTAGTCTAGGCTATGAAGGAGTTAGAGATTTTTAGCACTGTTCTTGACTTTATGATAGCAGCAGCCATGACTCTACTGCCTGGTTCTGAGCCATCCATGAGTTTCATTGAGAATTCACCCACAGCCTCCAGCTCCACATGTTGACTGGCTCCATGCTAATCCTCTCTTTATTCTCTTCCCTGTTCTAGGGTGGTCTTAGCAGTCCCTTCCCCAAAGTAGGAATCGATTCTTGTCCCATCTTGAGCAACATGTGTTTATACTTTAGCTATAAAGCAAGATTTGGTTATATTCATTGAGTGTTAACAGAAATTGGAAAAAAAATTCTCTTTTTAGCTTTACTTTCCTTAATTCTTACACCTCCTACAGGAGTCCATGGAGAGAACATTTAAACAATGTTCCAAAACAGCCCCTTCCCATGATCCATTCTCACTGAACCCAGTCTGACCCCCAGCTCTCATCCCTTAGGAGGTTGTTTTTTTTCCCCATGAGTTTCTCAGTCCTTCTACAAAGGGACTAGGGCAGGGAGGATGTGCTTCCAAGCTCTGGAATTCTCCAGTATGACCTCTTTACTCTACCAAAGCTTCATACCCATCCCCTTCCTCCCATGTCATATTTTGTTCAGGGCACACTTTCAGACACTAGAATTTTGGCTGCACATTTGAAGGGATTAAAAGGCTCAGAACAACAGTAAACAAGCTGCAATAATTATAACACAATTGCTACATGATGTCTCTCAGTGTATATAAAGGCTTCACAGTTATTGCACTCCTCATTTGGTCTCCTTCAGCATTAGGACACTGTTTGAGTAGAACCATTTCCTGTTCCAACAGCCCCTTTATTGACTCAAGATTCAGAATTCTGGCATGTTTCAGTGCACATGTGATGCTTTTGGATGACACATCATATAGATCACATTCTTTGGATTTAATGTTCCAACTATGAAATACAGATGCAAAAGAAGAGTTTCAGCATAAGAAGAAGAGAAAAGTATAGCCCACAAATGAATAAAAAATTTTAGCCATTACTAAACACCAAAAACAAAATGAAACAAAAAATAACTTGTGTCTAGGTTGGGGAATATTCATAGAGAAGATTCTACAACTTCACTGGACTTAGTAGAATATAACTCAAAAGAGAGCACATGACATGTGTACACACACACACACACATGTGCACACACACTCTTAAACTAAGGAGTCTCATTGTCTTAAACTCCTTTTAGTAATTAGTTATTAGCATAAGTTTAGGAATTATTCTAAAACTATATGCTAGAATAAAGAAAATCATACTGATGTTACTACAAACTGGATTTTTTAGCAATAGAAAAAGTAATAGAGATGTAAGGTCAATTCTGTAGCACTCAATGTGAATCTGAAGAATGTATTCAAACACAAAACATTTTATTTATTGCCTGCATACATATTTTACACTCATACCTATATATCTTATTAAATATATCTTAATGATAAAAAGCTATCATCTATGAACATATACACTCTGTGTGTATGGGTGTATATGTATGTATGTATATGTGTGTATATATGCATATAGTCATATATGCATATATACCTATACATATATACATCTATATATCCCAGTTCTAAATAATGTCAAGAACAAGAACAATGGCCACCTTCTAGTTGTAGGCTTCTCAAATTGGGCTTTTCAACATCAACCCAAACCAAAAGGAATCCAAATTCCTTGAATAAATGAATGATCCACGTGTGAAACCTAAGGTGTCAGTCATACCAGAAAGCAAAGAAGCCTTCAAAGAATTCCAAGCCCATATCAAATGGATTTCAAAGCCAACCTGAAAAGATTACTAATGGCCAAAGAGGAGAAAAAATTGAGTAGTAATAAGAGACACATCAAATGTGTTTAAATGTACATGCTCATAATAACACTAAAAATGAATCTTAAGTGGTCACCTTTGGAGCATGCTAATGAAGCATCCTATCATTTTACAAACCATTAGACAGAAGCAAGGAATCAAGATTTTTCCTTTACGTATTAGAGGTAGTCAGTGGCTTTTAGAAATTTTCTTCTTGTAGAGTTAATCCACTAAAAACAAAATAGGTTAAAATGATAAAATTAGAAGGTGTCTATTAGTTTCACAATGTATTAATGAATCTAGGCCATAGCCATCCATAACTCCCATCACCCCCTGCTGTGGTTTAAATGTATGTCCCTTCTAAAACTCATGCTGGAACGAATTGCTATTTTAAAGGGTCAGAGCATTACAGATGAGTTGGCACAAGACTACACTCTGAGTGAATTAACTTCATTATATGAGTTTGGCCAGGCACTGGTTGCTCACATCTATAATACTAGCTACTCAGGAGTCCAAGATCTGAGAATGGAGTCAGCCATGAAGTCAGCCAGGAGAGAAAAGCCCACAAGACTCTTATCTCCAATTGACTAGCAAAAAGCCAGAACTAGAAGTGTGGCTCAAATGGTAGAACATCTCCGTGATCAAAGAGCTAAGTTCAAACTCTACTACTGAAACACAAAAACATAAAATAAATGAGTTTAACATCTCTTTCTCTTGTTGACTTTCTCCTTGTGATGTCTTCTATCAAATCACAACAAAGAGAGAAGGCACTTACTAGATGCTGGCATCTTGACCACAGAACTATGAAACAGTTCACAGAAAAATGATGCAGTAAACTTCTGAATACTATAAATTACCCAGTCTGCTGTATTTTGTCATAGCATAAAATGTTCTAGTCCCTTTTGTGGTATGGGAAAATACAATAGACATTTGTCTTCCTCAAAGAAAAACAAGCAGATCTGATGCACATCACAATGGAAATGCATATATTTTTGCCTCCAGATTGAATCTGAATATCATCAAGCTTCAAAATTATAGAAAATACCAAGGAAAGAGAAACATACTAAACATCAACATAAGATTCAATGAGTAAAATCCAGACTTTTGAAAGTGTTTTAGAACAAATAACCAAATTTCTTCAACTAGTAACACTGCAAGAAGATTCCAAGAAGATGCCCACTAGCTTAAAGAAATGAAGTGACAATGAACAAATTGCAATTTATTTACTTGTTTGAATTCTCATTCAAAATATAGAGATATTATAACACATTTGCCCAAATCTAAGAATTTATTAATATTTATGATGTGATAATATAATATTCCTAATGTTTTGATGTTTGGAATTTGCTTTTAAATAATCTTGAAGTAATAAGAAAGTGGATAGGATCAGATAAAATAGGACTTAGATTTTATTTGTCCATTTTTATAGCTGGGTAACATGCGAAAGGATTGACTATATTTTCTCTAATTAAATTTTTAGAATAAGATATTGAAAGACATAACATATACATATATACATAGAGATAATTTACATGAAATTAAGAAAAGTAGCTAAGGGAATACCAAATTCGAGAGACACAGGGTAAAAAAAGACCAACAACTACAAAAGCAATACTTGCCAAAACTGTTTGGTGTAAATGAACTGAACAACTCATGGGGGGGAAGGGAAAAGGGGAGGGGGAATGAGGGACGAGGTAACAAACAGTACAAGAAATGTATCCAATGCCTAAGGTATGAAACTGTAACCTCCTTGTAATTCAGTTTGATAATTAAAAAAAAGAAAGAAAAGTAGCTTTTTAGGGAAATATCAATTTATGTCATATCTTATGCCAAATAAAACTGAGATGAATCAAATAAATACTTAAAAGGAATTTCATATAAAAAGTAAAAACACATAAACACATATTTTTCTCTTGTTAGTAATAAATTTTCTAGCTTAAAACCAGTGGAATAAGTCACAAACAAAAACATTGTGGGTATAAAATTTGAAATTCATATAGTTTTAAAAGCACAAGCTAAAAAATATTTGTATAAATCGTGACAGATTAATGGGAAAAATTATTCCTTTACAAAAGACACATTACATGAATAGAAAAACAAAAGAATTTCAAGGAATATAGATCTAAAAATAAAATTTCCAATGCAAACAAAACAAATTGCTAGGAAACTTATAAAATATTATCCTAAAATAAAGTACAAATTAAAATAGAACATATAATCTGCATATTTAAATTCTTATAATATTTAATAGTATCACTGATGTTTTTATATATGTATGCATGTGAACAGATTGTATTAGAAATACAAATCAGTAAAAATTCTCTTAGGTATGCTTGATAATATATTCATTAAGAAACAAGTTTAAAAATAGCCAATGAAGTTCCAGTGCTCTGAGGCAATCATTCCACTTCTAGCAACCAGATTATGTGCATAAATGTGCTAAATAATGAAAGTATAGAAGAATGTGATCATCATTTCTGTGAACAGACAACTTCTCAGGGTGACTTTGCTTCCCTCCATCAAGAGGTGGAGTCTATTTCTCTGTCCTTTTTGTTTGTTTGTTTGGTGCTAGTCCTAGGTCTTGAACTCAGGGCCTAGCCACTATGCCTGAGCTTTTCTGTTCAAGGCTAGCACTTGAGCCACAGCTCAACTTCTGGCTTTTTGATGTTTGATTGAAGATAAGTCTTAGACTTTGAGCTGCAATCATCAAATCTCAGCTTCCTGAGTAGCTAGGATTACAGGTGTGAGACACCAGCACTCAGCTTTCTTTTTTTTTTTTTCTTTTTTTTTTAATGTATTATTTTTTTTTCAAATTTTTATTATCAAACTGATGTACAGAGAGGTTACAGTTTCATACGTTAGGCATTGGATACATTTCTTGTACTGTTTGTTACCTTGTCCCTCATGCCCCCCTCCCTCCCCCCCTTTCCCTCCCCCCCCCCCCAGGTGTTCACTTCACTTACACCAAACAGTTTCAGCACTCAGCTTTCTTTCTTTTTTTTTTTTTTTTTTTTTTTTTTGCCAGTCCTGGGGCTTGGACTCAGGACCTGAGCACTGTCCCTGGCTTCTTTTTGCTCAAGGCTAGCACTCTACCACTTGAGCCACAGCGCCACTTCTGGCCATTTTCTATATATGTGGTGCTGAGGAACCTAGGGCTTCATGTATGGGAGGCAAGCACTCTTGCCACTAGGCCATATTCCCAGCCCTCAGCTTTATTTCTTCATCCTTTAAATTGCTCTTAACCATAATACTTGCCTTAATGAGCTTGACTTGAAAAATTAGGACAAGATGACATTTAAAAATTACATGGGGGAATGGGGCTAGTTCTTCCGGATGCTGGAGACCCTTCTGCCATTGTGAATAGCCTGGACTAGACTCTTGAAGACAAGGAGACATTCCCAGTCCCTCAGTTGCCCCCATCAAGTGAGCCATGTCATGTAGCCCTTGCAGAACCAGCCCAAGCCATATGAGAAGATTCTCTATCAACTTATGTAGTCAGGAAAAATAATAAATGCTTGCTACTTTAAGTCATCACATTTGGAGAAGGTTGATAAGTAAAACCCAAATTATTGAAAGTAATCAGAAAAAACTAGGCAATCAATTATGTGTAAAAATGTTCATTTTAAAATAACATTAATGAGCTGTGAGCAACCTAAATGCCCAACAAGAAAGAATGGTCAATGATGTGAACTATTGATTTCAAGATTATAAAATCATTTAAAAACATATTTAAAAATATTTTAATATTGAAAAATGTTCACACTAGAAAATTCAGTTACATTAAACAAATTATACAATTGTATGTGAAGTGTGAATTTCTTTTGTTTTTAAAGTACTATTTTCAATTATGTAAGCATATGCTATAGCACAAATGGATGTTGTACTTATCATTAAAACCCCTAGGGTTTTTGTTGTTGTTGTAGCTGTTGTGGGGTTTTGTTTGATTGATTGGTTTTGTTTGGGGGCCAGTCCTGGGGCTTGAACTAAGGGCCTGGGTTCTCTCTCTGAGTTTTTTTGCTCAGTGCTAGTACGCTACTATTTAAGCCATGTTCACTTCCAGCTCTTTGGTAGTTAAATAGAGATAAGAGTCTCACTTTCTTGCCTGGGCTGACTTCAACCCAAGATCCTCATATCTCAGCCTCCTGAGTAGCTAGGATGAAAGGTATGAGACACTGGCACCCAGCTAAAACCCCTGTGTTTAAATGTGATCCAATGTCTTGCTTTACTTTGGGAAACACACTGGATTCAGTGTGTTCCCCTTAAATTAAGCAAGATAAAGCAAGAGCAAATGTGTACATGTGTTGAAGCCATTGATATGCAGCTAAATTCTGAGTTCTTCTTCTTAATAAATGTAAAATCACATTATTTTTTTAAAAAAAAAACAACTTCATCTTTGGAGTTTGGCCCCTTTTAATGTTTCCTCTACAGATAGGAACTTAATATGGCCATGTATCTTGGAATCACTGCTTGTTCTTAAAGATATAAACTGGGCACTGGTGTATCACATCTATAAATCTAGATATTTGGGAGGCTGAGATCTGAGGATATTGGTTCAAACCAGCATGGGCAGGAAATACTGAGATTCTCATTTCCAGTTAATCATCAAAAAGCCAGAAGTAGTACACTAACTGCCTGAGTTCAAGTCCCTGTGCTGGGGGTAGGGGGAAGAGAGCGAGCTAGAGAGCAAGGGAGGGGGAGGGAGAGGGAGAGGGAGAGGGGGAGGGATTGGGAGAAGGAGATGGGAAGGGATTGGGAGAGGGGGAGGGAGAGGGAGGGAGAGGGAGAGGGAGAGGGAGAGGGGGAGGGATTGGGAGAGGGAGATGGGAAGGGATTGGGAGAGGGGGAGGGAGAGGGAGGGAGAGGGAGGGAGAGGGAGGGAGAGGGAGGGAGAGGGAGGGAGAGGGAGAGAGAGAATGCCAGACAACCAGACAGAGACAGAGAAAGAGACAGAGACAGAGGGAAAGCATCCTTCCTTTTCCTTCCAGGCACATGTCAATTGGACATGAAGAATGGGCATGTAAAAGCTATGGTAACTTATTTCCTGTGTTATATTTCTTTCTGTAGTCTCTAAATTTTAGTATGTTCTTCTGGAAAAGCTTACAGGCTGGTCTCAGCTGTATATTAGGAAACTTGAAAAGGACTGTTGTAAGAACTAGAAGGAAAGACACTGAGCTGAGCAATGCTCCCCAGTTGCTGTGGTGATGCCTATGTCACCAAGGGAGGAATCACCCCATTGCTTCTGTCATATGGGCAGCAGCAGATCTAGCCAGTTTTATATGGGGCAGCATAGTCCATGAGGTGCCTGGTCTTGAGTATTTATGAGAACAAGCCTCTGTTGGCTTCTCAGAAGCTGCTGAGAATCACTTTCTGCCAATTACATTGCTGAGGATGAGGACTCAAGTTAACATAATTATACATAAGCACAAAGTCAAAGGCAAAACAAGAACAAGTGAAGATCACTTTTTAACCTTGGGTGAATTAAAAAATAAAATATAGTAAAGGCTGGGATTATGATCTAGTGGTAGATTTCTTGCCTAGCATACATGAAGCCCTGAGTTTGATTCCTCAGCACCACATATATAGAAAAGGCCAGAAGTAGGCTCAAGAGATAGAGTACTAGCCTTGAGCAAAAAGAAACCAGGGATAGTGCTCAGGCCCTGAATCCAAGCTCCAGGACTGGATATATATATATATATATATATATATATATATATATATATATATATATATATATATGACAGGTACATACCATTCTTCCCAGCTGCACCTCAACTCTTTGTCTTCTTGGGAATATACATATGTATATATATATATACATATATATACATATATATGTATATATATACATATATATACATATATATGTATATATATACATATATATATACATATATATATACACATATGTATATTGCCAGTATATATTTACACATATATATGTGTGTGTGTGTGTGTGTGTGTGTGTGTATATATATATATATATATATTCCCAAGAATGCCTAGACAAAGAGTTGAGGTAAAGCTGGGAACAGTGGTACATACCTTTCATCCTAGCTACATCAGAGCCAAATGTAGGAAGATTGTGGTCTAGGAAGTCTGGACAAAAAATGTACAAGACCCTAGCCAAAGAATTAATAAAGGTAGAGAAGGCTAGAAGTGTGGCAGAGCACCTACTGAGGAAGCAGAAGGACCTGAGGTTAAAACTTAGTAACACACACACACACACACACACACACACACACACATACCAGGATGGGTCTGAGGTGCAAATTTGTAAGTATCAGTGTAGGAACAAACATGATTAAAAGTAAATACACCAAAATCTTAAGTATCTGGGGCCCAAGTGTTACTGCAAAATGACAAGGTAATTTTATTTACTTTATACCTTCCAGGTTTTTTTTTTAAATTTCTGTTATTACCTTTAAGTACTTGAACAAAGGACTTGCATTTAACAGAGCAATTTATGAGTACAATATATCTTGATCAATATCACAATTTTTGTAAAATTTCTCTGAACACAATCAGAGAAAACAATGTTTCTTCCTAATTAAAAGCTTAAGCTTCTATATAACATCCAGGTACCTCAAGGAGATAAGCTCCCATCCCTCTTCCCCCAATCCTCTACTTCATCTCTTCTCAGAAGCCCACATTTCCTATATATCATAGTATCCTTTGTCTTCACTCTGTTCTCTAGTAATCTCTGTTCAACCTTAGGGTCTTTCAAGAGAATAGTTCTAATTAATAGATATCTAATGTACAGACAAGTAACAGTGGTAATGGAGAATCCAGTCAATGCCAAGATTAAGAGACAGAGAGAGAGAGAGAGAGAGGTAGTTTGGCCTTTCTAAAACTGTGAAATGATTCACTCAGGTAGGTCCCAAAAGTTCTTTTAAATGTCAAAATGTCATCACATATAACTTGAGATATTTTGAATCTATTTTTGGAGGTTAGGGCTATAAAAGGTTTGATGGGTGGTTTTGAGTAAAATCTTCCTTCTCCCACACACAGACTGGGGCCCCTGGCACAGTATGCAGTGAGACAGTGCTTGAGCTGACACAGGGCAGCTGGCTTTTACCCTTAAAACACTCCTCAAAAAGATATGTCTCCATATCCCAGCAGAAGTGACTGAGAGTATCCTTTGTTTACTGTCACACAGACAATGCATTTGGACTAGTGAAACTGGGCACGATGGCACCAAAAGCAGAGGAAAAAATAGCAGAAGTAATTTACTGGACAAATCCCACCTCCTTCATAGCCTGGCCAAACACTGAACCTACGAAGCACTCAGCACAGATACTACCCTCCCTTAAAAATGGTAGCCCTGTCACTCAGCCATGATGTGTGTTCTCACCACACCCTAGCTGGCCACACATCTCTTAACACCTTAAGGCAGGCAGCTAGTGCCAGGTGATGTGCACATGGAAGAAGAAAGCCCTCTGCTACTTCTAGCTCAGGACAAGCATGCCCCTCATCTGTGGAGCACCCTGAAAGTAAGCATCTCCAAAATGCCAGAAATTTAATCAAGAAGTATTAGACTCTGGAAAGATCCTTAGTATCCATGAGATCTGTATCAGGCAGAGCTGAATGAAAGACACTGCGGAATAAGAAGGGAGGAAGCAACATTTCATGATACAATTAATAAATCTTGAGTGTTCTGCATATAAAACACACTTAATCTACACCCCAGCCTTGAGAGATGGATAACATCAGCTTCATTTTCCAGATAATAAACTGTGATTTAAAAATTTTACATCATGGGCTGGGGATATAGCCTAGTGGCAAGAGTGCCTGCCTCGGATACACGAGGCCCTGGGTTCGATTCCCCAGCACCACATATACAGAAAAACGGCCAGAAGCGGCGCTGTGGCTCAAGTGGCAGAGTGCTAGCCTTGAGCGGGAAGAAGCCAGGGACGGTGCTCAGGCCCTGAGTCCAAGGCCCAGGACTGGCCAAAAAAAAAAAAAAAAAAAAAAAAAAAAAAAAATTTTACATCATGCCTCAAGGGGCAGCATGGGTGGGATTTGAACTCAAGTCAGTTTGATTAGGAAAATAGTGTTCTTCCAAAGATACCAGAGAGCCAGGCATCTAAAAGATAACCACACCATGATGCATTAGGCTCCTGAATAGATCTATCATTTTTTTAAATGCATAGTCTCTAGGAGACTACACTGGCCAATGCAAGGTCTGAGATAAGAGATCACCATGCTTCTCAGTCTACAGAAGCAAATTGCCTCATCTCCAGCAAAACATAGCATTTAATCCTTCAAACAGTAGCTCTTATCTGTACATGGTTAGATTGAAATTGTGAGCAGCCACCTCGGTCCTCCCTCAATCACAGTGTGGCCCCTCTGCAGCTATTAACTGGTAAGCCTCTCTCTTACTTGCTGAATATTTCATATATGAAGTAATGGAATGAAGAGCTGGGGGCGGTATACTATCCTTTAGGTTTCCATATAAATTTGCAGCTTGGCTGGGTTGACGAGTCCCAGGATACTGACTAAGGTGGTGATTACACTGTCCATCAATTAGTTTGCATTTCAACACAATATTCAGGGCTTCCTTCCACTCCCTCATAACAAAGGGCTGTTTAACTCAACACATACAAGCAGGCAGGTTTTTTTTTTCCTCAGGCATTCCTACTGACTTCTAGAATGTGTCACCCAGATGTGCCTGCCATGAAATGTTAGTTGTACTGGAAAATTCACCAGAAACACACTCTTTGCACTAGTAAGCTTCCACAAACCTAGTGAGATTTTCACTGAAGTCCTGCTTTTGTACCTCCACATCTTAAAAGGCTGTTGCTATTCACATCCTCTCCCTGATTACACTCTGAAGCTAGGGAATCTTGTGTTGGTAGCTTTCCAAGAAAAATCGCTTTTATGGACTCTTTATTTCTGCATATAGAAAACCTTAGTAGATTTTCTAGATGATTAGGATGATAATGAGTGGAAGGTAGGAATAGTGCAGACATAAAGTTGCCAGATAAAATATAGCATATCCAGTTAAATCTGGACTTCAGATAAACAATGACTTTTGTAGTAGTGTAATTATGCCTCATGCAATTTTGGAAAATACAGTAAAAATCTATTCATTACTTTTGCTAAAATTGAAGTTCATTTGGATGTATTCTACTTTTCTGTTTTAAAACGTGTGCCTATATGCAAACCAAGAAAAAGAAAGGATTGATTTGCAGAGTTTAGAAATATTTATGAGTTGGTAATAGTCCATAGAACTGCCTACCTCTATTTTAATTTAGGCAATGTGATAATTTTTTTTTCTTTTTTTTTTTTTTTTGGCCAGTCCTGGGCCTTGGACTCAGGGCCTGAGCACTGTCCCTGGCTTCTTCCCGCTCAAGGCTAGCACTCTGCCACTTGAGCCACAGCGCCGCTTCTGGCCGTTTTCTGTATATGTGGTGCTGGGGAATCGAACCTAGGGCCTCGTGTATCCGAGGCAGGCACTCTTGCCACTAGGCTATATCCCCAGCCCTAGGCAATGTGATAATTTTAAGGCAGAAAAAAAGAGAGTTACGTAGAAAATTAATGAACATACAACCCAGGCCATGGAGGATCCTGTGTGCTTTTCTGGTGTTTTCTCATAAGTGTATGAGTCTAGAAATCTCCTGTAGTATCACCAGCAGTCCACTAGAAGATCCAGTGTAAAAAAGGATTCCCTGATAATGAAAGGTACTAAGGGAAGACTCTTTGAAATTAAAGATGAAGATTAAATCTCTTTACATAGTTATAGCAATTTTCCTACACTGATCTTCATTTTCAAAATTAAATCTAGTGGGATTCCATAAATTCTGTCCCTGAGAGTCATAAAGACAAGCACCTTCATTTAATTAATTTATTGAAGGCTACCAAAGGCAACAGTACTGAGCTGGAAACTAAGAAAAAAAAAGTGAAAGGGCCAGATATCAGTGGTTCATGCTTGCAATCATAGCTACTCATAAGGGTGAAATCTGAGAATCACAGTTTGAAGCCAAATCCAGGCAGAAAGTCCATGAGCCTCTTATCTCCAATTAAGAAGAATAATATTGAAAAATCCAGAAGTGGAGCTATGGCTCAAATAGCAGTGTGCTAGCCTTGAGCAAAAATGCTCAAGGACAGTACCCAAGCCCTGAGTTCAAGTCCTAGGACTGGCATACATGTACGTACACACACACATACATACACACACACACACACACACACACACACACACACATCAAGATGAAAAAGAGGGACTTGGGGGAGGAACTTGAACTCAGGGCCTGGGTGCTGTCCTTGAACTTTTTTTGTTCAAGTTTAGGACTCTACCACTTGAGCCATAAGTCCACTTCCAGTCTTGTGCCAGGTAACTGGAGATAAGAGTTTCATGAACTTTCCTGTCAGGGCTGACTCCAAATAGCAATCCTCAGACAACAGCCTCCTAAAGCTAGGATTACAGGTGTGAGCCACTAGCACCTGATGAAAAAGATACTTTTTTAACCTACTAACTTACAGCAAAGAGTGCATACACAAAAAAATAACCATAAACGCAACCCACATGAGAAGTGTGAAAAAAGCATGAATAAAGTACTAAGTCAGCATTCAGTTGGAAATAAGAATGGGTCAAACCTTCACCAAGATGAAATCTGAAGTCACCCTTAAAAAAAAAAAAAAACCACATTATTCTAGGCCAGTTGCAATGGTTCACACCATTCTTCCCAGCTATTTGAGAGGCAGAGATCCAGGAGAATTGTGGTTTGGGCTGGTCCAAGCCAAAATATAAATAAATAAAGGTCAGTGAGACTGCAACCAATAAAGCGGGCATGGAAGTACTTCCTAGTGAGGCAAGAAGCTTAAATAGGAAGTTCATGAGTTAGGTAAGTCTGAGCATTAAGGTGAGGCCCTATCTGAACCCCAAATAGCAAAAAGAAATCCTTAGTAGGAAGAACAATGATTGAGAAATAATAATACAAAACTTCAAACTCTATTACAAGCCATAGTAATGAAAACAGCTTGTACTAGCACAAAAATTGGCTTGAGGACCAATGGAACAGAACACCTAGAAATGAACCCACAGACCTTCAGCCATCTAATATTCAATAAGGGAGCCAAAAACATAGGCTGAAGAAAGACAATCTCTTCAACATATGACATTGGAAATCAAAATGCAGAATACTAAAACTGGATCCTTATATATTACCCTGCAGCAGCATCAATTCAAAATGAATCAAAGATCTCAATTTAAGGCCAAAAACGATGAAACTATTACAGGAAGGGGCAAGGGAAATACGAAGATTCTTGGGCACAAAACTTTCTAGGGAGAAATCCAGAAACTCAACAAATCAGAAAACTACTTTGTAAATGAGATTGCATCAAACTTCGATTTTTTTTTTTGTACAACAAAGGACATAACTAATAAGCTAAGAATAAAACTCACAAAATAGGAGAAGATTATTTTTTACCAGCTCTACAATAGTCATGGGCCTAATGTCTAGAATATACTTAGAGCTCAAAAATTAAACCCTCAAGAAATAAACCTTCAAAGAAACAACAACCCAATTAAAATTAATAGGCTAATAATTAAAGAGAGACTTCTCAAAGGAAGTAAAAATGCCCAAAAGATATATGAAGAAATGTTCAACATTTCTAGCCATAAAGGAAATGCAAATCAAAACAACATTGACATTCCACTGTATCCCAGTTAGAAGGCTGTTATCAAGAAAACTGACAATAATAAATGCTCGCAAGGATATAGCCATTAGGGAACTAACTCGATTACGCTGTTGGTGTTAATGTAAGCTTTTTTCAGTCACTCTTGAAAGCAGTACAAGTTTCCTCAAAAAAACTAAACTTGGAACTGCCCTATGACCCAGCAATTCTAATCCTGGACATTGATCCAATTATACCATTAGGACAAACATGTTCATTGCAGCACTATTTACCATAGCAAAGATATGGAATCAGCCCAGATGTCCCTTAATGGACAAATGGAATTTTATTCATTCATTAGAAAGAATGTTATTGTACTATCTGTAAGGAAATGGAAAGACTTGGAAAAATTGTATTAAGAGAAGTAAGCTAGGTCCAGAGAAGCAAAATTTGCATATTTTCACTTATTTGTGGAAGCTAGAATGTACCTAAAAATCTATCAGTAATCACTAAGTGATATGTAAGCAGTTCCAAATGAATTAATTGAATTATAATAGACACTGTGGAGCGCTCAAATAGTAAATTTTTTAAGAAATACTAAGACAAAGCCCAACAAAATATGCATCAAGAAATAGATACTTAGAGTGGTAAGAAAGGGGAAAAGAAGTAGACAGTGATAGGGGAGAAGGAAAGAGAGAATATAGTCAAGAATTTATTTTGCACACCACAAAATTGAGCAATATAAAGGAAGGAGTGGGCCAAGGGGGATTGTGAGATTATTAAAGGGGGTGACATTGATCAAGATACACAGTACTCACAAACTGTTTGTTGAATGGCAACTCCTTTAGACAACTACTTATGGATAATACAAATTTAAAAAAAATAAAGGTAAGAAAAGAAAAATAAAAAAAGCAGAAAGGGGTAGGATATGGCTCAAATGGTAGAGTATCTATCTAGAAAGTATGAGGCCCTGGGGGGGGGGGGAACAAGTAACACTCAAAGAAAAGATAAACATTTAAAAATATATTCATATGTACCTTGGTAACTACTAGAGACTGATTCCAGGACTCTATGAATACCAAGATTCACCCATGAACAAATCCCTTATTTACAATGCTATAGCACTGGCAGGTAACGTAGACGATTCCGTATACTGTACACCATTTTTACATTACCTCTAGTGCCTAACACAGCATAAATGCAAGCAAAATAGATGTGCTACTACATTGTTTAGGGAATAATAATTTTTAAACATTGGTATGTTTCGTGCGGGTACAATACAGTAATTTTCCTGTTTCATGTTTTTGGCCCTGTGTTGGCTGAGTTCACAGGTATAGAAATTGTGGGTGAGGAGGGCAAACGCACAGCAAACAGATGTCACATCAGTTTTATGTTCAGATAGAAAGGCTTTAAATGGTGGCATGATCCACAAAAACAGAGGTATAATATTGAATCAGAGTGGACACAGTGGAAGATTGGATAGCAGAGGAAATTAGGGGAGAAGCTTAGAGTCATAACAACAGAGAACTGCAGTACAAAATTAATTGCACTAAATTTTGTCAGCAAAAAGCTATTGAAGGTTTCCAATGGCAAGAATAGCTATTAGATATGATTTTGAAGATGACATAGAAAACAAACAAAACCTAGCTTGCAGAGGTAAGATGATCAGATCATTTTCTTTGGGATATATTGATTGTCTATGAGCTATTATTATACCAAAGAAGCATCAACAGGAAAGGGAGTCATTACTCAAGCCTGATAATGACTGGTCAGACAAGTGAAACAATAAGAAAGCACTGGAATTATTGAAGTGGATATAGGAAACTATTTGGCCAACATTGTTCAAAAAGAAGTATACTCTTGACAAGCACTGGTTTCTCATGCCTATAATCCTAGCTACTCAGGAAGCTGAGATATGAAGATCACAGTTCAAATCAGCCCATGCATGAATGTCCATAAGACCCTTGTCTCCAATTAACCACCAGAAAACTAGAAGTAGAGCTGTAGCTCAAAGTGGTAGAATGCTAGCCTTGAGTAAAAGAGCTCAAGGACAGTTCCTAGCCAAAGGACCAACGAAATAAAAGGAGGAAGACTGATGTAACTGTAACCTCTCTGTACATCACCTTTACAACAACAATTAACATAAATTTAAGTTGGAGACTAAGATTGGGAGATCATACTTGAAATCAGATTAGATATAAAATTTCTTGAGATTCCATCTCAACTGATGACTAGTTGAGGAGACCGGTACCTATCATCTCAGTGACAAAAGAAAACACAAATAGGAAGATTAGAATCCACACCCTATTTTGAGAACAACCCTTATAAAAATGGGCTGAGAAAATAGTTCAAGCAGTACTACCCATGCTTAGCAAGCATAGTCCTTGACTTCAAACTTTGTATGACAATGGAGCAGAAAACAACATAAAAATAATGCTGGATCATCAGTAATTACTGAAAGAATTTTCCTATCCCAGAGACTTAAATGTGAGGAACAAGACACATAACCTCCACAAGGTGGGAAATTAGCATTCAGATACCCATGAAAATCTAAGACCTTTGAAAGATGAGGTGATTCATGAAATGGAGGGTTAGGTAAGAAAAGTACTCTTTATCTGTATAAAACTTCATTGTATTTGTATAGATCGGCAGAGATTTATCTGTATCAATAGGCCATGAGTAGCCAGATAAAAGAAGCTTCATGGAACAAAAATAATACTACAAACAAAATTTATTTGTTGTTTTTATAAAAGTCAAATAGCCTGGTATCCTATATCTTTATTTCCCAAATCTATCAAACCTTCATGTCAGTTTAGGACTCATATTTATACAAGCAGTAGTATTCTGATATATGTGGCCCGAATCAGACTAATAGAAATCAAAACATCATCACTGAAATATAGTTAAAATTATTTAGATTGAAAATTAAATAGACAGTTTGAAAAGGAAAGTAGACAGATTATGGAGATAAAATGTTGAAATAATTTATGGAACATGAATCAAATTAAAAACTGTAAAAGAGTTGTGATGGAAGAGAAGAATTAACTGAAACTTAACATACCTCCACTTGGAGCTGAGAATAACAATAATTTTAAATATAATGACCACCAGAAAATATCCTTGATAAAAATCAAGAATCCACAGCTTGGAGAAATAATCCCTGCCAGGGCCAGTATTTTATATACAGCTAAGCATTTCATGATAAAACTACAGAGCACCAAAACCAAAAATATAATATAGAAACAGAGGAAAATTTCTCCATAAATATATTAGAAGGGCACTCATGAAGAACTTAAACTTAATGGCAAATCTTTGAAACATCATAAGGAAATAACTTCAATTTATAATCTTATACTTAGTTAAATTCTTACTCACGAATAAAATTAAAATGTATTTTCTGACAAAAAATTCTAGAGGTCACCATGAATAGAACGAATTACTCTAGAAAATCTGAAATGAATAATGAGCAAAGAAAAATTTAAATATATATGCAAATCAATTGTCAAATGGTATTGTTGAATTAAGGAAATACAAAAAAAGTTAGAACCAAATTATTGCACAACAATAAAGATTTTATATAAGAATTTTTCAAAGGGGGAAGAGATAAGAGTTATAGCATTGTAAACATAATCTTTTTTAAAAATAGAAAAAAAATGGACTGAAACAAAACTCACAGTAATTAAGAGTTTAGCTCTTAGAAATTAGACTTTATACTTATAGGTGCTGGGTAAATATTTTTGTTGCTGTGACAAAACATATGCACAAAATAATGTAAGGGAGGAAAGATTTACATTGTCTCATGGTTTCTAAGATTTCCAACCATGGTCCCTTGGCCCTGTTTCTTCTGGGCCTTTGGTGAGGCATACATCTTGATGAGGTAAAGCAAAGCTACTCATTCCATACACACTTAGGACACACAAAGAGAATGTCTGTGCTAGAGGGTTTTTTTTCCTTTTTCTATCTAGACCCTGGATTATGGGATTATTCAGGGCAGGTCCTCCCTACTTAGTTAATCCTTCTGGAAAAGTTCTTCACAAACAGGTGTTCTTTCTCAATCCAATCAAATTGACAATCAAGATTAACTATCACAAATACCATTTTTTTCAAATTTTTATTATCAAACTGATGTACAGAGAGGTTACAGTTTCATACGTTAGGCATTGGATACATTTCTTGTACTGTTTGTTACCTTGTCCCTCATACCCCCCTCCCCCTCCCTCTTACCCTTTCCCCCCTGAGGTGTTCAGTTAACTTACACCAAACAGTTTTGCAAATATTGCTGTTGTAGTTGTTTGTCTTTTTTTACCCTGTGTCTCTCAATTTTGGTATTCCCTTTCAATTTCCTAGTTCCAATACCAGTATACACGGTTTCCAATAGACTCAGATAAGATTACAGACCACAGGAAGGTAATACAAGAACATCATCAATAGTAGAAGCTACAGTTGATCTAGACTATGACACGATTTTTAAAGCTGTGAGAAGCAAGACACTGACAGTGTTTGAAAACTACATGCCATTACAAACATGTTGTAAGAATATAAGCAAAGAAGACAATCCACAGAAAGATATAAAAAGTATATTGGGGCTGGGGATATGGCCTAGTGGCAAGAGTGCTTGCCTCGTATACATGAAGCCCTGGGTTCGATTCCCCAGCACCACATATACAGAAAATGGCCAGAAGTGGCGCTGTGGCTCAAGTGGCAGAGTGCTAGCCTTGAGCAAGAAGAAGCCAGGGACAGTGCTCAGGCCCTGAGTCCAAGCCCCAGGATTGGCCAAAAAAAAAAAAAAAAAGTATAAAACTTTCATAAAAGAAGAAACATAATGAGTAGCATGAATAAATTTACATGCTAATTGTACTCAAAACACTTCTCTGAAATACCATTTCACAACTTCTACTAAGATTCCAAAAATGAATAAATTGTTAGGGAGGATGTGGGGCATTGGAAAGTCTTAATTTTTACTGACTGGAGTGTAAACTGGTTGAATTATTTGAAGAATGGACAGTAACTTCTAGTAAACTTGATAAGGCTTAATTCCTACAATGCGACAATTCTATTCCTAGCTTTAAGCCCTAAAGACTCATACATGTGCACATAAGTATATGTGATTGTGCCAACATTGTTTGAAACAAGAAAAAAATTGGTTTTTAATGACAAATGACAACCAGTAAATAGCTCTCCCTAAATTGGTTGGTAGGAAGCTACACAGATTAGTGATTTATCCAGTAGAAGAGACTGCATGACTCTGGGTGCTAAGTACATTTTGCTTCCAACAACTGTAAAAAGCTTGCACTGCATCCTCACATTGTTTGCCACTAAAGCAATCTGACTGCTCCTGGATGCTATAAGGCTCTTCTGTCCAATCAGTAAAAAGGGAGAGAAAGGGATAGTAATATCCCAATGGTAGTGTCTCTGTGCAAAAGGTCAGCTCATCAATGCCTTCATGTACATTAGAATTCAAACATACCTTGAACAGGAGTCCACTCATTTTCCTGCTAATCAGTTCCTCCTACTACCTCCACCCCCACATCTATGCCAGCGCCTCATCCCTGCTGACAAATCAAGTGCAAATGCTATCATCTATCTTGAAATCTGGAAAGAAATTTACAAACATATTAAATGTCCATCCATGGGAGAATATATAAGTAAATTCATCATGGATGAATCTCACTCACCAGGATAATGAATGAAAATATTGAGATAGCATGTTATAGAACACATATAGCATAATAGCATTTGTATAAAAAGTAAAGCATGGGGAAAAACAGAGCATAATATAAGGCATGCATATATATTAAGTACCACTATAACAAATGATATGAAAGTAATAGTTATCAAATTCAACATAGTGGTTTTATCCTAGGGCATTTGAAGGAAGCCAGAACTGAGGATAGAAACAGAGGGGCATTGGTTGTATTGGTAATGTTTTATTGTGCACTATTATTCTTTCTTGTTTTAAATGGCTTATTAGTATGAGTGGAGAGAGCAGAGTCAGCACCCACGAGGGTGGAAAAAGGTAAGGGAGAAATTTTCTAGAATGTTCTGGAGCCATTCTACAGAATAGAGATGGTTTACACATAAATCATATTTAAACTATGTAATAGTTTTCAATAATGAAGCAAATGTACATGCATACATAATTGACTCAAGATTGTATAGCTCAGTGGTAGAACATTTGCCTACGGTGCTCAAAACTCTCTCTGTAGTTTATTTCCCCATACCATAAAAATAACAATAATTGATTCAGCTTGCTTATCTTTCAATATACTACACAATTCGTATATATCACTTGGAAATAAACTGCTTTCTAGATTATTCATGTAAAGTGTCAAATTTTATATTAGAATGACAATAATATACATTAAGCATATACCTGGTTTCATGTAGTAGCCATTTTGTACAGTGACTAGATCAACACATGAACTGTATGAAAATCTCTTAAAGAACTGATGTGCTAAGATGGGTGTAATGATACACACATGTAATCTTAGCACTCAGTGAGTTTGAGGAAGGACAATGGTGACTTTTAGGCTAGCCTGGGTTACATATTGAGACTGTTTCAAGAACACATAAAATAAGTAAGTAGATTCATTTCATAAAACAAGAGAATTGATGTGCTTATATAATTCATATTCATGTTAACAATCACCAGAGCACAACTTGCAACGAGTATGAACAATTGTGTTGAATTGAGCCCTGTGCCAGGCAGGAGAGATAGAAAGGCATCAATACTTTCCCCCCAGAATCTACTACTTTTATCATAACACGTATCTGTTTCTACCTCTTTTGAACATGATGCCATTTCCCTATGGCCCTTTGAAAAACAAGTTTTGCTCCATTTCTCCTTCTCACCACGCTCAGCAAATAGGTATAGATGTAAGTACACAGTAAATACAAATGTAGAGTCAAACAGAAGCAATTTGGCTGGGTGCTGGTGGCTCCCACCTATAACCCTAGCTACTCAGGAGTCTGAGATCTGAGGATCATGGTTCAAAGCCAGCTGGGGAAGAAAAGTCTGTGATATTCTTACCTCCAGTAAACCAGCAAAGAGGTGGAACTGGACGTATGGCTCTAGTGATAGAGTACTAGCTTTAGGAAACAAATACAACTGAGAGTGCAAGACCCTGAGGTAAGGCCCATGTCCCTTCCCTACAACACAGAAGCTCTTCTGACGCTCTCTGGTATTTGGGGATCTTCTGCAATTATGTACAGCACAGAGAAATGTACTCACAGAGAAAGCAATGATTTGCTGTTAGTTTTAAGAACAGCAAAGTTATGTCTGGCTTTTTTTTTTAATAGCAAAATACTCCAATTGTTTCCTTTTCTTCTGTTGTTCTATTCTGTTTACCCTTTTAGGCAATAAGAAGTTTATAATAAAAATAAAATTGTGGGGCTGGGGATATAGCCTAGTGGCAAGAGTGCCTGCCTCGGATACACGAGGCCCTAGGTTCGATTCCCCAGCACCACATATACAGAAAACGGCCAGAAGTGGCGCTGTGGCTCAAGTGGCAGAGTGCTAGCCTTGAGCGGGAAGAAGCCAGGGACAGTGCTCAGGCCCTGAGTCCAAGGCCCAGGACTGGCCAAAAAAATAAAAGAATAAATAAATAAAATAAAATAAAATTGTAATTTTATCTGAATAGCTATATTATTTTACCTTTGTCCATTTTCTAGAGGATTCTTCCACGTCATATCTGATTCTTCATATTCTGGCCACCACAGTGAAGTTCCCAATGTTGGCCTAAAATTCTCGCCAAGGGGTGGAAGGGCTCTGGAAATAGGATTTTCAGAGCAGACCAAGGTCAGGCACCAGCTGTTCTGTCCATAGCCATGTCTTGCTCCTGTCTGGCTCTGTCTGACACTGACTGTGGGCCAGATGAAGGCAAGCATGTAGGCACGGCTTACTGCCAGGGCAGAAACCACCCTCCGGCCATGGATAGAAGAGAGAGCTCCACAAGGCTGTGATTCAGCCAGTTTAACTAGTTCAACCTGAGGGAAACCCCAATCAGCAAGTAGGGACCAGAAGAGGTGGCAACAATTCAAGTCAGAGCTCTGCTTAGCTGAGCCACTGTGAGTTCAGATTCCCCCAGGCCCATCTCAGCATCAATCACCAGCCACAAAAACCTACCACAGTGAGGTGCCTGCCCCACAGGGAATGATCAGCGTGTGGACCCAGTAAAACTCATTAAGCATATCAACCCAAGTCACATTTTACTATTTTACCCATATGAGCATATAGAAAGCCTTGTCTTCAGATTTAGGGAAGTCTCTGCCTGTTTTTCTGCTGCAAAAATTCAAAGAAGTGTGTGAATCAGTCAGCCAGAGAGGAGGGGAAAGGAAAGGTGGTAGATACACCCTAAAATCTTGGGGTGGGGAGTTGAAATATTTATAACTAGAGCATGGTCTTTTTGGAATGAGGCTAGCATGTTTCACAACCAAGCAAGCAAGCATAACTGTAAACATTCAAAACTGACCTGCCCAGAGCATTTCACACTGCCCTGAAGTATTGACAGGTAACAAAGGTCTCAGAGCAACCTTTATCAATTTGAGATAATGTACTAGGAAATCTAACCGCAGAGATTCCTAGCTGGCAACAGCAGTTGGGCTAGTCATTTTTAGCAGTAAATAAATGTTATGAAAGTTCATGTAGAAACCATTATCTAAATGGCTAAATATGAAAGGCTTCCATTATGGCCAGGCATGTATTTCTGGCAGAGGAAACACAAGTTTGCTCACAATGTCTTTTTTTAGATGACTTTGAGGAAGAATAGCAGCACCAGAAGAATACTGCAAACCATAGCAAGTTTCATTTTTCTTTTTTTTTTCTTTGATGGAATGAGAAATGACATCAGTTTACATGTCATGAGAAGAAAGGAATCCAAATTTCCCTCTCTTTGGAAGGCTTTGTTACTGAAACAAACTTTATCATTGTTAATTGTCTGGCCATGTATGGGATTGATGGCTAAATAAAAAAATTATCCACAAATATGTAAATTTATACATATTTCATTGACAATTTACCAATGTCATATGCCCATAAGATCTTAGAGAAATGACAACTTTATTCTAAACTCAATAAGAAAACATCATGAACAGAAAAACCGCAAGGTCATGTGTGTGTGTGCATGTGTATACCTGTCTGTTATTCGGTCTCTTTGTCTATCTATCTAATTATACCTCTCCCCTGGTCTGGAAATTTGTTTTTCTCTGGTGTTTCTTATTCTAATCAATTTTCAGGTATTTCCACAAATCATAATTCTCAAAAATTCATTCTTGATGCTTCACTATCTTGTAGTATCCTTTGGCATTAACGTCTTCATTGTTCTCAAATAAGAGTTGTCACTGTATTAATTCACTGGGTACATTTCAAACAAATTAACCCAAAAATCTTCTAATCATTCTCCCTGAATCATTCTATTTACAATCCAATTGTTCTTTCCACTACCCTATTAAAAATCATTTTCAACTTCCCCTATGTTTGAAGTTAAAGTCAAAGATTCTTCATGAAGTACTCAAAGCATTTATAACTTGGACCAACCTTTTCCCCTCTACTCTGTTCACCTAATTTCCCCATTCATGTTTTATCTGCTAGCAACATGAAAGTGTTAAAACTCCTGAACACACCAAACTTTTTCTCCTCCAAGCCTTCATACTTTCTGTTTCCTTTGGCTGAAACTATTTCTTCCCACATCTCCATCCTGTTTTTTCCTTTACCTGTGTGGATCCTACTTGTCTCTTAGAACTTAATTTGGGTATTATTTTTACACAGAAATCATGCCTGACATGTTCCTACTATAGGCTGCTTTCAGTATGCTCTCTGGGAAATGACTAATGTTATATGTCAAACTGACTGTGCCATTAGGCGCCCAGCTATATGGTTAAACATTCTAGGTATCTGTGGGAATATTCTTGGATAAGATTAACAAGTGAATTGGTAGACTGAAAAAATCCATATTGCTTCAGCAAGAATGTCCCCTATTCAATCCATTGAAAGTCTCATTCTCCATAATTATATATATATAATGTATGTATTTTATGTTTACATATTATATAGTATACATAAACATCATATGGTTTATGTATACAGTAAAATATTTACACAGATTTACATGTACCACATTATTGATTCTAATTCTCCAAAGAGCCTAGGTAGATACAGCTACTGTTTGACCCATATGTGAAGACTGATTTATATAACCAAATAAACATTTCCAATTCCATTACACCTCTGATTTGACTTGCTACTTTCCTGCCACATCATGAACCTGCCATGTACATTTTTGCCCTTCTCCATACCACTGTCCTCTATTCACCCACCTGGGAAAGAGGTGTTTCTTTTGGGGGGAAGGTTAGTTTGAACCCTTCAACTCTGGACAATGATGCTGAATTATTACTTCTGATACCATAGCATTCACATATTTTCTTCATTTAAGTATATACATAATTCTGGATGACATTTACATGATATTTTTGAGTTACTTTGTTATAACACACACACACACACACACACACACACACACACACAGATCCTGCCAATTGTAACTTGAGTTCTATACCAACAAGGAAAACCTTGCTATGTTTTGCTTCCTTTCCCCTCTAAATTTGCATAGATCAGCACAGAATACACAATAGATAATCAGTATATGTTATATTATTTAAGGTGAGTTATGTAAGTTATATCTGAAGAAGACTATATAACAAATATGTTTTATTTTCAACAAAATAAATTATTTCAAATGAGATACACAAAATGAGCAATCCACAATCATGAATATAATTTAACTATAGGCTGACACATGAATGCCAAATCTTGGAAAGCATAGCTACAGTGAAAATTCTAATTAGCCTGCCAGCAATGTGCGTGCATTCATGTGGGAAAAGCCAGATGTCAAAAAAGAAGGGGGGGGGGGTGGAATAACAAGATTTACATTCTCCAAGCCGATTTGTATGTATATTTAATCAAAGGAATCACAGTCCACATGTCAACTGTAAAAGCAAAAGACAACTAATAAAAATAAAACATGTAAAACACAACATGAAAGAAGAAAATCAGACATGTCATTAAAACAATAAATATAAATGGGTTAACTATTCTAGCAACTATCTAACATTAGTTCACATACAAAATGCAATTTTATGCCTTGTAGAAGAAACAAATTGTGGCATTTTCAAGCTTTTGAAATTTTATTTTTGAATTAGTTTACATTTATAATATAACAAGATTTCATTGTGGTATTTCAATATGTGAACATAGTGAGCTTTAAATTTACTCACATCTTTCAGTTCTTGGGTACTTAGACTGATTTCATAGTCTGGCTATTGTGAAGAAAGCTGCAACAAACATGGATATGTAGATTTCTTTCTGTTGTATTCATTTATTCTCCTTTGTATATATGCACAGTCATCTTATGGTAGAGTCATAGATAGGTGTATTGTTATTTATTTCTTAGTAAATTTGATGCTGATTTATATAGTAATTATACTAGTTCACACTCTCACCACACAGAGCTTGATGATTACTTTTTTAAAAGCCCTTGAAACAACTTGTTGTTTTTTGATAGTAACGATTATGAGTGGGGTAAAATAAAATCTTAGTGTAGTTTTTATTTGCATATCATTTATGGCTAAGACTGTTAAGAATTTCTTCATGTCTATTTTAGCCTGTTATATTGCTTCTTAGAAATTTCTGTTATCAATTAGTTCAGTGATTTGTTATATGGATTATTGTTTATTTACTAAATCATTTTTTGAGCTTTTGGCATATTCTGAATATTACTCCTTTATCAGTTGAATGGCTTATGGAGATTTTCTCCCATTCTGTTGATTATTTCTTGATTCTAGTAATTGCTTCTTCTCAGGGAGAAACTTTAATTTGATGGAGACACATTTATTCATTCTTTTTGTGGGTGAAGTTCCTATATATTTATTTATTTCATCCATATATTTTTATTGGTTCTATACTGAATGGAAAGTAAAATAAAATTTAGACACCTAAGATAATTAATATAAATAAAATATAAAGTGTAATGTTTATAATAGCAGAGTGCCTTATTAAATGCTATAGGACAACAATCTGTATAACGATTCTCTGCAACTATGTCAATCATTCTCTGCAAGTACTTTCACATAAATCAGATTCAGAGAGGATTTTGCATATCATTTTTCTGAGCAGCTTCATCACAGACCATTTGTCAACTTGAATCTCAACTGCTTCTTCCTCTACTACACTTATATACACTGCATAAAAACACAAATAAAAATTCTTGACAAAGTCTTGTTATTCCCACAATGAGAATGTTGTCACCTTCAGTTCTATGTCAAGAGAAAGAAATATTTGAATTTGACAACAGATATCTTCCAATTATAAATACCTTTAGTAAAAGTAAGTTATTCTCAAAGTTTCAGGGCATATAGGAGCCACACTGTAGTAATTACTGCTCTTATACACTTACTTACTATGATAATATATTTGCCTATGTATGTTTTCTGTATGTTTTCTCTTTATTATTTTTAAGTAGTTGTGCAAAGAATTTTCAATTCCTCAAGTTACATTATGAGTAGAATGCATCTTCATCAATGTCAACATTTCCTTTGTTCTCCCCTACCTTCCTCCTAATCCATATCCTTATCTAGATAGTCAAACTTTACATAATGTACACTAAATATAATCATCTCATTTGTTCACCCATCCTCTCTCCTTTTGTGTTCCCCCATGCTTTGTCATCCCCCACCAAAACTTGTTTCAGCTTCCTGATAGTCATTTTGTTAAACACTCAGTTGTTCAGAGGAATTACATCTTGGACTCCTCCTCTGAGTATACTATTCTTTAGTCAATTTGTTTGTGTATCTATATTTATAATCCTGTACACATTTTTAGTTATGTTTGTATTTTAGATCTAGCTTGTACATATGATAGAAAACATGCTATTTGTCTCTGTGAGGCTGATGTACTTCACTTACATAAAATTTTCTAGGTCTATTTCCCTGCAAATGACATAGTATTAAATAGCATTATATTTTCATATATACACATATATACATGCATATGTATATACATGTATGTATATGTGTATATATGTGTGTGTGTGTGTACCACATTTTTGATCCACTCATCTTTTGTATGGCATATGAACTGTTTCCATTACTAGACTATTGTGAATACTGCAGCAATGAATATGGATGAACAAGTGTCTTTACTGTATCCTGACTCATAACATGAGGGATAGATGCCCTAGAATTGTTTTGCTGAATAACAGGGTAGATCTGTGTTTAGTTTTTTGAAGAATCCCCAAAACTGCCTTCTCAGAACAGGTAGTCAATACAACAAAACATAACAAGTGTTGACAAAGATTTGGATAAATCATGACTTCTTCAGGATGTTTGTAAGGATACGAGTAATAAGGCCACTATGGAAAATTCAATGGTTTCCTCAAAAAATGAAAATAAAACTATTACACTTTCAAATATTTGTCTAAATGAATTCAGAATCTCAGAGATATTAATAATCCTATGTTTGTTGCTGCAGTATTCAAAATTTGCAATATGTGGAAATAATCTAACTGTAATTGGACAGGTCAATGTATTTTTTAATTATAGCATGTATATACAATGGAATACTATGCAGCTTCTAAGAAGGAAATACGATAATACTGCAACATGATGAACCCAGAAAGTTGTTGTACTAAGTAAAATTAGAAAGTAAAAAATAAATACAGCATTATTCTGCTTCCATGAGATATTCAAACTTGTCATATTTATAGAATCAAAGTGTAGAAGGGTCTAAAGTAGTGTGTTGGTTGAGAGGAAATTGGAAAGTTACTAATCAACAGACACAAAACTTTAGTCAAGAATGATGAATAATTTCCAGAGATCTAGAAAGTCATTGCACCTAGAATTCATTAACAATGAAGCATTTTACATTAAAAAGTTTATTAAGATGGTAGATCTCACACAAAGTGTTCTTATCACAAAAACTAAAGTAAAATAGAAATTAATGTCTACAGAACTTAAATAACATGTCCAGCATTATGAAAGTGTCACATAAACAAACCACAGATTGAACTTAGGCCTGTGGGTGTCCTCTACACACCAAGAGCTTCTAAGGCAGAAAAATATTAAAGCTTTTCATATATTTTTATGAAAATGTCATAAACCTGATAGCAAAACTCAATGAATTAGTAACTAATAAACTGTAAGCTAAAGTCATTTATGAAATTTTAAATAAAAGAGTGACAAATTGTGTGCTGCAATTTAAAAGGGAAAGCAAGTTTCAAACATGGGAATGGTTTGCTGAAATTAAATGTATTATGACATTAGGACAAATAGAAAAATTCATTATATACATCTATATAGGTACTTAAAAGATGTGTGAAATTTAATACATACTCCTGACAGGCTAATTTAAAGTTATTCAGAAACAGCAGAGTACTTCCATAAAATAGGAAACAAGTTCTATCTATAAGTAACAGCCAAACATAGTAATATATAGGGACAATACTAGGGGACATCAACAAAACATTTCCATGAGATTAAAAAGTAGGCTGGGCTGGAAATAAGGCTTAGTGGTAGAGTGCTTGCTTAGCATACATGAAGCACTGGGTTCGATTCCTCAGAAAAAGCCGGAAGTGGTGCTGTGACTTAAGAGGTAGAGCTCAATAGCTATGACCGTATAAACACATAAGATAATGCTAAGTGAAATGAACTCCATGTTATGGAAATAATTCATATATCATTGTTGTAATTAATTTCAACACACCATACAAAAACGTACCTTTTTTCTCTCATATTCTCTTCCTGTGGTTTTTACTCCTGCTATTACTGTAACTGATCTTAGTATGCTGGATACTGCATAGACGTGTATTGGAACTAGGGAAGGGAAAGGGAACACCAAAGGATAAAAAGAGAAACCATTGCAATAGTGATACTTACAAAACCAGTTGGTATAAACCAACCATACAATTCACGGGAATGGAGGGGAACTGGGGAAAGGGGAGACAAGGGAAAAACTGAAGGAGGAGATAACAAGTTGGATAAAAAAACATACTTGTCTTACATATGAAACTATAACCCGTCTGTAATTCACTTTGACAATAAAGAAAAGAAAAAAATAATAAAGCTACCAGCACAACTATGTGCTGGTACAGTACCATTGTTAAAATATGGAACCAACCAAGATGTCCCTCGGTAGATGAATAGATTGAGAAAATGTGGTACATATACACAATGGAATTCTTTGTATCTATTAGAAGGAATGACTTAGCCCCATTCATGAGGAAATGAAAGACTTGGAAAAAAAACCACACTAAGTGAAGTGAGCCAGACCCAAAGAAACATAAACTGTATGGTTTCACTCATTGAAAACAATTAGGACTTATCTAGGATAGTCCTAGCAGAGGAGCACAATAGCTCAATACCAATGTACATATGATCACATAAGATGATCCTAAATGAAATGAACTACAAGACTTGGAAATGAGTGGTTTATCTTTGAAGTTGTTATTTTCAATGTACACTAGGAAATTCTGTCTTTTTCTTTTGCCTTTCTTCCCCATGCTTTTACCCCTGTTGTCACTGTAACTGACCTAGGCACAGTGGGTATCATATGCACATTTATCGATTCTAGGGAAGGGGAACACCAAAATGGAAGGATGAAGGGTAAAAGGCAAACCACTGCAACAGCAATACTTACAAGACAATAATGCTGTAAACCAAATGTACGTCTCAGGGGAGGGTGGGGAGGGAGTCAAGGAGGGGAGAAGGTGGGAGAAAAACAAAGGAGGACATAAAAAGTGTGATAAGAAATGTACTTACTCCCTTATGGATGTAACTGTGACCACTCTGTACATTACTTTGACAATAAAAATGAAAATAAAAGATTTCACAGAAATAAAAAGTCCTTTTGGAAAATAGTACACACCTAACTTCAGCCTTTCAATGCTTAGGGTTCCTATAAAATTACACACTCTTCCAAATAACACTATAGGTCCCTCCCACTCTTACTAGTTTGTGCCTTGAAGGAACAACTGGAAAGAGAGCTTCAGAAATCAGGAGAACAAAAAGGCCAAACGGGAGAGGATGGCCGGGAGGACATAATCTCTAGATCTGACAAATCTGCAAGACTACTCAGGAATGGCTCATGACTCATCCTTTTACAGAAGTTATGAAAGGCACCCAATAAGCTCATAAAGTTTGGTTCTTATACTTAGATACTAAAATAAAAAGACTATAATTCACTCATGTAATTCCTAAATAAGAAAGACAGAATTGGGGCAACAAGGTTCTCCAAAGTGAACACAAATACATATTAAAAATTGAATATAGCAAGTGATACTTTTGAGACCAGAGAGGATAGTGTAGAATACTCAAGACAGTTGTTCTCACTCTTTCAGAAGAACACATCGTTCTCATAGACACACATTTCCACTGCTTCCTGAAGTAGTCACATACATAGATCACAGAAAGGTTTATGAAGAAATTACTGGGCAGTGACAAGTTAATGGAAAGCAGCAACTTACTGATGAAGAATTTGTCTATTAAAAGCTTTTCCCTTACAAAATGGTTTCAGTCAGAAGCAGTTCTCCATCCCTCCCTGTAGTATGCATTCTTGGTAACTCCTTTCAGAACACTGCCAATGCTATTACACATTTGCTTTATGTATTTTTCAAGCTGCTCTGCAGATTGTGTCTGGCCAAAGAACTTTCTAAACACTACTAGGGGAATAAGAAGCACAGACAAGTTGTCTCCCAGGCTTGGAATCCATTGCCTGTCTAAATCTTTGTGTTTCCAGAAGAGTTGATTAGTATTTTCTCATTGAGTTGGTTGACTCCATGAAGCTGAATTGCACACAATTCCTCACACCCTTATCCCTTACTTATTCCCTTTCCCTTTCCCTTTGGCTCTTTTTTCCTTCCTTCCTTCCTTTTTTTTTTTTTTTGGTAGCAATGGGGTTTGAGCTTGAGTGTTGAACCACTTTGTGCCACAAATCTTCAGATTTTTTTCATGTAGTTGTTTTTTATTTTATTTTTTTCTGAGAAGGCCTAGACAATGGTCTATTTATGCCTCTCCCATAGCTGGAATAACAAATGCACAGCACTGAGAACAGCTTTATGCTGATCGAGAGTAGGCTGGCCTGGACTTCACAACACAGGGTCCTGCCATGCAGTCTCTCAAATTGGAGTTCTCTTGCCTCAGCCTCCTCCAGGCATAAGCCATTCTTATGGCTCATGAAAGGGAGAAATGAAATAAATTGAAATTAGAAATGAAAATTAAATTTTCACGATGAAAATGAAAATATAATTTTCATTGTGTTATTTCTTCAAATTCACAGAGTCTTTTCTTTGGTTTTGGTTATGGTTTTTAACCAGCTAGAACAAGGAACAAGTCCAACTCAGGATTATGTTTTATCTTATTTCTCTGAATCTCATTCTCCTAAGCAGTAAAAAGTTAATGCAGTGGATGAATATAAGCAATGATGGGTTTAAAATAACTGGCTCACATGTTTCTGTATCAGTATGGTTTCCTCTCTTCTCTCCAGTTGTCATGTATCCATGTTACAAATTTTAGGGGAGTCCATACCCTTTCCTAAGGATCTGGCTACAATGCTGCATCCAACCCTGGTTTTAAGGCTTTGAGATATATTTGAATATTAAAGACTGCCTTGGGAAAGTGTTTTATCAGCTCCTTCAACACTTACTTCCCCTTAATCTTCCAGTTTCTATTGTCTCCTTAACTCTGCCAACAATTGGAACATGTGCCTTCAATTCAAAGCATATTAAAGAACGCATTGCTAACTGGCTCTATAATAGTTCTCAGATGCATGCTTCATTTCAAATAAATGGCTAGTTTCTTAAACAACCACCAAAAAGTACTTGTTCCTTTCCTCCTTGCAATAAAGCCAAATCACCTTGTCTAACTACTCAAATAGGTGTTCTCAAATCCAAACTCATATTTATACACTAAACTAAATAATTTTCAAAACTAAACATGAATCATATGTTATGAAACCATCTCAAATGTCCTTTAAAAATGACCCTATTTTTTAAAATCACCTGTAAATTACATGATTATGTAGTGGGTAGAAATTTCTACAAATGGTCCTTATCACAAAGATGAAAAATATTTTAAACACCTGGTTCAAATGAACTCTGCAACAATTAGGTCTAGATGATACAGACCAGCTGTACAAAGGAGTTGGCATTTAACAAGTAGCTTATGAAGAAAAAATAGCACCTATTCCCAGCCTCTTTCTAGTACTAAGCCAGAAGCAATGATTGCCTGCTCATGTCATCAAAGATTCCATCTGTCCTTTGCCTCTCTCCCAATAGATCCTTTCTACAGGGTTTGGGTCATGCGGCTCATGTCTTAACTTTTTCTCAAGCTCTACTAAATTGTAAGTTTCATCATCTTCACAAAACCCTAGCCAGTACCTAGTACAATACTGAGCACACAACTGGTACTTAGAAGCTTTTGAGTTAATGAGTGTGTGCCATGGTTATGCTATATAGCTATGAGACAAAGTGGGATAAGTGAAATTGACAACAGAATCACTTTCCATATGTTCCATCTTCTTTACCACCACAGTTTCTTAAGTAGACTGTTTCTTTTAATGTACTATAGAGATGTAACACATTTGATCTGGGGTTTGGGTGCCAATTCATGGCTTGTCATAACTCGGCTTAACTGAGTTAAGCACTCAATCAATGCTGTGGACTTAGACTATCATTTACTCAATCATTTATAGAACTACCTTTGTAAGTGAGGAATTATTTGCTTCCACAGCTAGTGCTATTGTGGTAGTCTTCTAGGGGCATGGATATCCATTCATCTACTGTGTGAATAAGGACAGGGCTTTGATGGAATCAGGAACTGGCTTTATTGAGGTGTCTCAACAATCTAGAGTATGAAATCTTACTTAAATTTTCAACTCTTTTCTGCAACTAGGGAGGATTCTGACCTCAAAAGGTATGAACATGGTCTTTGACTACCATCTTTAATGAATAACAAAATGAATAACAAAAAACAGTAGTCTTAACAGGGAAGTTTAGGAGCACCTGCTAAAATTTAGTAGAAATAGACATTGAAAACAGAAATTGCACATATGAGACAGCCTGGTTCTAATGGGCAGTTTAGTAGATAGAGGTCTGATAGGCATATGAAGTCAAAAGAACTAGGAGAGGCCTTGCCTGTACATTCAAGTCCTGATGATCTGGGACCATAGCAGACAGTGTTTAGTAGCCAGAAGTATTCATCTAGGCTCTGAAATATAGTAATAATCTTGGGCGTATTAATTCATTTTGTTACTATGATGATACTTGAGTGAACAATTTTATTCTATTTTAAAGAGGGTTATTTTTGCTCACAGTTTAGGAGGATGAAAGTACAAACAGCACAGCACTGACACTTCTGAGGACTGTCTGATTTTATCTCTTCATGGCAGATGATATCAGTGAGTGAGAGGTCACAGGGTGAGGAAGAAATCCAGAAATCAGGCAGGGGTCCATCTCGTGACTCTCACTGGTTTCCATCTCTTAAAGGCTTGACTACTCAGTGTGTCAAGCTTCCATACACACATTCATTTAAGCCATGCCTAATTCATGTGCTAGGGGGCTTTTGATTTTGAGAATTCATCCACTCTGTCAGATTTGGTGTTATATATCAATTCTCAAGAATTTTCAAAGGCTTTAATGTCTCACTTTTTCCAATAATCTTGTGTCTTATGCATATAATTAAAACTACAGGAAGCTGGGACCTGGAAGATTATGCCCTGAGGCTAATTCTGGTAGAAAAGTTCACTATATTTTATCTGCAAAAGAACCAGTAAGAAAACAGTGCTAGATGCATGGTTCAAATTGTAGATCCTCATCGTAGGAAGAATGGACCAACACCCTGAGCTCAAATTCCAGTATTTATAAAATAAAAATTAGTCATGGATCCTGTAGTCAAATGGATTCAAGTTAAAATCCTGACTCTGCCACCAAGTAATTTAACATCTGAGTTTCAATTGCCTCATCTGAATAATAAAAGCCATTTTTTTAGGAGAAAATGAGGTAAAAATTCAATATGTCTGGGGTCTGTTAGGTGCTCAATAAATTTCAAGAGCGATGTAGCAGGTCTGAAGAAATAGTTTCTGGGTACATTGGATTTAGAATGGCTTCTAGGAGAAGCAGAGAACTCTAAGAGGCCATGTGGGAAATAGTAAAGATAAGCTTCCACCTCCATCCTTCCATGTTCAGTCCTGTACCATTCCCTCTGTTTCCAGACAGAAATGAATTGTAAAAGTCCTTTGTCTTAACAGAGAAAAAAAAATCCAAATCCAAATTAGAATAAATGCCCCAAGTGTGGGATTTTCTCCATCCATTTGGAGTCTAAAACAAGGGTTAACTGAAACTTCACAATTGGTGATATCTTCTATTTCTTCTTGGACTCCAATTGGTATAAAGAAGAGATGAACATCCCTTCTATACCCAACTCTCCCATCACTGCCCCCACCACCATCACAAAACAACTTTGTTTTTCTAAAACATAAACACAACTCACTTCATTGTGTGCACCAGCCTCTCCCCTCCCCCATTTTCCCTAGAGTGAACTAGTAACAAGCTACTGCTCATAGTTGCATGCGTGTTGTGGAGAACCAAGCCAACAATGTTACTAATCCAAAATCCAGAAATAAAACCCACTTAATATATTTTATTCACTTAGTCAAAAGTAATGATCATTACTTGATATGAAAATACTCTTTTAGCATTTAATTTTTTTGTACCGATCCTTGGGATTTAACTCAGGGCCTGGGCCCTATCCCTGAACTTTTTTGCTTGAGGCTGGCACTATCACTTGAGTCACAGTTCCACTTCCAACAGTTTTTAAATTGTTATAGTAGAGTTGATGTACAGATGGAGTACAGTTATATGAATCAGGCAATGAGTAATGCATTCAATTCTTTTTGAGCCACATCTCCCCTTCTATTGCTCTCTCTGGTTTTACCCTCCCATCTCCATCCACAAAATATCCAGTTCATATTCCATGTAGTCTCTACTGAGAATCACTGTTGCATTTTTGTTCATCCTTGTTCCACCTTTTAGGTACCCTCCCTTACCCTCCCAAATACAAACAAACAATGAAGACAAAATGAAAAGAAAATAAAAACACAGTGGCAACTAAAAAGGACTCTTGTTTCAATTTCTTTTTTTTTTAGCTGTTACAATGGTACCTTTATTGATACAGTCTCATTTTTTATATCCTTTCATCTGTATTACAAAAATGAAATTATACATTCATCATCAAAATTAGATAGGCGATTTACTGGATCAGAAAGTATCTTCTTTTTTTAAGTTTTTATTATAAAACTGATGTACAGAGAGGTTACAGTTTCATATGTTAGGCATTGGATACATTTCTTGTACTGTTTGTTACCTTTTCCCTCATACCCCCCTCCCCCCTCCCCCTGTCCATGCCTGAGGTGTTCAGTTCACTTACATCAAACAGTTTTGCAAGTATTGCTTTTGTTGTTGTTTCTCGTATTTTACCCTTTGTCTCTCAATTTTGGTATTCCCTTTGAATTTCCTAATTCTAATACCAGTATACACTGTTTCCCATATGCTCAGATAAGATTACAGAGATAGTGTAGATACAATCACAAGAAGGTGATACACGAACATCATCAATAGTAGAAACTACAGATACACATGGGATGTTGAAAGTAGTTACAACTCTGATATAACAATCATTTTTCTTGTTTCAATTTCTTGGAGTTTATTTCATAGAATGTTACTTCATATGATCATCTGTACATAGCTACGGAGCCTTTATCTGCCATTCCTATGCATATCCTCCTTTGGTCTCGGTATGTGAATGACAAGAGTCCAATATATCCATGCCCCAGTGCGTACATATATATATATATATATGTGTGTGTGTGTGTGTGTGTGTATATATATATATCAATATAAATATATAAATATATGTATATATATATATATTTCAGTGTTTTAACTCATAGATTTATAGACACATTCCAGTTACCACAAATGAGGGAAACCATTCATACTATACAGCTTTTTTGCTACTTAATTGGAGATAATAGTCTTAAAGACTTTGCTCTCTGGGCTGGCTTCAGACCATGATCCTCAAATCTCAGCCTCTTGAGTATCTAGGATTATAGGTGTGAATATGTAAATTTTTTTTAAAAAAGAAGAACTGTGCTTTCCATTTTCTCTAACCCTCGCCTGTTCTCCTTCCTTTCCTTAGGAAAACTGCAGGTGATTTCCAAAGACAAATAGAATACACAAGAAATGTTATTTTTAGCAGTTCCAGTAAGGAGAAAATCTTATCAAGATGTGACACAAAAACAAGCTGTTTTTGTGGTGTCCAACAGCCTTTTCTCTTAATATATAATGGCGAAAATACAAATTGAACGTAACTATGCAAGGCAGAGCTTTGTAAACTGTGGAAATGGAGGAGGAAGTAGGCCAAGCTGAAGGAAGATAGGAAGATCCTACTCCAAGGTCAACTGTTTGGGGGATTCCATTCATCCCCCTGGGGTCAGTAAAGCAGAAAAGACAACCATGCCCTGATGATAAATAAGGGAAAAAGCACAAAAGTCCATAGAATTTGTGATATATATAAAATAATCCCCGAGAAAAATTATTTAAGCAGTTGGGAAGTTCAAAATGAAGACATGGCAGGGCACAACTAAGCATAAGACTCGGTTTCTAGTCCTTCCATAACAGAACCCATCCATCTCACATCACCATTACCCCTCATTTGAATTCAACTAATGTTGACTTGGGTAAAATCTCCCTGAACATCTCCAACCAATGGGAAGGGAAAAAACATACTTAAGGTTAGAAACTAGGTCTACAGAACCCACATGTGGGAAATAAAGAATTGATTACAGCCCCTGAGACATCCCAGCCCATCACCTGCAACTGGAAAATACATCCTGCAAAGCCTGTATTTAAGGTGTAGTGGGAGCTACAAAGTAGTGGAGTATAAAATATGGTTGCTAAACACAGAGATTGTAATCTCAGGAAACAGGTCATGTGAAATATTGAGAAAGCTGAAAAACAGATGAAGCCAATTTGGCTTTGATTCATTGATATGAAAACAGCAAGTAGAATAGCTGGGGGGTGAGGTTTCTCCACTGGCTTAGACATCGGCATTTCCAGCATGCATGCCCACTGTGCCTTGGGAAGATTCCTCAATGGGTATAATATGAAGCACAGCACACAACTCACACTTGGCCAACCATGCACATCCCTGTCTCAATCTGGATTCCAACTTTCATGTGGTCTCACTTCTGTGTCTTTGTTTTCCATTACATATTCACACAGAATGAATTTACCAGAAACATCTAAGTACTCATTTTAAAATACTTTGCCTAAAGCCAAGTGTTTGTTTTATCATTTTAATATATTTTCTATGAAAACATAGCAAAACATTAAAAGGGTGCATATATTTATCTCTATATGAATTATAATACTGATTGTCTCTGAGTAATGAGATTATAATTCTTTTATTCTTCTTCCATATATTTTATGGTATGATCCACATTTTCTGAAAATATTATTATTGCAATCACTTTCTGTACACAAAAATGACTAAAATGTTATAAGCCAAGCCAAGGGTGGTTTAAGATAAGAATTATCCCCAAAGCCAAGGTACTCCTACATTTTCATTGGACCAAACTGAACGTGTTGGTGGGAAAGGGTTGATTGACATTTTCTCTATAAAATTAGAGAACACATCCTTGCCAATTTAATTCAAGAAGTAGTCAAGTGTGTAACAGTTTCCTGTTTGAACATGGAGATTTGTACCTTTTGAATGTTCCTTGGTACCTTCTTGTTGGATTTCTCCTAAGCCAAGAAAACCTAAGTGATTTGTATCGTTTACCACTACCTATCTGTTTATAGGCTTGCAACAACAACAGCAAAAATTCTAGTCTAGACAATAATTAAAGGCAGAAATGTAATTTAATTAAAGCACATCTTTCCTAAGCCCCGGGGGCCATTCTTTGTGTTCTGTACAAGCAGTGCTTATACAGAGTGCTCTGGGGTGCTGTGGGTGGGGGTGGGGAGATATTCTTTTAGGATTATTTTTAAGTGTGAGGAAGGATCAAGATAGGGAGGAGGGGTGGCAGATTTAAGTGAGTGTTAAGAAGACGAAAGCAGGATATTTTCCTAAAGGTATAAGGACAAAGGTATAAGGACCATAATTAAGATCTCAAGAAAGCAGATATTGAATTTAGACTGTTAAGAGCCTAGTAAGCCTTTAGACCAAATATGATCCAAATATAAGCTAGCAAATGGGGGGAGGGGCTCTGTTCGTCTTTACACGTATTTGGTCTGCCTGCAAAGCGTTTTTGCTTTCATTCAAACTTTTAGGTAAAAATGGAGAATTTTACTTAAAAACTAAGTTGCCTGAATAATTGAAAAAATAAAAACACAAAGTCAATATATTTCTGGCAGCATTTTCTGGTGCTGAGTAACAACCATGTCCTCAAATACTAAAGAGAATATACCAAGACAGTGAGAGCAATTAAGACTCAGTCAATTATCATGCAGCTGATTGTTTCTCCCACTTATAAAAGGCTTCCATTATCTACAGTATCTGTATAGCCATATTTGAGTATTTGAGTTTCAGGTCCTACCCAGTCACTCCCACCTCCAGGCCCTTTCCTCCAGCCATGCTTCGTCATAGTCATTGCTTTAAGTAGAATATTTAAGGAGTCTTTAACACACACACACACACACACACACACACACACACACACGAAACTTCATTGTTAATACTAAGGTGTGGTACAGAGGGTTTACTATTTTAGAAGTCAGGTAATGAGTACATTAATTTTTATGGAAAATGTCACCTCTTTCTTTGCTTTACCTCAGTTTCCCCCTCCTATCCATGCCTAAAACCTCCTTTTTTTATGCCCACTGGTGCCTTGCTAGATTTGAATCAAGATTCAGTCCTGGGACTACCTTATAAGCATCAAAAGCTCCTAGTAGATAAACAGAAATGTATGATATAGAAAGACAACTAGGCATAGAGCAAGTAAACTGAATTTCCAATTCCCCCAATAGCTAGAACAAACTTAGATTGGCAGAAAAACATGGTTTCAGATCCTCACTCCTCATAGTTTCTAGTGTGAGATCCTGGTCAATGTGTTTAACTCATTTGAAGCTCTTTCCCTATCTTCAAATGTAAACGTTTTCTCTGCGTGTGTTACAAGATTTTGTAAAAAGGCAAGGAAGACACCGCATTCTAATATTAGTTAAATGGTCCTAGCACTAAATCAGTTTAAGATTTTTTTTTTGGGGGGGGGGTTAATTTACTGGATTTTATGGTTGGCAAAAAACCAACCTTCCCAAATTTTTCCCCATTCTCTCTCTCTCTTTTTAAATTTAATTTTATTGCCAAGGTGATATACAGAGGGGATACAGTTACATACGTAAGGCAGTGAGTACATTTCTTGTCTAACATTGTTACTCCTTCCTCATTCTTCTCCCAGTCCCCCCCCACCTGCAAGTTGTATAGTTTATTTCCAACATAGTGTCTTGTATCACTGTTGCACTAATTCACCCTTCATCCTTTGACTCACCATTTTTTTCTTCCCCTGCCCTTCCTCAATTCAGATAAACATATAAACAATATATACTCTCTTTGTTAAAGCCAACACTAATATATACGTATTATACAGGAATTTTCATTTGTTTATTTATTTATTACTATTTTCCTTATTTTAAGCTGTTTACCAGCTGTGCAGGACTAGGTAAAGTGAATATTTGACTCTCCAGGAAACACAGCTAATAAAATATCTCTCTGCCACTGTGTATCTAATACCCATTACTGGGCAATTTCCACACAGCAGTCATACCTTTCTAGGTAAGCACACCACTGAGATATACTTCTAAGCCCCAACATAACACTTTCTCAAATCTATTAATAAATATATTTATGGTATTCTGGTCTAAATAATCTTAGATTAGACAGAAATCCATCACAATACTAATTTAAATGGTTTCAGTTTCATGAATATAAAAAGAATAGGTATTTATTATAAAATCTTGGTTATAATTAGCTATAATTAATTTTGTAGGCATTTATCACAAATCAATAGTTAATATTTGGTACATTTTATTTCAGTGTTTTCTCCATGTAGTTTTTAGTTAGCACCATTCAGTTTGTGATTTTTCAAAATAACTATCTTAAATGCATGAGTATTGTTTCATCTTATGGATGTGGATAAAGATTTTATTTTTTGATTTGCAGTGGTGAATGGTAAATGAAAATTCACATTGGTGAATCTTGAGACTATATCTTACTCATAACACTGACATTTATAAATTATAGAATTTATAAATTGAAAAAGAGTTTATAATACAAATAAATATTTATTGTACTTCCCAGTTACTATATTATAGTTACCATTCCAATCACTGAATTCAAACCAAATTTCAATGGCTGCATGATATTCAAATATGAAGTATACTATAAATTTTTAAGAATTTTTAAAAATTGTTATTGTAGGGCTGGGAGTATGGCCTAGTGGCAAGAGTGCTTGCCTCCTACACATGAAGCTCTCAGTTCAATTCCCCAGCACCACATATATGGAAAACAGCCAGAGGGGGTGCTGTGGCTCAAGTGGTAGAGTGCTAGCCTTGAGCAAGAAGAGGCCAGGGACAGTGCTCAGGCCCTGAGTCCAAAGCCCAGGACTGGCCAAAAAAACAAAACAAAATGGTTATTGTAGAGTTAATTTACAGGGGGCTTACAGTTACATGGTATACTATATTTTAACACTTGCTGATAAATTTGCATTCTTCTAATTTTCAGAAGCATACATATTGCTATTATAAATACGATGATTCATACTCATAGGTTTATTGTTTCTTCAAGATACACCATTAGAATTTTATTGCTGACTAAAAATTTGTTCCAGGTATATTCCTACCAAGAGTGAATAGACTTTCTAATTTTCATTTCTCACTTTTGGTTGTAGTTTAAGCTTTGATAAGAAAAGGTAAATAATATCCCACTATTCTCCATTTGCATCATTTCAATTTCTACTGAGATTATGCATCTGTTCAAATACTTCTTGGCCCTTATATTTCTTCTTGGTGAATTGCATTTCCTTTCTTTTAACCATTTTTTAATTTGGATAGTAATTTTTTCTTGATTTTATAATCTTTAATTTATTTAGCTATATTTTTATTGATGCATACTGATTTCTAATATTTTATGGTTAAAAAATACCAAAATAAATAATTTCAGAAGTAGGTATTTGCACATATCATATATTTCTTCTAAAGTGATAAATTAGAATAAAATATATTTAAACACTCTAACTCATGTTGATAAAATACTTTCCATAGAAGCCAAACCTCTAAATTATGAGACAGCTTATCTACTGACTACCCATCACATATCTAATCACAGAATCATAACAGGGTACAGAAAAAGGCAGAAAATAACACAGCACATAAGTCACAGTGAAAGACAACTGGCAATACTGCTAGAGGATCCCTCAAATAAGAGAAAGGTTCTACACATTTTTGATAGAACTGAGATTAGATATGTGAGATTTGGGGAGTAACAGCGAAATAATACATATGACTATGTCATGATATATGAGCCTTTTGCCAAAGTAACATTCTTGAAGTTCTGCCTGCTCCCCAACTCTTTCTGTAAGATAGTATAAGTCTCTTAAAACCAAGATGAACCCCCTTTCTACTTAAACCAGCCCAAATGGATTGTGTTATCTAAAAAGAAATCATGACCAATACACAGAAAATAACACTAAGAACACAAACAAGAGAAATGTTGATTGTAACAAATGCTATCAAGAGAGATGTACGATGAGAAAAGATTTTTTCAGGCAAATTTGTCGAGAGGACTCTTTGATGAAGTGAATTTTATCAAAGGTCTGAAAGAAATAAAGAGTTCGGGAAGAAATTTTTGGGTAAGACAAACTTGGAAGCAAGGGCCCAGAGTTGAGGAAGAAACTGATTAATTGACTTGTGTACTGAGGAGCACCACTGCAGATTTGAGGCAAAGGGCACAAGATGAAGCTAGAAAACTAAGCAACAGTTTGAGCTCCTCAATGTTTGGTCCATGGATTTGTGTCAATGTATAAAGTTTGGCACAGATCACGCAAAGCACAAAAATCAAGAATAAGTACTTACAAATTTCACAGCAGTTTGACACTACCACAACATTCAAGGAATGGTTTTTCATGTCTTAGAAATCTATCCATCCACAACAGACTGGAAATTCAAAACAGAATTGTGGTTCTTTACCACATAGCTCTGCAAACCACTGTTCATTTTGTCTAACCTCTCACATATTCCCTACAAAGAGTGAGTATTTTGGCCTGTGGGAATATGGGGGTTCTACTGAAATGACAACACTGCTTTTAGCTCAAAAGCAGCCATAGAGGATATGTAAACAAATGGGTGTGGATGTGTTCCAATAAAACTTTATCTACAAAAACACAAGACAAGCAGGTTTTGGCCTGATCACAGGTACAAACCTGTGATTTGTAGTTTGCCAACCTCTGTGCAACTACAGGAAGGAGATGGGTCTTAACTCTAAAGCGTACCCTAAACCTAGTTGTGTACCTCTGCCTTAATTTAGTATTACAATAATTCCTTCACATATTTGTAAAGTCTTTGCATTTTTGACTCTCAATCTGCTTCTATTTCGTGTTAACCTCATACCAATCCTGGTGCATGAGTCTTTGCTTGTAGAACCTGTCTGTCTAAAGGCACAGTCACTGGGAACGTATCTGTTACTTGTGTCCCCAAGGAATAAGCACATCACTCACCTGCATCAGCTTAATGAGCAACTCAAAACCCTTAGAGGCCACAGCCTGCCATCCTCCAGAATATGGCCAGGCAAACCTAGGTTAACTGAATACTTTGAGTCAATATGTATGAGGGATATGCAGTTGCCTAAGAGATACCATCTGATTATTCTACAAAGTTGCCATTTATTCAAATGGACTTCTGTAGTCATCATCCATCTCTAGCTATTCCAGTATGTCTGAAAGGGTTGTATTGAACAGGTGGCATGCCACATGGGTAGCTTTGCTTTTCTCTGGGCTCACAAGTCTGAATATCTTTCTCATTTATGTATGTCTCCCTCTCATTCATAGACACAGACATCCAAGTCGCACACAGTGGAACCACCCCCCTCACTCTCCTTTCCCCAGAACGTAGAGCACTGTGTGTGAGCAGATGAACACTTCCTAGTAGGTCCCTCACACAGAGAATACAGAGCTGGTGCAGTACGTTCAGAAATCTCTTATTTAAGATTTCTTTCATCGACTCATGACAAACTTAATGGGTAAAACTTTGCCATTGCAAAGTTTCCTTATAATATCCCTTCTGGGCCTACCATAGTTTATCTTGGCAGGAGGTAGCTTGGAGAACATTGGAAAGTCTCAACTTGGCATGGCCTCAGAGCTACTGGCACATTAAAGATTAATAAAGTGCATTTAACTGAGCTCAGGACGTGGCATTGTGATCTTTCACGGTGAAATGTGCAAGATCCTTTGTTTGCAATGCACAAAGCCAGAAAGAGCCAACCATGGCAAGTTAATAGGAATCAGGAACTTTGAATATCTTTCACTGGTCACTTGATGGGTAGGAATCAACCTTCTGATCAAGTATACATTTACTAATTCACTAATATTTAAGACACCTCTGAACATTACCCCCTAGGGCTATGCATTTATTTGTAATGGTAGCAACAGATATGATGCAACTCTGTCTCCTTAAAGTGTAAGAAAAGGGTTATTCCAAATAAATTCCACTGTCTGCAGCACCTTCAGTGAAAGTCACGACAAATCAAAGCATTTCTAAATATCTTGGCTTGACAGATGGAAAGCACTAATCTTAGCTTTCATTGAAAATTAGCCCAGAAGGAGAAAACAACAAACAATATTCACATGCATAGGTGTGAGGCTGGCAGTGAAATGAACCAGGAAAGATGTAAAATAAAAATAAAAGAGGTGTATACAATATATTTACTGGTTCGAAGAAGGAATCTATTCACTGTTGATGTCTTACACCTGAACCCAGAGCAGCCAGTACTGAAACAAATCAGCAAAGGCAAACATTCCATAAGGCACCATCCTGAATTCTGGAAATGCTCTTGCAGCCTCCATGTGCTGGGTAATGCCCTGTGTCTATTTACACAGTGAGTATGATCCCTTCACTGCCTTCAGAAAAAAAAAAATCACAGGCAAACCTGTTGCTCTGCAAATCAGAGTTGCAAATCCAAGCACTAAGCACACAGGGCGCACTCCTCTATAGCAATATCAACATTCAGGGAGGAAAAATAGAAAAGAAAATTCTGTCCTTACCGAAAAGGAATAGTAGGAAGGGACGCTGAATTGCTTTCATGTTAGCCCACTCATTGCCTTTTCTTTCATTCCATCAAAGTCTAAAACTATTGAGGAGATTTCCTGCGGTTCTCCGATCTTCCTTCAAGAGTTTTAATCTGGCTTCCCCAGACCAGGTTTAACAAACAGCGCTGTGTTCTGTCAATATTTGTATGCAGCACCACACTGGGCAGCCGGCCAGCACTTGGAGTTTCAAGAGGCAATGAGAGAAAACTCACACCCTAGCAAACATGCTTCCCTTCTTTGTGTCTTGTAAGGCGCTTCTCCAAGTGTCATCTCTGATTCTAACAAGAGCTAAAGATTGTCTTTTTTTTATGATTTCTGCACAGCTTTACATGCTGCCTGCCTAGGTTCCACAAAAGTTTGTTTTTTTGTCTCACTACTCTGAAGTTCTCTGCACAATCACACGGATTGCTTCTCCACCAGCTGCACTTTAAATGTATTTTAATTGGCTGGAATGTCGAAAGAATCCATTTGGCAGTGGTTTATATGTGAAGCACGCCCAGGGCAGCTGAAAGAGGCCCCAGAAGCAGCCGATTACTTCATCAAAAGCTGCAGTTTGAATACCATTGACTCCTACATAACTAGAGTGAACCCAATTCTACAGGCAAGCAGGAGTAATTAATAATTTGCTGAAAAAATTCTTCATTCATCTCAAAGCCAAAAAAGCGAAGAGGAAAAAAAAAATCCCTGCAGACACAACAGTTCCTCTGAAAGACTTGATTTATAGCCCCCAGTTCTGTTCTTTACAAACATTGACTTTGTATAACATTACAGGAGGAGTGTAATGCATAATTCGGATTGCCTGAAAAGTTAATTCAAGTAATTTTCCTTTAGAGGGATCCCCTGAGATACCTAGTTCTAGTACCTCCTTCTACATTAGCCATATGCCACAATAAATATTATCAATACTTGAGGCATTTCCTCATTCCCTTTTATTTTTCTTGGTTGGTTGTGATAATTAGTTTGTGGCTTCTTGTTAGATCTAGCCTTATATAAACTCACACTGAGCCAAAGTGGATAATCACCACATTGACTCTGAAAAATGTCAGGTCAAAAAGATGCTGACATCAACAGGTAGCAGAACATGCACAAACACAATGCACATAAAGGTTTCAACAATAAGATAATGCTAATGTAAGTTATGAGATATAGAGAATAATTTTGATAAATGGAATCATTTTCAAGTGTTCTCACTTTCTGATTTCCTGAGAGGTTGTTTCTGTGGTATATATAAATCGGGCTTACAGGTTTAGAATCCATAGACATTCTGGGTAATCCTGACTCTCATCCTCATTAAGAACCCTTGTTCTAGGAAAGTTTGTAGAGGGCTTTTAGCACCCTTAGAACACTTGTCTATGGAAAATGTGAGACAATTAACACTGACAAATTTGTTAGGCTACCTTTTCCTCACTTCAATAAAATTGTCTGTGGTTCATAACAAGATGGTACAGGAGAAAGAATGATGCATACAAGTTGCTTGGGAGGATTTGAAGAATTTCTCAGAGAAGAAAGACAGCACTGTGGAAAGCAGAAAGAAGACTAGGAGAAAGGATCAGGGTCAGGGCCAACGGTATGAAGTCTGCCCAGTACCTTAGAACTGGATGCTTAGGGACCTATACTTGGAATAATGCTGTGCTGGCACCTTTTGAAATTCTTAACTATTTAACTGAATGAAGGGCATGGCATTGTCATTTTGTAGCCTAAAAGGAAAACAGTGAGACTGTGACTAGCGGGCATTTTTTGAGGGCTGATCACTTTTTCCTTCACCATTAAAGGAACACTGGCTCAATGTACATATGTAAGAAGTTACTTTTATGTAGATACAACACCTTGAAAATAGAGCAATAAAGAGATAAAAATGGCTTATACCCCAAATATTAAAGAATACCTGGCTCAGTTATTAAAAACAAAGTACATCTACTGAGAAAAATTGAAGTTATATCCATTTAGGAGATAGGAAAGGATCTGTTCCCTGACATGCCAGATGAGGCCCTAGGTTACCTCTAAACCTAAAAATTGAATCCCAGTCTATACATGATTTTAAGCTGTGCATACCTTTGCCTTTGAGCTACTTTTTGTAGCTTTCTTATCATGTTGAACATGTTTTGTCTACACAAAGTATTCACGTGTGCGCATGTGCACGCATGCATGCACATGCACACACCCACCACTACACAAGTCTCCCCTCACTTGCTTCTGCCCTAACAATCTAATTCAGCTCCTTCTTGGCTGAATCATCCAAGACTTAAAGGAAGTCTCCATTTTGCAAAACCCAGCCTCAATGAAATAGACTTTGCTTTCCTTTTATTGTGTCTTATATCTGTGATAAATGGCAACTATGCTTAATCTGTCCATTTGCAATTGGATATAAACTATTTGAAGTAGAAGTATTACTATGTACCTTTTAAATTTTGCCCAATAAGGGTGACTACCAGTACTTATTTCAATGATGCCCTTCCTGGCATCAGCAATCATATAAAATCATGTTACATTAAAAAAAAAAAAAAGGAGCAGGAAACTTGATGCCCACTTCAATTTCATCCCGGAAGTTCCAAGACCCACAGATGTGTTCCACACCCCAGCCAATGTGGATTTCTTTTTATATTAAATGCTTGGTACTACCTTCAGTTCCCCTTCTCTGCTCAGACCACATCTTCTATTGTAAAAGTTTTCTACTGTAAACTTATCGGTTCTGCCACCTTTTCTAAGAGCCTTTGAAATGCAACCACACCCATACTTTTCCTCCCCCTGCTAAGGGAACTGTGCAGTTGGCCATATGTTTATTCTATAATTATTCATTGACATCTACAGAATAATGGCAACTTCGAGATACATTAGAGATGATAATAACCCAGAGTCTTGACCGAGCAGCCCCACTTTTGGGCATCTACCCAAAAGACCACAAACAAGAACACACTAAAGCCACCAGCACAACAATGTTCATTGCAGCACAATTTGTCATAGCCAGAATCTGGAACCAACCCAGATGCCCCTCAGTAGACGAATGGATCAGGAAAATGTGGTACAGATACACAATGGAATTTTATGCCTCTATCAGAAAGAATGACATTGCACCATTTGTAAGGAAATGGAAGGACTTGGAAAAAATTATACTAAGTGAAGTGAGCCAGACCCAAAGAAACATGGACTCTATGGTCTCCTTCATAGGGAATAATTAACACAGGTTTAGGCTAGTCACAGCAGAGGATCACAAGAGCCAAATAGCTCTAACCTTATGAACACATAAGATGATGGTAACTGAAGTGAACTCCATGTTATGGAAACAACTGTTATATCACTCTTGTAATTACTTTCAACATGTGATGTGAAACCGTAGCTTCTATTATTGGTGACCCTCTTGTATCCCCTTCCTGTGGTTGTACCTGCACTATCTCTGTATCTTATCTGAGTACATTGGAAACCATGTATATTGGTATTAGAACTAGGAAACTGAAAGGGAATACCAAAATCGAGACATACAGGGTAAAAAAGACAAAGGACTACAAAAGCAATATTTGCAAAACTGTTTGGTGTAAATCAACTGAACAACTCATGGGGGGGGGGGAAGGAAAAGGGGGAGAAGAGAGAGGGGAATAAGGGAGGAGGTAACAAACAGTACAAGAAAAGTATCCAATGCCTAATGTATGAAACTGTAACCTCTGTACATCAGTTTGACAATAAAAATTAAAAAAAAAAAAAAACAGAGTCTTGGTCTCTTCCTTGACGAAAAAAGAACATCGATGATCAAGTGCCATGTAATAAATGCTATGAATAAGTGCTAATTGTCCTTTCCTTACTTTGACCTTATTCTCTCTTTTCTTTCATTTTCATGAAACTCAGAATAATCTCTCTGCCATTATAGTTATTTAATGCCTCTCTTTTATACTCTGGCTATTTATAAGATGATTGAGGCCAGGGAACATACCTTTTGTTCCAAGTATCAGCAAGGTGACCTCAAGCTCAGAAGCTCACTGGATGACTAATAAATATTTTCATGTTGAGCTCTGAATCCTGCCAAATCCAAAATGATAACAGAAATCCATTTATGAGAACAACTCTGAAGAGTTCATCATTATGAAAAACAAAAAAAAAATTTCCATCATTTTCCAGGGCTGCTGAACAGGCAATATGTAACCAAGCCTTGCCCACACTCATATGCAGAGTGAAAAGCAGAGAGATTTAAAACTTCAGCAACTCACAAGCCATTGCTATGTCAATGCACAATCCAGCAGTGACATATGGTTCTATATTACCAGATCTTACAGCCTTGAGCAATGTGCCTGCCAAAGGGAAAATATTCAATTCAGAATTTTGGATGTAAATATTCAATCCCTTGTGCTTTGCATGTCATTGCTAATGGTATATAAAGAATGATCCAAGAGAAGTATAAATAATCATTTGCCACTGCCAGGAAAATAGCAGTTCTGACTTAACAAGCCAAAAATGAAATAGTGAAAACTTCAAACTCAAATCAAAAGGTTATCATCTGTATCTACCTCAGAAAAGAGCTCTTATTGCCAGAGTACAGAGTGATTTAAAAGAAGGAAAAATATTGTCCCATCTCTGCAACTCCATTACAAACAACAAGATAGGCAGGTCCCAAATTACAAGTGTGTTGTATTTTGAAACTCTTTCATAAGTCAAATGGTCAGAATCCAATTTCCAACAGAATAATAGTAATGGTTCATTTTATAGAAAGAAACTTCTCATAGGGGACCTAAGCATAGTTGAAACCATTTCAATGGGAAATTGAGATTCTAGTTCCAATTATAAAACACAAGGATGAGAGAACAAACTGGAAAAAAATATTTGGCTCCTCAGGGTGGAAAAACTAAGCATCTTTTTCTATAGAAGATTGCAATGACCATAACTACATTGCTTTATTGAATATGTGCCTCTTCGCAGTGTGACTGAGTAGCTCCTTTTAGGGTAGAACGGTACAGTCAGCATCTTCATCCCTTGCATAAAACTATAGAGTCACTAATATACTCTTTGAATTTAGACTTAACAATTATGACTTCTTTTAGCAATTGAAACAGTAGCAAATGGATATAAAGAGAGAATTGAAAAATACTATGTACTGGGGTTTGTTCTCTCTAACTGTTCTTGGGAAATATAGGATAAAGTTTCAACTAAATGAGACAAAGAAAATCACCAGAGGTATCTTTTCTTTACCACCTAGCCACAATCAAACCAACAGTTAACAGCCCAGATCACAGAAATGTTAACCAACTCACAGACTTATGAGAATTAAGGAATAGCTACTATTTTAGGATGCTAATTTTGTTGATAATATATGTCCCCAAAGCTAATTGGCCCACTTTGATTGAATGCTATCTGTTCCATGTGAAGCTTCTCTTGGAAAGATGAATTTGGTTAAGTTCAGTCTAGTACTCTTGGGGCTGAAATCTATTTGTCATCTGTGCTCCTGGAAGGTGACAGTTTCAGGGGAAATGTGTGGAATAGGGAGACATAGCATAGAAAGACATCAATCCTCCATTGCATCTTGATCAGTTTTCCATGGTATGGCCTCAGGAGACCAAGATAAAGGGTTGGAATAGAAGTCAAAATCAAGGGAATTCCAAAGGAAAGATTAATATAATATGATCTTCTTTCCCAAGCCAAACCATTCGCTGAGCGAAGAGTAGGTACTGCACACTTTCTGACAGCTGGTATGGTTGAATAAACCCATGAACTACTACTCAACTAAATCTTAGCCAAGCTCTCCACCTTTGTCCATTTTGCTTCATAGGTTTGCTTCCTTGACTGCACACATTTTCTTGAACCAAATGAAGGATTTCTTCCCAGGAGTGGAAAATTCCTAAACATCAACTTTTCTCATCTCCCATAATGACTGCCATGTGGCCAAGTCAGCTCCTGCTAAGCCCTGTCCCAGAAACCTTCCTGTCAGTGGGCTCCAAGGATCTGATTATCTACCAATCAGAACTGACACAGGCTGACTTGTACTTGCTATCATTGCCCTGAAGCTATCTTCAACTATATGAAACTCTACAGTGTCTACAGTCATCTTGAACACTGTGACTATTATTTTATGGAAGGCACGTGTGTGTGCGTGTGTGTGCGTGCATGTGTGTGTGCGTGCTTGTGTGTGTGTGTGTGTGTGTGTGTGTGTGTGTGTGTGTGTGTCCTGAGGCTTGAACTCCGGTCCTGGCACTGTCCCTGAGTTTTTTCCTCTTCCACTAGAGCCAACAGCTACACTTCCAGTTTTGTTAATTGGGAATAAGAATCTCACAGACTTTCTTGCCTGGTCTGGCTTTGAGCCAAAATATTCAGACCTCAGCCTCTTGAGTATGTGGGAGATACTTTTAACTCCTTATTTAATTCTTTCATTGCTCCAATTGTTGTTTTCTAATTGTCTCAAGTATTTTTAATTTAAATCATCTTACTATATTTCACAAAACTTTCAAAGTGATCATATTTTGGTATTGGAGCTAAATGATAATTAAATATATAAGTGTTATGTAATTCTTTTGCTTTTTGGCCCGCAAGGAAAGATTTTATTTGCCTTTGATAAGTTGTTCCTGTAGTTTTCTAGGTCTTTCTGTACCTCCTCATCATGTTTTGAATTATGTTGTTTTATATTAAGTCAAAATATAATTTAGCCCTCTCAACTTTGTGTTATCTGAAAATATATGTATTATCTTCCACATCTTCATCTCAGTCCATGATAAAAATTATCAGCTAAGGAAAAAAACCATCTCTGGCACACCACTAGAAATCTTCATCCAAACAACCTCACTTTATTCATTGGCTATGAATCTACCTAGCATTACAGAATACAGTCCACATTTCCCTAGTGATTTCTTAAGACTCTGTCAAACACCTAAGAAATAAGCAGAGAAGAATTTTATATGTGGGGAATAGAGAGAAAGAACAGAAACTTGAAACTATTTTTGAAGTGACTTTATTTTCTTATATTTATAGTTAATATAAACACCTATAGAAATAATTCTAATTTCTTTTGAATTACTCTTTTGAATAACTCATTTGAAAGTGTTTAGAAGGGTATACTTGTTTATTATACTTAATAAAGTTGATTTCTCTCATCTGGGTTTCCACAGGAATTGATCTCTAAGTTGTGTTTGGCACTGGTGATCATTGGTATGGTTCACTAAAGATTTTCCTCTATCATTTCAGAATGCATACAAGGATTCACTTTCCTATCCTCATGAAGTTTGGCATGCCAATCTGACTTGGCTTGGCCAAAGACACAAGTGAAAATGATGTCATTCTGTGTGGCTGGAACCCTTAAAGGCTGATATACTTCTGCCGTGGTGCCTGAAAGCACAGGCAGAGATACAGCCTCCACAGGCCTGGTTCAGTTAGCCACAATTAGCAGAGATTTTCTGCTGAATTACTCTGAACTTTCATGTGAATGAGATGGCATTGAGACAGTGTGTTGCTGCAACCTAGTCTTTTCTAGTAAAGCTAGTAGAGATTATATGTATGTGTATGTTTGAAATTTTGTGCCTGAAGTTGAAATTTTCTTACTAAAGATCCAGAAACACAGCAAATCAAAGAAAGGTTGGACAAATGGGATTGTATCAAACTGCACAGCTTCTACATGGCAAAGGACATAGCTTGCAAGACAAGTGCAAAGCCCACAGATTGAGAGCTCTTCACTAGCCATACTGAGAACTCAGAAAATTAAGTTCCTCCAAAACAAATCCTCAAAGAAACACTGCCCTCATAATAAATGGGCTAAAGACTTAAAGAGAAACTTCTCTGCAGAGGATATGAGAAAGGCCAAGAGGTACATGAAGAAGTGCTCAACCTCACTGGCCATAAAAGAAATGCAAATTAAAACAACACTGAGATTCCACCTCACCCAAGTAAGAATGGCCATTATCAAGAAATAACAACAGATACAGGTGGGGATGTGGCCAAAAGGCCACTACTACACTGCTGATGTGAGCATAAACTTGTTCAACCACTCTGGAAAGCAATGTGGAGCTTCCTCAAAAGGCTAAACATAGAACTCACCTATGACCCAGCAACCCCACTTCTGGGTATTTACCCAAAGAATCACAGACAAGGCCATACTAAAGCTACCATCACAACCATGTTCATTGCAATACTATTTACCATAGCTAAAATATGGAACCAGCCCAGACGCCTCTCAGTAGATGAATGGATCAAGAAAATGTGGTATATATGCAAAATGGAATTCTATGCTTCCATCAGAAAGAATGACATTGACCCATTCATAAGGAAACGCAAAGACTTAAAAAAATTCATATTAAGTGAACTGAGCCAAGCCCAAAGAAACGTAGATTCCATGGTTTCCCTCAATGATAATACTTAGTATATGTCTAGGGTAGTCCTAGCAGAGGATCAAAATAGCTCAATAGGTATGTATACATGATCATGTAAGATAATGCTAAGTGAAATGAAATATGAAACCAAGAGGTTTATCATTGTTGTTAATTTTAATGTACTACGTGAAAATATTTCCTTTTTTATTTGGTTTTTCTTTCCTGTGGTTTATCCTCTGTTGTCACCATATTTGATTTTGGTACACTGGGTATTGTATATATGTATATCTGAAATAGGGAAGGGAAGGGTAACTTCAAAATGGTGAGATAAAGGATAAAGGATGAACCGATGCAACAGTGATACTCACAAACCACTATGTTGGAAATTAACTGTACAACTCCAGGAAGAGGAGGTTGGGAGGGAAGGTCGGAGAAAAATGAGGGAGGGGTTAGCAAGTTTGACAAGAAATGTACTCATTACCTTATGTATATAACTGTAACCCCTCTGTACATAAACTTGACAGTAAAATTAAATTTTAAAAAAAAGAAATGTTGTGCCTCTATGGAATCAGGGAAGCTAATGATGAATACCACTCATAATAGGAATAGGTAATAGGAATACAATTATGAGTAAAATACTCAGAATTACTTCAAAATACATTATGCTATAGGAAGGCAATACCAAACTTCACCTTTTATGTGATTCAGAAATTTCACTGCCAGTTGTATTTACTGGGATTTGCCTGAGAAAGCCAGATACTGAGCATTCCTTCCCCTCATTCAAGACAAAGGCACTCTTTCCTTTTCTTGACACTATTCTAAGACATACCCTCAATGTTAGGGTTCCTTCCATTTTTCCCTTGCTAACTTCTGGGCATGCTACCCTCGGCTTCATCCCAAAATCTTTCTTCTAAGATGCTGCTGGTGGTGTGTGGACCACAGCTTAAGTAGAATCTCCCTAGAGATTTCTGACACTGTCTCCCAAGCTGGAGTAGGTGTAAGCTGGGAAGGAGGCCCAAGTTTCATAGTCAGTTGTGGGTCTTCAGCTCACATTTCCTTTGTGGTATTCATTTCTGCTAGGGTGTTGAAACCACTTTGTTTCCTACCATTTAAATTCTACTCACACTGCTGGTTCATCAGAATCAATTCATTTTAAACATCTCTGTGATTCTCTGTGCAATCCAATTAAGAAATAGTTCCCACACAGACACAAAGACTTTTTTCCAGGTGATCACTGAGGCTTCCCAGGGAGAGACAGTAGTCCTTGGATTGTGTGAAAGAGAATTGTCTTTCCTTGTGATTGAGGTTCAGTGACATTAACCTTTAATGGCATCTGCTCCTGTTGTCTTATGGATGAATTCAATTAAATTCTCAGAGTTCATTACTCCCCCACTGAGGAGGAATTGTTGATTGCCTTTTTGTACAATGTACCTATATTAGATGAGAGCTAAATATTTATTTCCTATAGATACATGCTCTTTACTGCACAAAATGTGCTTGTATTAAACCTTTAGATTCTGTGATTACTAACTGTTTTAATTCCTCCCCTCTCACTGTCACATAATTGTCCTTTGCTCCCAACAGATGTGGTTTGTGAGTTTACTTTTCTGACATTTCAGCCCTGAGTTTTAATTTTCTCTTTATTTACATCACCAAGCACTTAATTGGGTTACAAGAAATTATGATCCATTTAACTAATGGTACTGGCCACTGCTTGAGATGAAAGGGAGAGATTTATTAAAACTAAGAAAATGTGGGTTGATGATACAGCTCAATTATGGCATATCTGACTGATAGGCACAAAGCCCTGGGTTGAATGCTTAGAACCAGAGGGGAAAATATTAAGGATTTAGCTGAAGAAATGAGTTTCTATCTCCAAAGCAGCACTACCCAAATATAAGTTATCACTGAGTAATACATGAACTTAATGGCAGTTATTTGTGGCCAGCAGTATCAAAGGACATGGAATATAAAGTATCAACATTTGTCAGGCAGAGGGAAATTGCTTCAGAAACATGCCTATAAATGTGTGTTTGCATATGTCCCTGTGGGTCTCAGCACATGCTATGATAGGAACTGTATTGAAAAAAATGTGTCTATAATATACACTAAAAAATATATGTAATAGACATTGAAAATTGTTCATAAAAATGTCTCAGTCAGACATCTTCAAAAGTGCCCAGGTGGTATTTTATTCTTTTTCCTCTTTATATTGACCTTCTTTCCCCATGGCCTTTCTGATCCCTTAATACTCTATCTTCTCCCAATAAAAATAGTATTAGTCCATAATAGAACAAAGCACATTGAAGCTAAAACTATGTATTACTTTAGATTTCTAGCAATCCACTACTCTAGTGAGCCCAGGTTTTAGTGATCTTTCCTTAGTCTAGCTAAAGAATGTATTCAAGTTAACTAAAGATGAGTGGAGTTCTTTCACTGACTGCCAATGGAGAAACAGAAAGCTCTCTGGAAAATTCCACTTATGATTGGAGAAACAAATATTTTCAAGGTAATATTGTATGACATACAGCTACTTAATTTATTTTCCAAATACTGATCTTTCATGTCTCACTAACCAAAATTGTTAACACTAATTAATCTAGCAGAGCAAACCTGGGGATTTAAAATCTATTTTCAGTCACTGCTTTCCTCCCCCAGAGAGTTTGTCAAATGAAAGCAAAAGTTTGACAGGACAAAGCTGAAGTAAATAGTAAAATGATAAAGCTTGGGAGTGAATAGAGGAAGAGAAAACACACACACACAGAGCAACTCCCAAAGGGACAGGAGAACACAAATTGTGGCAGAGACCCTACAGGGAAAGAATAAAACATGCTCAGAATCCTTCAGGTTGAGCACAGTAGAAAAAGGTTAAAACATTCTTCTCAAAGTGAAACTCAAGAACAAAAGGACACTGTGCATAGATAGCACCTTATTTAATTGGATGCAACAATCATATAAGCAATATAATATATAAAGTTATGTTAAAGTACAGTATTTACAAGATATATAGTTACATAAATTCTAGGTAATAGACTGAAAATGAATGGAAGATTCTCTAGATACTCAGTTACAGCTATCCATCAACCCCAGATCAAAGGTATACTTTGTCAAAGAACTCTGACTACAATAAACTTCAAATGGTATGTCAATTTATTATTTATTTTTTTTTTTTTGCCAGTCCTGGGCCTTGGACTCAGGGCCTGAGCGCTGTCCCTGGCTTCTTTTTGCTCAAGGCTAGCACTCTTACCACTTGAGCCACAGTGCCCCTTCTGGCCGTTTTCTGTATACGTGGTGCTGGAGAATCGAACCTAGGACTTCATGTATGGGAGGCAAGCTTTCTTGGCACTAGGCCATATCCCCAGCCCCTGTATGTCAAAATTTTATTTCTTAAAGTGAAATTCCAACTAATTTTCAAGAGGTCCTATATTATCCTCAAAGAAGGTTTACATGAGAGATAAAGACAAGAATTGAGATTCAAATATCTAATATTTTCATTAAGTAACATCTAATAATCTGTTTCTTGCCTTTCACAAACTAAACTCAAACTAAAATCTCAGTTCACAAACGGTGCCTTATTTTTAGGCAACAAATTTGACATCTATAAAATATTTTCATGCTTTTACCTTTGTTCTATTTACCAGTGCACCCAGTTCATTTAAGTTCATTAAAGATTATGTAATATAGTCATTTTTATGGAGAAAGAATAGCTCTATGCTTTTTTTTTTTTTTTTTTTTTTTTTTTGGTCCTGGGGCTTGCTTGAACTTAGATCCAGGCTGCTCTCCCTGAGCATTTTTGCTCAAGGCTATCATACTCTACCATTCGAGCCACATTTCAACTTCTAGCTCTTTTGATGCTTAATTGGGAATAAGAGTCTAATGGATTTTCCTGCCCCAACTGGCTTCAAACCACAACCATCAGATCTCAGCCTCCTGAGTAGCTAGGACTACAGGCATGAGCCACTGGTGCCTGGTAGCCTTGTGCTTTTTTTTTTTTTCTTTATTGTCAAAGTGAAATACAGAGGGGGTACAGTTTCATATGTAAGGCAGTGATGACATTTCTTATCCAACTTGTTTCCTCCTCCTTCTTTCCCTCCTCCCTCTCCCAATTTCCCTCTCCCTCCCATGAGTTGTACACCATATAGTTAGTTGATCTATACCATACAGTTTTGTAAGTATTGCTGTTGCCTTAGTTTGTCTTTTTATCCTTTGTCTCTTGATTTTGGCATTCTCTTTCCCTAGCTCCAGTACATGTATATACAATATCCAGGATACCAAAATCAGTTACAGTCATATCAGGGGTAAAACCATGTGAAGGGAATACAAAAAAAAAGAAAAAAAAATGGGCACGGTTTCACATAGCATGTTGAAAATAGCTACAGCAGTGATATACCCTTTGTTTCCATAACTTGAAGTTCATTGTGCTTAGCATCATCTTATGTGTTCATATGGCCATAGTTCTTGAGCTATTGTGATCTCCTGCTAGGACTATCCTAGACATGTACTAATTATTCCTTATGAAGAAAACCAAGGAGTCCATGTTTCTTTGGGTCTGGCTCAGGTCACTTAGTATGATTTTTTCCAAGTCCTTCCATTTCCTTATAAATTGGGTAGTGTCATTCTTTCTGATAGAGGCACAGAATTCCATTGTGTAAAGGTACCACATTTTCTTGATCCACTCATCTACTGAGGGGCATCTGGGTTGGTTCCATATTTTAGCAATGACAAATAGTGCTACAATGAACATAGTTGTGCTGGTGGCTTTAGTGTAGTCTTGGTTGTAATCTTTTGGTTAGATGCAGCAAAGTGAGGTCATATGGGAGCTCTATGTTTAGCCTTCTGAGGAACCAGGAGAAACACTTGGGCTCCTTGGCACAGGACGAAACTTTCTTAATAAAGGCCCAAACAAATCAAAGAAAGGTTAAATAAATGGAATTACATCAAACTACAGAGCTTTTGCATGTAAAGGACATAGCTTGCAAGATAAATAGAAAGCCCACAGGTTGGGAGAAAATCTTCACTGGCCATACAACAGACAAAGGCCTCATATCTAAAATATATATAGAACTCAAAAAATTAAATTCCTCCAAAACAAATCCTCAAAGAAACAACTGCTCTCTCAACAAATGGGCTAATGACCTAAAAAGAGACTTCTCTGAAAAAGAAATGAGAATGGCCAAGAGACACATGAAGAAGTGCCTTACATCACTGGTCATAAAAGAAATGCAAATGAAAATAATACTGAGTTTCCACCTCACTTCAGTAAGAATGTCCAATATCAGAAAACTAATGCACAACACCTTATCAAAAAATTTTGTTTAATTAATGAATAAATTTTAAAAATAAATAAGTAAATAAATAAAAAGAAAACTAATAATAAAAAATGCTGGAGGGGATGTGGCCAAAAGAGAACCCTACTACATTTTTGGTGTGAGTGTAAACTTGTTCAGCCCTGTGCTTCTTAAACCTTGCATTCAATGGAAATTTAGACCTGCAGAGAACTTGAAAAGCTTTATAAATTATCTCTTATCTCTTTCTGTTTTCTTGGTTAGTACAACTAAATGTTTTATGTTTTTCAATTTTACTCTTTCATTTATTTTTTCAAAGAAATATATTTAGATTTCGTGGATTTTTTTCTGTTATTTTACTTAAATTATATTGATTTCATTCTTTTTTTTTTATTGGTGTCACAGGTTTGCAGGTTTACTGCTAAAAATAGAGTGGTAGTGGGTAGGGTGACTCTGAAATGAAGCCACTCCTTGTAGTAACTAGACATCACTCAGAAACTGTAACAATGTATAGACAATAAGATTCCCAGCAATAATTACTGAGAAATCATCAGTCTTACTGTTAACATTTCAGTAACTTCCCACTTTGGTCTTTGCATTGCATTTTATTTGCAAAAATGAGCTTCTATATAGCTATATGGTCTTCCTAAAAGACACTGAATGGTATATTTTCTTTGTTTAATTTATTTATTAATTAAATTTTTTCGACAAGGTGTTGTGCAAAAGGTACAGTTACATAGGGCAGTGTGTACATTTCCTGTGATATCTTACACCCCATTTCCCTTTCCCTTCCCTAGATCAGGTAGACATATATACAATACACAGTGTACCAAAAACATTTCATTCTTGAATGTACTATTTTCTTCTTTTTGTTTGCTTTGGGTTATTTCTAATTTCTTAAGACAGAACCTTATTTTACTAATTTTAGACCTTTCTACATTTCTAATATAAGGAATTAATGTTACAAAATGTCCTCTAAGTACTGCTACAGCTGCATCCTACTAATTTTGATGTTTGATTTTTGTTTTCAAAATATTTTTAAACTTTAAATATTTTTCAATTTTTAATTAAAATAATCAAATTTTAATTAAATGTTTTTCATTTTCTAATTAAAATAGTTTTTTAATTTAAAATTTTAATGTTTAAGTCCTTTGGGACTTCCTCTTTAACACATTGTTTATTTAAAAATATTAAATTTGGGCTGGGAATATGGCATAGTGGTAAAGTGCTCGCCTCATATACATGAAGCCCTGAGTTTGATTCCTCAGCACCACATATATAGAAGCCAGGGACAGTACTCAGGCCCTGAGTCCAAGCCCTAGGACTGGCAAAAAAAAATTTTAATTACCATATATTTAGGTTTCGCTAGATATCTCTGCTATCGATTTCTGTTTTAATTCTGTAATGGTCCAGAAAAGATATCTCTTTTAACATTTTCTGATAGCTGCAGTTTCAGAATAACTTTTTATTATTTATTCAACCAATATTTATTAATATGTGCTACACATTGATCAATATGCTTAGACACTGGGAATCAAAATGTAATATATATATATATATATATGGCTTATGTACTGTGAGGAAGAATGTATAGATAGAAAAAATTCTAACCTTTCAAGTTCTCCTTTATACTAACCAAATTTGAAAATTGTTTAAAACTATTTTGTTCCTTATATCCCCAGTATGAGCACAATGTGTGAAATACATTAGGTAGCAAATAAAACATAGCTTAGTAAGTCAGTTCACAGTACACTATAAAGCACATGAATGAAGTCCTGTGTTATAATCAGTTTGAAGAATATTAGAAGTTACTTTCTTAGATGTGTCTCTGACAGAGGGGCCATAATATAACATCCTTGATTAAAAATAAAACCTCTTAATTTTTAAGGGAAAGATTTTTAAGTATGCCTGCTTTTACCCTGGGTCCTTAAGTCTTAACCTTCTTGCTACTGATCACAAAGTTATCCAACTTGGTGAAGAAGTACTTTGATCATTGCACAACAAGCCTCAGTTCATGAGCTACACTAACAATGCTCTTCTGCCTCTAGTCAAGGGTTGAATATTCCACTTTAGACAATTTAGTTCCTGGCTTCTTAAGGTTTATGTTTTTTATATAATATTTAAGTAGTTGTACAAGGAGCTGTGCAACTCCTTAAGGAGTTGCCATTTAACAAAGCAACTTAATGGACACAATTCAACTTGGTCAATGTCACTCCTTTCAACATTCTTATCCACCTCCTCCAACCTACCTCTTCCCTTGCTTTTCTTAATTTTGAATTCCTGACTGCACTCTCCACTTTCATATAGAAAAATATATAGAAGGACAGACTGCAGAAAGACTGTTTTCTGGCCCTGGTAACAAAGAAAATGTTCTTCACTTTTGTCTATTTGCTAGTTGATTGGAGAAAAGAGACTCATGGGCTTTCCTGACTGAGCTAACTTTGAACCTGGATTCTTAGGTCTGTCTCCAAGATTTGAACCACCAGTGCCCAGCTAATATTCTCTTTTTTTTTTTTCAAATTTTTATTATCAAACTGATGTACAGAGAGGTTACAGTTTCATATGTTAGGCATTGGATACATTTCTTGTACTGTTTACCTTGTCCCTCATACCCCCCTCCATCCTCCCCCTTTCCCTTTTCCCCCTGAGATGTTCAGTTCACTTACACCAAACAGTTTGCAAGTATTGCTTTTGTAGTTGTTTTTTTTTTTTTTTTTTACCCCGTGTCTCTCAATTTTGGTATTCCCTTTCAATTTCCTAGTTCCAATACCAGTATACATGGTTTCCAATAGACTCAGATAAGATTACAGAGATAGTGTAGGTACAAACCACAGGAAGGTAATACAAGAACATCATCAATAATAGAAGCTACAGATACACATGGGACGTTGAAAGTAGTTACAACTGTGATATAACAATCGTTTCCATAACATGGAGTTCATTTCACTTAGCATCATCTTATGTGTTCATAAGGGTATAGCTATTGGGCTCTTGTGATGCTCTGCTATGACTTGCCTATACCTGTACTAATTATCCCCAATTTGCAAAAGGAGAGGGAAATGGTGGGCAAATGTAGCCATCATATTCAATGGAAATATATGAAACTATAGCTAGGAAAATTGAGGGGATGTTTGTGTTGGAAAGATGGGAGAACATGATGAAATGAGTGACACTGATCACAATACATTGTATTCATAAACTGGCAGATTGAATGGAAATCTCTTTGTAAAACTACTTAAAGATAAAATTTAAAAAAAAAAAAAGATGACTCTTTCAAGGCTCTGTGTTCTTCAACTGTGACCCAAATCCAATCTATCCAGAACTCCTGAGTTTATTCATCAACCTTGTGAAATTTGCAGGACAAGGGTAACAAAATCACACATTAGTCTTCTAATTCCTACTGTGCTGTGAGCAAGGAAGTCCCTTCTATGGAAGCCAAGAGTCTGCTATCTTCTGCGAGCATCCACAAAACTAGGACACACCACATGTTAGTCTGCAAACAGGTTAAACTCTCACACCATTCATCCTTCTTTATATAATTCCACTTGAATTCCACACAATAATTGTGTAGGAGCCCATTCAAGAGCATATTTCCAGTTCCTTGCTGGTGTTTTTGTTCTATTGTTGCCATTTTGAAATATTTCATATGTTATTTCTGTTTGGGATGGTCAGCTAACTTTTGATCATTAAGAAAACAACTTGTATCTATTTTGGTTTATTTTATTTCCACTGCTCTTTATTTAAGGCTCAAGTTTGGTATCATCTTTCTGTTAAATCTTTCTTTCATTAGAGTAGGTTAGCTGTCAATAAGTGCGCCCTTTATTCATGTTCGGAGAAGTGTGACTTCTTCACTCAAAAGAAATCTTCACTGGGTAAAAAGTTCTTGGCTGACAGACTTTTTTTGGTTGTTAGTGTGATTAGTGTTTAAAAATGTTTACCCAACACGAACTTCTTGTTAGTATAGTTCCTATTGATATGGCTGATTAACTTAACATTAATCTAATTACTTTCTAGTCAATGTGTCTTCCCACCCCCTTCCCACCAGTTGCTTTCAGATTTTTTTCTCTCTAGTTCTCCACAACTTGTATGTGATAATCCTAAATTTGGGAACCATTTGTTTTTCTTCAAAGGAAAATGGATTTATGTTGCTTTATGATGATTTTGGATCTGATTTATCACTGATTTTTTTCTTTTTTTCTTTTTTTTTTGTCAGTTGTAGAACTTGAACTCTAGGCCTGAGTGCTGTCCTCGTGCTCTTCAGGTCAAGGCTAGCACTCTGCCACTTGAGACATAGAACCACTTTCAGTTTTCTGGTGGTTAATTGGAGATAAGAGTCTCACGGATTTTTCTGCCTAAGTTGGTTTTGAACCTTGATCCTCAGATCTCAGCCTTCTGAGTTGCTAGGATTACATGCTTGAGCCACTGTCACCCAGCTTAATCACTGATTTTTAAAATAAATACTGGCCCTAACTTTTTAATATTTCCTATTATATTATTTTCCTTCCATTCTAAAGTTCCAATTTTCCTTTGCTAGATTAATTTATATGGTCTGATAGCTCTAACTTGCTCTATTTTGTTGATCAGATGTTTTCACTTTTTCTGTTCTTTTTTTTCTTCATGTATTATTTTCTAAGAACTCTCTCCACTATTTGATGTGAGCACTCAGAGGTGATGGATAAAACCAGTCTGTGAGTGAGTTATTCCCAAGTTGTTAGGCCTGAGGGCTTCACCCTTCCCAGTGCACACATCTCTTCTGCCCTGTTGGCAGCCCCATGGTGGGACCCTTACTACCAGTTTCAGAATGCCTTGCCCAGGCAAGCCAGTGGTCACATCCTATTTCTCCTTGTAGATAACTATTCCTCCATACATTTGGGACAATTATTTGTGACTTCAGCTCTTGAAAATTTTCAAAACAAGTTGTGACCATTAGCCTTGCCCCATTTTTTATTACAAAGGAAGGTAGCGTTTTTTCTTTTCTAGCTCTTTATATCTCAAAATGGGAATTGAAAATGTCTTATATTTTCATGAAATTGGGTACGTGATTACAACACTCTCATGTGAAGAACTTCCCAAGTTCAGACTCAGCACTAAATTTTTCTTGTTAAAAAAAGAAAAAGACAGGGCTGGGGATATAGCCTAGTGGCAAGAGTGCCTGCCTCGGATACACGAGGCCCTAGGTTTGATTCCCCAGCACCACATATACAGAAAACGGCCAGAAGCGGCGCGGTGGCTCAAGTGGCAGAGTGCTAGCCTTGAGTGGGAAGAAGCCAGGGACAGTGCTCAGGCCCTGAGTCCAAGGCCCAGGACTGGCCAAAAAAAAAAAAAAAAGAAAAGAAAAAGACAAATCTTACAAAACTTCTCCTCCATAGGTAAAAAAGTAACACTTCTCAATCCATTTCATAAGGCCAGAATAACCTTAATATCATTACAAGACAAAGACATTTGACCAAACAAAATAAATACAGTCTCAATGATGATGTTATTAAAATAGATTCAAAATTTAATCAGTGTAACTTTCCATATTAAATGAGTAAAAGAGATGAAACATATGGCCAGTTGACATGACACAGAAAAATCATTTGGTAATATTTAACATCTGTTCATAGTAACAACTGTCTACAAACTATAAATAGAAGGAAACTCCTTTAAGCTGATAAAGATTTTTTGAATCTTGAATTTATAGCAAACATCACACTTAAGAGTGAAATATTGAAGAGTCACTTCAGATAAAAGAAAAAAGCAGGAATCTTCATTCTTAACTGTGCATTTGAACATTACCCTCAAGTACTTGGATAATACAATAAATTAGAATAGAATTTGAGGGAGGGTCCAGGGGAGAGGGAGAGAAGGGAAGACACTATAGGAAAGGAAATGTACTCACTACCTAACTCATGTAATTGTAATCCCTCTATATATCACTTTAAAAATTAACAATAAAATAAATTTTAAAAAAAAGAAATAGGCGTAAATGTCATATTATTCAGAAAAAAAGTCATTTCTTTTTAAAGACATGCTATTCTATTAAGAAATTTCAAGTAATTTTATGGATTGGCTATTAGATCAATGTGTTTGCAAGATCAAATGCATTTTATGCATTTAGAACCAACGAGGGGTAATTCACACCAGGCACTAGTGGCTCACATCTGTAATCTGAGCTATGTAAGAGGCTAAGATATGAGAATTGTGGTATGAAGCCAGCCTGGGCAGGAAAATCCATGGGATTCTTATTTCCAATAAAAACTAACAAAAATCCAAATGTAGAGCTGTAGCTCAAGTGGTAGAGTGCTAGAGCACTGAGCAAAAAAAATTTTTTTTAAATAAATAAAAACACCTCAGAGACACTGTGCAGACCCAGGATTCAAGCTTCAGGACGGGCACAAAATAATAATAGTAATAATAATAATTTATTAAATACCTATAAATATGACTAAGGATGGTTATGTGGACTCCCTAAAAAGAAAGATACCAATTTCCAAGTTAAGACATAAATAAATTGAGAGATAGCCATTAGAATATTGGAAAATGACTATAATTTCTCATCCAATTGATCTAGAGCCATTACATATTAAGTTAAAATCTTAACATGGATTCTGCAATTTGTATGGAAATTCTGAAGACTAAGAATAACCATCTTAAAGAGGAGCAATATAGTTAGTGTACTTTATTAGTAATTAAGATTAGATTCAATGATAAACCAAAGGAACAGAAAGAAACATCTCTGAACCAGAGCCATATTTCTGGGGCCTTATGGTATGACACCATCACAATACAATGGAGGAAATGCAAGGTTTGTTTTCAATAAATGGTACTTTAGAAATTGGATATTCAGGATGAAAGGAAGTGAACTTGGCTTCCTACAACCATTATAAACAAAAATCGTAGGTTTCAGGAGACAGTGGAGGAGCTGCACAGCACTAGCTGAGCTCCCTCCTACAATTCATGGAGACTAAACAATACACTGCTGAACCATCAGTGGGTCATTAAAGAAATTAAAATGGAAATTCAAATGTTTATGGAATTCAACCAAGTTGAGGACACAAAGTACCAAGTCCTTTGGGACACAGCAAAGGCAGTACTCAGAGGAAAATTTATATCTCTGAGTACATACATCAACAAACTGGAGAAACAGCAACTCAATAATTTAAGGAAGCACCTTAATTTCCTTGAGAGAGAACAACAAGCCAAACCCCAAGTCAATAGACGGAAGCAAATAATTAAAATCAAATCAGAATTAAATCAATTAGAGACAAAAAAAAAAACCATCGAAAGAATCAACAAAACAAAGAGTTGATTCTTTGAAAAATTCAACAAGATGGACAGACCCCTGGCAAACCTGACCAAGAAACGAAGGCAGCACACTCAAATAAAAAAGATAAGAGATGAAACAGGTAACATCACCACAGAAATAACCAAAATTCAGAAAATTATAAGGGACTATTTTGCAAACCTTTATGCCAACAAATTCGAGAACTTGGAAGAAATGGATGATTTCCTAGAAAAAATTCATATCCCCAAACTTAAACATGAAGATTTAAACCTTCTATACAGACCCATATCCAGTATTGAAATAGAAACGGCAATAAATGATGTCCCATCCAAGAAAAGCCCAGGTCCAGACGGATTCACTGCAGAATTCTACAAGGCCTTCAAGACAGAACTCACACCAATATTTCTCAAACTCTTCAATGAAATTGAAAGAGAACGTTCACTACCAGACTCATTCTATAAAGCCAGTATAACCCTCATCCCAAAACCAGGCAGGGACTCATTACGGAAAGAGGACTACAGACCGATTTCCCTGATGAACATAGACAAAAAAAATTCTCAACAAAATTCTGGCCAATTGACTTCAACAGGTTATCAAAAAAATCATACACCACGATCAAACTGGATTCATCCCAGGTATGCAAAGTTGGTTTAATATACGCAAGTCAATTAATGTAATCCACCACATCAACTCAAGCAAGGTAAAGAACCACATGGTTTTATCTCTGGATGCGGAAAAAGCATTCGATAAAATCCAGCACCCATTTATGCTAAAAGCTCTGGAAAAACTGGGATTCCAGGGAACATTCCTGAATATAATCAAGGCAGTTTATGACAAACCAACACCAAGCATAACTCTAAATGGGGAAAAACTAAAGCCATTCCCTTTAAAATCAGGAACAAGGCAGGGATGTCCACTCTCTCCCCTGCTCTTCAACATAGTACTAGAATTCCTAGCCAGAACAATTAGGCAAGAAGGAAATATAAAGGGGATCCAAATAGGAAAATATGAAGTTAAACTTTCTCTCTTCGCAGATGACATGATCCTATACCTAAAGAATCTCATAGACTCTACCCCCAAACTACTAGAGCTGATCCAAAACTTTGGCAAAGTTGCAGGATATAAAATAAACCTTCAAAAATCAACAGCCTTTCTCTATGCTAACGACCCGAAGACTGAGGCTGAAATCAGGAAAGCAACTCCTTTTGCAATAGCCCCCCAAAACATAAAATACCTAGGAATAACCTTAACCAAAGAAGTGAAAGACTTCTTTGATGAGAACTTTGGAAGCTTGAAAAACGAAATTAAGTCAGAACTAAGGAACTGGAAAAACCTCCCATGCTCCTGGATTGGGAGGATTAATATAATCAAAATGGCAATATTGCCAAAGGCTATCTACAAATTCAATGCAATACCCATTAATATCCCAACACCATTTTTTAATGAAATAGAGGAAGCAATCCAGAAATTCATATGGAACAATAAAAGACCTAGAATACCAAAAATAATCCTAAGCAGAAAGAACAGTGATGGAGGAATTACAATACCCAACTTCAAGCTGTATTATAAAGCTATAGTAATAAAAACAGCTTGGTATTGGCCGCAGAACAGGCCTGAAGTCCAATGGAACACAACTGAAGACACAGAAATGAACACACAGAACTACGCCTACTTAATCTTTGATAAAGGAGCTAAAACAATAATTTGGAAGAAAGACAGCCTCTTTAACAAATGGTGCTGGCAAAACTGGCTCAACACATGCAACAAACTAAAACTAGATCCTTATATATCACCCTGCACCAAAATCAATTCCAAATGGATTAAAGACCTCGAAATCAAAACAGACACCCTGAAAACACTAAAGGAAGGAGTAGGAGAAACACTTGGGCTCCTTGGCACAGGATGGAACTTCCTGAACAAAGACCCAGAAAGGCTACAAATCAAAGAAAGGTTGGACAAATGGGACTGCATCAAACTGCAGAGCTTCTGCACGGCAAAGGACATAGCTCGCAAGATAAACAGAAAGCCCACAGACTGGGAGAAGATCTTTACTGGGCTTTCAACGGAAAAAGGCCTCATCTCTAAAATATATGCCGAACTAAAAAAATTACCCTCTTCCAAAACAAAACCGCAAAGAACCACTAGCCCCCTCATCCAGTGGGCTAAAGACTTACAAAGAGACTTCTCTGATGAGGAAATGAGAATGGCCAAGAGACATATGAAAAAATGCTCTACATCACTGGCCATAAAAGAAATGCAAATCAAAACAACATTGAGATTCCATCTCACCCCAGTAAGAATGTCATATATCAAGAAAACTAACAATAACAATTGTTGGAGGGGATGTGGCCAAAAGGGAACCCTACTTCACTGTTGGTGGGAATGTAAACTGGTTCAGCCACTCTGGCAAGCAGTATGGAGATTCCTCAGAAGGCTAAATATAGAACTCTCCTATGACCCAGCAGCCCCACTTTTGGGTATCTATCCAAAAGACCACAAACAAAATCACAGTAATGCCACCAACACAACAATGTTCATTGCAGCACAATTTGTCATAGCGAGAATCTAGAACCAACCCAGATGCCCCTCAGTAGACGAATGGATCAGGAAAATGTGGTACATATACACAATGGAATTTTATGCCTCTATCAGAAAGAATGACATTGTCCCATTTGTAAGGAAATGGAAAGATTTGGAAAAAATTATACTAAGTGAAGTGAGCCAGACCCAAAGGAACATGGACTCTATGGTCTTCCTTATAGGGAATAATTAGTACAGGTTTAGGCAAGTCATAGCAGAGCATTACAAGGCCCAATAGCAATACCCTTATGAACACCTAAGATGATGCTAAGTGAAATGAACTCCATGTAATGGAGACAATTGTTATATCACAGTTGTAACTACTTTCAACATCCCATGTGTATCTGTAGCTTCTATTATTGATGATGTTCTTGTATCACCTTCCTGTGATTGTACCTACACTATCTCTGTAATCTTATCTGAGTCTATTGGAAACCGTGTATACTGGTATTGCAACTAGGAAATTGAAAGGGAATACCAAAATTGAGAGACACAGGGTAAAAAAAGAGAAACAACTACAAAAGCAATACTTGCAAAACTGTTTGGTGTAAGTGAACTGAACACCCCAGGGGGGGAAAGGGTAAGGGGGAGGGGGGAGGGGGGTATGAGGGACAAGGTAATAAACAGTACAAGAAATGTATCCAATGCCTAACGTATGAAACTGTAACCTCTCTGTACATCAGTTTGATAATAAAAATTTGAAGGAAAAAATATTGTAGGTTTCTCACAGACATAAGGAATAAACATGAAACATTCTAGATATAGGAAGGAGTATTTTCATGGTTCTAAGATAGGCATAGATTCCTTTTTCAACTACCCTTTTCATCTGACCCCCTTCCTGTTGGCATCCACAGATTTTTTAATAGGATGTACAGATATGTAAGAAGAGTTAAATAAAATGACAAGCTAAGTTACAACTATAAAATTCTATTCATCAAAAGATACGACCAAGAGAATACAAAGGTCAGTAACTGATAAGGATAAATTATTTGTGGACTCATGTCTAGAATATATTTTGAATTTCTATAAATTAATTTTAAAAGATAGACATCTATCCCATTGTTTTAGGTTGGGGAAACACACTAGAAAATATCACAATTTTTTTATTTTAAAATTTAAAAATAACTTTAGATAGCAAAACAATCTGTGTGTCTCTCTAGTCCCACCTCACTCTGTTCTTCCCACGGGAAGAAGGATTTGTGTTATTGGTGCCATCTGGAAATGGCTAATAATGCAGGTTTTCCTTAGAGTCTTAGTGTTCCTCTATGACTTCCAGGGCCACATTCTTCCAGGGCAAGTTACCCCTGCCCCAGAGCAGGTCCTATACTAGGTAGGGATAGGTTTCCCGGTGTTAAATCTGCAAGAAGGTAACTGCTACCTAATATTGCTTCACCAATCAAGTGTGTATTTAACACCCTAACTAACGTCTATGGCTTTTCTCATCTAGTTCAAAATTCCAACAATGAGAGAGAAATATAGTAGGATGAGGTTAAATACATTGAGCAGCAGACAGGAGAAGCATGAAGTACCTAGGCTGAAAACTGAAAGTATTACTGCTGAATTAGTTCCTCTTTTGTCCCACTGTTTCTGTGCTTCTTCTTCCCCTCCCCAAATCAGATAAACTTACTTACAAGACAGAAAGTACAGAAATCAAAAGCAGTGATAAAAAGGAAAAAAAAAAAAAAACAGAAAAAAGAACCACAAAAGGTAAAATAAAACCCCTTTTTTCCCATTTCTTGGAGTTCATTTTGATAAGCATCATTTTATATGATCATATGCACATAGTTACTGAGCACTTGTGATCTTCTCCTAAGAATATCCTCCTTTGGTCTCACTGTGTGAATGTCTAGAGTCCTGTTTAATTTATCATGTCCAAGGGTAATTTTTTTTTTGTTTTTTACGCCTTAGCATTTTCAAAAGTTGAGGTGTGATGTGAAGATTTGTGAACTAATGTTCTTTTAAGTAAATAAAAAAATGTATTTGGTAGAATTCTATTCATCAGAATTTTGTTTGTCATGGTAAAACACTTCCTTACACAGTATAAAAATCTACAGGATTTTTTAAAATAGAGCATCCAAGAAGATAATTGAATTGACTCTATTGTGAACATCAAGCATCAAGTAATAGCTCTCTCATTTATATTCAGGTCAGAAAAGGAAAATGTACCTAGAAAATGTCTACATTATTCTCTGAATAGAAAATATAGTAGCCAGTGTTTGTATTTTTGTCTGTATTGCCAGTAGACAGATTTTCATTATCATTATTATTTAGTAGATAGCATTTGTCTCAGAGACAAGCATTCATTCAAAGTAAAACTGCGTACTCTTCATTTTGTGATACAGGTGCTATGTATGTCACATGAGAAGCCTTTTTATGTTGTTGTGACATGCTATTTGTAATGGCTATCAGCTCAAAACAGAAACGTAAATGCTTTGTAGCACGGTAGACACTACCGTGTTGAAATAATGCTAGACTATTTAAATCTGTGATACAAAACAATTACAGAAAGATATGATGGCTGAAAGAAGAAGCAAGAATATTATTTTGTCGTTTTCAGAAACTTTACAAATCTTTCTCTCCAGATATTTTAATACTGAATCAATTTAATTCTCACGTTTTTGACATTTAAAGTTTAAGAGCAGTATTTCAATTTATACAAACACAACAACAAAGAAAAAACAAATAACATCAATCCACTGTGTTTGAGAAATTTTCCAATTAAGATTTTTTTTTTGAAAGAGCAATTTCAGCTTCGAGAAACAAAAAGTTGACTGATGAAGCTAAGAAAACAGCAATACATAAAAACAGACTTTCACATGTGTGGCATTGGCAAAATTGTGATTGGCTATTAAACTACTGGTTTTAATCATATATTCAGGTAGATCATTTCTGAAAGGCCATTGCTGTTCTAATTGCACAAACTGCATTTAGTACCTCTGGCAAAACTACAATAAAGAATAATGCACAATACCTTAGCCTATATAATATATTAATAAAGCATTTAAGGTCTAGAAGAAGAGTACTTTATGATTGAGTCTATGAAGTCTTGAAGATTAAGGACTTATTTTATGCAGTTATAGGCTAATTTGTCTCTCCCTGCCCCCTCCCCAAATGTTGGTACTTCAGGAAGGTAAGAGTAAACAAGCTGCTAATTTATGTAGACTGCTTTTACAGAGAGATAAAACCCAGAGAATTGTCATTCAGTATCAGTTTTAATCTGGTAGAAGATTACTATTTTGTTCTAAGTAACAGAAATTTCCCAGATACAAGCACAATTAAACAAGTTTCCATGATACCTTTTGGCCCTAACTCTGTATTTAAGAGAAGAATGCCTATATAAATCTCAGATCACTCTTCTAGAAGAAGGAATAGGGCACTGGCCTAGTAGACTATAGAACCCAGAAACACCTGGCAATAAGAGCAATATCTTCAGAAAGTTCCAGAGGTACAGGAGCAAAAGGCAATGTCCAGGTTACCCAGAAAGAAAGAAACAGAAACATCTCTTTACATAAATTGTGTTACTTTCTTATTGCTGTCATTAACTCGTGACAGAAAGCATAGACAATTACATTGTATACATTACATGTCAGCATTGGTCTCACTAAGCTAAAGTCAAGGTCTATTAGGGCCATGGTTCCTTTCTCCATATTCTCAAGAATGTATTTTCTTGCCTTTCCAGCTTCCAAAGCCTCTCAAGTTTATTGGTCTGGGCCCTCTCCAACTTCAAAGCCAGCAACTCTGTGTCTCTCTGACCAGTCTTCCTGAGTCATGTCACATCTGTTTGTCCTTTATTCCTCTTCCAGTTTTAAGGATCCTGAAGTTACATTGGCAGTTACACTACATATCTATCCACCCATGCATTGATACATTATCAAAATGATCCAGGATTCTTCCTAGTCTCTAGGTTAATAATTTAATAGTATCCTCAAAGTAATTTCTGACACCTTAAAAAAGGGTGGCTCATGAAACCTCTGATCCTGGCTTGAAAACTGATTTGCTGAAATAAATAGAAACGCTTCTGTCTTTGCTCTGTTTCTTCCCACTCTTAGATTGGACCTACCAAACATTTGTCATCACTGGGCTTAAACTCCATACCTTATTTCAGCTCTGCATCTTCTGTCAGCCCTTGAGTATGATCTTGAGCCTAGTAACATATTACTACTTTGATATTACTGATTCAATTTCATCATTGGTTTAAACTGGTTTTCCTTCTTGGGTTCCTAGGAAGGAGTCAACACTAGTCATGTGTGACAGTACAAATGTGTTTAGCATCAACACAAACCTACTCAGGCTTGATCAAGAGACAGAAGAGGCCTGAGGGATCTATGTATGTACTACAGACTTGCTGATTCACCCCTCTATTTATTAATAACTCATTCTAGAACATGATCTACTACCTTAACGAAGGCATGTCAGTATTCAAAAAAGAAGCATCTGTTATGGAAAATGAAGGTGCCAAAAAATGAGCCTTTCTACTGTCAGATTCTAAAGATATCATCTCCACAGGTTAAATGGAGGAGGCTCACAGGAGTTGTTCAACACATAGTCTTCTCAGGTACTAGATACATGATATATCCAAGGCATTAAGATACTGATTTTATATTTTCATTTTTATTAATTTTTATTTTATTAATCAAAACACATAAATAAACTTGGGCTTATATTATATTTCATGCAAACTGAAGTGGATTCACATCAGCTTTAAGAGGTCCCTTATAAACAACAAGTGGTATAACTCCCAGAATTTAATCTGACTCTGGTACTAACACTTTTTAAGATCTTGAATATATGCAAATTAATTATATTTTCCTGATTTTAAAAAAGGTCTTTCAAGCCTTGATGAAATTCTTTTACCCCACCATTCAGTTTATCCCAGAGATAAAATGCTTACTTGGTATCAGAATATATAGTTCTGACTATGTCAGTACAAGAATATGGCACATCATAGTTTTAAAGTCATTCCCACTGGATTCTGAGGTCTCTGATGTTCGTTGATCACTTCTTATTTCTCCCAGAAAAAGTGCAATTATTCAGAGAAATTTGCTTATTAATTAAAAATATAGGATAATGTACTAAAGCTCCTATAAATAGTTCAGTCATAAGAATGAATAAAGGAACACTGAAAATTTAGACATTGGAGCTAAGCTCATTGCCTCATAAAAATCAACCTATCTGGACAACTCTACTGACCCGTTTGCTGCCTGTTTTCATTATTTCAATCATAATCTACTTATTTAGGCTTAATGCATTAAACTAATATGCTGAGAACTGTAATTCTGATTTTCAAGGCTTCTATAATGTAGCAGATGAAAGAATATTGATGCGATGAGTATTTATTCTTTTTTTTTTTTTTTTTTTTGCCAGTCCTGGGCCTTGGACTCAGGGCCTGAGCACCATCCCTGGCTTCTTCCTAGCACTCTGCCACCTGAGCCACAGCGCCCCTTCTGGCCGTTTTCCATATATGTGGTGCTGGGGAATTGAACCGAGAGCTTCATGTGTAGGAGGCAAGCACTCTTGCCACTAGGCCATATTCCCAGCCTGTATTTATTCTTTAATAAGGTATTAAAGAGAAAAAAAAGAATATATAAAGGAGAATTACTATCTTGAGCATTATTGTTATGATTAGGTTCTGGTGTAAGTCTACTTGATGTTAGATATGCAATGATGAACAAGTTACTTATACTCAATATCACCTTATTTTCCTTGCATTAAAAGAAACAAAATAGTACAGGTTTAGAGCAGAATAGAAGCACGCAGAACAAAATTCAGCCCACATTCATTGTTATCTATTATCATCATTTCCAAAATACAAAGTCTAGCCAAGAAAAGTCAAGTCTGAGTGTCTACAGACAAAAGAAAGAGTTTGATAAAAATATCACACTGTCTCAGCTTGCAGGTAATTTTATTTACTGAAATAGATCAAATCTTTATTCAGTTCCAACTTCAGTTCCACTGAGCAACTACTCAACAACTTCTCTAAGAAAGGAAGCAAATAATGTGTATATGGTAAATACAATGGTAATCCTAAATGTAGGTAGACAGATGATAGATAGATTGATAGATAGATCAACTTACAGACAGATTGATTGATAGATTGAAGATAGATAATTGATTGATAAATAACGAAAAAGACATATAAGCGTAGATGATAGATAATTGATAAACATAATTATATTGACATATAATTGATAGATGATAGAAAGATGGGGGTGATAGATTTATAGACAGATGATAATAGGTAGAAAGATAGATATAGATTTGTAGATAATTGACAGATAATAGTTGATTGATCAGCTGACAGACAGATTGATTGATGATAGTAATTGGTAGGTAAACAGAAGATAGATACAAACAAAAAAAGTTAATAGATAATTGATAGATAAGTTAATAAATAATAGATAGATAACCTCAAACAACAACAAAATAAAATTTACAAATCAATATTGGTGTGTAGTGGAAGATACTAAAGGTGAGCAGTTAGCAAGAAAAGGTATCATATCCTTTCTGCCCCTACAAACCTCATCCTCAGCAATCCTTGAAAAAAAATCTTGATTTTTTTTCATCTGAAGAATGCAAATAAAAATAGTCCCTAATCATAGGGGTTTTATAAGACATAAATGTCATGATATATGTAAAAGAAATTAGCATAATTCTATATACTAATAAGAATTCAATAGGATATTGAGAATGAAAATTACAGCAGTCAAGTTGAAACAAATCTTCAGAACAAAATTTACAAAATGGGCAAGTCTATGGCGTGATTCTCTGATGGTCACAGAGAGCTTCAAGAGAGAGGGCACTGGAGCTACCTTGGTGGGGGCTCAGGGTTGTGGCAAGTAGAATAGTAAGGAAAAGGCATTGCTCACATTGCTGGATGCACAAAGCTCTGAAGATCAAAGACAAGGAACGCTGAATGAGAAATTTTGCATGCCAGGATATCTCAGTGTGCACAAGAGAATCTGAGAAGTAACAGAGGCTCAACTATTAAACACACTCGAAACTTCATGGTACCCTGGAGGTCCTAGAAAGGTGTTACACATGTTGAGAGCTACAGAAAGATGTGTGAATGTAACCAAATGCACCTCTGATTTTCAGGATAAAATCTGCAACCTAACAACTCTGAGGTTGAACCTCTTGGAAGTCAGAACATAATAATAACCCAAATCAGAGCTACTTTGAAGTATGATACTTGGAACTGAAGGATACCAACCATCCTTGCTGAGTTCCTCCCCTTAGGTAACCCTTAGTTCAAATGGTATGTCCTTTTTCCAATGTCATTTCTACCCATCTGTCCATTTTTCATCAAATGTAAGCATAAAACAGTGTTCTGTGACTCTGTGTATTCATTTCCATAGATTCCCACATCAAATAAAACCTTGATTAATTTGCTATTCTTTTGTCTTATTAATCTGAATTTTATACAGGAATATTGACTGTGACCTCTATAATGCTAAGAAAAGGTATCATGATTTCTAACTTTATAAATATCACCAATAATGGGTTTAATTCCTCTAAGTGTTGATTTCTCTCTCTGAAGGATGCAAATAATAATGGTACCTGGTCATGTGGTTCCTAGGAGATGCAATTAAGGTGAGCCATAGAAAGAAATGATCACAACACTACTATACAGTAAATATTCAACATATGATGAGGGTGAAAATGAAGTCTATGCACTTGAACGCGGAGAAGAAGAAAGACAACCAGGAAGAAAAGCTTACTGGCAACAGGAACAATGTTTGAATTCATGAAGCAGAGCATATTGTAGGCATTCAAATGGCTTGTTGAATTAAATGGAAAAACAAATTTATCTCAGAGAACCAGAAGCATATTTATTTCTTATCTTTACCAAGCTTAGAAAAATGAGAGGAAGACAAATTATGAGTAGTAGCTGTCCATAGAATTCCTGAAGAAGAAAAATATAGACTGAAGCATTTGTTGCTTATTAGAAAAACTATGATGACAATAATTATAAATCATGCCAACCAAATTCATTCTTTCTATCACAATTAGAAGAAGAATGTTAAGGTCAGAGAAATGTGCAGAGCTTCAATGGAAATCCTGACATCCTTGAAATGAAATTGAGTGTTCTTACTGTGTTCTCTCTCATTAGATTTCATATAATTGTTTTTAAAACATCAAGACATAATGACAAGTCTGTGTTTTAATATAACACTGATGCAATAATCAAAAGAGCATTTAAAATTCACTGTACAATTACAGTCTCATTAAATCTAAGTTAACTGCCCATTTGAGTCACTAAATCTAATCTGTTACCTTGTGACATATACAGTGCATTTCCATCATAACTGAGTCATAACAAGACTTTGCTCAAGGCTCTGGGAACAATTCTGCAATCACATCTTAACAAGGGTTGGGTGTTACACACATCACACATAATCGGCCTAAAGTTTCATTAGGAGCCCAGTGTTCATATTATTAGATCAAGAATGGAGGGTGAAAAAAGAATGGACCACTTGACCTCTTGCTTTATTCAACCGGCAGCCTGATACAAGCTGTTTGCTCTTTCAACTTAATCATGACCAGATAGAATGAGAAAGCAACACTTAGTCACTGCATTTAGAGCTCTGGCTTCAAGCTCCCACACTTTGCTGTAGGCAACTTCTATGGGACCAGTCAAGATCATCCTTAGTTTGCATTCCTCCACCCACCACAATGTAGAAACTTCAAAGGAGTCTGAACTGAGGCTGGCCTCTCAGCATTCAAACTGTGTCTCCCTGGCACTGGAGATCCACTATGGCTATTGTTCATAAGGAATCTTAAGAGGAAATGGCTCTGAAAAGACAGCCATCAAGTGCTCCTGGGACAGGCAAGAGAAAGAAAAGATCCCACTGGGAGGCAGCTGGACCATCCAGCTGTAGAAGGAAGCAGTGTGATGGATGGCCTCAGCTGGGGACAATGGATGGCCATGAGGGACAGGCCTTTGTTCCCAGACTCCTGCACCCTCCCTTTGACCTGCCCCACTGACCTGTGTGCTGTGCACATGCCAGTGACGCTCTGGCCCTCTGTGAATGAAGGCCCAGCACAATTGCTCACTCAAAGACTACTGTTGGATGCCCCTCCTCCACCCATTTCTCCCCTGTCTGGCCAGATGGTGACAGGGTTGAAGGTGGAATCATGGACTACACAGAACCAGGTTTTTCATCAGTAAACTCATTCCAGAATTAGCACAAATCAATTGTACTAAGAGATAAGAGCTGAGGAATTGTGATGGAGTCTTGTTTTTCTCAGGAGAGCCAAGTGATCCAAACTCAGGTGGTGTACTGAAGGCATAATTAATTTATGTTCCCAGTGATATTTTTCCAATTAAAAGTTTAAAAAGGGGAAAGGTCTAGCTAACAATCTGGAGAGATTTATCATGCTTCTCCTGCAACCACAGATTTCTGGCCCCTTTATGGAGCAAATGGTAGACCCAAGACTTCCTTGCCACTTCTCAATTCACCCTCTATAGCCTGAAGAGCCTCATCCATAAATCTGCTTAGTATTTTTCCACCTACTGGCATGTGGAGCCTACTAGAACCCATAAGCTTATACTGTGCAAACATGAATGGACTCATTTAATGACTTAAATCACGTAGCATTTCACCAGACCTTGTAATCAGGTGTGATGGCCACAGTCTCTGGTAACAATAATTGCTACAATTTGCCAGGACCTACTTTACTCCAGGCAACATGGGATGCACGAAAGGCAAGCATTTTCAAGCCTCGTAACTCCACTAGTCATAATATTATTCATCTCATTTTACAGAAGAAGAGACACCAGCTCACAGATGTTAGGTAACCTGACCTAGGTCACTCAGCTCATGAGTAGGTGAGCTAAGCTTTACCCTAGTTCACCTTCATGAAAGTCTGGGCTCCTTCTACCATGCTCCTTCCATCATACTGCACTGTCCCTGTGTCTGGTTTCCAAGCTGTAAGGCTCAAGTTGTCCTTGAGCTCAAGTTCAAGTGTACATGGAGAACAAAGACCTTTCCACCTAGAGCACCTTAATAATAATGTCAGATCACCATGGACAGCTAGACCTTCCTCTGCTCCTGTTCCAGCCTGCATCTTAGTGATTCTGGATCACTTCTCAAAGATGTCCACTCTCGGAGTAAAGTTACATAGATACTTATAAGACAATATATTGTAAACTAATGGTACAACTTGTTGGGGGAAGGAACTGGGGAGTAGGGAAGGTGGGAGAAAAATGAGGGAGGAGATAACAAGTTTGACAAGAAATGTACCCACTACCTTAGGTATGTAAGTCTACCACCTCTGTACAGCACCTTTACAATAAAATTAAGTTTAAACAAAACAAAATGAACTCTAAGAAAAAGGATGTGAATATTGTCTTTAACTAGCATATTGAATAACGTCCCTTAGCTAGAGATGTCATCATCCTTTGATCTCTCCTCTCACTCCCCCTCTTTAAGCTCACTAACTACTTCAAACATTTATCTATTCTGTCCATGCAATTATTATCATGCTCAGTCTTATTTATCCTAGATATAGATCTAAGATCCCTTCCTAAAAGCAGAGTTGAGACCCTGTCATTTTGTTGCTTAGGATGTAATCATTCCCAACACTTCATAATAAGACATGAACTGTTCAATAAGTGTTCAACCCACATCATTCCCCACTCTAACATAAACTTACACTGTCAGATGACATTTCTTTTTTGCCCTATCCCATAAGCTAATCTACTACCAGAACCAACTAGTCAGGATGCAACTGGGCAGCATTCACCAGGCTTCTAAGCCTAAGAGTTACTTACAGCTGAGGGGTTCTGGCAGCTATCACTGCAGACATCTAAGCTACAATCAGCTTGGAACACATCGAGGGCTCTGGCCAAAGCACTGACAGGAAACATAGGACCCCTGTTCCCTATCTGTTCAAAACAAGGTACAGTCTCAGGTCTTAGGAAATTTGAACAGCAGACAGGATGCAATCCAGACAGAGGGACAAGAAAGGAGCAGGAGACAGAGGTTGTCTTTCAAGTTGGGAGTGGAAATACAAAGAAATAGCTAGAAGCCCAGATTTTCAAACAAGGATACTTTGGCAGGGCAGAAATGACTTCAAGAGTGTTGCCAAAGTATTAAGTGGCTTGTCCAGGTAAATAGTCTTAAATTCATCTTACTTAGTATTGTGGTATTCTGAGTTTCTTTGCTCTGTTTTTAATTGTCCAACTGAAACTTAGGGCAATAAATGAAACCTTTGTGAGCTGGAAAGTGTGAGCAGAAATACCTGTGTGGGATGATATCCATGACATGCATAACACCAAGTACTTGTACTGGAGCCTCTCCATGGGATACAACAGTATATGAAGTGATTTTATTCCCTTCATGACAAACACTGAAATGCACATATCACATTGTGTGTAGTTGATTTTGTATGTTGTAATGTTTCATTGTTTTTTATGATCCTGGAAATTATATTTCTTGGTGTCGCCTTAGTGTTGGGTTGATACATGTTGAAGTAGCAGGAAATGTATGAATTTAAACTAGAGGAAAATTATGTGTTCTTTCAACTTCAACTCACCTCCCCACACCACATTATACATTTGGTAAAAGGTATTCATTCCCATTTCAGAATTTGGGTTCTTGACCCAATTCTTTTGTCATTGTTATAAATCTTAGAATCACAAAGTCCTTTAAAAGCATTGTTATGTATAAATTCCTGGGCTTGGGGTACCAATGCTGACTGTTTTGTTTGACAGTCTAGTGTCTAGCATGGACAAAATGGGGCACATTGAAAGTTGACAGGCAAAGTCATTTCTGACTGAACTCATACCTTAAAATGGGTTAATTTTGTTTTGATGTGATAGCGGCACTGCAGTACTGCTACAAAGACAGAGACAGCTTGCCAGAGCTTTTCCTGAATGGGTGTAAATTAGAACATTTCTGAAAATGGGGCATTCTGGAATAATCCTCCAAGAGACTATAAACAAGGAACAAGCTTCCTCCATCACAGGGCAGTGCAGATGAAAACTCCTTGTCATTTCTCTCAGGTTTTCATATTTGCTCACTTATGATCTAGAAAATTGACAGTGTGTGGCTCAGTGTTTAAGACTGGTGGGAATCCTTCCAAAAGTAAACCTAACACATGGTAAAGTCCTCAATAAAGGGCTTCCCACTGTCATGGTGAAGATGGAAAACTCTGTCTGGTCACTCTGTTCTCAAACACCCAGTACCTGCTTCCATGATGTCTGTCCCCGGAAAGGTCTAAGAATCCTTCTCTCCATAGTGAGTCCTATCAAATGAGCACAATTATAAAACTAGGGTTTGGGCTCATTTTAGATAAAAAATGAAAAACAAATGAAGCCTTTTATTTTGTACTTTCAATATATGTATCAGATTGTAAGACCTTCGGTATCATTTAAACAGACTTTCTAGATTTGTCGCCTTTCCAATTCTCCTCCAAACCTTTCATAAATTTAAAAAAAAAAGCTATCTCAGTAAGATGCTAGTGGCTTACAGCTATTATCCTAGCTACGTGGAAGGCTGAAATAGAGAGGATCATGATTCCAAGCTTTAATCAAAAAAAAAATCATAAAACTCCATCTCAACAGAAGAAACAAGCTAGGTGTGCTAGTGCATGCCTGTCATGTCAGATACAATGGGAAGTGGACAATATGATTGCATTTGCCCAGGCAGGAAGCAAATCTCTATCACAAAAATAACCAGACCAAAAACTGGCTGAATATGTACCTCAGCTAGGCATCTGCCTAACAAACATGAGGCCTAGAAGTGAATTGAAACTGTAGCTACACACACACACTAACACACACACATACACACACACACACACACACACTAAAGTAACAACAGAAAGAAAACCAGCCACCTCAATTTGGCACTGTTTTAATGCTTCTCTAATGGCATTTTTCCCCTCTCTCTTTTAAAGGCAGTAATCAGCCTGAAGTTCAGGACTTCCACAAGCAACAATAACTAACCAAAAGGTCATAATACTGTTTTGTGTTTATACTTATATTTTATCTATTAATACTTATACAAATAATATATACTATTGTATGTATAGTATTTCTATATACTATTATATATATACTTATATTTAACTATTAATATTTATAGTAGCTACACTTTTATTTTTAATACATTTTTAAAATAAGTGAATACAAGTACAGAAAAGATAGGTACAATGTTTGAAAATGACAAGAATATAGGTATAGCATAAGCTGTGAAAGCTGAAGATTTGGGAGTGAAGATTTGACTCCCCATTCTACTCACTGTTCTCACACTCTGCCCCTGTTCCTGTGTCGTCCCATCCTGGGGCAGCCAGCCAACATGAAGGTACTCTAAAGCACTGGTATTTCATTCTTTTCTCTTTTGAAAATTGCTTTCATTAATGTTTATCTTTCACCCCATTTCCCTATTCTAGCCCAAGCTCCTTGAGGGCAAATTCAATGTCTCCACTTGCTTTCCAACTTGCACAAAGCTGCTAGTTGTGGTATTATGCACAGTGGGTGTTGGATAAACACGGCTGATGGACATTTAACTCTCAGGCAGTGCCAAAGCCCTCTCACACCAGACCTTGGATAACAACATCATCTATTTGGCATAGACATCATGGTCCACCATGATATAATCTATAAATGGTATAAATTAAACACACACACACACACACAGAGAGAGAGAGAGAGACAGAGAGAGAGACAGAGAGACAGAGAGAGAGAGAAACACACACACACCCAAAAAATCAGCCTTTTGAAAAAATTGTATCTGTTGCAAAGTTGCAAGACATTTGAAAAATAGCTAAAAATGGGAGATTTTCCATAGATGAATCATGTTGTTTAAATAATTAGAAGTGAAGGCCTACTGTACAATAGCCTCCGATGAAAGAGTAGTAAATTCTAAGCCAATGTTTGCCATGCCTGTAACGAGGAGAAATTCCTCATACTGACAGCAAAGACTTAAACAGAAGAAGAAACCAGGAAGCACCGAACAGCCTGGAGAGGTAAGAGCAAGCCTATGCCTGTGGACTGGACCTGTAGCAAGGTATGCAGAAAACAGAGGCACTGTGGTGAATACATTTCCCATTTTATAGAAAGGGCCCAGTCTACAGTAAAGGCATTTCAGTTATTTGTTTTAATAACATTCTAAGTGAAAGCCTTCTCTCTGGTAATAGAATTTCATTCCATTTTTATGAAGTAAAAAAAAGCAAAAAATAAGCTAAAGCAAAAGAATCTAATTTCCTATAATAAGGTTTTGTTTTAAGTCACTTATAAATGTAAAATCATGGGGCCTTACATACCACAAGGCATATGTTGATCATGAAAATGAAATAAGAAAAATAAAATAAAATTTTAGAAACCCACTCATAAATATTGACCTTCCCTTCTCTCTACCTCCAACTCCTACCTAAATTTTCACACGTGTGTGCCCACACACACACACTCACACCCCAGAGGAGAAGTAACAACACTGGCTTTCACAGGCTGTGGAAGGGAGGCTATGAGCAGACCTGTTCTCCAGATAGAACACATTTGTTCAATAAATTCATCACCTCTGGATGGAAGACTATGGAATTTGACATTGCTGCCAACACACCCAAACTTAAAAGTGGTCAGGAATCCCACATGATCACAAGCATCCTATGGGAAGCCAGGAATTGTGGGAGACTCGGCGTCTAGGACCAACAGATTTATATACTGATCCTCTCTTGATGAGGTCAAAGTCAGCTTTCATCAGCCAAAGTTCTATTGAAGGATATGGAGCCTTCAGAAGCGCCTCCTAAAGGCTGTTCTGATATATAAACTCACCGTAATTTAGGCTACGTTCCCTGGAACCTTTGTAGCAAGCCTTTTTGTTCAAAATATTGCACCCAAAATGCTTGGCTTCAAATCTTCCAAGTTTTTCTTTGCTCTCTTGAAAGAGGAAAATTGTGATTCCTTCTTCCTATTGGTACCTGTTCAAAATTGTCTTGTAAATTAGGAGTCAATATCATTAGCCTCTGTTCCTATCACTTTTGCATCTTTTTAATACCTCCAGGTTGCCTACAACAATTCTGTGCCTTCCCCCTTTGTGGCCATGTGCTTTCCTTTATAGTAATAGCTAGGCAGTTTAGTACCAGCAGCACTTGTATTTCAGTAATCAGGAAGTAGCCATGGTCTAACATAATATCTCCCAGGCTCTCCTCATCCTTCTTGTCAGACCACCTGTTCTTCCTCCACCACTTTGCCACCTCCTAGCCCTACAATGCACTGGAGCTCTGAATATGGTCTACATACAAGGGAAAATTAGCCTTCACCCCCAGTAGCCTACCCCTTCCACTTCTCCCTGACTGTACCCTTTGTACTTTTCCACATCTAGTACCAATAGTCATCTAGAAACATTTATTCAAATATTTTTGGTATGGGTGAGAAATGTTGAAAGGAATGACATTGATCAAGATATATTGTATGCATAAAACACTTTGTTAAATTGCTTAAAGATCATTTTTTATTTAAAATTTGGTGACACCTAAAGGTGTCAATGAAAGGCCTGAAAAGAATCCGGACATCCCTAGTGTTCTCTTTCATGCTTTATATTCGTGGAGTTAGTCAACATAGGAAGAGTCCTACAGGCAGCCAGGCCCGAGTGTGAATCTGAGCTTTATTGACCTAAATTCAGCAGCCTTGACTGGAAAAGTTGATGGTGATAATCCAAGTTGATATAGGCTTTAAGTAAGGACCTTTGCACTACCTCTAGGGGATAGTAATTTTCTAATAAATACTGACATAAATTCTAATAAATACTAGAAGAGTACTATTATAACAACTAGTAATATAAGCAGTATTATTGCTACTTAATGTCAGATAAGCTGGTTTCCAAATTTGCTTTGTGAATGAGTTATTTTCCTAGAAATATTTGGAAATTATTTCCATCTCTACAATGGAGTATGAGCATTACTATAGTCTGAATATTTGTGTCCCCCTGAATTCCTATGCTGAAATTCAGTTCCCAATGTGATAATGGGAAATAGGGTTTTAAAGAGGCAATTAAATGAAAAGGGTAGAGTCCATGAATGAATTTACTGTCTTATAAAAGAAGGCTACCAAACCCCTTTTCCCATGGATGGCCACAGTTAGAAGGTGATAACTCTGAATCATAATATTGTTCCTCATCAGACACCAGATCTGCTGACATCTTGACACTGAATATCCCAGCCTCCAGAATCATGAGAAACAAATTTCTGTTGCTTACAAGCCACTCAGATACTTGAATTTTATAACATCCCCCAAACACCAATACAAAAGTTAAGACTGAATTTCAACTCTAACTCCTATTCTTCCATTTACTAATTATGCTGAACAAGTTGCTTAACTATTGTAAGACTCTACTTCTTTATATATACAATGCAGATGGTAATAGCAACTACTCCAAAGGGCCATGTTAACTATTGAATAAGTAGATATATGTAAAATAATGAAAAGCATCCGGAAAACATGAAGTCCTCAGTAAGTATCTTTTAAAGTCCATAACAGGATGCATTGACATCATCATTCTGGTAAAGGAAAGGTTTGAAAAATGCCCACAATATTCTGCAGTATACATAGTTCTGAAGCCATGATGCAACTTGGCCATATGGAGAATATTTTAATAAATACTAATGCCTTACCTTTACTCCAGGATCTCTAAGGGAAGACCTGAAGCATTTTTTATAACTTTCCTAAGTGATTTCATATGCAGTAATGGTAGAAAATCACATTTCTAATAATAGAGGTAATTTAGCAAAATGTAGTTGTTTTTCCTTTATATCTTATAAAAAGAAGAAAAAAGATGCCTGCTTTATAAAAGGATTATGTACTTTATAAAACTTATTCTGTAATTATTCTGCCGGCATGCAGGTTCCAACCCACCCAGGATTCATTTCCTAAACATGACACAGCTTCCAGACAACATTCAAAAGCTGATGGATATAAAATAATGCTTTCTGAACCACAAACTACATAGTTACTAAAATGCTTCCCATGTAGTCAAGGCTCACTGGTGGGGTGGTGCACTGAACTGAGATGACACCGTGATGCAAGTCAACAGAAAGACACTGACAAGCAGGTGATAGTATGGCATAAGCAAAATACACATATCAATGAATGCACCCACGCTCACACACAAACACTTTCACTGTCCATTGTTCCATTTCTAGAGTTCCACCATCTTCATTTCCCCTCTTGAGCCCTTCTTTTTGACTCTTGACAGTATTGTTGTTGCCACACAAATAAGCAATATGGAGAAGTCATACATCACCTTTGTCATAACATTAATATCTGCTATTATTTAACATTATCCCTCTTACTTTATGAAACACCATGAAAATTGATACTCTTTGAGATGAGAACTATGTGTACATAAACTCATCTGTACAATTTTTCAATATAATGTTATGCATAACAACAAGTGAAAAATCTTAGTCTCCATCAATGTATGAATGAAAAAAACAAAATATGGCTACAAAATAGAATGTTGTCAATAAAAATTAAGTACTGCTACATGCTAGAATGTAGAGGAACCTCAAAAACACTATGCTAAACAAAAGAAGTAATATATAAATTGTTTATTTAGTGTATGATTATCATTTTTCTATAAAATGTCCAGAATACACAATTTTATAAAGACAAGGGGCATATTATGATTGCATAGGGCAAGCACCAAATAGAGCAACGTATGGGAAGTGACTTTTTCAAGTATGGAGTTTCTTTTGGAGGTGATAAAGGTGTTCTAAAATTATATAGTGATGATTATATAACTCTTTGTATATATGTATATAAATATATCAAATTATACACAATGAGTAAACATCATGGCAGGTAAATTACAGCTCAATAAAAGTATCAAAAATGGGCATACTTGAAGTTGAGTCTGATGTAACAAAAGAAAACTTTAAAATATCTCTTATACTTCAGTTAAGAAAGCAAAATAAGATGCAGTATATTTTAGAATTATTTATTATCTTGCCTTTTTATGTTGATATTTTGTTAATATGATGAACCTCAATGCTATAATAAAGAGGCTGGTGGACAGTGCAGGGCACAGTGCTCCCTGCAAAATCACCTTATTAGCAGAGGAGACTGGCAGATGGAATAAAAAAAATGGCATTTCCAAGGAAGTCCTGACTGCTAGTATTCTCTGCCTTTCATTGGATTAGCCTGCAGTCAATTCTCAGGGAGTTAACTCTCCCTTGTGAACAGAGGCGAAACCCAGGTTTTGCTGCAGACTGAGTTTTTCTTGAGCCAGCTGTCTAGCTCTAATGTCCTTTTGTAAGCCTCTTAGGAACATCTGTCAGACTTCCACACTTCTCCTCTAGTGCACAGAACCCCAGTTTTATTTAGGTTGCTAGAGTCTCAAGAATAACTTGTGTTTAATTCATTCATGGGAATCTATTTCTTTGTTAGTGCATGGTCTGGTGGTGGGCAATATTCCTTGGTTCCTTGGAGAGAGAGGAGGGAAGGAAGAGAGAGAGGTGGGAGGATTTGACAGGCTGCCAAATCTCTTTACTCTCTTCCTTTTGTGTGGTTGTGTGTAGACATTTTGAAGCTATATAAAGCAAGCAGTTCCTTGATACTTTCATTGGAATTTCAAAAGAATAGCAAAAACCTGAATCTGTGACCAAGAAGATGCCCAATCATCTGGAGAAACACCTACTTTCTGACTTCTGGTTATATATAATAATTAGTTAATTTTTCAGAAGACTAGTAATTGGCACATCTTCCTACCTAAAGATAATAGATCATGGCTTTTTACCACACCAGACAGATTTATGTTTAAATATATGTAAGTATAGCCTATATATAAGCACAAGTCAAATAAACTAGGAGATAGCATGGTAGTTCTTTTTTTTTTTTTCAAATTTTTATTATCAAACTGATGTACAGAGAGGTTACAGTTTCATACGTTAGGCATTGGATACATTTCTTGTACTGTTTGTTACCTTGTCCCTCATGCCCCCCTCCCTCCCCCCTTCCCCTCCCCCCCCAGGTGTTCAGTTCACTTACACCAAACAGTTTAGCATGGTAGTTCTACTATCAGCAAAGATTCAGTTTAATCTTTTTGAAAGACTATCCTTCATCTGTCATCCTCAAGATTACCTAATGATGCAAGGTAGCTATTAGAGCTCCAGCCTTCATGTTCACAGTCCAAAACAAAGAAAGAAGAAAAGCATGGTAAGGCAATGAATGTTTATAATCTTCTATAAGGAATCCCTTAGGAGTGCATATTTTACTGACTAGGATGTAGTTATGCACTCACATATCATCAAAAACCAAACTGGGAACATGTTTTCTAAGTGGGAATTTTGTTTTGAGATCTCATTTTGCAGAAATGATGAGCAGCACAAATCCTATAACTAGCCATATTCTCATTGAGGACTGGCTGTGAGGATTACCAATGTCAAACCTTGTACTGGGACCCACAAATCACCACACTGCACACCCCAGACTGACCTGACAACGGGGATTTCTTCCCCAAGGACAAGTACATGTCTCTTTAAATCTACCCCCCATGAAAGTCCCATCTCCTCCCAGCCTATCTGACAGGCTAGGTTTGTCCAGAACAGCATATTCACAATCCCTTGTTTAAGGTCATAAATACAGACCCCTAAATGCTAAATCCTTCATTTTTAGAATTGTTCTTATAATGTGATGTACAGAGAGGTTGTAGTTTCATAAGTCAGGTAAAGATTACTTCTTTCTTATATTCTCACAGCTTTTCCTTATCATCCCCCGCCCCCCAAGTTTCATAGTTCATTTTCAACATAATTCTAGTGGGTAACACTGCTACATTTGTTCACCCATGTCCCAGCCTTTCTGTGCTCTCCCCTTGCCTTCTCCAAAACAGATGAACTTACATACAATACAAAAGATACAGAAAACAAAAATAGCAACAAATGAGAAAAAAAAAGAACAACAAGGAAAATATCCCTCTTGTTTCCATTTTTTGGAGTTCATTTTTATAAATATCATTTTATATAGTCATAGGCACATAGCTACTGATCCTTTGTGATCCTCTCCTAAGAATATTCCCCTTTGATCTCACTGTGGGAATGTCTAGAGTCCAGCATAACTTATCATGTCCAAGTGTATTTTTTGTGTGTCTTACCATCCAGTGTGTTTACTTATAGATTTATAGGCACATTCTAGTTACAGCAAATGAGGGAAACTACATAACCTATGTTTCTTTGGTCTGGCTTACTTCACTTAATATAGTATTTTTCCAAGTCTTTCTATTTCCTTACAAATAGTACCATATCATTCTATTTTCTTCTGGGGCTTAAACTCATGGCCTGGGTACTGTCCTTGAACATCTTTTACTTGAGCCATAGCCATGTCCAGCCTTTTCTGAGTAGTTTTTTGGAGAAAAGTCCCATGAAATTTCCTGCCTAGGCTGGCTTCACATCATGATTCTCAGATCTTAGAGCAACCAGTGCCCAGCTACAATATCATTCTTTCTGATGAAAGAATAGAATTTCGTGATGTGTATATATACCACATTTTCTGGGTCCATTTGTCCATCGAGGGGCACCTGGGTTGATTCCTTTCCTTGGTTATGGTAAACAATACTGCAATGAACATGGTTGTGCTGTAGCTTTATTGTGGACTTGTTTATGGCCAATTGGATAAATGCCCAGGAGTGGGATTGCTCTGTATGTTTAGACTTTTCAGGAATCTCCATACTGCTTTCCAGAGTGGCTGAACAAGTTTACATTTCCACCAACAGTGTAGTAGAGTTTCCTTTTGGCTGCATCCCTGCCAGCATCTGTTTTTGTTACTTCTCTTGAAAATGTCCACTTTTACTGGGATAAGGTGCAATCTCAATGTTGTTTTGATTTGCATTTCTTTTATGGCCAGAAATGCTGAACATGTTCCTCACATGTCTACTGGCCATTCTTAGTTCTTTTCAAAAGTCGCTCTTTAAGTCTTTAGGCCATATATCAATTGATGCTAACACCTTCTTAATTTCTAAGTCCCCGTACCCATTGCCAAATACCTCCTTAAGTTTTTTATGTTCCTAATGCTTTTGAAGTGTTTGTATCACACGTGGAAAAAACAGTTCACATGGAAGTCTGGAACCTGACTTCTGCACCTTCAGGCTTATTCCATGAAGCCACCTAACAGAGTCCCGTAACCTAGGGACTCATAGATAGGGCTTCAGGACCCTCTCCTTATCCCCACCAGCAGCTCTTGGAGCTATCTCATGCTCAAAGTTTTCTCATAAACTGTCATTTGAACAAAAGCTACTCACCTTGCAGCAAAGACCCCCAGTTTGCGGAAGTAGCCTTCAGAAACAGATTGATGATGTGCCTTAATCCTTACACAACCCACTCAACACCCACACAGTTGAACTGCCTAATTCCCCATGAGCTTCTGCCTAATTCTCCATGAGCTTCTTTGTATCCAAGAATAAAAAGGACCAACTGTTCTTTATTCCCTGAATCTGAAAGAATTGTTCTGTGTTCATGCTTTTCCTAACCCAATGGTTGACTGCATTGACTTAGAAGTATATTCCTATTTGGACCTTATTCTTTTGAAAATAAAGATTCTTGTTTTCTTCTTTTGGTTCCAGTTGTGGGGCTTAAATTCAAAGACCAGGCTCTGTCCATGAACTTTTTTTGCTCAAGGCTAGCCTCTTACCAGTTGAGCCCCAGCTACTTCTCCAGGTGTGTGTGTGTGTGTGTGTGTGTGTGTGTGTGTGTGTGTGTGTGTGTGTGTGTGTGTGTAGATAAGAATCTCATAGATTTTCCTGCTCTGGCTGGTTTTGAACATCAATTCTCAGATCTCAGCCTCCTAAGTGGCTAGGATTATAGGCATGAGCCAGTGGTGCCCAGTAGATAACTTTCTAAAAAGTTGACCCTCCTGTGGAAACCCCTGGGGAATATCAGCTGCATCTTTCATTGTGTCTTCAATGTAGTAATATCAGTCTTAGAGTCTAGCCTCAATGGCCATGAATGGACTAGGTCATTGTTTCATCTGGGGATGTCCATGCACTAGATTTTGGTGGAGACCTAGCCTCACCACACATCCTGTTACTAATTCCTACAGGCAGATTTAGGAGGCTATCTTTTAAAACATCTCATGACTCTCATTTCCTACAAAAGACACCACTTAGCAGTGAGGCAATCATGTACTCAAAGTCACCATGCTTGAGATTGAAACCCTAATTATAGCTTACTTGCTATGTCACCTTGAGTAACTTGTTTGGATTTATTCAAACTCAGCTTCTTGAGCAGAAAATATATGCCTACCTCACCGGATTCTGCCAAAAGACAGTGGACAAAAACAAAGGTGAGACATGACAATGATTGGTCTATATGTTAGTTACTACAAATAAAAGGCATGCCACATCTCTGATGAAATATAATCTGGGAGCAAGATGAACCAATACTACATAGGAGTGCTTGCAAATAATGCAAGGAGCACAGGGATGGAGACATCAAGGCCAGATCTACCAAGTGTGGACCATCAGAAAGAGTATGAACTTTGCCGCTAGTAGGACCTAGGGGCATGTCTTAATTCTCTCCATCTGTAAGTAGTAAGCCACATCTTACATACAGCATCCAGGCAATCTTAGAAAGGTGAATGTGAGGTGCTGTGGATGACAGTGAGAGTAAAATGGAGTCACTCTACTGTATCTGCATGAACTTGAATGGAGTCTCCCCTTTCCCGGGGAAGGTCACCTGGGGTACATTGAGCTGGGTACAGCTTACCTTGTGGTTCAGTGAACACAGGCTTCTTTGGGAAGAAAGCAGATGTGTCTTCACACAACACAACCTAGGTTGCAGTTCTTAGGGATCAGTGTTAAAGGTTTGAATAGGAGGTCTGTGAAGTGAATTCTTTCAGCTGTGAGGTTTTCTGTATGTTAAGCAACTTTGCTGAAAGCAAGTTACAGTCAGTGTGGAAATTCTCTAATGCCTTTGCCCAGCCTCTCAAGAATTAGCCCTCACCTTCTTCTCTCCCAGTACCTACGTTGGGAGATCTTAAAAGAGTGTATTGCTGTCCACAGTCCATAACCACAGAGAAGAAACACCTCAGCATGAAACAGGTTTCCATGGCCAATAACTGTGTGAGAGACAAGGGATAATTTGGAACTTGTGGAATTTTTTTGGTTTTTTGACTACTGTGTTTGTTTTCAGTGCTAGGGTTCAAACCCAGACCTTTGTGCATACAGACAAACACTCCACCATTGAGATACCTCCCCAGAAAACCTGGTGATATCTGAAGTAAGACAGGGAAACTCTGAGAAGGAGGTGATTCAAACAAAGGAATATAAAAAGGGGCCACAAGAGCCATCAGGTGCTACCAGAAGCTCCTTCCAAGAACAATTGCTATCTAGCTGCAAGAGGAGTGGGTAACCAGTGGCCCCAAGCTTTTAGAAATTGTCTCATCTTGGGAGTAATTAGTACAGGTTTAGGCAAGTTACAGCAGAGGATCACAAGAGCCCATTAGCTATACCCTTATGAACACATAAGATGATGCTAAGTGAAATGAACTCCATGTTATGGAAACAATTGTTATATCACAGTTGTAATTACTTTCAACGTACCATGTGTATCTGTAGCATCTATTATAGATGATGTTCTTGTATCACCGTCCTGTGGTTGTACCTACACTATCTCTGTAACAGTATCTGAGTATATTGGAAACCATGTATACTGGTATTAGAACTAGGAAATTGAAAGGGAATGCCAAAATTGAGAGACTCAGGGTAAAAAAAAGACAACTACAAAAGCAATACTTGCAAAACTGTTTGGTCTAAGTGAATGGAACACCTCATGGGGGGAAAGGGAAAGGGGTGGGGGGAGTGGGGTATGAGGGACGAGGTAACAAACAGTACAAGTAATGTATCCAATGCCTAATGTATGTAACCTCTCTGTACATCAGTTTGATAATAAAAATTTGAAAAAAAATAAATTGAGAATTTAAAAATCTGTTAAAAGTAAAAAAAGAAAAAGAAATTGTCTCATCTTTCAAGGAAACCACCCTTTCCGGAAACAGTCAGAAGCTGGCGACTTACACTAGCAAGAGAATGTAATTCATCCATTTCCACCCAATGCAGGCCCCTGTCATGGACACTGTGCTCAGAAGTCTTCTGTTGGGTTGGCCAAAAATAGTCTAATGTGCATCTCAGCCTGAGGACCTCCCAGCACTATTCTGCTGCTACTTCCTCTTTAGTCTTCACAGGTATTATTCACCTCCACATCATAACCCCCAAATCTCTCCAGCACCAAACTCCATCTCCATATCTGTTTTCTAGAGGAAAAGGGGATCGTGAGGAAATGACAGGAAATTAGAGTATCTTCATAGGATCACACACACACACACACACACACACACATTAAAGCAATCAAGTCTTTCTTGTCTGTTCTTGGAAAAGTGATTAGATAGCCAAATTTCAATTTCAAATATCCTCCATCTCCTATGGTTTGTTCTGAACAAATTGTCAGAGCCGTAAGTAGAGGACCACTGAAATCTTCTGACGTGCTAGTGTTGGCATCAGGGAATAGCAAGGCCATTGGCAGTCATAGAAAAATCATGGCTGAGAATGATAAGTGGTCAGAGGATGCCCTTACTTGAGAGACTATGCAATGCCAGTTTTCTAACTCTGGCCATATCTTACCCCTAGCACATCTAGAAAAATAACAGAAATAGAAGAGAAGGATTTCCAAATCCACATCTAAATTACAAATCTCAGTTCCCTAGAAATAGCTGGTGCTCATAGAGTCCAAGGGCCTAAGGATCTGGAGATCTGAGCTGTGAGGATCTGGATGTTCCAGCACCAGAAAAAATAAGAATGAATTTATCTTTCTTCCACCATTTTTTCTGAGTCCTCAAAGGACTGGTGACACCCTCACATTGATGTGGCTGGGTCTTCTTTACCTAGTTTCCTCCTTCAAATGCTCATCTATTCCACCAACACCCTCATGGACATAGAAATACTATTTCTCTAGCTACATAAGTATCTATTAAATCAATCTAGTTGCTACATAAATTGCAGGTATATTTTATCACAATTCCTCACCAGTTTTTTTCCAAACATTGTTACTATGTCAATCCTACATGATCTTCCCACACTGTATGCTCTAACTACCCAAATCCAACCCCCATGTAAGGACCTACTCATATGCCTCTGCAGAGCTTTGCCTGGCCACACAGACTAGAATGACCTCCCTTTTGGTCATAATAAAAGGAATTTATTTAGTTGGTTGCTTAACATTTCATTTCTTAGTCCTATGTCACCAAAAAGAAAATGATGCAACTGAAGAAAAACAGTAATGAATTATTATTGTCCTCAAATCAACAATATAATTTTTAGACATAATTTTACCTGCTTTGTGAATTATATACTAGATTAACTTAGTAATAAGCCATTTCAGATTCACTTCTTCTGAATCAAGTTTGGGTTATTTTAACCTTATGTTTCCCTTAATTACATTTTCTATCTTACTGAAGAGTACCATTAATATTTCCTTCAAGTACTTCCCATTCATTTGGGGTTTTATTTCTCAGGAGACTGTGATATTTGTAGCCTGGTGCTCACAATGTCTACATGTCCTGTATCGAAGCAGGCCTCCTCTTCAGACAGAATTTTAATGTACCTTCTGACAAAAGAGGTAGATTGAGTCTCATCCTGCACCAAACACAGCTCATTGTTGTCTCTCCCTTCCCCTACTCAGTGGATTTGATCTGAAGTAGAGCTGCAACTGAGAGCTGGTGATGTTTGTACTGAATATCCTTGCAACTATAGGTAGCTATCTGACACAGTTCTAGCCAGTGAGATGTCTAGGCGATCATGTGATATAACCCTACACAGTGAGAGGTGATAAGACAAAAATCTTAGCCAATGAAGTGGAAGTATAAATTCTTAGGTAATGCCCTCAGACAGTTTTTATAAAAGGGATAGACTCATATAAACTTATCTTTTTAACATTTGTCTTTCCAACCTTTCTATTTAACTGAACATAGAAAAGTACAGGTAGCAGAGGCACCATCCTGAACCCATAAAAACAAACATGAAGAACAATTAAAAAAAAAATAGGAAAAGTGGTGAAGCAGAAGAAAGGATTGGTTGGTCCCTAATAGTACAATGGAGCTAGACTGGCTACCTTCCAATGTAGCTTTTTGTGTAAAAAATTAAATCCCTATCAAAATCCAGTGATCACTGGTCAGATTCCCGTTGCCCTCAGCAAAAAGCAATCATAACCCATTGTCCATTGGGGGCAAGGGGGGTCGCACAACCAGAAGTTCTAACTCAGCCGAAAATCCCTTTGGGTCCAGGCACTCCTCTGGCACAGTAGCTTCTATTTAAGCATGCCAGAGCTCATCGTGTCTCTCTGGAATTTGTGGCTCTGTTGGCCACTGTAGTGCTACTACAGTACTTTCCTGGGCTCTATATTTTCTGCTCCATTCTATTTGGTATCACGAACAATAAGTTTTCCTCATTAGTGGTACCCTAAATGTCAACAACTTATGTTTTTGTATAAAATCTTCCAATAAAAGACAGGAGCATAGTAAGCCATGCATCATGCAGATTATAATGAAGAAATTGTTGGAAGTAAGGTGTGATCCAATTGGTTCCTACTCATCAAGACTCACATTGTAACCTTGCTGCACCATATTTTTTAAAATACCTCTTTCAGTATCATGCTTAATCTTATTCTGATACATGTGAACAAGACATAAATCTCTCAGCCTAAATTCTGAGAAAATGTTTCTCCTTGATTATCATGAATTAAGGGTGAAAAGGAAAGAGCTGGATATTTGACTCTCAGAGAAGTTTATCTCTTCCTTAATCAGCTTCCTGACTATGTTTGACAGTGTTCTCATTTGTCCAGACTGGAAGGTTGTAAGGATAGAGGAAATTGATGGTATAACCAGGAAATTCCGGAGATGGGTTGGTCATCCTACCACCCTAGCACTAGGCAAGGTGGTGAGCAAGAAATGTAATCCTCCTAACACCAATTTTAGTAGGCGAGATTGATAGCCAGGAAAACCCAATCATAAATGAGATGACTTCAGTATGGGAAGAATTATGAGGAAACATGTGCATAGAAAAGGAAGATGCTGAAGACCAGAAGCAGTATGGTTCCTGGTCCTGGGGCTGGGACTGGGATTGGACATAGGTCCTCCTGTGTGAGCCCATCTGACCCAAAAAGTTTCCAAAGAATCTGAAATTCCTAACTTCAAACCTAGCCTTTCTACTTTGACAGGTATGAAGTTAGAATACATTTTATTTAATATTTGCTGGCTTGATACACATGCATACATCTTAGTACATATATACACACAAATATGCATACTTATGTGTGTATCTGTAGATGTGTATTTTTGTATGTATATAATTATGCATATGTATGCTTGTATATACATAGACTAGTGTTTGGCATGTACATGCATGCTCACACACACAGTAATAGTTCTGTCAGTATCCTCTAGTATTAAGAGGCCTGAGGATTTGATCCTTGCTCAACATGACTCCAAGGATGAGAGAACCAGAGAGAGAACATCTATACTAGTTTCCAGATGAATGAGACTCAAGCAGAGGTTTAGTGTAGCCTTCCAAGCACCTGTATAGTATTACTGAGACCTCGTTGAGGACTAGAGCTGAAAGCTGGTGTTGATGATGAACTACAGATATAGCCAAGAAGCTCAAACTGATGTCATATCCCCTCCAAGACCCCAGGTGAGTCCAGGGAAAGCTCCTCCAGAGGGAGATTTATGCAGGAAGTTTGTAGGGAGAGGTCCTCTGAACTCAGTACTGTGAAAGATTGTAGGTGAGGAGATTAGATAGAGGGGGCACAAGTAAATGGCAACTCATTTGCAAAGGAGGCTACAGTGGATCCGAGGATGGGAGTATGCTATAGAGATTCCCTATACTGAGAGGCATCCTGAAGGAGACCCTGCTGTAAGCCATCAGAAGTCAGCACTACTAGGGAGGAAATAAAGATATTGATTCTAAAGTAGGAACCAGAGCAGAGTTTCTCAAATTTCACTCCAGGTGATATATCACCATTTAGTTCTAAAGTGGAAAAGACCCCAAAGCCCTAGAATTTCTGTGGCAAGATATCTCTGGAATCCCAGCCCTACTCTTGTGACTAGGCATGTCACAAGGTACTTTCCTTGTCTTTGATGCCAATAAAGGCGATTAGAACTTGAGAATTTGTGTCTACCTGAACACAGGCACTGTCACCCAACCCACAGGGGCATCACAAGCCTCCACTGTACTCACACTCCAGGCTGAGAGAGGTCAGAGACAGGCCACAAACATACAAGAGGGCAGCAGAATGTATGTCTCCCAGAATTGATAATAAGTCACAAAGGATATATTCAAAGATCTCCTAAACAGGACACACAGAAACAGTGACTGTAGAAAGAAAAATTGCACTGTTTGACTTCAAATTTTTCTGTCTGTCAATATTGTGACAAAAAAATAAAGGCCATGAAGTTCTATCTTCAAAATAACCAACAAAATTCTAGGCTGGAAGCATGATTCAAGTGATAGATCACTGTGGCCAAGCAAACAAGCAGCGTGAACATGAGGCCCAGAGTTCAATCAGAACAAAAAAAAGAGAAAAGAGAAAAGGCAAGCCACTGACTGGTATTTGCAATTGTCTAAGATTAAAAAAAAAACTCATCTCTAAAATATAATAACTTTATAAATCAATAAGAAGGAAAAAGACAGGTATTTGTTTAAATAAAAAGAAAACTAGCAGAAGACTTGCTTGGTAGTTTATGAAGAAACTCTTATCAAAATAACCAACAAACATGGAAGAAGATGTCCAAAGCTAGTAATCATTAGGAAAATGTAAGTTAAAGCCACAGTAAGATACCCATACTCATCCAAAGAATGACCGAAGTTAAACAGTGTCAAGAATGGAAAGAATTGGGAGCTCTTATAGCTAATGGGATAGTCAACAGGCACAAATATTTTGAAAAGCTAGTAGAGAATATTTGCCAAAACTCAATATATCCCTATCCTAATATCCAATAATTCTACTTTAAGCTTAGACCCAACAGATTGTCCAGAGAAGTATTAATTGTCAGGACCCCAAACTAGAAACAAAGTGTCCTTCTGCAACAGCAAGATTTTGGTATGTTCACACAATGGAATAGTACAGGGTAAAATCAACCAAAGACTATATAAACTATCATATGGATAGACAAACAAAACAACAAAAGCAGGGTAAGAGGGAATATGTATTATAAGTTTGCACCAGTATGATGTTCAAAAAACACATATACTGGCCCATAGTGATAGAATGCAAAATAGTATTTAATCTATTGGGGAGAGGCAGATATTGACTGGGAGGAGAATAAAAGAGATCTCCAGGGGCACAAAACACTACATATCTTGATGTGGGTGGTCTGTGTTATCCGTGTATATACATACTAAACATCCATCATCCATCAAGCTATATACTTAAAATCTGGACCTTTGGTATATGATGTCATATCTCAAAAATTGAATTCTTTAAAGAATAATGGTGAGGAAGATGAGGGGACAGATGGAAAGGGAAAAGCAGAGTAAGAAGAATAGGAGGGAGAGAGAAAAGAGGAAGAGTAGAGAAAACAGAAAAATTGGTGCACAAGCCACTACCAACTATGAGAGCAGCAGGAAAACTTTAGGCAGAAGCAGAAAGTGACCAACTCCTTAAACAATAACAAACTTAGCACAAACAACAGCAGCCTGTAATGTGCAAAGAAGGAAAGGGCACTAGATAGGGATAGAAAAGGGGCCAAGGCTGCTCAAATAAAACCTAATACATTACATAACTTTCTGGGTTTTAATCCAAAGGCAATTAATTGAGCAGTTTTAAGCCACAGAGGAGGAAAGAGGAGCACATTTTCTGACCCATGACCTCTTTCTAAAGTCACTTGTGCTGTTGAGGGAGAAAGGAATCCAGTTATAAGGGGCAACAGAGCATATAAGCAAGGCAACCATTATTCATCTATTGGAGTTAAAATTAGATTAGGAAAGGCTGCTGGGAAGAAGAGCTGCTGATGAGCATCAGAAAAAGCATTACTTTTTCCTTCCATCCTTCTCACCTTGCTTTGTTTCCCAGGGGGTGTTGGCAAGGGCATCTTCTACATGCTGCCTTGCCCTCTAACTCCTGGCTAGGTTCAAGGGATCATGGAACAGATGGGAAGGACATAGGCCCATATCACTGGACATCCACTCTGACGTATCACATCAAGTTGGCTGAAGATCACAGGTCCTGTCCGTCAGCTGGTTTCTCCAACGCTACACAGGAGTCTAGCAACTACTCCTTCAGACTTGCCTACACCTTTGCAGGTTCTCCTTATCTAATTCTACTCTACAATGCCCTTGAAAGTGCCATATGTTGTCTCTTCAGAGACTGGATGATAGATAAATTCCATGAAGTATTAAAACACAAGCCAATGGCCATCAAGATGACTACCAGAGGTGAAGGCAAAGTGATTTATACCATTTCTGATTCTAATAATGCTGGGAAGTGTGCAAACAATTTTCAAAGGATTTCCATCCAAAATGGAAATTATTACACATGAAGAAGCAAGACATGTCCAGGAGCCAGTAGCTCATGCCTGTAATCCTAGCTACTCAGTAGGCTGAGATCTGAGGATCATGATTCCAAGGCAGCTGGGGCAGGAAAGTCAATGAGACTCTTATCTCCAATGAACCATGAGAAAGCCAGAAATTATGCTGTGGCTCCAAGTGCTAGAGCACTAGCCTTGAGTGAAAGAACTCAAGGACAGTGACCAGGCCCTGAGTTCAAGCCCCTAACCTGATCAAAATAAAAGAAGAAGAAGTAAAATCAAGACTTGGTTATGTGTTGTGTATTCCTTTCTATGCAATATTTCATTCTGGGGGCTGGGAATATGGCCTAGTGGCAAGAGTGCTTGCCTCGTATACATGAAGCCCAGGGTTCAATTCCCCAGCACCACATATATAGAAAATGGCCAGTGGTGCTTGGGCTCAAGTGGTAGAATGCTAGCCTTGAGCAACAAAAAGCCAGGGACAGTGCTCAGGCCCTGAGTCCAAGTGCCAGAAGTGGAAAAAAACAAAAAGCAGCAATATTTTATTCTGAGACAAAACTAAACAAATGAATTGTTTTATACCTTTTTCTCAGTATGAGATATCTAGAAAATGTAGTCAGAAACGGTGGTACACACTTGTAATAGTAGCTACTCAAGTGCTACTCAAGAGGTGGAGGCAAGAGAACTCAAGTGTCAAAGGCTGGATAGAAGAGACTCTGAGAAATAAAATGAAACAAAAGTGCTGGGATATGGTTGAGCTGATAGAAGACTTGTCTAGCACTCACAGGTCCCTGAGCTCAATCCCTGCTACAAATCAATAAATAAATGCTACTTCTAAAGACCTAAATTCCTAAATACCTTTAATAGTGTAGAGGGTCTAGGTTCATTTTCTCTGCTGATTAAAGATTAAAAGATAGTAGGTATTGTGTTGGGAAGGAAAGGAAAGAATAATGAAAGGGGTGACATTCATCAGAATGCATTTATATTCTTGACCTGATTTGATGAATGGTAACTTCTTTATACAACTACTTAAAGATAATATGTGTGTATATATGTATATATATGTGTGTGTATATATATGTGTATATATATATTTAAGTTAGAATAGTGTTTAAAGCAGACAGAGCAAGTTTGGTTGAGAGTAAAAGAAAAGCAGCAAAGCAGACATTCCAAAGAGGGGGTCCCCCAAATGGGCATCCATAATTTCTTTATCTAGAAGCTTGATATATAGTCTCCCCACCTTCTCTTTATCCCCACCCAGGGGAATATTTTTTGTTTGTTTATTTAATTGGTTGAGTGGAGACCATGTACCACCAGAGATCTCATGAACAGTTTCTTGGCTCCAGGGCACAAGCTTGGAAATTCTCTTTTGGTTGGTCACCTGCCTTGGATCAGGAACACAGGAGGGGACCCTCCATAAGGACAGAAAGGGGAAGAGTAGTATCACACCATAATTCATGCACAGTGCCTTCACCAAAGGCCTGGAGCCCGCAAGGCCCTGTGGGAATAAGAGGGGCATTCTGCTCAATGGCATAGTTACTGTCATGTTGGCATTAGTCCCAGCCACCTTTTTATGTCCCCAACTATTCATCCAGGGAAGCTAACTCCCCCTCACATTTTGAGGACTAAAATTAAATATTTATGTTTTTCTGTCCACCATCCTTATTGAACACTAACTGCATATACAGCCCATACAAACAGTCTCTGAAGAAGTCAGTATATTTTTTTACTACAATCAGGAGATCTAGAACAATACCTGGACATGGAATTTAACACAAATATTGTTGAACAATGGGACTGAAGGAAGAAGGACAAGAAAAAAAGAGGAATGAGAAAAGTCCAGAGGGTTTAGAATCAGAAAATTAGGATGGGGTTCCTCAGCCTTTCAGCTTCCATTGGTTGTGTGCCCTTATTCATCGTTTCCAAGGCTTACATTTCCAACATGCATACGTCAAATTAGATGAGATTTCCCTCACTAGCTAAGATTTGTGAGGACCAAATGTGGTAATATTTGTAAAAGTAAATAAGGCAGTAAATGAAGCTGCCATTAACTATGGGATGTTGGAATTGTGATCATGGTGTTTGAATCTGTGAAATAGGTCCTAGACTGGCTTTTATATACACACAACAGCTTTGGGAAAGTGTGGGAAGATGATATTCCCCCCATTTTTATTTATGAATGATTAGCTCAAGTGGTCAACCTTGGAAACTGATAACATGCATCTAAGTGTTAGGGAATTTCCGATAGCAATGTACAAATTATGACAAAATAAAACATGCCTATTCATCCTGCTTCCTGAAGCAGTTAATCAAAGTGGGAGGCCCACAGATGCAATTATGTCAGGCAGCTTCAGGAGCAAGGTACCAAGCCCATGCACATTAACTTTATCATGCTCAAAATACCTGCTACTGGACTATGGAAAGGGGGTAAATGTTGAAAAGTAACCTAAGAAGCAGTGAGTTGAAAAAAAACACAAGACAAGTTCAATCATGCAGTTCAACCTCATCTTAGGAACTCAGAATCTAAAGGTGCATCTTGATAGTGGATATAGCCACAATTTATATGACTATCACTTTTTTTTCTTTGCTGGTGTGAAGGTTTGAACTCAGGGTCTCATGCTTTATTGGAGCTCTTATTTTATTTATTTTTTTGCTAGTCCTGTGGCTTGGATTCAGAGCCTGAGCACTGCCAGTGGCTTTTTTTTTCTTCTCAAGGCTAGGATTCTACCTCTTGAGCTAGTGCCACTTTCTGTTTTTCTGTTTATGTGGTGCTGAGGAATCGAACCCAGGGCTTTATGCATGAGAGACAAGCACTCTACCACTAAGCCACATTCCCAGCCCATGAAGTTCTATTATTTGAGCCACACTTCCAGCTCTGCTTTTTCTTTGCTCATTGGAGATGGAGTCTTGAAGACTTCTGCCATGGCTGACTTCAAAATAAGGTACTTCAGATCTGAGCCTACTGAGTAGCTAGATTTATAGGTCTGAACCTCTAATTTCAGGAACCACACTTTTTTGTATGAACTCTTAAGTATGAATTTTGTATCATATTCATCAGGATTCTTCAAAGAAACAAAATCAATAAAAGGAGAATGTATCTCAAAAACAAATACATAGTCATCTCTTAGTATCAGTGGGAGATTAGTTAGAGCTTCCTCTCTGGATACTCAAGTTACTTTTTGAAATGGAGCAGCATTTGCATCGCACTTACCCAAAGCCTCCCTAAGGCTTTAAATCATCTCTATAGTAATTATAATACCTAATACAATGCAAATACTTATATAATGTATTGCTTAACAAGTGATGACAATAAAGATATCTGTACATGTTTATTATAGACACATATACTTTTTTTCTAATTTTCAATTTGTGCTTGGCTAAATCTGTCAAGTCAAACCTAGGAAGATGGTAGATGAGAGAGAGAGAGAGAGAGAGAGAGAGAGAGAGAGAGATAGATAGATAGATAGATAGATAGATAGATAGATAGATAGATAGATAGATAGATAGATAGATAGATGAGAGAGAGATATTGGTTTATACAATAAGAAAGGCTGAGAAGTCCCCAAACTGCAAGGTGGACCTGCAGGCTGAGAAAGAGCTGAGGCTGTCATTGAAGGCCACAGCTCTATTGGCATCTCTTCCTTCTTCCTCTGGAGAAAGAAAAGGTATTGGTTTTATTCAGGCCTTCAATAGATGAGACACACTCAAGTTATAGGGGGCAATTTGCCTTACTCAAAATTCATTTATTTCAATATGAATATCATCAAAAAAGTCACCTTCATAGAAACATCCAAAGTAATGTTTTAGCAACTATTTGGGCCCTGTTAAACATTTCATATTATTATCACAAGTAATATTATCATAAGTAATATTACTATCATAAGTAACTCATTTTATTGAAGTTTTAACTCTTGTAAATAATTCTAGAATAAACAGCTTCATACATGTGTACACAGTTTATGTATTTACCCTTAAAGCAAATGGGTAGAAATAGAATAACTTGATCAAAAAAAAATGCACACAGCTGGGCAATGGGGGCTCACACTTGTAATCCTAACTACTTAGAAGGCTGAAGATCTGAAGAGCTCAGTTGGAAGCCAGCCCAGACAGGAAAGTCCATGAGATTCTTATCTCCTATTAATCACAGAAAAAGCCAGAAGAAGTGACACTGTGGCTCCAGTGGCAGAGTGCTAATCTTTAGCATAAGGAGCCCCGGGACAGTGCCCAGGCCCAGAGTTCAACCCCAAGGACCAACAACAACAACAACAATAAAAAGTAAAAACACATTCAGCAATATTTATCCATCTGGTTAGATCACATTCTTTGCAAGAATTATTGTGTTCCTATGTTCCTCAGACATTAGACATTTTCAATTCTTCAATAGTCTTTACAAGATAAGTATGCTTGCGGTTGAAAACATGCACTACTGCTATTACATGTTTACTTACCTCTGAGGTTTTACATTTTCTTGGCTATTTAAACCGGAATTATTTTGTGAACTTTCCATAGCTATCTTTTTTACTTTTTTCTACTGGGTTTTAAGAACACCTTGTGCATAAAAACATTATTCCACTTTCTCTTATTTGTTATAAATACTTTTCTTCTTCGTCCTCTACCCAATAATCACCACATCATATGAAATTGCTGTTTCATAGGTTAAAAATAGCCTACCATTAGAAATTTTACTTAGTTCAATCTAATCATTTTCTTATTATGTTTTCCTTATTCATGCAGTTAAATTTAATCATTTTTCACCTTGTGATTTCTACCTTTACAAGTTACACTATTTATTCACTTTCCATGTCCATATCAAGTTATCTGTTGTAGTACTGTTTGTTTTATTTACTTGTTCGTATGCCCAAACCAAGTTATCTGTTGGAATATATTTTTTTCATTCAAAATCTTTTTACTTGCTTCAGTGTTTACTTAGATTCCAGCCCTCTACCAAGCCCACGGTGCCATCAAGTGCTAAGGAAACCCAAAACTTCCCATGTCCCTGCATAGTATTTCTCATATTTCCTTCTTTTCCTTTTTTTCTGCCATTATCCAAATGCAAACCTTCATCTTTTCTCATCTAGTTAAAGGAGAGCCTTATGTATACTCTCCTGTTTTAGATTCCACCCATAATGTAAATAATTATAAATAGAATTAATTGGACAAAAGATATGTACATCAGCCATGCTATTTTACATTCTTACCAAAAGTTATTGAGTTCCTATTTTCTTTGACCATGGGAAATTACAGCTGTAGGGCGATGTTCATCCAACTCTATTTGAATAAAATTTTGAGACACAGAAGCAGTTTAATTTGCATATTGTCTATGGATGCTTTCTTGCTAAATTGCAAAGTTGATTCCTTAAAATAGAGACAATATGACTCTCCAAAAAACAAATAATTATTTCTTCACCTTTTACACAAAAGCTTTGCCAACCCCCAATCTCGTATAGCAACCCTAACCCAGGATTCTACCATCTTCAATCACTACACTATCAATATCACTTGTATACTCAAAAATGTTTTATAATCCACAATTGTTCATAAAGTCCAACCTCTTATATTTTCATTAAAAACAGCCTCAATTTCTCTACAGTTGACTCTTCTATCTTACGTCTCTCATTCTAAACTACTCACTGTTCCCAGAAAACACAACATATGTGGCAGGTGTGGTGCCTTAATCTTCACACTCAGGAGGCCAAGGAAAACGTTTATGACTTTCAGCCTAACTTGGATTACAGAGAGGGACCATGTCCTAGCCACCTCCCTAAAAAAAAAAAAAAAAAAGACATTGAGAAGAAGGGAGGGAAGAAGGGAGACAGGGAAGGAGGGAGAAAGAGAAGAAAGGAGAGAAGGAGGAGAAGAAAATGGCATGTACTTTCTTCTAGGACATGTGTGTTTTCAGTGGTATTTGTTCTTCCAGGGAAAGACTTCTATTTGTAAATATTCTACTTATTCTTGAACATGCGTCTTAAATGTTATTTTTAAATGAATGTTTTCTTGATGTCTCATAGATTATTCTCACATTTTTTCTCCCAATCTGAATAAATTATTCTTATGTTGGGATCACAGTCATTATTCATAAGCCTCTATGAAGATTCCCAAACAGAGTTTTATTTTGTTTATAACTTTTTATGTATAAATGTCTCTCTAAGACAATTAGTTTATAATTTTCTGTGTATAAATCTTCCTGAGACCATTTTCTCTAGACAAAATCATGATCTTTGTAAGGATAGGGTCTAGAATTTTCTCTTATTTATTCAATCATTTGGTCATTAGTTGTTGGGTTTTGCTGTATATCCCAGACTGGATATGAAGTTGGCCATACTCCTGGACCACTAGAATTGCAGATGTATGCCATCATGTCTGTCTTTTTATCTTTTTAAAATAATCTTTAGTTAATAATCTTGTTCTAACATAGAATACACAAATGTATTTGGTGTTTGTGCTATGTGTATATTTGTCAGACAAAGGATGTTTGTTATATAATATGTACATTTACCAAGCATCAATACAGTCACTACCATGTATATATTATTTCTGATCTTCACAAAACTCTGGAATTTTTTTTAATCTTTCTCCTACATGGGAAAAACTGAGATTTAGAGAGGTTAACAGAGCCGTAGCAGACTGCATATTAGTGATGCAATCTAAATTTCAGCCGAAATACATCTGACTCCTGTCAAGTTGATTGGATGTATTATCCAAAGAAACACATTGCATGTCTCAAAGAAAAGATACTACTCTCACAATAAGGATATTTACTATTTATCATTTTACTCTTCTGTCTTGAAGAATGTCCATCATCATTCTCCTTCCCCTGCCAAAACAAGCACAGACACATAGATACAATCAATGCTTTAAAATCACACTAAAACCAAAAATATTATCCATTTGAATTATTGAATAGGAAGTGTTCTATGGATTGATGAAACTGAATGATAAGTAGCTACCAAATTACATTAGGAAAAAGATATTCTGGATTACAAAGCATATTGTATTTATCTTGACTGTTGTAGCTTAATGTTAAGTATTTATGATATTACTTCATAGTAAATATGTCTAACATATCAAAGCTAGGTAATGTGACCCAACTTTGGAGATTTGCTCACGTTTTTGCCATTAAAGCTACTTGTAGATGGATTTTGTTCTATGAATTATGAGGTTTATAAAGAGAGTAGTATAGAAATTAGCCATATTCTACTCTAGTAGAAAGACATGTCTCACACTTGTTACCATTCCTTGTACCAAGTAAACTACACTTAATTTTCCACAGTCAAATCAACTAACACATCCTCTGTTATGTAACATGTGAAATGAACATGGAAAGTGCCACAATGGGGATTTGCCACTATTAGGGGAAAAAAATTCCCTTTTGAGTTTATTTTTCAAAAACCACCAGGTGGTATTGGTTTCATAGCATAAAGAATTACACTCTCTTATGTCAACAATGTTTTTACTTTTAAAAGAAATCATTGTTTCTTATAGAAAAGTCCTTTCTTAGATTGTAAATCTTTACAATTTGGGTATTGGGAGGAAGGATTTTAAGTGATTTAAATCTTAATAAAGACCACAGATCTGATTTTGCCACCAGCTGTGAGGGAAACTAGTCTCTGGGTCAAATGTATGGAGTTTATTTATGAAAGAAAGCAGAGGACTTTTTCTTTGGCTCCTTTAAAAATTGTCCTATAAAGAATTAGGCTATAATTTAGGGAGACCCAGTAAGAGATCCTCACAGAAGTTTTCTGATCCTGCTCACATTCATGAGTAAAACATAAAACCTCTGACACCCTCTGGGTTATTGGTAAGTCATATCTTAAATTCCAACAAGAAGGGTTCAGAACATGGAAAAAGTTCTATTTGGAAAACATAACCAAAATTGAAAGTAAGTGGAATCTTGAGAGACTATTCCTATCATATCAAAGAGCAGAAAATGAAGGGAGAAGAAACTCTGGCCTTGGTACTCTTGGGGAGCCTCATTGCATTTGGCAGACTTTTCTACTCTAGTGTTTTGGAATTTCCAACCAAAATCTCTCCAGGTAAACCATAAAAAAAAAAAAAACTATCAGGAAGCTTTTATTTTGTATTTCATTTATTGTCAATGCAGACAAATTCATGGACTAGGACTATGAGCTACATTTGTTATCATCCCAGGGCCCAAGAGGCTGTTGAAGATTTTGTGGATTAATCCACCCCATGTCGAACCTCAAATCATTATGGATAGACAATGTTGAGCAAGTGAGCAAACTGAATTATCTCTCCAAGTCTCAACATGGGCAAAATCATGACATCTTGGCAAACATCATTCCAAATTTTCATTATCTTTAAGTAGTTGTACAAAGAAGGTGGCACTAAACAAAGAAGTTTATGAACATAATGCATCTTGATGTGTGTCACTCCCTTCAACATTCTCACTGCGCCCCCCCCCCATACCATTCCCTTACTTTTCTTAATTTTGCAGTATATACAATGAATTCTTGACTGTTTTCTCCACAACCTTCCTCCCTACATTCCTCTCCCCTCTTCCCTTGGCCTTATCCTCCCTTTTGCATGTACCCAATTCCTAGTGCTAATTTTATTATACTTTGACCTAGCAGTTTTTAAAGATTATACTATTTGTGCTCTCCATAGAGTCTATTATACATACCTCAGTTTGTTTGTAACCACTTGCATACCACCCAACATGTTTACTTTATAGATTTACAGGCACATTCTATCTACCACAAATAAGGGAAAACATGCCATCTTTGTTCCTCTGGGTCCGGTTTACTTCACTTAATATAAATTTTCCAAGTCTTTCTATATTTTAAAAATGATACAGTATCATTCTTTCTGATGGAAGCATAGAATTCCGTTGAATATATCTTCAAAGGAAGTTGTATACAGAGCTGATCACAAAAAATATACTAACAGGATTGAAAAGTGAAAAGAATGGTACTAGCTGTACTACATTAACTTTTTTAACTTCTCTTTTCTTTTTGTTGTCGTTAAGTACTTTACAAAGTTGTTTCAATTCACTGTCTCCTCAGTCCATCTCTCTACTCCACAAGAGTGGTAAGGATGCATATCAATCATCTTAGTATCTCCAACTTTTTGTGTATAAGAGGACTCCATAAATATTTGTTGAATGAGTGAATGGAGGAATCATGGCCACAGAAATTGCAGCATGCAGCAGAAATGAGAATATAAAAATCCATCTGTGAGAGTGTTTTTTCTTATTTACAACTCTTTTTCAGTCTTTAAATTCATTGTCAAGAGGATACTGTAAAATTCTGTTCTTTGGTTTGTGCCAGAAGAGAACATCTGCTATTGCACGCGCGTGCACACGTGCGTGTGCGCACACACACACACACACACACACACACAGAGTTACAGATGGAGAACAGCAAAGAGCTTTCCAGAAGTTTCCACCAACCTCTGATTTTGCCTGGGTGGGGGTCGGGGGGAATGGAGTGGAGAGGAGCCAGTCCTGGGGCATGAACTCAAAGCCTGGGTGCTGTCCCTGAGCTTTTGTCCTCTACCACTTTGAGCCACATAGTCATTTCTGGTTTTCTGGTAGTTAATTGGAGATAGTGTCTCATGGACTTCAAAGCCAAGATGGCTTTGAACCATGATCCTCAGATATCAGCCTCCTGAAAACAAGCATGAGCCACTAACACCCAGTTTTTGTTTCTTGACATTTTTTGCAGCATTTGGAAAAAGGAATAACACAGTTTGCATCATGAAGTTGCTGTGAGGATTAAATGTAAGTGTTTGGAATCTGGGCTGTAAGAGTAATTACTAGCTGTTTCTTGGTGAATGTATTTTTTCTTCAAATGTGTTTGGGACGATCAGAAACAGTTCTAATTCTTCAGTACTCCAATGGAATCCTATTAACTTGGGGTCACTATTTTTTGTGTTTCTCCATGTGGGTTCATTGTCTATGTAAGCAGTTCTTTTTGTATGCTCAACACTCCTCAATTCAGTATCAGATGCTGTTCATGAACTAGATGGCTTGTTTATCTGTGTTATTAATGAAGTTGTTAAGTGAGGCTGGAAGGGGGAGCCAGAAGCATCCTGTGCTCTGCCTCTCCATAAATCACCACCCTAAGCAAAGACGGCTTCTGCTGCTTGTCACTTCCTATCATGCCACTTATCTCAATGAATTTGAATGAATTTCATGATTAAAGTTTCATGAGATGCCACATCAAACATTCACTGAACCTCAAGGTCTACATTTCTACAGCACTTGCTTTTGTCTTTTCATCCTGCAATTTTATCACAAAATAAAGCATGCAGGTGCACCTTATAAGATGAGGTTTTCTATTTTTATTTCTCCAGGCACCCCATACTGATTCCCTGTTATCTCCTCAGAGTTGAGCAGTCTGCTTTCAGCCTCAGCCTTCTACCTGACAGGTGACCAGCTGGCTCTACATATAAAATATGCTGTTTGCCATGGTAATAAATCTGGTGCCCATATGCCTGACAGGCTGCCCATGGCTCCAATTACCTGCATATTTTTGCTGCCAATCTCAGGTTACCCCATTCCCTCCTCTACTGAGGCGTCATTGGTCCCCAGGGCCATAGGAGCACCCTTGCTGGGATGCTGACCATCTTGGCTTTACATGGAAAGCAATAAAGCAATAGGCCTACTGTTTTTTAGAAAATAGAAATAGAGTTTCTCCTGCCTAAAATCTTCAAAGCTTTCTACCATGCAAATACATCTGCATGTTTAATATCATCACACAAGTATTCACTGGAGCTCCTTGTACCCTTCATTATGAAGAAAGTAAACAACCACAACTACAAACTCTAGAAACCAGAATGGGGCCATATAGAAAAGACTGGTGAGTTTGGAATCCATGATTCAAATATCGAACATTGGCAATTTCTTAACCTACTTTTTTAAAGCAAGCTCATCTTTTCCATATCAGGAAGAAGTTAAACTGAAAAGAAGCCCTTAGGTTTGTAGGTTCAGTATAGCCTTCCTAGCAAGGAGTTGTAAGAGACACAGAAACAAGCTGTAATGTGCAGAATTTAAGGGAGATTCAGTTTAAAAGTGTGGAAGGGCTATTTTGTAACAGATTCATTTTTTTCTCATTTACAAAGACAGAAATCTCAAAGCCAAAAAGACATCCAATGTTTGGTCAACATATTCTCCTTCCTATTTCTTAACACCACAAAGTGTGAGGGTTTGTGTGCACATGTGTATGCGCTTGTGTGTAGGCAGAAAGAGTTAGGCTTCGAATTGTTAAGTTGTATTAAAATGTGACAATGCAGTCAAATGCTCTACCCTTGAGCTATACCCAACTGCATTATCTCTGTATCTTATCTGAGTACTTTGGAAACTGTATACTGGTATTAGAACTAGGAAACTGAAAGGGAATATCAAAATCAAGAGACACAGGGTAAAAAGACAAATGACTACAAAAGCAATACTTGCAAAACTGTTTGGTGTAAATCAACTGAACAACTCATGGGGGGAAACGGAAAGGGGAGGAGGGGGGTATGAGGGACAAGGTAACAAACAGTACAAGAAATGTATCCAATGCCTAACGTATGAAACTGTAACCTCTCTGTACATCAGTTTGATAATAAAAGTTTGAAAAAAAAAAAAAAGAAATGTATCCTCTCTGTACATCAGTTTGACAATAAAAATTTAAAAAATAAAATGTGGGCAATGGAATTGAACTAAGAGATAGTTAGACAAGGGGGAATGTGACAGATTTTTTTCTTAGAAAGCAAAAAAGAGAGAGTTGAGAGTATTACACACCTGAGCTGCTATATCAAAATACCATAGACTCGATAGCTTATAAAAAAAAAAAAAGAATAGTAATTCTCACAGTTCTGAAAGCAAGAAAGTCAAATAGATTTCATGATTACTTCCTGGGCCATAAACAGCTCCTTCTCACTGAGTCTTCACATGGCAGAAAAGCCCCAGGAGTGCTCAGAGGCCTCTTTTATAAAGACACTAATTCCAATCATAGTGAATTCTGTCCTCATAACCTTATCTCTTCCCCAAAGCCCCACCTCCTCATCCCTTTACATTGAATATTAACTTTCCATCTATGACTTTTGACTGGACATGAACACAAACATTCATACCTTACCACTCAGTAAGGATGAAAATCTTCCAGTGACCTTAAACCCCTCTCTTTTCCTAAACTCTTACTCTTGATTAGTTCTGAATTTTTTACTTATAAGGAAAGAAAATATATTCAGGGTGTGCTCATGGAAGCATTTGTTACAAGCAAAAAAGAAAGAGAAGAATTCAAACTTCTTTTAAAGACAAAGACACTGAAAATATCAGCCCAAGAAATGCACAGCTTTGAGAAGGGCAGTGTCAGTAAGTTATTCCAGTTCTCCCATCTTCCTACTATACATTGGTTTAATGTAGACAAATACATATATGCACAGACCTACACAGCTTATCTTCCACTTTCCAAAGACTCTTGAATTATAAGGCACAAGCAGATTAATAAAACATACTTGAGGCTACGTTCTGTTTGTTCATTAAACTAGAAAGTATTTTAAACCTATAATTAATTCTAGGTAAATTAAAGACATGACACAGACCTAATTCTACTGCCAGAGCATTTGTGCTAATATTTTACATTTTTTACACTAAATCACCCTGCTGAAAGGTTTAACAGCCATTTATATTTATGACTGCTTTCTAGATTTTTTTTTCTTGACTACCTCAGTTGTTAAAGCATTAACGAAGCTGGCTTTTGGGAAGAATTCCAATTCAGAGTTATTTTTCCATGAGGTACTTAAGACTCCACACAGCAGCTCATGATTATGTTGGCAGTAGTTTTGCATAACTGTTGGTTTCCTGTAGTATAAATAAGTGAACAGCTAAGAATGCTAATGTTTTGCTTTAACTGAGAAAAAGCTCTCAATAAACGACAAGGAATTACTGTTGTTGGGCTCTTTAAGGTTTTTTTTTTTTAGGGGATAAGTTAAACCAAAACAATAGAGATAAGTAATCATATAATACATGCTACCACTTTGAGATCATTCGTCAAGTAGGAAGGGAGCAGGAGAGTGATACAGAAAACTAGTTTAAAATATTTAATTTCCCAAGTCATTTCTCATTGACAAACCCAACTGGAACAAAGGCCATGTGCATTGTGCATTGGCAAATCCACTTCAGGCAGCAGCTAGTTGTAGATAAATGCAGTCAAAGTCAAAGTGAGATCCTGCCTTCTGCTTAGATGGCAGGAAGAGAAAGATGTGTGAGTTCAAAGAGAGGACTAAGCAAGGGGTTAGGAAGGAAACACTCAGAGCAGAGAGCTTGGCAAGAGGGAGGGAGTGTACAGATGGAATGTGGGGGTGGAGGAGGAGCAGGGGCAGCTTGAGAGTGGCTTTGCTTCACGACAACTGTCATATCCAGAGCTGTGATACTAAGGATATGGTTAGCTTGGAATGCTCACTTGTTGGGGTCCTTCGCCCCCAGCGCTCTCCTGGCCAGCAGGAGAGGCGGAGAAGCGCACCCCAACCAAGGCAGGCCAAGAAAAGGTGAAGAGTTGACAGGCCACCTACACCCAGCCCCCCTTTCGCCAGAGGACAATCAGACAGCCAGGGAGAGTTTCACGCACAGTCTCGCTTTATTGGGAGGAGCTTCAGCCTTAAAACGGCAGGAGAGGGAGGGGTGTGCGCACCTAGCTAGGGGCTATGAGGGGTGGCCTGAGCTGTTCATCAAGGGTGGAGAGCTGAGGGACCAATCCTAAGAGGCGGCCTAATTCTATGTCACAGCCCACAGGACCACCTCCGGGTTCACCTCCAGGCGCCATCTTGGCCATACGTGGTCCCAAGGCTGGGAGGCGGGACCAGCTAGAACAGCCTTTCTGGTTCTGAGTAACTGCCCCACGTGACCCCGGGGGGGGGGGAGGGACACACAGGTGGGGCCAGCCGGGCTTGCCCCACATCTCCCCCTTTTGTTTTTAATTATCAGGTGGCCGCCCTACTTGAGAGTGTGCCTGTCTTAGGTTGTCCCTCTCTGAGGATCTTACCTGTCATTTACTACCACTCTAGCTCTTCAGGCAAACCTACCTTCAGGGCTTGCCAGCCCAGTGGAAGAACTTTGGAGGGGGGTGAGGAATTGACAATCAAGAGGAGGCCCTGTTATTATTTTGCCTCATGCCTACACATTCTGATAAAGGCTATGGCCAACCTCATAGGGTTTCCAATTGGCTAAAAGCAGCATAATGCTGCCAGACCACCATTAACTGGACAGCTCTGGCTCATTGCTTAAGAAATAGGGGAAGCCTATTTACCCTAGCAAGGGTCAAGTGTAAACACAGAGGCAAATGCAAACACAAGGCAAATGTAAACATGAGGATCATGGAGGGGTCTCTCCCACAGGGGGAGAAGGTAAGGGAGCCATCCATTTAGCTCCATTCAGGAAAAATTGGAGTTCAGTCCATTTTGGTGTTGCTCAGGATAAAGCAGGCAGCATTCCCCTTCTCTGGCGGTGAGCAGGTCCAGGCCCTGGCGGTTCTGGAGGTCCACGGCAGCCAAGGTGCTAGCAACTTAACACATCATTAGTGGACAGTTTATCATAAACATTGAAGCAAGGTGCCAAGGCCCTCAACACCTATTCTCCCCCCAATGGGAGCCCCTAAGCTCAGCAATGGGGAAAAGACAAAAGGGAAATAACAGTGCAACTCCATTCCAGTTCTTTGGCAGTAGCTGTAGGCGTTATCACCACAGAGAAACATTGATCCATAAAAGACATCGAGGTAGAGTCCAAGAAGCAAGCAGGGCCAGGCACTGGAAGGAAGGGAGGCCAGCTGCCTCCACTGTCGTCCACCGCTGATACACACAGGCAGGTTTCCCATATTTCCAGGGAGGAGCAGGAAGAAATCAAGCACGGTCTTTTTTATTCCTAAAGAGAATAAGGAAGCATACCTCAAGAGAAAGTGCTCTTGGGTAGTTATTTTGGTGAACAGTATTTTAGATCTCTAGCAGGTACCCAAATTGGGCTTGGTTCCCTGATCGGGAAAACACATCTGAAGCCCCTTCCCATGCTAATAAGTGGATCAGTACCTTGCCATGATCCAGTAAGGGGGTCCTTCCATCAGACTACCACCTTTAAATAAGGTGTCTGATCTGACCAATGCCTCTGAAAAGCCGTCAGAGGTTGGTCTTTGGAGAAATTTAAAATATTTAGTGTAAGCATGGCTGTCATTAACTGGTCATGAGGGCTGCCTCCCCCTTTTGTTTTTTATTAATTGTTCCTTTAGGGTCTTGTTATGCCTCTCGATTATGGCTTGACCCCTTGGATTGTACGGTATTCCAGTGGTGTGTTTAATATTCCACATTTGAAAAAAATCTTTGCAACGGTTTGCTTATAAAGCAAGGCCCATTGTCTGCCTTTACCTGTAGGGGTAGCCCCAGGATGGCAAAACATTGTAGGAAATAGCTTTCAGCATGCCGGGCCCTTTCATCTGAATGGGCAATTTCCCAACAAGCATGTGAGGGGGTGTCTATGGGCATAAATACATATTTTAATTTTCCAAAGGAAGCATAGTGGGTTACCTCAGTTTGCCAGATAACATTAGGCTTAAGGCCTCTGGGGTTAACTCCAGGAGATTGCAGAGGCGGGACCTGCAGAAATGGCATACGTGATTTGCATGTCCTTATGATCTTTTTTAAGTCCTGTATAGGAACCAGGGGGAAATTTTGATGTAACCCTCTCCAGTTTAAATGCATACACTCATGGAGTCCTTGAGCCATTTGAAAATTTTGAGGCTGTGCAGTGGCTGTGGCTACAATAGTCCCATTGGTGGTCAGGTGATCAGCCATTTGGTTACCTCGTGCCCCCAGGCAGTTCTTGGTGTCCTCGGAGATGCTGCAAAAAGATAGGCTCATCCTGTTTCTTTAGTAAAGATTGGACTTGGATCATTAAGGGAGTAATTGGATTTTTATCTAGTTTAATGTGTGAGGACACTAAGGTTGGTAACAAATTAACTACATACAAACTATCAGAAAACAGGTTCATGGGCTGGGGATATGGCCTAGTGGCAAGAGAGCTTGCCTCGTATAAATGAGGCCCTGGGTTCGATTCCCCAGCACCACATATACAGAAAACAACCAGAAGTGGCACTGTGGCTCAAGTGGCAGAGTGCTAGCCTTGAGCAAAAGGAAGCCAGGGACAGTGCTCAGGCCCTGAGTCCAAGGCCCAGGACTGGCCAAAAAAATAAATAAAAAAAAAAAAAAGAAAAGAAAAGAAAACAGGTTCATCGGCTGCTGAACATGGGATAGGGCAACTGCATACAGTTCCTTAAACTGTGCAGACCCTGTAACTGGCTCAAAGTAGTTGATGCTTTCTTTCCTATTGGCAAGGGAGGAGGTGGAGTATACCACCATGGCAGACCCCACTTTTCCTCCATCAGTAAAAACATGTACAGCTTTAATAAGAGGTTTGGTAGAGAAAAGTATGGGGGGAGTTCACTGTAACCTCGAAAATGAGGTTACCCATCTTGAAGTGCCATAATGGCAGTCCAACTTCCCCATGAAACCCTCTAAGGCACTAGACACCTGGTTATGGTTTCTTTTAACCCACTCAAAATCTAACAGCCGGTAGGGAATAACTAGCACATCAGAATCCTGCCCATAATGTCTCAGGGAAGTATCCCTTCCCTTAATTACCAGGTCAGCTAGCTGGTCTAGCTGGGAATAAACCCTGGGAGCCTCTCCTACTGATGCATGCACCCATTGGAGAGGCTTGCCTGCCTGAGTAATGGCAGCTGAGGACAGCTCTGAGCTGGGAAGGATCCAGAGACAAAGGGGGCATTCGGGCCTATAATGAGCCAACTGTGCTATATTTAGGGCCGTCTGAATTTTTTGAAATATTACTTGAAGTGATGGAGTTATTGTAATAACATCAGTGGGGGCTTTATCCTTTAAAGAGTCAAAAAGCAGAGGCAGATCTTCTGTAGGCAAGTGAAGCCAAGGCCTTAACCAGTTAATCCCACCTAACAGTTTTTGTAACTCCACCAAAGTATAGGTGCCATCAAATCAAATCATATCATATTATTTAACTTTACTGGCAGGAGTTAGAGAGCACAAATGAATAACAATCAAGAGGGCATAAGTCTCAGTTTCAGCAGATTGGAAGTGGCTGTGTCTTCCACCCCAAATCAGCCAGCCTCCTGCTGGGTTGTCTGCAAATTTCTACACAGACTGGTTAAAGACATTTGAAATCTCCCAGTATTTCCTGGGCAGTTTTCCATGAGAGAGAGAGAGAGAGAGAGAGAGAGAGAGAGAGAGAGAAAGGAATTACTAGTAGTGAAACAAGGCAGCTTCCTGTAGCCATGGTCTGCCACAGTCCATGCAGCTAGCACACATGTTAACCTGCATCCTATAGAGCAATTATTAATCCTGGGTAAGGAAAATTGAGGTTAGTAGCACATTTGCACACTCATTCCAAAATGACTCTGGTCCTTTGATCCTATAAAGTTTATGAGAGCACAGGAGAGAAAAATGGAGAAGTAAAATCTTTTTTGGCTTGGAGTCTGGTGATAAGAGTCAGGATTGCCTCCAGGCTGTTTACTGTCACCCCACCCACAGGCTGCAAAGACTTAAGGTAAGTTAAAATAGTAGTTTAAAAAGCAAGTAATTTTTAAACCATGATGCTAGTTTTACATGTTTTACCAACAGACAGACATACAGACAGTTGTGCACAAGCTTTGGGGCACGCTTAGAATTTTTTTTCTTTTTCTTTTTTTATTTTGAATTGGCCATGTAAGTTTCCTGGAATTCCAGTGGCAAAATGGTATTATTTTGCCCATATTTTAGAACCACGTGGTTAGTTAGAAAACAAAAACTTTTCCTAGGAAACAAAAATTTTCACAAATTACAAGACATGAACAGAACACAGACACAATTGTAAGGCCACAGTTGTAGACTTTAAGGTGGGGGGGGGCAGGGTTACCCGGACCTGGAGTCTCCACATTCCTGCCCAGCTTCCAGGAATTTGGCACGATCATTACCTGGGGCTTGGGTGGGAGGCACTCACTAAAACCCATTCTATTGTCCTCCAAAAGCTTAAGATTTAGCCAACAGCAAACATTAATAACAAGGACAGAAAACTTTTCTTTTGTGTCTTTCAAAGCAGATGGCAAGTAAATAAGCCCTTCTCCTCCTGGGCAGCCAGGGGGCTGTCTCCCCTCCATCCAAGACATTTCTCAGCAAATGCTTCCCAGGCTCTTTAAGGCCACCTCAGGAGCGGGAGAAGTGAGTGTCTTAAAAGGGCCTTTACTGTCCCCAGGGCGATCCTCTCCAGGGTCCGCGCAAGATAGTGGGAAGCCTACGGTGGAAGAGGGGGAAGCACACCCCAACCGAGGCGAGCCAAGAAAAGGTGAAAGGTTCACGAACCGCCCACACCCAGCCCCTCTTTTGCCGGAGAACAATCAGACAGCCCGGAGAGTGTCTCGCATGGTCTGGCTTTATTGAGAGGAGCTTTGGCCTTAAAATGGCAGGAGGGGGAGGGGTGTGCGCACCTAGCTAGGGGCTCTGAGGGGTGACCTGAGCTGTCCGTCAGGGGTGGAGAGCTGAGGGACCAATCCTAAGAGGCAGCCTAATTCTATGTCACAGCCCACAAGACGTCCTCCAGGTTCACTTCCAGGTGCCATCTTGGCCACACGTGGTCCCAAGGCTGGGAGGTGGGACCAGCTAGAACTGCCTTTCCAGTTTCGCATAAAGGCCCCACGTGACCCCGGGGCGGGGACACACAGGTGGGGCCAGCCGGGCCTGCCCCACACTCACTCACTGAAGAGCCAAACTTTGAGGTCAGGCCCCACTTTACCACACAAACCCCACTTTACCATGTGAATCTGAGATAAGCAGGCCCTGTGAGCAAACCCAGGACAAGCTTATTAGGGCCCAGCTGGTCTAGAACTCTAACCGCTGGCAATGCTTAACTCTAACTGTCCCCAGAATGCCTCGAGCCCTGAGCCTATCAGATTTGTACCCGTGTCCTAATCTTGCTTGCTTTAACACCTGATTGCTGTAACTTTGTTTTTTGTCTTACTTGAACACCTGATTGTTGTAACTTTGTTTTTTGCCTTTATAAGCCCTGTGCAATCGCAGCTCGGGGCTTCCTCCTAACCTCTGCTGTGTCAGTGGGTAGGACAAGGCCCAAGTTGCAGCTTGCCTGAATAAAGTCTTGCCTTGCTTTTGCATTTCAGAACATCTGAGTCTCGGTGGCTTTCTTGGTGGTCGTTTCGTGACTTGGCATAACATCACCAGTCTCATCTCCCCTCACTCTTTCTCCCACATTCTATAACCCAGCCCTATTGAGCACATGCTTGCTAAATACCCCCTGCCAGAGTTTCTTGCTATTGTCTCTGTCCACCTCCCTATTCTCTTTTCTTTGCACATGAGAAGGGCTCAGCCTTCCTGGTGGGGTGTTCTATCTCTCCAGGACACGTGCTGGAAGTGCTTGTGAGTCTTGTTCCAGGCTCATAGTGCTATCATTTGGATTTCAATCCCCTTGTCCATCTACCACATGAGAAAACAAGCTCTCCAGGGTTAATCCGTAACTTAGGTGAGGTTGGCCTCATGCTGGTACATAATAGACTCTGGGAAAGAAAAAAATCTTATCAATCAATATGATTTATACTGCCTTTATTTATACATTATTCCATGGTAAAATGGTATAAACAAAATCAGTTAGATCAATAAGATTAATTATCTAGATAACCTGAATATATTACATACCATTATAAATAGTACACTACTTTATATGCAAAGCACTACTTTATAATATAGTTTCACATATACTTATATAATATAGTTTAAGTCACCTTCTCTACCTGCCAATAAAAGAACTAGTTGAGCAACTATGATTTTTTGCCAAAATAGTTATTTTAAAAAGAATTGTATAATGACTATGTCAGTCATATGCAGAAGCACAGAGAATAGTGTAATGAACTCCATGAGCCCTTCAACTAACAATTTACAACTCACAATTAATCTTGTTTCATCTGTACTGTCACTTCTCTCTCTGCCATGCCCTACTTTAAAGCAATTATGCACATGTCATTTCATCTATAAATACTTCAGTGTGCATCTATAAAATTTAAAGGCACTTGAAAATATAATATCATTATCACACCTGAAAGTTAACAATAATCTGTAATATCATATATCTAGTCAGTGTTCAAATTTCCAATTGAAACAGAAATGTTGAGGAATTCTTATAGTGTATGGAATCAGAATGCAGCAAAGGTCCAGACATGATGACTGGTTGATAAATTTCTTGACTTTCTTTCCATCTATAAGTTCTTCCCTTTATCCTTCTTTCTTACTATTATTTACTAGGGACAAAAAAAAAAAAAAAAAAAAAACAAGGTCATTTATTTGGCAAAGCTTCCCAGTCTGGATTTTGCTGATTGCATTCATGTGGTATCTTTTAATATGATCTCTGAATTTCCTGTAAATTGATGATTGCCTCTGGAGGCTGGATCAGATTCAAGTTCACTCACTGGCAATACTACTTTCAAAAGTAGTTATATATTCCTTTGTCATGAAGCACATGATGTCTAGTGGTCTCTTTTTGTACTGTTGGCAGCCACTCATACTTAATAGCTCAGCCCAATAATTCTGTGGTGGTTTTATACTGCTGCTATTCCAATTCTGCATTCTTTTCTTAACTTACTAGTGAGATAGTTCTATAAATACAAATTTTCCATTGTCTGCTCTTTGGTTACCCAGTGGCACAGTTTACATAGGCGAGGAAAAACAAATATTTAATTCTTTCCCCTCAGTGTTTGAAATCATGGGTTGGTTCCCCAGCACTTTTGGTTTCTATTTTTTTTCCAGTGTCATCTTGAACTCGTGGATTTAATCAACTTGATGAGTACCGATCCACTGAAGTTATTATCTTTATTTGATGCTTAAATTATTTTAGTTTTCATCAGTGAATCTTGGTTAAAATTGGCTCTTGAGTCCTTTCAATTTGACCAGGGTAGCCCAAAACAGTCATTTTAAGACAAATTAAAATACCTGTAGAATAAAGTGAGTTTCCATGTGGATATGCACCTCTTATCACTTCCAGATGGCATAGCTAACAAAATATCATGCTATTCACTGAATTGTGTTTATTTCAGAGCTCTCCTGAGGAACCCACCAGGAAAAAGATGGCCCAGGAGGTAGAACTAGGTCCTTCTCTACTGTTGTATTTTATTCTCTATGAACTCTGGGATTTATTAATAACTCCTGGGAGAGTCACATTGTTTCTTTAAGACCCCAAAGCCTCTTTCAACTTAAGTGGTTTCCAAGAATATGTAATGATAGCAATTGATTTCGTAATGATTGTATTGGGAGTAAAAATTAGTATGATGTCACTAAGTCCCAAGATCAAATGGCAAACAGGATTACTGTAGACCTTCTCATGCATGGGTTTGGTGTCTCCTTGCCTCCTTCAAGTTAGTAATAGTCAGTCATCCTATCCCAAGGCACCCTCCTGACACTGAAAGCTATACATCACTGATCTGGGTCCTGGATAAGAAATCCAGCCATGGGAAAGTAACAAGAAGACAAAGAAATTGTTTCAGAGATAGGTCAAGACAACATTGATAAATATGTACTATCCATTCCAGAGTTTATTTTACTAACTTTGGAAAGAAATATTTGCCTAAATTGATAGAGGTTAGATTATAATTTACATGAGTAGATAGATTAATTTGGATTATTTCTCCCATGGATAAGAGACTAATTTCTATTCAATTATGCAGAAAGCACAAATACATGATCAATCTCTAAGCATTTCATGGCCCCATTCTCATACCCTTGTCTCATTATTTTTTCTCATATGCAAGCTTTCATACAAGCAACAACTTGTGTGCCACTAGCTAGAGTCACACAGTGTTATCAAAATAGTCAATATTCTCACCTTCCAGGACTTTTCTTTCTAGTTGGAAGAAACAGCCAAAATATAAGTAAATAACTAAACAAGATGGTTCCAATAGTAGCCTGTGCTGTAGACAAAAGAAATTAGGGTGAAGTGACCAAGAGCTGCTATGATTGACTTAAATGATGACTTGAAAGTTGCAGATAAACTAAAATGTTTGGCAACATTTTTCCATAAGCAAACAGTATATATTTTGCATTTAATTGGATAGTCACAGTTATTCTTCAGCACAAATGGAACCATACATTATACATATGTGTGTGTGTGTATATATATACATATATATATATATATATATATATATATAAGTAGCTATAAGACTGCATAAGCAGTGGTGAGATTGGTCTATGTACCATAGGTGGTTAACTTGTTGACAAAAAATCTATATCATTAATGTCTAGTCAAACAGTCAAACAGTCAGCTATCTTTGCAGATACCTTGAAAGCCAATCTATTACGTTAGGCATCTTGCAGAGAAAGTTGGAGGTCTTAGATTCCACAGTGTTACTTGGCTCTCATCTCACGACCCAAGTGTATAATAATTGAGGATTTAAGAGAGTGTCCTTAGGAAAAGAAAGAGGATAATTACTGCTTGACTTGAGCTCTTTATTGCAATGTCTAAGTCTCACCCCTTTGGGGAGCATAGAGGTGCCACCCAATGTGTGTGCCTATTTAACAATACTTTGTCAAAGCCCTGACAAATCCAAATCATTTACGTTCACTGTCTTCTAACCCTCTGCTTTCCACATTATCTCCTTCATTCTCTTTCTCTTTTTTCCCACCACATTTGTCAAACAAAATTTACCCTTTTGGAAACCACAATGGCTAGTTTTTGTCAGTTCATATTTCTCCAGATGTTTTGTGATCTCATTCCCTCTTAATGCCTCTCAGATCTGCCTACCTCTGAGGTTAGGCTGGACGGTCTATAATTTCTCATCCCCTGCCACTCTAAATGGGTCCCTGGCTAGGCAACAGCCCCCTCAGTGAGGTCAGCCAAAGAAAGTCATACATATAGTAAACATGCCTCAAGCTATTCAGCAATAACATTCAGTGGAGTTTGCTTTAGTTCAGAGGCCAAGGGTATTTGGCAAGGAAAGAAAATACACAAAAGACTGTTCTATTGGAGTAAGCTTGACAAAGTCAACTGCTAAAGAAAACAGAGCCAGACTTTTGGCATCTAGAAAGAGAAGAAAAGTTTTTCTTCTCATCCAGGTCTTTGAGGACCACAGAATAGGAAAATTGATATTATATAGGGTTGCTTTTGCTTTCATTGTGATTTTACTTTTCCAATTATTAAGCTATAGTGTCAAAGCCAACTACTACAGTGACCTAACCCAGAAGTGTGAGTTTACCTGCTGGGAGCACAACCCACCCAACCCCACACTGAATTTGTGAATGGAGCCACACAAACTCTGATAGAAATGTATAGAATCTGAGGGAACATATAAAGGTTGAGGCAGTGCCACTGGCTCATTTCTGCTATTTCTTTATAGTCTTTTCTCTAGGAAACTCAATCAGATCAACAATACCCTATAGTTCTTAATATTTACGTCACATCTGCTCCTGCTTACAATCCTTGCTTTAATCTTGACCTTCTAATCTTACATCTCACAGCACAGCTAAGGGTTAGATTATTTACCAATCCAGTTAACAGAGCTACACTAGCAAAGCAATACCATCCAGTTCTTTTATAGAGATTGCATGGGTAGGATAATCACATAGCAAAATTCAAATATACAGCACAAAGACAAGTGAAAATATACAACCATAAATGAACTCAAATAGACCTAACTCCAGAAGGTGGCTAGGCCCAGTGGGTGTTGACAAGATGGTGGAAGTCTCCTTCTGAGAAGTGATGTAAGGTAGATTAAGACCATAAGAAATCAGAACTGGTGGCTGGAAAACCAACCACAGAATATGGTGGCAGTATGGTGTTCCATTGCTCTAATCCCCTGCCTGGTGGGGATTTCAGTATAATGTGAAACAAGGAACAAATTGGAATGGCTGATGATGAATTCCAGTCATGCTTTTCCTTCTACCCAAATAATGGAGAATCTCCTTGTTTCAGCTGTGCTAACAGTTTGAAGTATAAGAGGTTTGTCCCATTATGACAAAGTGTAATAGAGTACTGAATACCATCTTCTCAGCACTAATATGAAGCCATTGAGAAGGTAGTAATGGGGCAGAGACATCTAGGCAGCAGGGTAGAGGCCATATAGCTTCTCTATCACTTTAACCCAATCCCACACATGCTCAGTTTTCTCCCATGGAAAAGAAAGCATCTCCTCCCCAGTGGTCAGTCAGTGGAAGAGGAAAGTGAAGTAGACAGTCTCTGTCAAGGGAGCATGCAAAATAAATTATCATGGTGTCAGATTCTTGTCCCAAGTAATGAGCATTCCAATCTTATGTACACCTCACTGCACCGGAAGCTAGGGCTAAAATTGAACCCAAACACTGGCCCATGTCATTGAGCAACAATGATTATAGATGCTCCTTAATGTGTGCTGTCCCAACCACACTATGTCCTATAGTTGAGCACATGTCTTCCTTGTCCTTTAACACTGGAAAAAAAACCAAGTTGTTCATTGTGAGCAAGCAATAGTGAGGGGACGATTCCTTGAACAAGGTCCAGCATATTTAATCTAAATCATACTTCTCTAGTCAATAGTTACATGTTGTCAAGTGATAGAGGTGCACAATGCACAGCTAGTTGAAAGCGCAGGACTGAAGTTCAATAAATCATTTTGAAGTAAGATAAAGGTAAGAAGAAATGGCTTGAGATACAAGCTCCTTTCCAAGCTTTTTCCCCTACAAACAGATGATACCTCTTACTTCAGTGCTTTTCAGTGCATGAATGTGTGTGCACACACAGATTTCTACTTAACCATAAAAGAAAATGAAATTGCATCATATACAAGAAAAATGGAAAGAACTGGAGGACCCTCATGTTTTCTAGTCAAAATGAATCAGGCTCAAAAAAACTAAATATTGCATGTTTTAGTCATTTGTGGAATCTAGATCTAAAATTCTACATATACATTAATTAATACACCCACATAGATAGATACATAATGATTGTAATGATGGAATTATTTGGGGGAATTATAAAGAGGGATAAAGGGGAAAGAGAATGATCAAAGGTAAATAATTTTGAAGTAACTGTGTCTGCACATGAAGATGACCTAAGAAAACTCACTGAAATCTGTTGAACAACAGGGCAGTAAAAGAATGGGATAAGAGAGAACACTAGAGGGACCTGACTAGATTAAAATATATGTACGTGTACATAGTCATTGAGCTATTATGATCCTCTGGTAGGACTATCCTAGATATATACTAATTATTACCAATGAGGGAAAACATAGAGTCTATGTTTCTTTGGATCTGACTCACTTCACTTAGTATGATTGTTTTTCCAATGACTATGTACATATAATCATATAAGATGATGTTAAGCAAAATAAGTTCCAAGATAAGGAAACAAGTAGTTTCTCATTGTTGTTGTTATTTTTAACGTACGATGTGGAATTATTTCTTTTATCTTGCATTTTTCTTCCATATGGTTTAGTCCCTGTTTTCACTGTATTTGATTTTTGTACCATGGGTATTGTATATATTTTTATCTGAATTAGAAAATGGAAGGGGAACATCAAAATGGTGATACAAAGGACAAAGGGCAAACCAATTAAACAGCAATAATTACAAGACAGTATGTTGTAAAGTAACTGTAAAACTTGGGGGGTGGAATTGGGGAGGGAGGAAGGTGGGAGAAAAATGAGGTGGGGGGAGGTAACAAGTTTGACAAGAAATGTACTCACTACCTTATGTGTGTATATATAACCCCTCTGTACATCATCTTGACAATAAAATTAAATTTAAAAAATAAATAAAATAAAATATATGTATGTGTAAAACACAGTAAAACCCAAGTTTAACTAATACACACACACACGTACATATAATGAATGAAAAGCCAGGTATTGGTATCTCACACTTGTAATCCTAGCTACTCAGGAGGCTGAGATCTGAGGATCATGATTCAAAGCCAGCCTGGACAGGAAAGGCTGTAATACTCTTATCTGTAATAAAATACAAGACCAGATGTGGAGCTATGGCTCAAGTGGTAGAGTGCTAGTATTGAGCAAAATAGCTCAGGGACACCGCCTAGTCTCTGATTCAAGCCCCAGACATGCTACCAAAAAGGAGAAGGATATAGCTATTGGGCCTTGTGGTGCTCTGCTATGACTTGCCTAAACCTGTACTAATTATTCCCTATAAGGGAGACCATAGAGTCCATGTTCCTTTGGGTCTGGCTCACTTCACTTAGTATAATTTTTTCCAAGTCTTTCCATTTCCTTACAAATGGGACAATGTCATTCTTTCTGATAGAGGCATAAAATTCCATTGTGTATATGTACCACATTTTCCTGATCCATTCGTCTACTGAGGGGCATCTGGGTTGGTTCCAGATACTCGCTATGACAAATTGTGCTGCGATGAACATTGTTGAGCTGGTGGCATTACTGTGATTTTGTTTGTGGTCTTTTGGATAGATACCCAAAAGTGGGGCTGCTGGGTCATAGGGGAGTTCTATAGCCTTCTGAGGAATCTCCATACTGCTTGCCAGAGTGGCTGAACCAGTTTACATTCCCACCAACAGTGAAGTAGGGTTCCCTTTTGGCCACATCCCCTCCAACAATTGTTATTGTTAGTTTTCTTGATATATGACATTCTTACTGGGGTGAGATGGAATCTCAATGTTGTTTTGATTTGCATTTCTTTTATGGCCAGTGATGTAGAGCATTTTTTCATATGTCTCTTGGCCATTCTCAATTCCTCATCAGAGAAGTCTCTTTGTAAGTCTTTAGCCCACTTGATGAGGGGGCTATTGGTTCTTTGCAGTTTTGTTTTGGAAGAAGGTAATTTTTTTAGTTCGGCATATATTTTAGAGATGAGGCCTTTGTCCATTGAAAGCCCAGTAAATATCTTCTCCCAGTCTGTGGGCTTTCTGTTTATCTTGCGAGCTATGTACTTTGCCGTGCAGAAGCTCTGCAGTTTGATGCAGTCCCTTTTGTCCAACCTTTCTTTGATTTGTAGCCTTTCTGGGTCTTTGTTCAGGAAGTTCCATCCTGCGCCAAGGAGCCCAAGTGTTTCTCCTACTCCTTCCTTTAGTGTTTTCAGGGTGTCTGTTTTGCTTTTGAGGTCTTTAATCCATTTGGAATTGATTCTGGTGCAGGGTGATATATAAGGATCTAGTTTTAGTTTGTTGCATGTGTTGTGCAATAGCTATACCCTTATGAACACATAAGATGATGCTAAGTGAAATGAACTCCGTGTTATGGAGACAATTGTTATATCACAGTTGTAACTACTTTCAACATCCCATGTGTATCTGTAGCTTCTATTATTGATGATGTTCTTGTATCACCTTCCTGTGGTTGTACCTACACTATCTCTGTAATCTTATCTGAGTATACTGGAAACAGTGTATACTGGTATTGGAACTAGGAAATTGAAAGGGAATACCAAAATTGGGTAAAAAAAAAAAAAAAGAAACAACTACAAAAGCAATACTTGCAAAACTGTTTGGTGTAAGTGAACTGAACACCTTGGGGGGGGGGGGAAGGGGAAGGGGGAGGGGGGAGGGGGGTATGAGGGACAAGGTAACAAACAGTACAAGAAATGTATCCAATGCCTAATGTATGAAACTGTAACCTCTCTGTACATCAGTTTAATAATAAAAATTTGAAAAAAAAAAAAAAAAGGAGAAGGAGAAGGAGGGAAACGGAAAGGAGAGGAAGGAGGAGGAAGAGGAGAAGGAGGGGGAGGGAGAGGAGGGGGAGGGGAAGAGGAGGAGGAGAGGGAGAGGGAGAGAAAGAGGGAAGGGAAGGGGAAGGGGAGGAAGAGGAAAAGAAAAAAAGGATGAATGACAAGAAAGTAAAACAGGCTCTCTGGGATGGTACAGTACTAGTGGGAGGGTAAAAATGGTCTGAGCCCTTTATAAAATAATGAAATCCGTTGAACTTGTAAAATCTAAGGAGAGATGTAAGAAACAAGATAAGGGAGAGTGACAGAGGCAGTAAATTAGTGCAAGGTACACTTTAAGCATGTATAGAATTATCACAATAACTCCCTATAACTAATATATGCTAGTAAATTTTTTTAAATAATTCATTGAGGGACTGTACATAAAGCATTCATCACCATGCCTAGCCAAGAAGGCTTTTAAGAAATAGAAATTCCCAATCTTCTTTGTATAATAACAACCGCAACCAGCTGAATTAAATATCCAAGAAATTTAGGAAAACATTATTTTATTATTGTACATTACTTTTGCAAAGGGGCCTCATTGTAATATTTTCATAAATGCATACAAGACACTGTGAACAAGTTTACTTCATCATATTCTTTCAAAAATAGTTTTAGTGTAGTTAATTATCTTACGTGCATATATATACATGCAGATATACACATAGTATGTATATGTTACACATATGCTACTCACATAAAAATATTATACATGCTATTAACATTTTATATATATATAGAAAGATAGAACAAAAGAAGAGAGACAATACTTCTGTCATATTTATCTACCATTACCTTCTTCTTTCTTTTCCCCATCTCAGTGATTCCAGCCCTAATGGACAGGTGCATCTCTTCAATTTACCATAAATTTCACCATTTCACCACAAATGAGTGTTCTCTGCATCTGGAAGAGAAAGTGGCAGCTGAAATGGCTAGGGAAGCTGGCCAAGCGAATAGGAGTTAGGTCATGCATACTTGACTAAGAGACTTTTTTTTCTTATTATAATTCTACATAATAAAAAAAAGTCCCACAAATCAGAGTTGAGAATTCCAGAGTTGATGACTTGTTCAAAAATAATCAGCTAGCAGATTCTAATTGCAATTTCCTTTAGAAATCACTTGAATTGGCAGGAAAAAATCATTGAAAACTATTCAGAACTATCAAGACTTTAGAGAGAGATAATACCAGATATTTCCTAAGGCAAATAAGAGAACTGAGAAAATTCATGTGAGAGGTTTGGCCTAGTGTCTACTACTAATTACTGAAAACAGACACTAGAACTCAGGTCTTATGACACTCAAGTTCTTTTATGTCTTGTGACTTCTGCATTTCCCCAGAGACAAAAATTAACCTTGAACATCCAAGAAAGAAAAGAGTCTGGTGTGCAAGAAAGAATATTAGCCTATAATTTCAGCCTTTGAAGACCACAGATGGCCACCAGGATGAGTGGCTTGGTATAGATAATATCACCCCATTGTAAAACTGCAATAAAAAAATTCTTTGTACAACCACTGAGTGTTTTGGATCTCTTCCTTAGTTCTAGATATTACAGGCATGTGACACTCCCAAAAGAGCAATAGAACACCCAGGGTGTGCTTGGCTAAGAGACACACTCAGAGTATTTTCTTCTCTCTGTCCAAATAAAGGCAACTGCTCACTGGCCATCTTTTGTCGATAGCATTTTTGTGCTATCATCCCTGGGGTCACTGGCTGTTTGTTCTTGGACTATATTCTAGGAAGTGTTTTAACTGCCAGGCTGAGCCTTTGCAATGAGCCTGGAAGAGCCTCAATCTCACTGGATACCTCAGAGAGAAGGAAAGAAAAGCAAGAAGGAAAAAAAATAATTGAAATATGAAGCTGGCCTATGCCAAACTGCATAAGGGCAAAACTGGAAAACTGGAATTGTGGTTTCCTTCAGCTTCAAAATCCCCTTCTACTAATTTAGACTAGAACAGGTAAAAAGCTTGAATCTTTACTGGCTAAATTAAATATGAGTATTTTGATGAAAATCCTCTCCTTTTTAGCAATACATCCCAATTTGCATAAGAGGGGCTATTCTAAGTTGTCAGGCATTGTATTTGGGACTTGCATAAGAGGTAAAGGTGAGGAAAACGTTGTCTTACTTCCGGAGATGTGACCTGGTAAAATTGAAGGTAGGAGAGAAGATAAGATCCTACTAACCATGATAATAAGCAGAACAGAGTGTTCATTTAGTCATTTGTGCATGCTTTTCATTGCATTGACATTTACTGGAGTTTCTGCTGTATATCAGGCCACTATTAGCACTGGGAATTTAAAGCATAAATAAGCCAGCACCTCAGTCTTCTAGGAATTCATGGTCCCATTGGGAATGTGTGTGTGTGTGTGTGTGTGTGTGTGCATGTGTGTGTATACATGTATGTATGTATGTATGTATGTATGTATGTATGTATGTACAATGTCTATGCCTTGACACAGAGCTGCAGAAGATCAGAGAAAGGAGGACGTTCATCACAGGGGACATCTAAAAGCAGAAGTAATGAGGAAAAGTGTTCAAAGTGAAGAAAAAAACATGAGAAAAAGCAGAGGGGAAAATAAGACAGCCTCCAAGCTAGTGGATTGGCTTGCTTGGTACATGCCAGACATGACAAGGAGATACAAATTTTCAACCAAATTTTTAGATAAGGCAAGCTGAAAAGTATATTTGGAATGCCTATCAGATGAGCCTGAGAGATCAGAAAGGCCTGTAATGATGGCTGCATGCAAACGGTATTTGACTGGTTCTGGGCTTCAAAAAAGGATCTAGCCAGAAAAGGCAATATATGGGAAGTATAGGCATGAAGTTTATATAACGACATTACAGACAACACTCATTCAAACATATAATCATGGTTTCATAATATGATACTATCAAATAGGAAAATTGAGGAGGTGAGTGGGGTTGGGAGAATGGTGAAAGCCCTGACATTGATCAAGATACAATGTACTCAAATTGATTGGCTGAAACTCTTTTGTACAACTACCTAAGTTGTTGTTTTTTTTTTAAGAAATTTAAAAAGATGATAGTACCTAGTGATGCAGTAGCCATCTTAGTTTCTGTAAGGACACTGATATTTGCATAATGATCATAATGCCAAGTGATATAGTCTCCATTAGCATATAACCACATTGTAGGAATTAGAAGTTAATGAGGCAAGTTTTTGTAACAGTTAAGATTCAAAGTGCTAAAAAAAATATTTACTGCTGCAAGAAATTATGACTTGCTTCAAGTCTGGGGCAGGAGATAGGGCTGCAATATCTATCTTGCTATATCAGATTACAGAAATCTGTCAAAGGACATTAGGATGGGTAGAAAGAACTCAAAGCTAACTAGGAAAGGTTTCAAACACAGAGCAGCTATAGCATGATGTCAGGATAATGACAACAGTGGGTCCTCATTTATCTCATGTATTAAGTCCACACTTTCATGATGATACTATGAAGAAAGATGCTGATTTGTCACTGTGAAATGTGCTAGGAAACAAACTGATAAGGAAGGCAAAGAATCACCCACATGTATCTTTGTGAAAGGTACCACTAGAAACCCAAATGTTAAATGAAGAGAATTCTGGCTTCACAGAAGTATTCCCACCAATAAATGGAAAAGGAATGATAGAAATAGAATAAATAAGCATCAACTATAAAAGAGACAGGTGGATGTTTTTCTTATGCCACTATGAAATAGTCTTGTCAAAAATTAATCTAAAGATCAAATATATAGAGCTGCTAACCAATTTTTGTGAAATACAATGATGAAAAACATCTCTAATGACACTTCTGAGATTGATAACTAGATTGGGGGAGGGGGAATCTCAGAACAAAAGACCTGTTTCTTTGACAAGTAAGCTGCAAGAGAAAGAGAGGGGTGAGGTATGGAAAATCAATAGAATAAAAGACACTTAAAAAGTTCTCAATGAGGGCTGGGGATATAGCCTAGTGGCAAGAGTGCCTGCCTCGGATACACGAGGCCCTAGGTTCGATTCCCCAGCACCACATATACAGAAAACGGCCAGAAGCGGCGCTGTGGCTCAAGTGGCGGAGTGCTAGCCTTGAGCGGGAAGAAGCCAGGGACAGTGCTCAGGCCCGGAGTCCAAGGCCCAGGACTGGCCAAAAAAAAAAAAAAAAAAAAAAAAAAAGTTCTCAATGAGTCACAAGTATGGGTTTTAATTGGGTCTTGGTAAAAACCAAAATGTTAAAATAGCTACTTTGATCAAGAGTGCAACTGCACTCATAAACTGACATGTTGAATTGAAACCCCTTTGTATTACTTAATAATGAAAGAGGAGACATTGACTAAGATGCATTGTATTCATAAAATGTTTTGTTGAATGGCAACTTCTTTGAACAACTACTTAAAGATAATACCCACAGAGACATATATATAAAATAATTTTAAAAGATAATAAAAATGAATAAAACTATGAGATTTGTGTGCATAATATTTGCAACATCATTAATTTCTCTTTGAGTTATGAATAACATTCTAGTTACATTCCTTTATTTTTTAAGTAAAGGCATGCACATTACCTTTTAGGGATATTTCGGGTTACAGTGCATGAAATTTAGCTCAGAATAATACCAATGGGAAGAATGTGAATGGAGGTGTAAACGCAACCTGTGACTTGTTTGGTAATGGAACTCCATGATAGTATCTACTTTTGTATGTATTCATAATGTTGCATAATAAAAAGCTAATAAAGCCAAAGCAGTAATAAAGCAAGAGAGGACTAAGTAGGAACATGGGTACAGAGGCCAGTACAAATGCCAGAGACTCTGTGTGTAAGCCTGCGGGAAAGCTGACCTCTGAGCGCAAGTGTACATTCTCTGAGCTGAATCACGTATTTTAGGTCCTGACAACACTTGACTGATTCTCTTCTCTGGCATTGACTCAAACTCTTCTTTGTTCGCATTTCCTACATGTGTTTGAGAATCTTCCTGACTTCGCCACTCTGGTGAAGCTACTCCTTGCTGCTTTGTTTGAGTAGTCCCTTTCCCAGGCATGACAAACCCTGGTCTCCTAGAACAACAACTATCTCTCCTTGATAGGAGAGATATCTCTCTCTCCTCCCAAGGCCTGTGCTGGATGCACATCTATATTCTCCAGGCCTTGCACTGCATGACTCACAGAGGGTGTTGGAACTGTTGAATGAAATAAGTGGATAATTCTGATTTGGGGCAAGGGAAAGACCATTCTTAGAATCCATGGAAATGAGAGGAGACATGAGCAATTACCACGAAAACTGCACAATGCATTTGGTTTTTCACATATGCAGTCATGCATTTCAAAGAAATCCAATTCAGAAAGGAAAGTTAGAACTAGATCTATACATTCAGAACTCGTTTACCATGGAGAGAGCTTAAGTCATGAGAAAGAATAGACTTGCAAGAGGAAAGGAGCACTCTATGAAAACCCTATTGAGGACACAGTTAGGACACAAGTTAGAGGCATAGGGAGAGAGAGGGAAAGGAAGAGATGGAGGGGAAGAGGAAAGAGAGAGAGAGAAGAGTGATTTTTTTTTTTTTTGCAAAAAGGGTATGGTGTTGGACAGAACTAAAAAAGAAAATGAGGCCCTGGTTGCCTTAGAAGCAGTGGCTTCAGCAAAGTGAGAGGAGTGAATAAGAGCAGGCAGGAGGCTGGAAGACAAACTTGAGGGTCAATAGAATGGTTGGGAAAGAAAGTGCTTGGAACACAGTGTAACTATCTTGCTCTTTTCTCACATTTGATAAGGAGACAGGAAGGAAATAGCAGCATGTAACATTTTTCATGACATTGCAGAAATGGTACTGTCATATAATTTGAAGAAGCATATTATATAACTGGGAGAAACAAGGTAAGTAAGACAGAGGAACTCAGACTTCTAGCCTCTGAAAATCTCTGTTCATTGTTTTGTTCCCATTTCTGAACTAGTAAAATGCTGCTGCTTTTTCTTAAAGATGGGGATGAAACTATACAAAAACAGATAGCATCTCAGTGGTAATTGCTATGTGGCAGGTTATGCTATGCGTTTTACTTACATCAGCCCCATTGCATCTTTCCAACCCAACCCAAAGGGCATAGTGCTAGTGTTACCGTCCCATGTTGAAGGGGAAGAAATGGAGCCACCAAGAGGTTAGGTAACTTACACAGAGTCAGCTTGTGAAACATAGGCACAGAAGTTGAACCCAATGGTCTAGCTTCAGAGTCTGCATTCACCACACCCTATGCCTCTTACATAAGGTGATGTAAGTCTTGTAACCATTTTATAGAGAAGAAAACCAGTTCAGTGAAGAAAATTCATTTGCCAACAAGTCAGAGGCAGCGCCAAGATGAAAATTCACATTGCCTTGTGCCAAGTCCAGGGTTTGTTCCATTACCCATTGTTACTTCTTGGTAAAGGAGGCAGAGATGTTATCTGTGAAAAGTGAGAGAAGGTTTATGGGAACTACCTATCTGTGAAGAATTTAAAACAAAAAAGGTTGAAACAACTTTTGTGAATGATGCGGAAATGAGTCAAGAGATACAATTCAATGCATAGGTTATATGCAATAAGCAAATTCCAACAAAAAGAAAAAAGTATTAATAAATATTTCTGAGAGAATATATGAATAAATGAGTGCAATAGAGATAGATCCTTCACCTGTATCCACTGGCTTCAGATGCATCCCTTACAATTAAAAGTAGCATTAAAACAATAACTACTATTTCTTGAAGCTTAATGCACTCTAAGTGTATTACACTGTGCCAAGTATATTACATTGTTCAACTATTCCACTTTTGTGACAGTGCTATCAAGGACTATGCTATTGTTATTAATTCCCATTTACACATGTGGTATATATACTTTACCTAAGAAATCATGGCAAGCAAATCAGAGACCACATTTCAATTGGAGGCCAATCTTCATGACTGTGTCCACAAGGTAAGTACCTTGGCTCCAACCTCCTACATTCTCATTGAAGCATTCCTATTAGGAATGACTGATTCTCAATTATTTGTATTATTTAGCCTAACACATTATCTGAATGCTTTTCCATTACTCTTATCTCCATACATATATATTGTATGTATATATGTATGGGTGTGTATATACATACATATATATGTCTATATATATATATATAGAGAGAGAGAGAGAGAGAGAGAGAGAGAGAGAGAGAGAGAGAGCTGAGACCATTAGATTTCTCTTGCAGAAATTTAGAATTAAATACACATGGCACTAAGTAGTGAGGAAGGAGAAATGTGACCATGAGTGTGAGTCAGGTTGGATTAGGGAATCCTTGGATGATTGTGTTCTATCCAGTAGGTAGAACAAGTCAGTGAGAATGACTAGAGGGGAACAGAAATGAGGTGCAGAAAGTAGGAGTGAGGCTAGGATGAAATGGCCAAATAGTTTCTAAAGAAGTCAATGAGAAGGTAGATGTGACACCTCATGTTCTCCTAGTTTTCTGTCTAATAGGATCTAGAAGTTGTGCAGTTCACTCTGGTAGGCACTCATCAAGATAGCACCTGATGATCCTCGCCTCCTGGAATTTATACATTCTTGGAGCTTCTCCCCACAGGTTTGGAATGCCTGACAAATAGAGCATGACAGAGGTGATGATATGTCATTGGAGGATTAGGCTATAAAAGACTTGGCTTTTCAGAGTGCAATTCGGTTATAGAAGACTATCGTTTTCATCTTGGAATCACTTTTTTGGATCCTCACTCTGGGGAAGGCAAGCTGCCATGTCATGAGGACATTCAGGCTGTCCAGGGAGAAGCCTGCCTAGAGGAAAAAGGTTTCCAGCCAACAACCAGTGAGAAAAGTTAAAACCTGCCAACACCTCGTGAGTGAGCTTGGAAAGAAGTGCCACTAGCTGAGCCTAGACACGACTGCTAGATTGCAAGTTCATGAAAGAACTTGAGACAGAGCTACCCACTGACGCTCTTCTTAGGTTTCTAATGCATAAAATCTGTGAGAGAATAACTCTCTATTGCTTTAAACTACTAACTTTGGGAGTAAGTTTTTAGTCTTAGATAACCAATATTCTTCTCTTAAATTCCAGAAGAGTCTCATTACACTTACTTTTGTGAAGTACCCACCACTACGAACAAACTTGAAAATATGTCTTTGTTTTCCTAGGTGGAAGAATAAGGTACTACACTTGGTTGTTAGAGAACACACTACAACCTACACGACTCCTAATCCTATTTTCATCCCATCTATTCTACTCAAATAACTACCTGGGTTTGAACTTGTTTTAATTGTAAAGGATGTGATGTGAACTTGTCTGTTTTCTTCTTTGTATTTGAGCCCACCAAATTCCAGGTTACTTACCCAACTTGAAATAACAGACTATGCTTGAGTTCTGTTCCCCAGCTAAGCACATATGCCCACAGCTAGGCTGGGTGTAATAACCCCTACCATTTCAAACTGATTTTTGACTCTCACAGGACTAAATTTAAGGAAGCCTATTCTTTCCTCCACTGGCAAAATCTCAGCCTTAAGAAACACTTATACTTCCAAGCACCACGTGAACTTTCTAAAATAGTCATGAACAAATCTTATTAATGTCTACAATATGGCAGGCAATGGACTCGTTATTGAGGATACAGAGTTGAAATAAGAAAAAACCCTTTCTAGTCAACTGCCACTGGCTCATACCTGTAATCCTAGTTATTTTTCAAAGTTGGAAGCCTTGCCAGGCAGAAAAGTCCAGAGGGTACTTTTTCCAGTTAGCCAACAAAAACTGCTCAACTGGGGGTGCAATCAAGTGGTAGAGTGCCAGATGTAAGCCACAAAGCTGAATGAGATCATTAGGACCTGAGTTCAAGCATTGGCACTGCCCTCTCCAAAAAAGGAAAACATTCCTGGTCATCAAGGAATGTTCAGTCTAGCTTGAAAACAGGTATCTAAGTGGATAATCATTTGTTGTGATTACTACTGAGTGTTGCGATCTGTGGAGAATGATGTGAAATAAAAAGACAGTAGCAATTAATTCTGCCTGGAAACGCCAATGAGGACTTTGAGAGGGTAGTGTCATTTGAAGGGTTCAGGAAATCTAAACAGGAATTCTCTAATTAAGTGACTATGAGGAAGGAGCTCCAGGCAAAGAGAACAGTCAAGAAAGGTTTTCTATTGCCACTGAAAACCTGCCTTTGTGTTTGTAATGGTTGTCTATTTATAAAATAGTCACTTCATACATGTATACTTGATCAAGTGATTTTAAGTATTCTATAGATACTCTCCTAACCTAACCAAAATTTTATGAGTAAAATCATTGCATGTGTGCATATATATAGGTATATATGCATAGTTAATATTATTATTTTATTTCAATAAAGAAGGGATATAACACAAATGTCAATTATTAGTGTATTGGAAGATATCATTTTCATGTCTGCAGTGGATTGTTAATTAGTTGCTAATAGAGTAAGGCAATCTATAAGTGTAGCTATAAAGTACATCAAATGACAAAAGAAGGCAAAACAATGTCTATACATATATGTCTGCATATGTGGGTATATGAAGGCATATATAGTCATGACTCTATATATAATCAATACAGTATGTGTTTGTATACTAATTCATTCATTCATTCATTCAACAAATTTTTTCTTTTTGTTTCTTCTTTATTGTCAAAGTGATGTACAGAGGGGTTACGGTTTCATACATAAGGGAAGTACTTTTCTTATCTAACTTGTTACCTCTTCCTTCATTTACCCCCATTTCCCCCTGCCCCAGTTCCCCCCGCCATGAGTTGTACAGTTGGTTAATACCAAATGGTTTTGTGAGTATCGTTATTGCAATGGTTAGTCTTTTGTCCTTTGTCTCTCAATTTTTGTATTCCCCTTTCCTTCCCTAGATCCCATACAGGTATACATAGTATCCGGGGAATTAAGATCAGTTACAGTAATAGCAGGAGTATGACCTGGAAGGCAATATGAGAGAAAATAAAAGTATAGTTTCACAAGGCATGTTGAAATTAACTACAACAAACCACTAATTTCCATAACACGCAGTTCATTTCACTTAGCATTATCTTGTGTGTTCATATGCACATAGCTATTGTGATCTTCTGCTATGTCTACCCTAGAAATGTACTAATTATTCCCTATGATGGAGACCATAGAGTTCATGATTTTTTGGGCCTGGGTCACTTCACTTAGTATGATTTTTTTCCAAGTCCTTCCATTTCCTTAGGAATGGGGCAGTATCATTCCTTCTGATAGAGGCATAGAATTCCGATGTGTATGTGTACCATATTTTCCTGATCCATTTGTCTACTGAGAGGCATCTGAGTTGGTACCATATTTTAACAAAGACAATTTGTGCTTTGATGAACATAGTTGTGCTGGTGGCTTTAGTGTGGTCTTGCTTGTAAACTTTTGGATAGATGCCCAAAAGTGAGGCTGCTGGGTTATAGGGGAACTCTATGTTTAGCCTTCTGAGGAACCTCCACACTGATTTCCAGAGTGGATGAACAAGTTTACATTCCCACCAAAAGAGTAGTAGGGTTCTCTTTAAGACAAATCCCTTTAGCATTTGTTATTAGTTTTCCTAATAATGGACATTCTTACTGGGGTGAGGTGGGATCTCAGTGTTGTTTTGATTTGCATTTATTTTATGGCTAGTGATGTAGACCAGTTCTTCATGTGTCTCTTGGCCATTCTCAGTTTCTCTTCAGAAAAGTCTTTTTAGATCTTTGGCCCATTTGTTGAGGGGGCCATTGGTTCTTTGAGGATTTGTTTTGGAGGAATTTGGTTTAATTTCATAAACATTTGAAATTCTGTTCTGATTTCCTAGATGACCCATTTGTGGTTCAGCAATGTATTGTCCAGTTTCCATGAGTTGTAGGGTTTTCTGTGGTGACTTTTTGTGTTGAGCTCTAGTTTTATTCCATTGTGTTCTGAGAGAATGCAGGGAATGTTTTTGATATTTCTGAATTTTTTACAGATTTGCTTTGTGCCCTAAAATGTGATCTATTTTGAAGAATGTTCCATGTGCTGCCAAGAAGAATGTGTATTTTGGTGCTGCTGGATGGAATATTCTATAGATGTCAGTTAAGTGTAGATAGCCTATACAATTGTTTAGCTCTGAGGTTTCTTTACTCAGTTTTTGGCATGTTCTTCTGTCCAGAGATGACAGTAGTGTGTTGAAGTCTCCAACAATCAATGTGTTTGGATCTATGAGTGTTTTTAAAGTTAATAGTGTTTGTTTGATGACGTTGGGTGCTCTAGCATTTGGTGTATAGATGTTTAGGATGGTTATATCCTCCTGTAGGAGAGATTCCTTTATTAGTATGTAGTAACCTTCTTTATCTCTTCTTAATTGGAAGTCAATTTTATCTAATACTAAGATTACAACTGCAGCCTGCTTGTGGGGGCCATTTGCTTGATAGATTTTATTCCAGCCTTTCACTTTCAGAATATGTTTGCTTTTGCTGGCAAAATGTGTCTCTTGGATGCAACAGAAAGATGGATCTTGTTTTTTGATCCAACTTGTCAATCTATGTCACTTAATTAGAGAGTGAAGTCCGTTAATATTGAGAGTTAGGATTGAGAGGTGACTGTTTCATTATGTCTACCTTTATAGGGGCTGTATCTTCCCTTTTTTTACTCTAATAACCTGGATTTCTATTTAGGGATACTTTCTCTGAACAATGATTAAGTTGATTTTAAATGTGTAGGATATCTTTGAGGATATTTGGCTATGAATGAGAGTTTAGCTGGGTACAATATTCTTGGTTAGTAGTTATTTTTCTTTGAGTGTGGCATACCTCATTCCAGGCTCTCCTGGCTTTCATGGTCTCTGCTGAGAAATCTGGGATAATTCTGATTGGTTTTCCCTTATATGTGATTGTTCTCTTCTCCCTAGCCACTCTAAGGATTCTTTCCTTGGTCTCTATTAATCATGTTCAGATTCAATGTGTGGATGGAATGTCCTATTCTGGTCAGGTCTGTTTGGGGTCATAAATGCTTCTTGTATTTGGATAGGTCTATCCTTCTGGATATGTGGGAAGTTCTCTGTTGGTATTCTGTTAAACAAATTGCCTATTCTCTAGGTTTTTCTCAATACCTATTAGCCTTATATTGGACTTTTTGATTGTAACTTGGAGCTCCTGAAGCAATCTGTCTTGCTTTTGGGATTGATTTTGTATTGCTTTTTGTTCTTTCTCCATAAATTCTAGGAAATCTTCACTTCCTGAAATTCTATCTTCTGCATCAACCAGTCTGTTCTGTAGGCTAGCTACTTGGTTTCTTGTCTCCATTCCTTCTTATTTGTCTTTCTTAATGGCTTCCATGTCTCTGCTATAATTCTCTCAGGTTCTGTATGGATTTCTTTACTTTATTAATTTGGTTTGGGATGCTGTCTTTCTTTTAGATGTTTAGCTATCATTTCATAGGACTATTTTTCTTTCTGTTGGAGTTCATTTATCTTTCTGTTTGTGGAAGCCATGAATTCCTCTATTAACTTACAGTTGACTTCATCGCATTTACGAATTATTCTTTGGCTCACCTTCTCACGCTCTAGATTACTTGTCTGAAGAGACTCAAATTTTTTATTTATCATTTTAATCAGCAGAGTTTCTAGAGCATTTTGAGGGCTCTCCTCTAGGACTTTGATTGAATGCTCTGTTTCCTGTTTGTTTTGAGAGGAGATGAGATTCGCTGCCTTGCTATATTTCTTGTGTTTCTTCTGCCCATTTGGATTAGGAATGCTAGTCCACTAGCCCCTCTTGGCACTGTTTAGGACCTGAACCAAACCTTGCCAAATGCTGTTGTACCAATCTTAGAGTTTCACAATCATAGATAGGTGTATATTCCTTCTCTTTTTTGTATATAGCTGATTAGCCACATATTACAATTTTAATGCAGGAATCAGCCTTGAGCCCTGTATTCATTAGCTAGTTTATATACAGTTACAGTTGTGAACAGGTTTATTCTTGCTTTTAGTTCATTTGGGGCTAATAAGATTGCTCTAAGAACCTCTTTGACTCACTCAGATTGACCGAAGATGCCCTCTATTTATCCTGCCAATAACCAGGGATCAATGGAGTCTGGAGGTCCTAGCAGTAGATATAAGAGGGGAAATTGGGAAAAGTGAAATGAAAGGAGTAAAAGGAGTGGAGGGTGAAGGTTTTGATTTAATTGCAGTGAGATGGAAAAGTGGAGAAGTGTAAAATAGAAAAAGCAGGGTTGCAGTGAAATACGGCCGGGATCAATAAGAAAACAGCAGAGGTAGTAATCAGAAGGAAGTGATTTTAAAGAGAGAAATATATCTATAAAAAGGATAAAGAGGAAGAAGGAAAAAATAAAAACAACAAAAATAAAAAATAAAAGTAGAAGATGAAAAAAAAGACTTCAATAACTAACACACAAACAGGAAAAAGGGATGACTTCCTTGATTGTGTAGTTTTGTCTCTGTCTTGAGACCTCTTTCCAGGCTCTGGTTTCCTTGAGATAGTCTAAAGTCTGTTTTCCTGCAGCTAGTCTGGCAGGGCCGGGGGCTGCAGGCTGGCCCAGGCTCCTCCGTCTGCTTTAATCTGGACTGAAAGCCATGCACCCCGGGGATGTTCCTCCTGCCTGAGTTGGGAGACCTTCTCCTGCGTGGAGCAGGCGTTATGGTTTGCTGCAGTTTGCGAGTACGAGCTGGGTGCCCTCTGATACTGGGGGACAATAATCGGTCCTGGGAACCAGTCTATTGCCACAACAGTGGTGGTGACAGGGCAGTGTGCCTCTTGTGTTTGTTTATCTGTGGCTAGAGGCCGAGCACCCCAAGGAAGGTTCCTTCCACCTGGGCCGGGATACCTTCCCCTGGGTGGAGCCAGATCTCACTAACTGCTCTTACCTTTGCCCTTTTCAAACTTGGCCCCTTAGTCCTCGCTTTCCCCTGGTGTGCTTTATTTCTGGTCTGCTCTGGCCTGGTCTATGCCAGGGTCAAAGATGGCATTTCACTATGGTGGAGGGGGATAGTTCCTTTCCAAATGCACTTCTGTGGGTGCAAGCACGAGTGAGAATGTCTTTTGTGGTGGCTTATGCTTCCGCTGGCTTTTTGGACTGTCCAAGATCTGCCTGCAAACCGCCTCTGTCTGCTGCCCATCTGGTGGATTTCTGTCCTCATTGCCTCAACAAATCTTTATTGAGTTCCTTCCGTTTGCCTAGTAGTATTCTGGAAACTAAAGACAGCTTCTACAGAATGAGATAAAATGTATGATATGGCACTTCAATCTTAATGTACTCAATATTCATAGACTATTTCTGCAAAGACAAAATGAATTGCTGCCTGAGGATCAGGTGTGTATTATTAGAAGTTTTTACTACATTTTAAGTTACCCACATTACCCTCATCCCCAATTTTTAATAAGAAAACAACAGTAGCCATTTCATGTCATTAAAGCATTCATATTAAGTCAGGTTTTATGCAACTTTAAAGCATATTTACCTGACATTTTCTAGTCATTCCATTGTATCTAAATAGCTACATTAAAGCTAACAAAATAATTCTAGAACTATCAGACTTATGGCTTCTGGTCTGAGTTTATCTCTAAGGAGTCGATTATAATAATAATAATAATAATAAAAACTTTTGACTTTTAAAGAAGAAATAACATCCTGAGTCATGAACTACCATAGCTGATATTTCTGATAAGTTTTGAGTTGGTAACTAATGCATAGTTCCTTGGTGTGAAAAAAAAATCTGAGTTGGACATGATTAGTATCATTCTAGTACATTGCCACAATACAACTTTACAAACAAGTCCCAGTTACAAAGCCGAGAGAATATGCCAAGATGCCAGGCTTTATGAAGGTAGGGAGGGGAAGCATTTGCTGAAATATTAGACATCATGTTTTCATTTGGGTCCTCTGGGAACACCCAGTGCTCCCTTCCTTAGCTGATGAGCCTGCCACCAACACATTCTCTTCCAACCAGCATAATTCACTAATAATGCTGCAGGTCAAGAATGTTATGTGTTTAGGCATGTGTTTGAATTAGGTGTGATCTGTGCTGACCAAGGTTCCAAACTAAGTACAAATAACAAAGTTATATTTATGCAAGTTAAAGTGGTTTGGTGTGTGTGTGTGCACGCGCGTGTGTGTGTGCGTGTGTGTGTGTGTGCACATCATTTTTGCTTTGGGGCATGGAAGAGGGGAACAAGAAGCTTGTAATAAGAGCCTCTGGACATATTCTATCAGTTCCTGTTGTCACAGAGGAAGGCTCTGTTTGAGTGACTCACCCTGTCTCTGTCAGCACTCCATGACATCCTACATCATCTTAGCTGGTCCTGTCTGACAACTGTCTTTAAACAGAGACTGCCATTGAGACCTGGTCAGGTGAGAGTCTTGTGATAAGTAACCATGTGTCTCTAGAGCAAAATGAGGTCACTATGTCCCTGGAAGCCTCACCTCTTTGCCTGGAGGCAACAATCCAATCTGAGATCCCAGAAGTGGAGCCTTTATCTTGCCAGACTCCACTGAAACATCCTCTGAGTTATGCTGGCTTCAATGTCACTTTTTGTTCTCATCCCCTGAGTTTTATGGGCAGTAGGTTGCCCTGCCTGTTGGATATGAGGTGCTGTGGTCTCCCTGGGCCAAAAACCACTTGGCCCAGAGACTTGTATTTGGCTTTCAGACAGTCCTGGCAGACATTGGCCAAGAATTGGCTCACAGCCTGCTCTCCAGGCTTCTGAAAACACTGGAGCCAACACAAGGAGAATTTTGAATGCAATGGCTAAATATTGTAGGTTGTGTCCACCCAACTTAAAGGATAAGAGAACTATTAGAAATTATGCCAACTGTCCATCTCCATGCAGCATTTATAATTACTCTGTGGAGGCTGTAGCCTTCTGGAGACATGGATCTACAGTGTCTGAAGTATCTATGGAAGCACCATTATGGTACAATATTACCTTAATCTAAAAGAGAAGTGGCTGGTTGTCCAGCAGTGGGTCAGGCAACATTTATAGCACAAACTGACAGGCTCTGAATTGAGATGTTGCTTTATGGACTTGAGACTGCACACTGCCTTTCTCCTCCCAACAGCCAGCCTTGAATGAATGAAATATGGAAAAACATGGTGATCCTCTTGTATACATGAAATCATAAGGACAAGAGAACACTAATGGGTTTATTCAAAGTCACACAGCTAGGAGCTCACAGAGGCAGGATTTGAACCTGTTCCCTCTGTCCTCAGACACTTGCTTCCTTAGAGAAGTTGAGTATATTTTATTGCATGTAGAAAAACAAAACAGACATAATTATGCTCATAACGAAAGGCATTGAGCCCTTTATGTCCCAAAGTCACCAATTTACTCAATCAGCCCTTGAAAATAAACTCAGGAAAGAAAATCAGGATAATTCAGAAAATAAAGACTCAAAACAACTAATGAACTGAAATTTTGAGGCATCTAGAATGACTTAAACCTGACATGGAGAAGGTAACAATCATACAACAAATAATCTTTAAGTAAATAAAAATGTGAAAACATATTTCATCCAAAGGAGATGCCAACATTTCTTCCCTGAAGCTATCTGCCACTTTTATCCCCAAATCCAACTTCCTAAGTTTATAGTTTACATGTGTATCCCTTTATTCATCTTAATCCTTTGTCACAAGTTAAATTCCATCATTCACACACTGAATCAAGGTCCTACAGAGAATTAAGGTCACACAGCAAAGTGACATTGTCTTGACCTATTTTAGATGGAGTAAGAATGTAACTCATGGGCTGGGAATATGGCCTAGTGGCATATGGCCTAGTGCCTTGTATACATGAACCCCAGGGTTCGATTCCCCAGCACCACATATATAGAAAATGGCCAGAAGTGGCACTGTGGCTCAAGTGGCAGAGTGCTAGCCTTGAGCAAAAAGAAGCCAGGGACAGTGCTCAGGCCCTGAGTCCAAGGCCCAGGACTGGCAAAAAAAAAAAAAAGAATGGAGCTCATAGGCCTCATGGTAGGGAGAGCAAATAGGTGGTCAGTAGAGAAGCTAATAAGGCCAATGGCAATAACAAAGGGCTCATGATGCTCTCAAAGGGATAGAAGCTTGGAAATTTGACCAGTTGAGCCAATAACAATTCTACCATTGATCCATCAATCATTACTGGTGTGCAAGAAGATTCGTTTTGCTTTAAGTTGCCTGAATTTATATGTATATTAGAAATGACTTATTACCAGCACAGCAAACTATCATTTCTCAAATATGAATACTTAAAAACAAGGTTAGCTGGATGTTGGTGGCTCTCACTGATTATCCTAGCTAGTCAGAAGGCTGAGATCTGAGGATTGTGGTTCAAAACCAGCCGAGGCAGGAAAGTCCATCAGACTCTAAAGCCAACTGTGGCTCAAGTGGTAGAAAACTAGCCTTGAGCCCAAAAGCTAAAGAATAAATCTCAGGACCTGACCTGAGTTCATGTCTTAGTACCAACACACACACACACACACACACACACACACACACACACACACACACACACACAGAGGTTAGGTTTGTAAACAATGATTTGATTTAAAATTAATTTGATGAACATGTTAAATTACAAAGGATCCTCAGACATTCAAAAAACATCCAAGTGACTAAAGATTTGAGGACCTTTGATAAATTTTCTTTTTCAGCAAACTTTAAGCATTTCCTTTGTGCCAAGTACTATATAAAGTACTAGGGCAAAGTTTCTGGAGGAATTTACTGTTGAAAGGTAGAGAGACAGAGGAAATCATTAAAAAAAGAACCTGCTACAATAGGTGAGTTGAGCAGAGGCAAGGAGCCCAGCCAGGCCCAGAAGGCTCAGAGCAACTGCCTCATACAGAAAACATGGAAACTGCATCTCACTCAGAGCATCATAGGAACTGGACACACAAAGGAGGAGAATGGTGCCCCAAGTAATGTATATCTGCACCAGGCCTAAAGAGCATCTGAAAACAGCCATGGCTCACAGCCTCCTTGATTGCTATGAGCATCTACTCCATGAAACATGATTGACAGGTGGGCAGGATGATAAAGCAGAACTTCACCTGCCAGCCATGGAACTGAGCCCAGCATATTTTAAGGCACACAGAAATTTTCCTCATCCTAGGTTCCCACACTGCTCTGACTTTGAGCTTAGGCTGTGGTAGTCCTCAGGGCCTGACTTCCTGATGTCCTGGACCCCTCTCTGAGTGTTCCCAGGACCACCAATTCTAACTCATGTGAGTAAGTATTCAGCCTTTCATTCTTCACCTTGCATTACACAACAAAACTGATGGCCCTCCTCACTGTGCCTCAGAGATCAGGGGTCAGTTTCCTTCCGTAGTACCTCCCAAAGACAGTGTGCATCTGACCCAGAAAGAGAAAAAGAAAAGGAAACAGACTTGAACAACTGGTAGTGAAACTAGTTTTCTGAAACTAGTTTTCTTCATTTCAGAAACGCTGGGGAATTAGCAAAAATGAAAAAGTGCAACTAATTAGAACACAAAATGTAGCAGCAGCCACATTCAAAACAACAGCCAAATATAAAGGATCTGCCACCACTGCCTTCAGTTCTTCCAGTGGGCACTGCAGGCTTCAAGAGATGGGCCCCAGACAATACCCAGAAGGCCAATAAAGGAGCACATGCAGCCCTGGGATGCTGGGGAAACAAGATACAGATATGGGGTGACTCATTTGGCAATGATGTAATTGGATACATTTAATAGGCATCCAAATAGACGCTTCTAAAATTTTACAATCATGCCTTTCTCTCCACCAGTTTTCTGTTTTTCTCCAACCACTAAAAGAGGAAGAGAAGAAAAATAATAGTATAATAATAAAAATATTAACATACTTATTCACAGATCTTTGCATCTCTTTTGTTTTCCTGGAGAAGGAAGAAATGTGCAATTAACCAGTGGGGTGTAGATCCAACAAGTCATAAAAATACATGGGATCCAGTATTGAAATGAGAACTTTTCTATAGATTATGGCAGGAGGCATTTAAATGAAGATGTCTTCATATCTATCATAGCTTTGTGTTAAGGTCATAGTTACATTGAATTTTGAATCTTCTTCATCACTTTTCAGAGTTTTCATTCCATAATCATGGGGTTAGTGGTGACAGGTGAAGAAATTAAGGCCTAGAAGAGACAATGCTCTGAGAAGTTGTGAATGGTTGAAAAGACACCATGACTCTCTACTGGTCCCTTACACTTTATTTCTGATACCAAGTGTAGCTTCTCAGCAGCTGAAGATATCCTAAATAAAAACTACCCAAAGAATAAATCATTTTTTAAAAATCACCCTGACTTTTCGTCAGGAAAGAAAATTTGTTTTCCCAACATCATTGAGCAGGCAAGCAATGACTCAATCCTGAATGAGTATGCCTATATGGAAGTATTTTGATAATAAAATGAGAGAAAACCAAACTCCATGGAGATTTCCTCTCCAGAGAGTTGTTCAAGTCTGTTTCCTTTTTTTTCTTGGTCAAGATGCTGGTGAATCTGATGGTCAGTTGGCATCCTCAATGAAATGGGAAACAGGAATGGGCTCAGGAAGAATGAGGGAAGGGATTGCTCTGATCAAGAAGCAGTGGACACTTAGACATGTTAAATGATAACCTTCTTGTTCAACTTTTTGAAGTTCAAGAAAAAAATAAATTTGATAAAGAAGAAAAAAGAAGCAGAAGCAGCAGTTAGATGCCAGCAGTTCGCAGGTGTAATCCTAGCTACTCAGAGGCTGAGCTCTGAGGACCATAGCAAAACTGTAGCTCAAGTGCTAGCCTTGAGCATTAAAACCCAGGACAGTGCCCAGGCTCTAAGTTCAAGCCCCAGGATGGTGGCAGGGGAGGTAGTTTATAGTTTCTACTCTAAAGCTAGAATCTACCTCAGGGACTCAAAATTTTCACAGGGCATTTTCCCCCACTTATTTTTCCTTTCATCACAGAATCTTCAGCAGTGCCCTATTTCACATAACAGCAAATTCTCCTAAAATGCCATCCTCTGGGCTTCATGCCTCTCCTTTCTATTTTACCAAATTTAAAATACATTCATCCTACCACTTTTTTCCGCTTTACAGAAGGCAATCAATAACAATGAGTACATGCTATACTTTGCCCTAAATTAATGGAAAATTTCCTCTATATATCTTACCAAACCCTTTTTAAAAAATACTGTAAAGGTAATGTACAGAAGGGTTACAGTAACATAAGTCAAATAGTGAGTACATTTCCTTTAAAATAGTGTCACCTCCTCCCTCATTCTCTCCCAGTTTTTCCCCTCCCAACTTCCCTCCCCACCCCACATTGTATAATTCATTTCCAACATAGTGTCTGGTGGGTTTCACTGCTGAATTGGTTCACCGTTTGTCCCACTTTTTGGATAGTGATATTGTAGTTTCCTTGTTAGACTATAAATGCTCAAGCAAAGAAATCAAAGTTTATTCCTTTTCTTACCTTTTTTCTCATATCTAATTTATTTGGAGACTTTGCTGATTCATTCTCTGTCTCTGTTTCCCTGTCACTCTGCCTCTGCCCCCCGTCTCTCTCTCTCTCTCTTTCTCTCTTTCTCTCTATCTCTTTCTCTTTCTCTTACTTCTCCCCTCCTTCCTTCTTCTACTTGGTAATGATCAAAATCACAGTTCAATAGATTAGTGTCATATATTATATGACAAATGTAGTAAAAAGTAGAATAAGAATTCAAGTGTACTTTCCATTTTAATGCTTGCATTAGAAGAGATTGGTTGGACATATTAACGGAGTTGAGTATGACACACTTTGATCCTTTTTCTATTTTAAATATTACTTTTGTAGATAGCATCTCCAGTTTCATAAATTCCAGGTACCATTTCTGACTAAATTCTCTGTATCTAAAATGGAAACCAGGAGAAAAGTTTCTTTAATTGCTTAATTCCTTTCAGCTATTTGGGTATTACTCTAATCCACACCATTTTGTTGGATTCACTTACTAGCTATTTGTAAAAAATAAGTTCAAGTTTCCATTTGCCCAGGTGGCAAGATTATATTTCAGGATTAAAAGCCAAAGAGAAGCTGCAGAGTAAGAAAATGATTGCCATTTCATTAAGGGTACTAAGCAGCAACTTCTCTCTTTTCAGAGGAATTTAATCAATTTTCTGCTTGTGCACTAATCATCTTACTGGGACTTAAGAAAACATAGAAATGGTTTAAATTGTTCCATCCACCAACTGTTTCTAAAAGTTCTTAATTTAATCCTAGGAGGTACCTTTTCACACTAAGTAATCCTATTGAGAAATGTCTTTGTGTATTTTGTGAGCTGTTCTCATTCGCATAAACCAAGAATGAAGTTAAAACCATGCCTACAGCGCCATCTAATGGTAGCTGTCAGTGGACCAGGAGCCTTGAATCAGATGGCTGGCTTAGCCAGGATGCAAAAAAGATAAGTAGAGATATATCATATTGCTAGACGCTCTAGTAAGAAGAAAATTCCTAATGACAAGAGGCTTTCTTCTCTGGTTGGAGATGAGCCCTAGAGGAGTAGGTTAAGAGTTTCTGTGGTTTAAAAAGTCAAATAGAAATGGAGAGAAGAAACCACAGGCCTCCTCTCTACCTCTTCTAATGGGAGAGGGCTGATACCAGGTGCAATGGATGGAGCCAGCCAACAACACTGATTTGATGTCTGGTCTGGGCTTAACAACTTATTTGCTGGGAGAGAAAGTGAAGACAAATGCAGTGCCATCCTTGCCCTCAAAGCCTTCCTAAGGTAGGAAACAGAAGTTAATGATGAGGAAAGAAGCTTACTTTAGATACCCATTCAGAAGTTTGGAGGAGGGAGCCAGGGAGCTGTATAGATCACACCACTACTAACTCTAGATTGCTCAGTTTTCTCATCTGAAACTAGGAACGTAGTTCTTTTTTCCCAGGAGATTATGAGAGTGAGGGGTGATCAGTATTGTTATTCAGTACAATGTCAGGCACACATTGTTATTATCCTGCAATAACCTCTGTTCTGAAGAGAATATGGAGCATTTTGTGTCGATATGGGGGAGCCGGGAACTCCGTGGCATGAGTCCTGTGTCCATAGCATGGGGGACTTCCAGCAAGTGAAGGAAAATGCATCTAGAAAACTAGATGCATTTTGGGGCAGTCGTGTGTGTGTGTGTGTGTGTGTGTGTGTGTGTGTGTGTGTGTGTGTGTGTATTCCTATAATGGAAGATCCTGAGCAATACTGCAAAGTCAGCCCAGGTATTGTCACCATGCCCTTGCTTTACAAGGGATGTTCTCTCACCTGGTGGAGTCTATTCTCCATGCCCAGCAACAGGATGACATCTCTCCACTATGACTGTTGTCAGCTAGCGTCATGTTCAATCTCCTTGAAGACTTTCTATCTAATAAGAATGTGGAATAAACATTTACAAAAGTATTCCTACATGCACTTACATGCATAACATATATTACATAAGTATAAATTCATTCAAACACATATGCACATATACATACACACACACATACACACACACACGCACACATACAGTCACCCTCTGTGTCCATGGATTACCTACAAGCAATCCTCCCTCAGATCCCAAGAATTACACACATGCGCACACACTCATGCATACACACATGCTTACACACACATTTTTTAATTTGTATTAAATCAGAACTATGACTCAATTGATGACAGTTCTAGGTGTTTGGAGCATATTATTTAAGGCAAAGTAGACCTTAAAAACCTATTTAACACTTGGCTACTCTTTACAAATCTAGAGACCACACAGTTACATCTACAGTATCAAGGATGTCATTAACATGTGCGTCTATCAGAGACCTATTTTCCAGGAAATGCTGCTCATCACGCTTTCTGAAAAGGCCAGTCTAATAAGACTTGAGCTCTGGTGAGATCTCCCCCCTGGTTGACTGCACTTCCTTCACATCAGCATCCTTGTTCTGTCCTTTTCTCTCAGACGAGACATGTCCTCTGCTGGACATCATCAATTGCCGATCACTTCCCCTCTTCCTGGCCTAGGAGACCAGCCTCTCCACCTGCTCCCAAACATTGCTTGTTATCTGGCTTTCAGGTGGGTTTGGCTGATGGGAGCAGTGGAGGAGTGACTCTCCCTTGCCTATCCTCAGCAGAGGGACTGCACACAATCACACAGCCTTCCCTGTCCCTGTGTTGTGCCAAGTACTCCCAGTCTTAGTCCCCCAGACTTTCTACCCCTGGTCCTGCATCTCTGCCTGGAACTTCTCCATACGCTACTCATCCTTTAAGTAGGCTTTCTGTCACATTCTCCTCCATTGGTGACAACTTTTTTCTTTTGTCAGCCTGATTTCCGCGGCCTGTTCATTGGCTCACGCATGAATTTAAGGGAAATGAACCTATGCTTTGTGCTGTGGAGATATTCTGCCCACACCTGTCACAGTAGTTGGGCTCATGAGTGGTCACCTGACTGAGCACATCCAATTATAGGTTGGCGGGCACCCTGTGAACCAGAGTGCTTCCAGCAGATGAGCTCAGTCAATGTAACACTAAGGAATCAACAATGGGCAAGTGAAGACATCAGGGCTGCAGCCATAGCAACAAGCCTATGAGCCTCAGGAGACTGCCTTGCTGCTCAGAAGGGAGTGTGCACTTTTCTGTACACATAACTGTTGGGAGATAGTTACAGAAGAGCTAACGTACAGAGGCAAAATGCTCAGAGAGAAAAGGCTGCTTTCCAGTGCACATTCATTCATACAAATATACAGAAGTGTACATATGCGCATATATACATATGTATGCATACATATATCACAGTAAAAGTAAGTAAAATAATAAATCAAAGTATATTAAGAAGTAGGGTAATTACAAAGTAATTATGTCTCTATAAAATGCTGATAAATTCGAAAGGGAAAAACAATAACTTAATGATGAGGAAGCTAGAAGTCCCCATCTTACCCAAATGATCGTTCCCTCCACAAAGCTCTGCCAGAAACTCTCCCTGAACAGCTCCAATAAGATCCCGCAAGAGCAAGGGATGCACACAAAGCTGCAACTGCATCTGAACAGAGTGGGTCTCTGCTTCTTGACAAAAAAACGTTTGGCAGCAGTCAAGTTCATGATTTATCATTAATCACTTAACAGCTATTTATTGAAATCTACTAGGTGCCAGGTACTGAGAATAGAGGTGAGCAAAGTAGAACATGGTTTCTGTCCTCCAGAAACTCATGACTTGTGAGACACAAAACATGTGGGATGAAGTAATGCCCTTGACAGGATAGGAGTGAAAACAAAGAGTAAAATAATATCTCAGAGTTAGGAAATGGGATGTAGTTATATAGAGAGAGATACACATAGAATAAATTATTTATAGATAAATAGATGCTACATAAATAGATTGACAGGTCAATCAATGGACTGATCAGTAGATAGATATCATCATACATGTAATCAAAACCAGTGTCATCACCTCCAGGAATTATCACGGCCATGGCCTCTAACCTGAAGCACTTCAGGAGGCCTCAGCTGACTTCTGCCCTGCCTACAATGCAATACCTTATCCTAGTATGAGGAAGCATTTGGAAACATCAAAAGACATCCTATGAAAGGAACTCTTAAAGGGAGTTAAGAGGGAGAATTTGATCAATGTGTAGTAGTGTATATATGGCACTATCACAGTGAACCCACTCTGGCAATTAGTTTCTTGTCTGCCTCAAACTGCAAAGATAATGAAAATCAAAGAAAGAAGGAACAAATGTCCTCAGTTAACTGAGAACACCATGGCAAGTATGATTCTCCCCTTGGATATTTCAAGAAAACAGAGGTTCCTTTTCTCTTGCTTGGCTCAGAGAACACTTGGGACACTTGTAGATGAGGAAAATGAGACCTTTACCTATGTAAAGACAGAGGTCTCTCCATATTTGTGTATTCTATAGCCACAGATTCAGCCATCCAGGCTGGAAGATGGGGAAAAAATTGCCTCTGTACAGAGCACATGTAGACATTTTTCTGCTCATTATACCCTCAGCATTTCTATGTAATACCTATTTATGTAGCACTTACACTGTATCAGATATTATAATAATCTAAGAATAATGTAAAGGATATGAGAACATACACGTGTGCTATGTGCAAATACTATTTCATTTTATACCTTTAAATTTTATACTTAAAATTTTTTAAATTTTATATTTAAATTTTATACTTAATCATATGAAGACTTTGGAATGACCAGGGATCTGGAAACCAGGCCCCAAGCATACTTAGGAACTATATTTCTATGCAGACACAGAGCATAACCTGCTTTTATAGTCCATGAGCTTTCCAATCTATCATGTGTCTCCCAAAAACTATTTAGTTTGATTTCCAATTTTTCTATTATTTCTATAGTTTCATCATTTCAAAGATGATATTTATCTGTAGAAAAAAGTGATCCTCAAAATGACTCCATCTCTGGAAAATGCTGTGCTGCTAAACAAACCTATTAAATGACAGCGTATCACATAACAAAACGCAGCAAGTTCCCATTTCTGTCCAAATCCATTGTCTGATGATGTCTAAGAAATGAAAACACAACAATCAGTGGCTGCAACATAGTAGTGCTGGTTCTGACTGAAAGGTCTGTATCTATTAAGTTAAAAGTATTTCGAGAAACAAGGAATGTTTATGAAAAATCTGAGAAACTGGAAAAGAAATTCTAGGCAACAAATGTCTACTCAGGAACTGAGTATAAAGTACTGATAGGTAGCTTAGATTTGGTGCCCAGAACAAAGAAAGGAATAAAAGGAAAATCTCTTGCTTGCAATGGGCTTATGGTGGGCTATAAAGGTTTAATTGAGACACTAGTGAGCTGTACAAAAAGGGTATAGATTATATAATGGAAGCTTAAGTGACCAGACATCACACACGAGAGAAATAAAAGCAACTTTCAGTATTGACTTACTTTCAGAACTTTCGATTTTCTTCCAAGATGAGAAAGTATGTCAAATTTGTGGTGTCATTCCTTGCTTAAAAATGGCCATGTAGAACTTCTATTAAATACAAATGTCTTTTTTTTCTACCTTATTTATTCATAGTTTCTAATACTGAGATTTCCTCCATTGCTAGGAATTTCCTTTAACTCATTTTCTGTTAAATATTTTCCAACTAATGAAAGTGCTTTACCACTTGGTCATTTTTGTACTCTAAACTTTGGTTCAGCTGAACCATTTCATGTTTGACCCACAAAATGAGAATAAGTATCAAAGGAAACTAGATACAAGGCAAAGATTTTTAAGAATTCAATAAAAACTTATTCTGGCAAAACAAACCATGGTTGGTAAGAAATCACTTTAAATAACACTTAATAGGAAGAAAAATAGGAAAAGACTAAAAAATATTATATAATCAAAATGAATAAAATAAGATAAATATATCTTCTTAACAAATATTAAATAATAATCAAACAATTGAATAATAAACAATTTAACAGTAAAATAATCATTTAATTATTTTACAATGACTTAATTGGATTATTTAATGAATCAGTTATTAACTAAATAGTAAATAGGATGTAAGTAAATATTAAATAAAATAAATATTAGCAATGTGCAATAGTAGAACTCTAAGAAAAATGTATTAGCATATAAATACTAATTAATATATGTGAACTAACTTGATCATCAGAAAAAAAAAACTTTTAAGGTAGGTGCGACTATCAAGTTTGTTGTTGCTGTTTCAGTTGCGGGGCTTGAACCCAGGCCCTGGGTGCTATGCTGTCCCTGAGCCTCTTCGTGTTCAAGGCTAGTGCTCTACTACTTGAGCTACAGTGCCACTTCCAGTTTTCTGGTGGTTAATTGGAAATAAGAGTCTCACAGGAACCCGACTTTATCACATTCATTTTATAGATGGAGAAACCCAGGCACAGAAAGGGTGAGTAACTTGCTCATGTTCCCATAGAGAGCAAATATCAGAGCTGATATTTAAATCCAAGCATTCTGACTCCACAAATGATGTTTCTAATCACAGTTAAGTAACTAGAAAACAGTTCATGTGTATTTTAGGTGTCCTATGGCTTTAGTATACTCTAGACTCTACTAGTCCATTTTTTGCTGCAGGAACATACACTACAGGAGTTTCAAAAACTGGTGTCTTATTATAATGAACAGTTATTGCTTGCCCACATTGTATAAGAAATGTGAGTTCACTTTGACTTTGATCCGCTTTTCTGGACTCAGCTTGGCTTGCCTCAGATCTGCAACATACATCTGCTCATGGATGCTGTCTTGGGTCTGCAGTAGACAGGATTTGATAATGATGGAGTTAAGCTTAGCAGAACATAGGAATTTACTGCCTGTAATTGAACATGGCAAATACTCCATCACTCACATTCAATTGGTCAAATCAAATCATGTGACCAAGTCCAAAGTTCCTCATAAAAGGTCTGCTTTTCCAATAAGTGGATAGGTTAGCCATAGGAAAGGAGTAGTGTGGGCAACATTTGAATAGCTCAAAGACATTCCACTCTGCCTAGGTATTCTTGCGTAAGTAAATTAAGAAAACAGGACTATTATAAAATAATCAGGAAACCATCCTTGTATGGTGCCCAAGTGAAGTATAACTTGTTACATGGGAACTGTGTCCTGGCTTTCAAAGAGTTTATAATAATGCTACAGTTATGTACTGCCATCGAAAGCAAATACAGTTTTACATGATAACGACAACAAAATGATAATGATAAATGCTCCATTATAAAATAGAATTATGTGTGTTCTCTAGGGGTGTTTAAAATGAAGTCCAACCCATGCCAGCAAGAACTTAAGCCATCTGAACTTTGTTCACCTTCAGCCTTCATCTGTTTAGCAATATTCTAACTCCAAGTACAATACTACCAATGACCTTTACACACAATGTTTCTCTGCCTAGTTATTTCACACAGGTCTTCACAAGGCTGGATCACTTTAGGCACTAAAAGTTTCAACTACAAGTTGATTTCTTCAGAGAGGCCTTCCCTCAACAGTTATCCTAGACTTGCCCACTATCACCCCTTCACAGTCAAGTCCACCATTCTGATTGTTTTCCATAAGGACTTGCCATTATCTGAGAACCTATTATCAAACTGTGTGTTTACATGCTACTAGTTTGGCTCTTCCATCAGAATATAGATGTAAAACAACAACAACAAAAAAAGTAACCTGCATGGCTTATCATTTTATCCTTATTACCAAATTATTACATTGCCTGGTAAGTATCAGATATACAATAAATAGTGTTGAATAGATCAATAAATGTGGACAGGATAGGGCCATGCAAGTCTTTGTATCCATGGTTTGTAAAGCTCATTCCAAATGCTTGGGAAGGGCTGGGGATATGACCTAGTGGCAAGAGTGCCTGCCTCATATACATGAGGCCCTGGGTTCGATTCCCCAGCACCACATATACAGAAAATGGCCAGAAGTGGCGCTGTGGCTCAAGTGGCAGAGTGCTAGCCTTGAGCAAAAAGAAGCCAGGGACAGTGCTCAGGCCCTGAGTCCAAGCCCCAGGACTGGCAAAAAAAAACAAAACAAACAAACCAAATGCTTGGGAAACACTTGTGAAATTAGATCACTATAAAGAAATGTACATAGATTCTATAACTGGGTTTTGTGCCTTCTTAACCCATTTTGCTTTTTTTTTTTTTAACCAGTCCTGGATCTTGGACTCAGGGCCGGAGCACTGTCCCTGGCTTCTTTTTGCTCACAGCTAACACTCTGCCACTTGAGCGACAGCGTCACTTCTGGCTGTTTTCTATATATGTGGTGTTGGGGAATCAAACCCAGGGCTTCATGTATACCGGACAAGCACTTTTGCCAGTAGGCCATATTCCCAGCCCTCATTTTGCCTTTTGAGGAACAGGGTCACCATCAACAATCAAGGACTCTCAATCACGATGACATTTTCAAATCAGTTTGGTAGTGAGAAGAAAATTTTTATAAAATAGTGTTGTCATAATCCCCAAAGATTTCGATTCAACAGATCTAGGCTAAAGCCTTGACATCTGAGTTTTAATGCTTCCACAGGGTTCCAATATCCAGCACAAATTAAAAACCACTGGTCCAGACTCACAGCAATGGTTCCTGCTGATCATAGATTGAAATCTCTGAAACCAGGAATCCAAATAAGTCTTTATTTCTTTTTTTTTTTTTTTTTTTTTTGGCCAGTCCTGGGGCTTGGACTCAAGGCCTGAGCACTGTCCCTGGCTTCTTTTTGCTCAAGGCTAGCACTCTGCCACTTGAGCCACAGCGCCACTTCTGGCCATTTTCTGTATATGTGGTGCTGGGGAATTGAACCCAGGGCCTCATGTACACAAGGCAAGCACTCTTGCCACTAGGCCATATCCCCAGCCCCATAAGTCTTTATTTCTTAAAATAAATAAAGACAAAAAAAAAAAAAAAACACTGATTCCAGTGATGCCACAAGTATAGCAAAGATTCAAAAGCTGCTTATCGGCTCAGTAAGTGTGTCTGGTTTGAAAGTATAGTGTCATTTTAGCATTCCATGACCCAGTAAGTACTCAATCTAAGTGTGTTTGCTAACTTCCTAATAAAAATTTAATGATCAATTTGGTTTATTCCACAGAATTATTTTAACTAGAATATATAGGAGATTTGAGGACACACAAGGCAGTGTGCACTGGTGCAATTAATAATCCTCCATAAGAGACAATAGGTACATGCTAGGCCTGAGATCCACACCCTTTTGTTATAAAATGCTCTAAATTTTTGGGATAACCAGATTGAGCCATGGTGAGGAGACCATTTATGCCAGTGGCTTCATAACATTTTTTATGCATGCTCTTTAGAAGTTGATAAATTTTTTGACATTTTTCCCAATGGAAAAATAGGCTTAACTATGTGCCCAGTTTTATTAAAGAGGTCCTAGGTGATAGTCTCCCATGCCTTCATTCTAGGTCCAACTTAGCCTTGCCATTGGTAGAAAATGAAACTGAGGTCCAGAAAGAAGGAGTGACTGACTACTCAATCAGAAGTCAATACAGGAACAGCAACTGGATTAGACTCAAGTTCCCCTGATGCTAAAAGTAGTTGCCAATCTTACTTTACAAATTCACTCAGGACAGAGTTAAGAAGATGAATTTGAAGCTAATTATTTTGTGTTTCCTATTCCATTCCCTTGACTTCTCAAACCTCTTATACCATAAAATTTCAATAGCTAATCTAACCCCACAGCTGTGCCACTTCATTAAAAAGTAGAAAATTGAAATTCTAAAACAAGAAAGTCTTCCAAATCTGCCCTGTTCTCATGTCAATCTCTGAGAACAGAGTAGTGGGAAATGGTCCCAAATAAATCAGAGCAAACCTGTACTGATGACCAGCCTGTTTGCCAGTCCCCAAAGTAGCCATCTCAACATGCCCGCATCTGTGGATGCACAAATCTGTGAGGGTAAAAGTTGAATTCTATCATTCCAGATGTCATGCTAAGGAACACTGAACATAGTTTTTGCAGTTAGCTGGAAAGCAGATGTTTAGAACAATATCAGAGCACAGAAAGCAACAGAAACAAATGAAATCAAAGGGTTCATAGATTTCAGGAGTAGAATAAGCAAGTGTCTGTGTGTCCCAGCTGGGAGTGAGTCTTCAGAAATTCTGAGTGTAGCATGGCTGCTTAAAAATGGGTTGGAAGAAGGCCTTTTGATTCAGCCAAACAAACAGCCAAGTTCGTTGCTGTCTTGGAAGAGGACCCTACAGAACAGATCATTGTTTATTAGTTACCAACTTCTCTGAGTCCAGCAAGATAGAATACACTTATACCCAGCTATCTGAAGTGGAATTATTATGTACAAATGGGCAGAAAAGAACAAGAGAAGCTTGAATCTATTGTATGCCAGTCCCCTGAGGCTCAAAGAAACTTCTAGGGCTGATGGTATCTCAATCGCAGATACCCTACTTACATCATATCTGATGTATGGGTCCATCACAGCTGAAGTATTGATCCATCATCCTTGAAAGGGTCCCCAGGTTGTAATCCTCAAGGATCACAGGAATCTGAGCTAAAGCTCTGAAGACAGCCCGATTCAATGGGAGAGGAAAAATTAAGCCAAGCTATCCTAGGCAGGTCCTTTCTTACTCAAGATGCTATGATCTCCAGGAGGGATTAAAAACAAGGTCTAAGCTGTTCTGGACATTTCTCTGCTTATCTCAGAATTTTGCATTCCTGGCACATTGTGGTTTCTGGAGAATTCAGTACAAGAAAAGGCTGAGAACTGGGTTGGGACCAAAGCTACCAGGTGACTGTCTTTCAGAAATAGATAAAACATACCATCAATATCTCAAAGGTTACAAAAGTAAATCATCCTGTATCATTTCCTTTCTTCTGCTTCTTCTCTCCTGCCTCTCTTCTGATCTTCTGGAGAGTCAGATTTATTACCAGCACCCCTATAAACACCAATGAAAAAGGAAATCTGAGTGAATCACTACCTTTTTTCCAAAAACTGTAACAAAAGAGCAGTTCTCTTCATCCAAAATACAACTTGAGAACATCCAGAATCACATATCTTCTCCTAGTTATTTTCATATGTACAATTCACTTTGGATGGAATTGAAACAGATTGGAAGTATTAACATGGCCCTGTCATCCTAATATTTGGGAAGCTGAGGTAGGATGATCACTTTAGCTTGGGAATTCAAGACCAGACCAGGAAATACAGCAAAATACCATTGTTAAAAGGAGGACTTGCGGGGCTGGGGATATGGCCTAGTGGCAAGAGTGCTTGCTTTGTATACAAGAGGACCTGGGTTCAATTTCTCATTACCACATATACAAAAAATGGCCAGAAGTGGTGCTGTGGCTCAAGTGGCAGTGTGCTAGCCTTGAGCAAAAAGAAGCCAGGGACAGTCCTCAGGCCTTGAGTCCAAGCCCCAGGACTGGCCAAAAAAAAAAAAAAAGAGGACTTACAATACAAAATGAAGTTCCCAGACCTTCCCTACCCTGGTGCATTTTACCCAACAAACAATCTATATTATGTTGTAAGGGAATATGGGCAGATTGCTATTCAAAACCATATTCTCTTAAATATCCCAGAAATTTTTGTAATTCTATCTATGATCCATCTCTACTTACTACCCTCAAATTTATTTTTAATTTTTTTCAGTACATTATTTAAAACGTATACCATTTGGATAATTAGATTTACAGATTTGTTTTCCATCTCACTTTCTCAATCACACAAAACTTGTGATTGGATTAAAGCTGTGTGGTACTTGTGTTAGCTATTGGTCACTGTGACAAATACCTGAGGGTAGCAACATAGAGAAGGAATGATTTATTCTTGTAAGTGGTTTTTCTGACTTTTTAGTCCACCATGTCTTGGCTACATTGTTTCCTGGCCTGTGGTGAGTGAAGCAGACCCTCAGAGTGGCAGGGTGAGATAGAGCAGAGGTGCTCATATTATGGCAGCCAGGAAACACAGACGAGTTACAAAGGGGTGAAAAACAAGATGGACTTTCTTAGACACATTGCCACCTACTCTTTCCATCTAGACCCTACATCCAACTGACCACCTTTCAGATCACAAATTCATTCAGATATGCAATGTGTCCTATGTTAGCTATACAAAAATAGTTGCTGTCAACTTGTTAAGATGTATAGATTGACCCTTTCTATCTTCTGTGAGTATTAAAGAGGCAAGTGTGAGTAATACATCGAACAATGGGAGAACAGCATATGTGAACTGCAACCTACACATCATCTCTCACCAACAAAGTCTCATCTGATACTTGTCATACAGAGTTCTTTATTGGGAGATGTTAACTAGTAGGCCTCCACTGATCACTAAAACCTCCAGAGTCCTGGAATTCCTATGCTCTCATTAATCATTGACCAGAAACAAAGCCCACTTTTCCACACTGCTTTCAGATAACCCTGGCAATTCCCTGTATTTTACACATTTGTCAAGGCTGAGGAGCTAAAGTACAGGGTGATTTCTACCTGGTAAGCTGCCTAGGCATGGGAGAGATGAGGAAGAAGCAGCTTGCCTAATTTAGAGGTGTTGTTCAGCAACAGCCTGCCCCAGGTGAGCTTCTCAGCCCCACCTCAGGTGTCTTTTAGCTTTTCAAGATCAAATCATTGCACCAGCTATACTATAGAATGTATCTGGAGGAATAAAACATTGACCCATGATAGTTTTATTTTCTTCCTATTCCCATCTAAAACATTTTCTCCTAGGCAGCTGGCTGAGCTGGCATCCCTGAATATAGATTTTTGTCCTGAAACCATATATCAGACTCCCTGTCCATGGCGGAGCTTCTGAAAATAAGTAGTCACCAACAGTGACATTCCAGATAAAAGCCTGCAGAAGTGACCTGAAAACTAATAAAACAAAGTACTCCCAAAATATGACTAGTCTTGCACTTTTAAAACAAGCTTCACACATAAAACAAGGTGGGAAAGACCCCTGAAAATTATTTGTTTTACAGGATTAGCATGATCCTAACCAAAAGTCACAACAGAAAAAAATATAGCAGACTGGCCACAAACAGACTTTTTTAATCCCTTTCAAACTGATACCTAGCCTTCAGGCTGGGAAGTATTCTGGGAGAAAAAAAAGAAGCCATTCTTGTAATCCTCTTTGCATGAAGAGTCTGGTTCATCTGCAAATTATAACAAGGGGGCATTTTCAGTCTAATTTTCTCATTCATCAGAGAAAGTTTCAACACATTCCTTTTACCAAGGTGTTTCTCCCTGATATTTATCTCATGTGAACATGTTAGCAATAGACTAATTAATGTGGGCACCTCAAGGAGATCTCAAGGGGCAAAACTATCAAAAGCATCTGAGTCTCCTGCTGGCCACCATGCCTGATAAGGATGCTAAGAGTGTGTTGGCGACAAGCATCATTAGACATTCCTCACTTTGAGTCATTTGCATTCAGATAGAAGACCTTTCAGAAGGACAGACCACTTCCCTAAAGCTAAAGGAGGGAGTTACATTATGCATCCCTCTCTTTTGAATTATATTAGACTCAGAGATAAGCATTTTTCTCTTACAGATAAGAGTGGAGGCCCACATTCACCATATAACTATTTCCATGAAATTCACAAGCTTAGCAGCTGCTAGGAAAAAGGTGAGCACCATCCAGGGTCTAAAGTGAGTCAGGCTCCCAAGTTGTAAGGAAAGAATTAAATCCCATCCACTGAGGTAGGCTGGACAACTATTAGACATCATTATGAATTATTCTATTCATCTCCAGTGTTAGATTTGTTCCAGGATCCTGCTAAGACACAAATGAAGCTAGACCGGGAATATTCTTAGGTATGCAATACAAAAGGAATAGTCACAAATGTGAGTTAATTTAGGATGATAACTTTTCCTACTTGAAAACTACAATTATGAACTCATCTATGCAGGAAAACTTAAGTAAGATGATTAAAGTCTGAGGCTGTCCAGTGGCTAGCAATAATTGCCCCCCCCCCCCAAAAAAATGTGAGAGCCCTTCTGAAAAACAACTAAAGTAACAAGGGTGGGAAGTAGAGTACATGTAGTAGAGTGTATGTCTCACTAGCATAAGGCCCAGAGTTCAAATATTGGTGCCACCAAAGAACAAAAAAAAGAGAGGAGTTGAATACAGTCAAAAAGTCAATGTATGTTAGCATTTCCCTAACCTCAGGTCCTCAGCTCCTCCCATTAGCCCCAGATCCACCCATACCTAATAAGCCACTCCTACTCACTGTTAAGACCTACCTACTTCCCCTTTACCCCCAGAGAGAAGCTGCGACCTGGATAAGGTGCAGACACCATGTAGCTCCCACTCCTGTGGGAACTATGGCCCCACTAATAAACCTCCTTATGAACCTTCTTCTCCTGTCTGTGATTATCTCCGCATGGTCCCCTGGGATGGCCAGAATGTATCCTTTCATTGGTGCCGAAACCAGGATAGGTTCCCCAGTGGATTTGCTCCCCCATTTCTGGGGGGTCCAAGCTGCCCCCGGGACCTACTCTGCTGTCCTAAGCCCATCCAAAGGACCACCAAGGTAACATCTCCTGACCAAGCACTCTACTTCCATCCACCACAATGACAACAGATTTGAACCTCCAACCAGGGTGAGTGGCCAGGGCCTTGGATCCGATTTTCTGAAAGGCCACTGGGCCACTGTACTGACCAAAATCTTGGTGCCAAGTTCCAAGCCCCACTCCCAGGGAAGGCCACTGGGCCACTGACCTTAAGCCACTGGGCTAGGTCAAGGGGATCAGCAATTGCGGGTGACGGCTCCAATCAGCTGTTTATTCCCTCAGTCAACTCCATTTTGGAGTCAACTGAACAGAGCCCCACTGGGACGCTGGTGGGTTATCTCTAGTTCAGCTCCACTGGTCACTCATTAAGTGGGGGACAGTCTAAAATGCTTCAGGAAAGCTGCTCAAGTTTGAGCCCAATCTCACAAATTTGGAACTCCATATGGCCCCTTCATGGGACCTCTAATATTTTACAGGACTTACATAACTTCTATGAGCACTCAGGCAGATGAAATTCTCTCTCTCTCTCGCTCTCTCTCTCTCTCTCTCTTTCTGCCTCTCTCTAAACTCTGCCTGCCTGCCTGCCTGCCTGTGATATAGGATGGGCTGGTACTAGCTTCCAAAGGTACCAATGTTTGTTTAACATCTGCTTTGAACGACACAAAGAAAGGTTTTCCGTTCTTGTTATTGATGTTTGTTAAGCTTGGAGATTTGGTTAAGTTCTGCTTGTTGTTGGCTAAATCCTAAGTTTTCTCTAGCATTGACCATGTGGTGGACAATACAATTGGTTTAGCAAATGCAGCCACCTTGGTTCCATTAAGGTTAAAAAAAAAAACTCTTGAAGGTGGAGTCCCCCCCCGCCCCCCCCCCCCCCCCCCCCCCCAGATAATGGGCATGCCAAATTCCTCAATGCAGGGCAGGGATGTGGAGACTCAAGCTCCCGATAACCTTACACGCCCCCTCCCCCCCCCCCAACTCTGTAACAGCTGCCAAGCAATTCAAATGCTCAAAAGTGAAGGTGTCTTGCTGTGAGCCTGCTAAGGCTCTGACCAGCTCCACTGCCATTATGCCATGCCATGTGTCTGTGTTCTATTCGTGTCCTTTCTCCTGGACTTTCTCTGGTCATAGCATCCTCCCCATTGGAGCTCAATTGGTTTCTGAAAATGTGGCTTCTGCGTTTCCTCACCGCATGATGTGAAAATTTTTGTTTGCTGGAAAAGTTTTTGTTTTCTAACTAACCATGTGGTTCTAAAATATGGGCAAAATAATGTCATTTTGCCACTGGAATTCTAGAAAACTTACATGGATAATTTAAAAAAAAATTCTAAGCATGCCCCAAAGCTTCTGCACAACGCTCTGTCTGTTTGTCTGTTGGTAAAACATATAAAAACTGGCATCCTGCTGTTGTGCCAAGTTGCAAGACCACCCCCAAGAAGACCACCGAGATTCAGACACTCCGAAATGCAAAAGCAAGGCAAGGCTTTATTTAACGAGCTGCCAACTCGGGCCTCGTCCTACCCACCGACACAGCGGAGGTTAGGAGGAAGCCCCGAGCTGTGATTACACAGGGCTTATAAAGGCAAAGAACAAGGTTACAACAATCAGCTGTGCAAGCAAGATTAGCACACAGGTACAAATCTGATTGGCTCAGGGTTCGATTCTAAAATGGGGTTCACGTGGTGGGGCCTGACTTCAAAGTCTGGCACCTCATTTCCCCCTTTTTCTTTTTGGTACCTTGGGAGCCAATCATGGCTCCATTCTGTCCATTTCAATGGCTTGCATGTCTAGGGGATGATATAGAGGTAAGGCATGGGCCAGTAGGACCCAATGTAGTAACCAAAGGGCCTGTCACCATTTCTTACAAGAATATTCTCTGTACCTCTGTTCTGCATGTCTCTAGTTTATCCTGCCTCATCTTCCCAAAAACAACTCTGGTCCCTTGATTTTAAAGGGGGGCTGATGGGTGAAGATCATCCATCTTCTGTAATTTCTTCAGGCTGACTCAGGGGCGTTGACCTTACCTAGCCAGGAACCTATAACCTTAGTCTACTTTTCCAAGGGACTGCAGGATTGCTGCAAACTGAAAATTAACTTTCAGCTATACAGACTTACCATTAGCTCTATAGTGTTTAGTATCCAAATGTAAGCAACAAAATAATACATAAACTTCTCAACTGTGCTCTAAGGGTCGGGTGGCTATACCCGTATTCCTGAGCAAGCTCAAAACTACCTAAAATAAGGGGGTCACCTCACTTTGGAGTGAGCTGCCAAAATAACATTAACACTAGCCAGGGTAGTAAGAAAAGAAGGCAAAAAGAAAATTATAACAATATTCAGTCTAACTTTCTTTTCTTGAGGCGAAGGCAAAGCGGCTGAGTTGGGTGCTTGGAGACCTCCCATGTTCCATCACGGTAGTTGTCGTCCAGGGCAAAGGGGTCAGCTGGCCTGGCGTGGAAGCAATGAACCCAAGTGGCTATGCCGTCTAGGGTCCCTTCCACCGTGGTTCTAAGGAGTTCAGTCTCCTGGGTAGGATTTCTTTCAGGGTCTTCTTAGCCACTACATTCGCAGTCTCATGTTTTGTTGGATAGACTTCAACCCATCCTGAAAAGGTGTCTACAAAAACTAGCAAATATTTGTAATTTCTGTGAAATCTACTTCCCAATACACGCCTGGCCTATTCCCACAGAGGCGAGCTCCTTTAGTAATCTGTTGGTTGGGGGCATTGGCAAGCTGACAGATCTTGCAATTTTTAACAATATACCTTTGCAGGCCTTTAACAATAAGGACAATAAGGACACAATCTCAGGTCTACAAGCTTTCTTTACTAAACAGATGTATGAGCTTAAAATTCTCACTGCCAGTCAGGGCTTTGAGTAAATGCGGGGGGTGAGATTTTAATCTATCCTCTCATTTGACAAACTTACCCTTACTAACCACTATCACAGATGACTGGCAAATTCCTGCCCAGTAGACAGACATGGGCATTGGAAAGGCATGCTTATGAACTATTCTTCTAGGACTTCCCGGCTTTAACTTTTGAAAGGCCAACAGTAGTGACTCTAGGATCTGACACCATCTCTGCCATCCAAGCAGTGGCTTACTGCCTCTGGATGCTCCATCACTTTTGTCCCAGGAGGAGTGACTTTCGACTTGGACTCAGGGCCTGAGTGCTGTCCCTCAGCTCTCCAGCTCAAGACTAGCACCGTACCACTTTTGAGCTCCACACCACTCCGTTCCCAGCACTCTGCTGGCTGATTAGAGACAAGTCTCTCACAGGGACCTTTCTTTGCCCGGGCTGGCTTCGAACCACAGATTCAGATCAATGAGTCTTATAAGGGGCCACTTTACTCCAATTATAAGCAACAAGGTGGTCCACACAGAAGTAGTTTTTAAGCATGCTCTCTTACCTGGAACTTATTAAGGGTCAGTATTAGATCTCGACAAACTTGTAGGAATCACCTGTGCTTCTCTGTGGGCCTGCTGGAAACTGTTACAAAAAAACCTACAAAGAAGCTGGAATGGCAATTAAACATTTTGGTAGCCATAATTCTCCTTTTCTCACTTTGCAATAATTATTTAGGACAATTTTACTTCCAAATTTCTTCCAAAAGGCTACAAAAACAAAACAATTAATACAAAAGGAGGAAAACACACAGGCCTAAGAAAAGCTACGAGTTGGAGATCTCCCAAGCTGGCCCACAACCTCCTACAAGGGTGCAGAAGGAATGGACCCGAGTTGGCCCACAACCTCCTGTAAGAAGGAGTGGACCCGAGTTGGCCCACAACCTCCTGCAAGGGTGCAGAAGGAGTGGACCCGAGTTACGAGTTGGAGATCTCCCAAGTTGGCCCACAACCTCCTGCCAGGGTACGGGAGGAGTGGACCCAAGTTGGCCCACAACCTCCTGCCAGATAAGCAGAAGGAGCAGACCCAAGTACAAGGTGGGCGGGTTGAGTCTCGTTTAGGAGGCCCTCCTGGTCAGTTCCGGCCAAAAACCAAACTGACTCGCGCCCTACAAGTATAAGCAAAAGCAAAACAGACAAACAGACAAATTACAGGACAAGACAAATGAACAGCGCTGTTTTCTTACCTTCGGAGTCTGGGATCTCGGGGTCTCTGGGGCTATCCCGGACGAGCCCCCAAATGTTGTGCCAAGTTGCAAGACCACCCCCAAGAAGACCACCGAGATTCAGACACTCCAAAATGCAAAAGCAAGGCAAGGCTTTATTTAACGAGCTGCCAACTCGGGCCTCGTCCTACCCACCGACACAGCGGAGGTTAGGAGGAAGCCCGGAGCTGTGATTACACAGGGCTTATAAAGGCAAAGAACAAGGTTACAACAATCAGCTGTGCAAGCAAGATTAGCACACAGGTACAAATCTGATTGGCTCAGGGTTCGATTCTAAAATGGGGTTCACGTGGTGGGGCCTGACTTCAAAGTCTGGCACCTCACTGCTTTCAAAATTACCTGCTTTTGACTACATTTTAACTTACTTTAAGTCTTGTGTTAAACTGATCTTTGCAGCCTGTGGGTGGAGTCATAGTAAACAGCCTGGAGGCAATCCTGACTCCAATCACCAGATTCCAAGCCAAAACTAAAAAAACCCAGGTTTTAAACCCAAACTGATCATGTTTGGGTGCAAACAAATGTGTCTAAGAAAAACTCCAAAAGGTTCAAATATGCAGCACGTGGTATACATACAATGATGTAAAACCAGTGTTATTCTTTATGTCCATCTATGCTAAAAGTCAAGTGTACATCTGATCCTGACAATTCTTTGGTATATGATTTTGCTTCTCCATTTTTCTGTCTTGTGCTCTCATAAACTCTTTAAGATCAAGGGACTGTTAGCATTTCCCTAGCCTCAGGTCCTCAGCTCCTCCCACTAGCCCCCAGATCCACCCATACCTAATGAGCCACTCCTACTCACTACCTAACTACTTCCTCTTTACCCCCAGCGAGAGAAGCTGCAACCTGGATAAGATGCAGATGCCATGTAGATCCCTCTCCCGTGGGAACTATGGCCCCACTAATAAACCTCTTTATGAACTTTCTTCTCCTGTCTGTGATTATCTCCTCATGGTTCTCTGGGATGGCCAGGACCTATGCTTATAGGGACCAGAGTCATTTTGGAACTAGTGTGCAAATGTGGCTACTAACCTCAATTTTCCTGACCCAGGATTGATATTTTGCTTTATAGGATACAGGTTGACACGAGTGCTAGCTACATGGACGGTGGCAGCCTGTGGCTACAGGAAGCTGCCTCCACAGTCTGCTCTCAAACTGCCTGGTTTCACTGCTAGTGCTTCCTTACTCCCTCTATCTTGCATGGGAAACTGCAAAGGGAATCTAGGAATCACTGGTGGTGTTCTTGTGAAGATTTTGACAGGCCCAGAGTGCTCCTGCCCTTGCTTTGCCTGCCCCAAGATTAAGTTAAGACACATGTATATGACTCTTACTCCAAGGTTAAGCATCAGAGTTGTGTTTGGTGGCCACAGGGTTGCATTGGGGTAGCATTGGTGTCTTCCCCCTCCAGGTCTCAGAAACTGTCATGGCTGCTACAGAGAGCAGACTTGGTTGGCATTTGGTCTGTGTGGAAGATGGTGAGGTGCCAGACTTTGAAGTCAGGCCCCACCACGTGAACCCCATTTTAGAATCGAACCCTGAGCCAATCAGATTTGTACCTGTGTTCTAATCTTGCTTGCACAACTGATTGTTGTAACCTTGTTCTTTGCCTTTATAAGCCCTGTGTAATCACAGCTCTCACAGCTCGGGGCTTCCTCCTAACCTCCGCTGTGTCGGTGGGTAGGACGAGGCCCGAGTTGGCAGCTCGTTAAATAAAGCCTTGCCTTGCTTTTGCATTTCGGAGTGTCTGAATCTCGGTGGTCTTCTTGGGGGTGGTCTTGCGTCTTGGCACAACATGGTTAAAGGCCCAAGCCTTCTAAAATCTTTTAAAGTTGTCACCCTGCTTAAACCAGTAGGGCACCAGCCTACAAAAGCCAGAGTAAGCAACCAGGGAATACTGGGAGATTTCAAATGTCTTTTACCAGTCTGTGTAGAAATTTGCAGGCAGCCCAGCAGGAGGTGTGACAATCTATCCAGGGGACTCTGAAAGATGCCACTACAGCCTTGCCCAGATCCAACCCATCTCTCCTGCCTGCCTGCCTCCATCACACATGACTAAAGAAGCTTGCTGGTTTGGGATGGAAGACATAGCCATTGGGCTTTTACATTGTCCTGACCCTTTGCCCTCTTGATTGTTATTCATTTGTGTTCTCTTCCACCTTCCAGTAAGGTTAAATGATATGATTGATGGTACATGGCTCTCATTCAGTCTGCTTTTCTCTATATAGTATGATGACTCTAGTGAGCACCTACCTGGTGGCCTTTGCATGTTTTTTTTTTATGCTATTTTGCAGTTAGATGCATTTTGTTAAATAGCAAAAAGTTTGGATTCTTGGCACAAAGCTAGTGGTTAAATAGCCCAAGGAACTCTAAAGCACTAATCAGTTGTTGTTTGAGACTCCTCACAATCTACTGAGTTTTGTCATTGCAGAAATTGTAAAAATTGGCATTTGAGTTCAAAGGTCTTCATGCAGTAACTGGGACTGAAGAAAAAAAAATGGCTCTTTTAAAACTGGCAGCCTGGAGGCAATGTGCCCCCTGGGCTTCAGAGTTTTTCAGATGCAAATAAAGGCTGAGGTGAGGTGTTGGGGTGGGGGGGGGAGTAAAAGGCTTTAGAAATCAAGAATGCATTTCTAGGTAAGAAATTTGTAAGTAAAAACAAGCAGCCTGAAGCAATGGCTGGCACCTAGGCTCCAAATTTCTTCAAATACCTCCAGGCTTCAGTTTTTCAAATGCAAATGAAGAAGCTAAAGTGTAAGTGTTATGGCAGAACTCCGGCAAGTATTTGTTGGTCAATTCTCAACAAGTGGGCTGGGAATATGGCCTAGTGGTAAAAATGCTCGCCTCCTATACATGAAGCCCTGGGTTAAATTCCTCAGCACCACATATATAGAAAAAGCCGGAAGTGGTGCTGTGGCTCAAGTGGTAGAGTGCTACCCTTGAGCAAAAAGAAGCCAGGGACAGTGCTCAGGCCCTGAGTCCAAACCCCAGAACTGGCAAAAAACAAACAAACCAAATTCTCAACAAGTAACAGGTAAGCTCTACTCCTATTGTTCTCCTTGTTAATTTAATTGGAAATAAATAAAAGGGGCTTTTATGGCTAAGACTCCTTGGCTTGCAGTTCGCTAAAACTCCATCTCCCAACTAACCAGCGAAGAGCCAGACTGGAAGCTTGGCTCAAGAGACTCATATCATAGTAACCAGACAAATGCTGAAAGTGGCACCGTGGCTCAAGTGATAGTGCATTAGCCTGGAACAGAAGTGGTCAGGGACAATGCCCAGGCCCTGAGTTCAAACCCTGTGAATGCCAACTGGGGCAAGCCATCCCAGCAACCAGTACCTAGACCCCTGGGACTCAGCCAGTTCAGGGAACAAGGATCATGGAAAGGAGTAAGAGGAGAATTATGTCACATCCTAAATGGAGTCAATTTAAAGTTGCCCTTTCAAAATTAATCAGAGCAGGGAGATCAAGAGGAATAGTTGTTTACCCACCTAATGTCCATACCTGTCCATTTTCCATCTGGACAGAAACTTGCATTCTTGCCTTTGTTACTTGCTTCTTCTATATATATATTAGCCTCTGACAGGTTACTCCCAACCAGTCCACTATCCCTAAACACTCCCTACCACCAGTCCAGTTATTCCTCCTTCCTTGTAATGGGCCACAATTGGGTTTATGTTCCAAATGGAACTTTTCTGGCTTGTGGCCAGGGTGTGTTCTCCCAAGTCATTCATGTTAACTGGTCCTATGAACTTGTCAGCCCTTTGCCTGACCTTTTCAAAAGTCACTTTTAACAGGATAACATCCCTCACCCAGGACACCACCTGGGAACTTGCAGTTCAAGGCCAACCTCTTACTACAGGCAACTGGAGACTTCACTTACACTGCTCTGCCCAGCACAGATCTGGATCCTGAAGACCCCAGCCCCAGTGACTCTTTGATGTACCCAAGCTGCAGAAGGTAGCCAGAGGAGACAATGACACCCATTGGCCCTGATAACCATTCTCATGGAAATGATGAGGACTTTTACCAACCAAAGTGTCAAACAAATACTTCTTGGATGGTACCAGGCCAAATGATAAATCAGGGACCCCTGACTACTTCCGCCCCTTTACAGCAGAAAGTAGCACCAGAAGAAACAACCTCCACACATACTCCTGGCCTGGTACCCCTCCTCTGTTATTAATAAACAACAAATGGGGGAATGTTAGCATTTCCCTAGCCTCAGGTCCTCAGCTCTTCCCATTAGCCCCAGATCCACCCATACCTAATGAGCCACTCCTACTCACTATTAAGACCTACCTACTTCCCCTTTACCACCTGGATAAGGTGCAGACACCATGTAGCTCCCTCCTGTGGGAACTATAGCCCCACTAATAAACCTCTTTATGAACCTTCTTCTCCTGTCTGTGATTATCTCTGCATGGTCCCCTCGGATAGCCAGGACATATCCTTTCAATGTATATCCTACAAAATTAAGAAAAGCAGGGGCTGGGAATATGGCCTAGTGGCAAGATTGCTTGCCTTGTATACCTGAAGCCCAGCACCACATACATAGAAAATGGCCAGAAGTGGCACTGTGGCTCAAGTGGCAGAGTGCTAGCCTTGAGGAAAAAAAAAGAGAGAAGAAGAAGAAGCCAGGACATTGCTCAGGCCCTGAGTCCAAGGCCTGGGACTGGCAAAAAAAAAAAAAAAAAAAAAGCAAGGGTAGGGTTGGGTTGGGAGGTAAGAATGTTAAAAACGTAACTCACATTGGTCAAGATGCATTGAACTCATAAACTGCTTTGTAAATGGCAACTCCTTTGTAAAACTGCTAAAAGATAAAATAATAACTAATAAGAAAAAGGGAAGGAAACCAGAGCAGTCAATGATATTATAACTGTAAGGTCCTCTCCCTGAGGGCTCCATGTAGATTCCCCCACCTCTGTAAGTCTCCACCCAGTTACCTGGGTAACCAGCAGACCTGGAGGCAGTTACCTTCCCTTTCCCTGATGTCACATCCTAATCCACCTGGCCACACCCCTTGCCCCTGCCCTAAATAAAGCAGGGCTGGGTGGGGGTCACCCTCTTCTCTCTCTCTCCCTTCTCTTCAGCCATGGATCACCTTGGCTACAGGCCAGCAGTTCGGTAATAAACTTTCTCTCCTGCCTGAATACCGCGTGGCGTTCTCCTTTACCAGCTCCCTACTTTAAAAGAAACCTAAAAATAACTAATAATATCAGATGCATAAGACTAACTTAGGAGTCAGGCAGCTCATTTACTTATATGCAAGCCTGTCTCCTTTGTGCTCAGCTATAGAGGGTCCTGAGAAAACATAAGACACAAGTCATAAGAGCTTCCCTTGTCTTCCTTTTTCTCTTGTCTGTCTTCAGATACAAAAAGAACATAGCAGACTCCTAACAAGAGCAAGGGTGGTCATTCAAAGAATGAAAAGCCTGTCAAAATATTATATAGAAAGCCATTAGTCAGATATTGGTCTCCATGAACTAAATATAAATGAGCAGGTAACAAGGGGGACCAGGGCTGGGGATATGGCCTAGTGGCAAGAGTGCCTGCCTCATATACATGAGGCCCTGGGTTCGATTCCCCAGCACCACATATACAGAAAATGGCCAGAGGGGGCGCTGTGGCTCAAGTGGCAGAGTGCTAGCCTTGAGCAAAATAAGAAGCCAGGGACAGTGCTCAGGCCCTGAGTCCAAGCCCCAGGACTGGCCAAAAAAACAAAACAAAACAAAACAAGGGGGACCAGAAGGTTAAGGGGAATCAAGTCCATGGTCAGTGATCAAAAGTAAGTGAGCTGAGTTGTCATGGTACATCAGGGACAAGAGAAGGTATGAAAATTATAATATGGAGGCCAGATCTGGCCAGCACCATCATTGGTTATTGAGGGGTGTCAGATTGACTCTACCTCAATTTAGCTAAAGAGAGCAGAAGCTGATTTCATCTTCACTAAGCTCTCCCTCACCCTATCCAGGGAAGTCCCCAGTCTCTGTGATAAGATTGTGTAAACTGTTTGACCACCTGAGTTGTGGATCGGTCAAGGTTAAACCTGTGCCCTCCCATGAGTAGGAGTATCCACCTGCATCATATGAGCCCCGCCAAATCCGTGCACCATTTTTAACTAGAATGATAGGTTGGTTCATACAGTTGCTAAGGCAAATTGCAACCTCATTGGCCACCTGTTTGTGGCAAGCTTGACCAAGTGGTGTTTGCCTTTATAACCCAACTCCAAGTGTGTCCCATGGTGTGAGATCCCAGCTCTGGAGTATGGGCTGTGGCCCTGCCCGGCCAGCTTACTTTTTATGGTTGCAGTTTCAGCTCCTGAGTCTGGGCTGTGATCCTGGCCAGTCAGTTCACTTTTTACTTCCCCCTAAAATCCATCTTTTTACTTGAGATTGTCTCTGAGTGGTGGACTCCTGGAGGTATGGGGGGCTCCCCACCCTCAAACCTCCATTACAAAAATTAAGAGAAAAGCATGAGATCTGGGACAGAAAAATAACATGAACTCAAACACAGACAGAAAGGGACTTAGGCAATCAGACACAGAGGAAAAGGATCAGACTCCTCATTGTTCATGCCTACATCAGGCTGTTCTTCATCTACAACCCCTTTCTTAATACATTTTCTTTCCACCCCCTCCTCTCTCCTCTCTCCTTTCTCCTCTCTCTTTTTTCTCTGTACTGATCCTGGACCTTGAACTCAGAGACAATGTTAGTTCATAGCCTTGTCCTTGCTCCTGAGGTTTTGCTCAAGGCTAATGCTCTATCACTTGAGCAACAGTTTCACTTCTGGATTTTTGATGGCTCATTGGTAAAAGCTCCTAGGACTTTCCTGGCTGGGCGAGCTTTAAAACATGATCCTCAGATCTCAGCTTCCTGAGTAGCTAGGATTACAGGTGTGAGGCATCATTGTCCAGCTGGCCCCAGCTGTTTTTTATTGGTTGAATGACAACCAATTATGGCATTATGGGAAGAAAAAATGCCATCATAAGCCATATATTGTTAGGTCCCTTTTACTGAAACTTTCTTGGTGTTTCTTGTGACTAGATAGGGGCTCTGGGATTTTAATGGGAAGATTACAGCAGTAAAGTTCCATTTTCATTGGGTCAGATTGAGAATACACTATACTGACATGATTTATGGCTGTTGATGTCGACATGGATAATCTGACTGGCGTAGTATTTGTTCAGGCTATCCACCATCCAGCTACTGCCTTCCCCCTTTCCATATTGTATTCTTTGAAAGTCCTTCCTTACAGCCAGCCCTCACTTCAAGAAAAGAGAGTTTAGAGTATTGACATAATTTATCTGGGATTCTTCTCCATGGGGGAATAATCTCTTCTACTGCATTTACTAATGCATTCAACCATTTATTTATGTCAATATGGACTAATAGATATTTATTTAGTTCACTGGGTTGTGATCCTATACAACTTTGTTATGTATTTGCTAGCTTATTTCAGCTTTGACTATTGCCACACTGACATGCCACACTGATTAATTATTTGTGTTTTGAGCCCTTTCTTGCTTTCTGGTATTACAGGATGCTCTGGGTTCATCTTGTATATCTCCTGCACCAGTCTGAGGGTCAGCCATTTCTTTCAGAAGATCTGCTTCTTTCCTGAAAGGAAAATTGTCCCAGAAGAACCACAGACCATAGACAAAGTCACATAGAGCAAAGGGTTTATTGCCAGCAGGACGGGCAAGGCCAAGTTCCCACAGAGGAGAGGACAATGGCACCTGAACTATCTTTTAGGGGGGGTCTTTATACCCTCATGCAACTAAGGTGGGAGGTGCTCCGCCTGCCCCTCAGGTAGCTAGGGGCGGAGTCGCATTGCCAAGGGCAGAGCTTATGGGCCGGGAGACATTCTATAAACTTACACTTCCATTGGAAAATGTTTTTTATTTTTATTTCACTTTAATGTTTTTTAGTTGTTAGAGGGAGGGGAAGGATTTCCTTGTGACATTTCCACACACCCATATAATCCAATATCACCTGATCAAATTTACCCCTCAAATACTTTTCCTAACCCTTCTTTCTTCTAAGATAATTTCAGCAGAAGAGCATCCAGTTTTCACCTCTAAGTATGATTTATCTGTAGTTTTTATCAAATTGAAAAAGACTATCTTTCTTTACTATTTTTTTTAATTTCAGGAGTGAGTGTTGCATTCTATCAAATGTTTTTCCTGTTTCAATTAATATAATCATATGGATTTTCTTCTTGTAGCCTATTGATGTAGTAGATTACAATAGCTGATATTCAGCTTCAAATGTTATACCAGGCCAGTATATGTAGAATAAATACTAGTTGGTTTTGGTGTATAATTCTTTTTTATGCAACTTGAATTTGAGATTCTATAATATTTTCAGAGTCACTCTGATAATAATGACTAGAATCATTCTTTCAGGCATTAAAATATTCCATTTGTAGAGTTGAAGTAAACCCCATTTTTGAGGCAGTAGCCATTTTGTTGACTGTTTAAACTATGAGAAACCCAGGCCACCAATTACCCAGGCTAGCAGAACAAGCTTATTAGGCCCAGCCAGTCAGGAAACTTCCTGCTTAACTCTAACCGCCTGGGAATGGTTAACTCTAACCATCCCGGAATGTCTCTAGCCTTGAGCCAATCAGATTTGTACCTGTATCCTAATCTCACTTAAACACCTGATTGCTGTATAAGCCCTGTGAAATTTCAGCTCGGGGCCTTCCTCCTAACCTCTGCTGCGTCAGAGTGTAGGACGAGGCCCAAGCCGCGGCCTGCCTGAATAAACCCTTGCTTTTGCATTTCGGAACATCTGGCTCTCGGTGGTCTTCTTGGTGGTCGTCTTGAGACTTGGGCATAACACTATTCATTATCATTTAAAACTTTTTTTTCATTTTATTATAATGTGAAAAGCTCTACTTTTCATTGTATTCAATACTTCTTGCCTTCCTATTTTATACCTGCCCCAGGATTAGAAGTCAGTGGTAGGGAGGAAAAAGTTAGCAGGTAGTTTAGCATTCTCCCGTCACCATTTTTCCTACTCACTGGACGAAATCTACTTAGAGGCCACCCTGGAATGGAGAGAAAATGCAGAAAGCATAGCTTTCGTGGCTGATGCAGTTGGCAGATGGGCCATAAGTCCTCTAGATCCCATCATCTGGTGGTGCGGCATTGCTCTGGCTCTCCCACTCCCACTCCCTCTTACTTCTCTTCTGTGCTTGGTGGTCTCCTATTTCCTTGATGTGAATGACTTCTCCTTTGGCTATCCTTTCAGATGTTCTCCATGACCTTGGGTCTCTATAGGACTGCTGTGGTCTCCTCATGCTGCCACATGGAGTGGAATTCTTTTTATTTTTGTTGTTTCTTTGAGACTCATCATTTTGAGTTACAGTGAAGAAGCACCATCCACACCCACCTTCCCACGACTCTGTTCTCATGACTCTTACACAGCCTGGAGGTGGGGTGTGAGCTAGTGCAGATGATTGCCCTCCCACTGTTCAGTTACATGTCTGTCTCTTATCCCCAAATTGACATGCTTCAAACCTCAACAGGGTCTAGAAAAACAAAGGCAATGGGAGCCCATGGGATGGGAATGCCCTAAGAGAAGAGAGTATTCCTACCACCAGTCTACCCAGAAAGAAGTCAGTCTATGGAAGGAAAGTCAACTGGAGAAAAGGAAAAACTGTTTTCTGTGTTTTGTATGTCTTTAGGGTCAGAAGAGCTTTTAGTTGATTCTTGTTTGCTTATTTACATTTTTTATTTTTAGTTATCTATTTATTCATTTGTTGTACTGGAGTTTGGACTTAGGACCTCATACTTTTTAGGCAGGCATTCAAACATTTGAGTCATACCTTCTCCAGTCTTTATGCTTTAATTATTTTTTGGATCAAATCTTGTGCTTTTTTAAAAAATTTGCCTAGGCTTACTTGAACATAGAATCTTCCCACTTTTACCTCCTGAATTGCTGGGATTATAGACATTCCTCCATGCTGGTTGTTTAGACATCACCAACCCCTGTGTGCATAAATGACTTGGTTCCTGGTATATAAGGTAGGCCAGCAGCTAGGCCAAAAAGGATTCTGCTTCCTATGGAGAAGTGAGAGTCATGTGCAGACTCTCAGAGAAGGATGCATGCCATCTGACAAGAACTCCTAGTAGGAACTGCATTCATAACTCTTCTATTTCTCCCATTAATTATCAAAAGTTGTCTGGCTTTGGCTGTGCAGTAGGGACTAAAAAAAAAAATACCTTCATTTCGCTCGGGAAAAAAGACATTGACTGGGAAAGCAGTGATCTTTCTTGGCCCACTGCCCCAAGAATGGTGGTAGTAACTGAGAGCACTAAATGAATCTAGCAGCCTGGTGAGGAGTCAAGAGCAGGGAACAGAGGAAGCAATGACCTTCCTTTGCAGGTACTGTGAGACACAGCTTGGGGAGGTACAGCCTGGCAGTCCATTTAATCTAGTTCTAACTAAGGAATGCATAGCCATGGTTCTAAGCAAATGTAGACCAACCAGTTCCAGCAACAGGGAGTCCAAACTTCAACCCAGAGGCTAGACCACAGTCCCAAGCCATAGGGACTATGTTGAGCTTTTGTCCCCATGGGAAATCAAATATTCTATCCATCTTTTCTATCAGGATTGGCTATAAAATTCTTAAAGCAAAAATGGCTCCTGAGCTTGTCTTTAAGGCAGAAAGAAAAGGTGCAGGAGAAATTAAAAGAGAGCATTAGGCTATTCATCCAGTTGTCAGGAAAAAGAAACCCAAGGGGTAGGGAAACTGACAATTTCATTACAGAAAGTCAAAAGGAACACAGGAAGAGGTACAGGGCTGAAGAAGACCCCCTACCTCCTCCAAAAACAATAAAGAACATTTACTCCTCCACACAAAGCCTGGAGTTTGCAATCAAATGCTCCAGAGTTAGTAGACTACCTCTGAAGCTTATTTGCTATGACTTATAGCAATTTATCTGTGAGTCTCAGCTTCCTCACCTTTGAGATGCAGCTACCACTGGGTTATTACCAAAAATAATTGGAAGAAAATGTGAAAAGGAGTTAGAACAGGCTGATCACCCAGAAAAAGGTAGCTTTTAAGGGACATATTAAATGTTTAAAGAAAATACTGTGAAGTAGTCCCTGAAAAGAGACTTTATTTCTAGATAATCAATGCTACTAATGAAGACCCTAAGTTATCAAGGAAGAGAAGTTTTTAAAGGAAGTCTGCTCATCTCCTAGAACATCCACTAATTTGATAGGATATTTAAATGGCTGCCATTCTTTACAAATCTCTGATGAAGAGGTAGCCCTCCCTTGTGGTGGTGTGGGCTTGTCACTTCTCTGACAAATAAAATCTGGTCAAAATAATGTAATGGGACTCAGTCTGGATTGTCAATGGCCAAGAAGCTTCAACCTACATCCTTCACCCTTGACATCCTGAGAAAGTCAGACAACATGTCCTAAAACACCATTCTGGAGAGACCATAGGTGGGCAGCAACAGTAATCAAAACACTGTGTCCAACACCTCATTGGCCTGTAGTGGAGGCTGAGCATGGCAGGAGATGACTCAGGCCAGAGTGAAAAGTCATCCAACCATTAAGAACCCTGTAATTACAAAGCTTCCAGATTCTTCCTGTGTTTCTCTGAGCCCTATATGGACAGTGAATTCAGAAACCAGAAAACAAAACAATTCTGTTACTTGTCCTGATTTCTGCCACCTGCTTGGTTGTTTGATGTGGATGAAATTAATCCTGTGCATCTCATGTTTCTCAGAGTGTGATGAGTGTCACCAGACAGAGCACCTGTGTCTACCATGGGGGAGACTAGCCTGCCAGAGCCTCCAGCCTAGAAATCACAGCCCCTCTCCATCCACACAGCAGCCATCCTGTCACTATCTGTCTGCAGAGAAAATAGATCATTGTGAGTAGAATTTGTGAGCCACCAATTTGTCAATAGTCACGCCTTTGAAGGGAGGAGGGTGCAGATGGGGAGGAGAAATACAAATCCCATTTTTCAATCCTCTGGGGTTTGATGTCTGTTTCACTGCTGTTAAGATTTTTGAGAGATAGCAAGTGCCTGAGAAAATGACTATGGCGAAGAGAGAATAGTACAAATCGGTTTCCATAGCAACTTCTCAGATAAGGGTAATGGCTCTACCCAGTCTGGAAGGAAAAGTAGTAAGATTAAAATATGTTCAAAATAATCTTTCATGACTTCATTTTTCCTAAAGTGTATAATTTTAATGTAACTTGTGCCTACATGGAGCCTACCTCATATAATAGGACCCCCCCCCCATAGATACCTGTTTCTGGGCCTCATGAAATGCAAAATGACACACCAATACCTAACAATATATTCCAGTAGGTTGTCTGACCCAAGGGAGACATCATCCAAGACTCCAAGTGGATGCCTGAAATCACAGAGTACTAAATCCTATATTTACTATGTTTGGTTCCCATATGTACACACCTAAGATAAAGTTTAATTTATAAATTAGAGAATAAGAGATTGACAATATCTAATAAAATGAAGTGATAAAATATACTGTAATAAAAAGTCATATAAGGTTCAGATCTAGTGATAATTATAACAATACACTATAGTAAATGTCATGTGAAGATCAGACACAGTGGCTCATGCCTATAATTCCAGGTACTTGGGAGGTGAAGATCCACTGGGAAGATGATGGTTTAAAGCCAACCTAGGGAAAAAGTTAAAGAAATTTCATTTAGACAAATAAACTAAGCATGCCTATCCATGTTTATCACCCTGAAACAAAAAGACAGGGAAATTATATTAGCCTAGGGTAAATGGGCCAGACTTGGAAGATGAAGCAAGGAGGTAAGTTGATAAGCTCCACTCCCACCACATCTAGCTCTGGACAGGAGTAGGAGACACACACAAAAAAACATCTGCATCTGCCTTCTCCTCTGTAATGGGGTCCCCCCAAGGGAAGGGACCACAATGTAATGGGGTCCAAGGGTGGGGGGATCCCCCATCCCTCCAAGAGTCCGCCACACAGAGACAGTCTCAAGTAAAAAGATGGATTTATTGGGGAAGTAAAAAGTATACTGACTGGCCAGGGCCCCAGCCCAGACTCAGAAGCTGGGACCAGGAGTCCCGGGCCACCCGCGGGGTCGGGTTATAAAGGCAAACACCACGTGGTCAAGCCTGCCACACACAGGTGGCCAATGAGGTTACAACACTTACAGAGCATGCCAGGTCACACGCAGGTGGCCAGTGGAGTTACAGTCTGCCTCATGGCAACTGTTTGAAGTAACCTATCATTTTAGTTAAACTTGGCACACAGATTTGGCAGGGCTCACATGATGCAGGTGGATATGCCTACTCATGGGAGGGCACAGGTTTAACCTTGAGCATTCCACTACTCAGGTGGTCAAGTAGTTTACACAATCTTATCACAGCAAAGGGGAACTTCCCTGGATAGGGCAGGGGAGATCTTAGTGAAGATGGAGGAGGCTTCTGCTCTCTTTAACTAATCTGAGGTGGAGTCAATCTCACACCCCTCAACAGCCAATGATGGCATTGGCCAGATCTGACCTCCATATTACAGTAACAAGGTTCAAATGCTTCATAAATGGCGAGAGACAGAAAAGAAAGAACTAGGTAAGGAAAAAGGCAGGCCTAAAACTCACCTTTTATACCTATGTTTTGAGTAGATCCAGAGATAATAAACAATCTCCATCTCACTCACCTATCTTGTCTAAAGATCAGGAATTGCTACAGGACAGATTATGTCTCACAGCCCAGAAAGGACAAAGCTGAAGTCCTTGATAAAACTTTGTAAGACTTTCCTATTTATGAGAAACACAAAAATGCTACTCATCAGTAGATCTCAAGGACCCATGATTTGCATGACAATGGGAAGCTAAGAGAACCTCTTATCCATCATCTGGTGAGAGTCCTGCCTTCCTGGAGGCATAGGTAGGAGGATTATGGTCCAAAAGTGATTCTAGGTGAAAGTGTAAGACATCATCTGGAAGAACAACTAAAGGAAAAAGTCCTGGTGTGGCTCAAACAATATAGTGTGTACCTAGCTAGCCAGTGCAGACCCCAATACTATGCTTGCTAAAGGTATGTGAACATTTCTCTCTTGCTCTCTTTCTCCCTCCCTTCCTCTCTTTTCAAAATATCTTATTGCACTACATTCTTCCTTATGATGACATGAGATGATGTGATGCCCACACAATGAATGATGTGAGGTGAAGAACATACTCATTGTGATGTAAGGTTAGGTGACTACCTAAGAGTCAACTGAACACAATACTGTGATATTACAGTAGTTGAAGGCCAAGATTGCTACCAAGTGACTAGTGGACCAGTAGACTAACCTTAGTAATGGGAACCTTGGGAAACAGCCATGTACCAGGGGAAGCTACTGTACAAATACTAAGAGTCAATAATAATTAATCCATTGCCTTTCTTTCTTTCTTTCTTTCTTTCTTTTCTTTTCTTTTCTTTCTTTCTTTCCTTGTTTTTACTGGTCCAATACTTGAGAAATTACTTCACTTCCTTGAAAGGTCTCCTCCTATTTCATAGCACTGTTGTGAAGATTGAGAGATACTCTGTATACATTTTTATACAACACAACACACAAAAACTGAACCTCAGAAGCAATAGTAATAGTAGCACTATCAATAGTGATGGGGTACACATGCCATGAACATTGGCAAAACCGGAATCCAGGTTTTCTGAGTCTACTACTTATACAAGTTGCTCTCCTCTACCCATCCCACAGAACTGGAGTCACATTCTCTAAATGAAAATTCAATACTTCGGAACCCATCTAGACAGTTAGATCTTGCATGGGTAAAAGAGAAAAGTGGCAAAGAGATTTAGTGCTGTGCGTAAGGTAGCAGCTACCTGTCTTGCCATTTAAAGCAACTGTGTAAACTCTGAATCTTTCCTGCTGCCTGAAGTCTCTGCACTTGTGAGAGACTTTAACCACCATGGCTCTTATGACTAAATGGATTGGGGATAAAAAGAAAATAGTAAATCTGAGGAAGAATAAGAAGTTAAGAACAGGGGCTGGGGATATAGCCTAGTGGCAAGAGTGCCTGCCTCAAATACACGAGGCCCTAGGTTCGATTCCCCAGCACCACATATACAGAAAACGGCCAGAAGCGGCGCTGTGGCTCAAGTGGCAGAGTGCTAGCCTTGAGCGGGAAGAAGCCAGGGACAGTGCTCAGGCCCTGAGTCCAAGGCCCAGGACTGGCCAAAAAAAAAAAAAAAAAAAAAAAAAAAAAAAAAAAAAAAAAGAAGTTAAGAACACATACTTTCAGCCAACATGGATGATTCACACACTATATTAAAAGACATCTACTTACATTTTACATCTTTTTATTCCACTGAAATTCATGATATTGGGGAGGTTGATTTGAGGTACAAATATTTTAATGCAGAAAAAGCAACACCCCATTATTTGAGAATTTAAAATAATAAGTTGTCAAAATGATACTCTCTGTTTATTCAGAAAATGGGCTGTGAATTATTTGGGATTGTTTTCTGAGATACCACTCACTCTCAAAGGATGGGAAGTCACTACTACTTGAAGGCACTAAAGGCTATATTCTCAACCTAATTCATAACAGAGCTGTAAACTGCCGGGGGCAATAAAAGACATTATGGGAACAAATCCAACTTGATTACTTTCAAGTAGGGAAGCTCATATGGAGCATGTTTGCTTTTAGAGATTAATTACATTACTTTGTAATTAGAATTCTACTCATTCATATATTCATCCATTTGTTTATTCAGTAAGTATTAACTTCACCCCTACTCTGTAATTACTGGGATATAAATAAAATGAGAGTCTTGTTTATATCCTAAATATGTACATAACATAATATATACACAAATACATATATACATAAATATGTGTACATACACACATATATACATACATATGTGCATTCACATAGATATGCATACATACATACATCTATTTAAACAATAGCATTTGCATCCCCAGCTTCCTCTTGCATTTTAGGTCCACAATCTCTACCTTCATGTTCCAGACATATTTTGACTTTACATGTAAGATTTCACATCTGGCTCCTCCTTGACTTAGAGGCAGAAGTTCCCATTTGTTTTGTCCAGTAAACACTGGAGTGTCATTCTGTTCCCATGAATAGGAAGTTCTGATTTCTTATGAAAAACAATGGGAAGATCTAATTGGCCCATGACTGCAACTTTCTACTATTAGAGTCACAGTGCTGATCTCACCAGTTTTCCTATTACAACCACAGAATGAACACTGGTCCCACACAGGTCATTGGTGATTTCTTTCAGTGATGTACTTGCACATACAAATCATTTTCTCTGTACAATCATGATGCTGGTCTCATTTTGGGTTCTGGCATGCTTTAAGAAGGTTCTGGCATGTAACACCTCAAGATCTATTGGCCTCAGCCACTTACTGGTTCATTCACGGGGAAATGCTCAGGCAGCCCAAACTCTACCTTTTTAGTGCTGATTCTGACCTCTGTACTGTCAACTGTGTCTTTGAACTCTCTCATTTATAGAGAAGCTTAACAGGTAAATGTTAGACCTATACAGTTCATCACTGTTCTCCTAACTAGGCACTCTGGCAGCTTCCCAACAGAAGACATAGTTGCCCTAGTGAATAAAATCAAATCTCTGTTTTTGAGAAACCTTGAATATAGAGATCTGGTGGTTCATACCTGTAATTCTAGCTACTAAAGGAACTGAAGCCAGCCTGTTCAGATAAATTCAAGAGCCTCTTATCTCTAATTAACTAGCAAAAAGCAGGAAGTGAAGGTGTGGCTATTAGGACAGAACACACAAGAGCCTTGACTGAAAAAGCTAAGCAAGAGCACAAGGCCTTGGACTTAAGCCCTAATACTGGCACACCAAAAAAGAAGAAAGAAAGAAAATGATTATGAGAGAGAAAGAGAGACAGGGAGGGATAGAGGGTTGGACGGGGGAAGGAAAGGGACAGGAGGGAAGAAAACTAACAAATCAAATGTGTTTCAGTGGAATAAAGTGCTATGAGACCCAGAGGAAAAAATGTCCATACCCACACATTTGCAGTAGTTTCACTACCTAAAAATTTCCTGGAGCCCTAACCTATATTGCACCTCTTTTGGTTCAAACTTTTAAGCTGTGATCTTTGAACAAGGGAGGTTAGAAAAATAATTATACCCATCAGAGTCATTTTCCTAAATCTACCTAAACAGAATTCTAGTAGTATGAAGAAGAACTCAAGCAATTGCTCTGACCTTATTTTTCTTTTTCCCAGAGGCTTCAGCACCTCATCCCTAGTCTTTTCCTTTTCCCTTGCATAACAATTTAGGGCTATATGTGCAAAAATTTCTTGTCACAAACATAGCATGTCTTGGGCTGATGGCTGGTCATGAGGGAAGGAGGGATTAGTGAGAAGCTACTGCTTATGCACAGTGAACAGATTAAATTTCTGTAGCCATAAGCAAGGTCTGAGACAGCAAATTCTGAATTATCAGCTGTAAGCCCATAGAACTCTGGTTAATTGGGTAGCCATAAACATGTGAAAAATGAATGTTTCAGTTAGAGACTGAAGTTGGTACCATTTTAGAAAAGAAGGTATTTTGCTTTATTTATTTTGTTCTCTGTAGGTTAAGCCTGGTCCCTGGCTCACAATCAAAATTTTAAAACATGGAGAGCTCAGGCCTAATACATAGTTGCTCAGATACACATTTTCCTTTTCCACAGCATCTTCAGAGGCACAGGGGACCTCAGCCAATCAGCCAGCCACAAGAGAGGCTCAGTCCAAGGCTATCACAACTGTGAAATGTCACAGGGATAAGAAATAGGCAGGAATTATAAATGTGTGCCCTAGAAAGATATACATATATCTCAATAAAAATAATAGCAATAAGATAATTCAAAAACACACATAAGTTTTTGAAGGTAGAAGAAAAAGGGAAATGGGTATTCACATTATAGAAAAGTAAAATAAAAAATGCAAAGGCATTTCATGACATAATCATGACATGTAATATAAGAGAAACCAAAATACACTTAATCAGAAGCAGTACTCACCAAATGGATGCTGTGAGGAAGGCCCTTGGGAGTTTTATTACTTCGGACTGACACCTTCATTAAGAAAGGAAGACACTTGCTATACATTTGCCAGTTCAGAATAGGCAACCCAGTTACAGAATCTATTTTATTGCCATGGGTTAGAATAGTGAGTTACTTAGTCAGCCACCTGGAAAGATCTTGAAAAGCAATGAAGCATATAGGAAGGCTTTTGTGACAAGAAATGGGCAAATAAGACTTGAACTAAGAGAAGGGGGTAATCCTAGGTGGACCAACACTCATTCAGTCATTCGCCCAACAAATATCATTGATAACTTATTTATGTTCTAGGCACTTTGTCTGAGAAAAGAGAAATAAAGAAGGGTGTGTGTGTGTGTGTGCTCATAAATTGTTAAAGTGTGTGAAGGAGAACATTAACCTATTCAGAACCACTTACAGCACACCATGAGAGATGTCCTAACATAAACACACTAATTAAAAAAAAGCACCAAAGAAGAGTGAGCACTTAGTTCTGCCTTGAAAAGAGGAGGCAGGCACAGTCTGAGAGAGAACGTGATTTATGTGCCTAGAATATAGGAGAGTAAGAGATAGGATTTTCAGTTGAGTCTAAGAGTAGACACTTGTATGAGTCCTTAGCCCTCACGCCTCATACAGAAATACTCCTTTCTTTTGACAGATTTTTTTCAATTAAAGGCACACATGCCAGACCTATCATCCACATCTCTGCCTTGTTGCTGAAGCTCAGCTGAAACCTCAGACTGTTCAAAGGTGGAAAAGCATCTTCTAGGTGATCCATGCCTGCCCAGGCTGTTGGCCAGAGATGCCCATGGAGTGCCCTGTCCCATGATTCCCATGCTATAAGTCACTTTCCTCCTGCTTGTACCCAACTTCCATCCAGCTATGTGCACTGACTTTTTGTTACTCATCTCCAAACTGCCTGCTACCCAAAACTAGGAGGCCCTGTTAGCTCCTCCTCAGTTCTCTTCTACTGATTGCTAATGAAGACAGTTCTGTGTAAAGAAGGTGAGTCTTCTGAGAGCACAGAATGGGGGCTTTTAACTGGTTGTTTTCCATTGGTCATTCCATATCTAGCCTCTATATGCAGAGACCACAGAAATGGGCTCTTTTTCTGATTCCATTGGATTCAGTCTGTGGATTCATGTAGGACAGCTAAGCCTGTAGAGTACAAACAGGTTGTCTAAATTGGCAAAGGCCATCATTTCCCTCAAGTGGCCTCCAGCAGCTCTCCTGCCTCTAGCAGGATGAAAGTGGCTCCTTCATCTTATTCCATCAGATACAAAGGTGATAGTAGTAGTTACAGTTCCACTTTGTGCTTGGTCCATCTCCTTGAGCCCCGTCCACAACCTTGTACTCAATGTCCTTTCATTTAAACTCTCTGTGGACATCTTTGCTCCAAGGGCTATGAGCTGACTAATGGGCTGGGTCATTCTGTGGCAAATACAAAGAGAGGTTGTCTCCATTCTTAAAAGGCTCAGGATTCATTTATTTCACAAATCCTTACTGAGAGCCTGTCGACAGTTGCAATAAAATCCAGGAGTGAGCAAAACAGCAAAATGTCTTGTATTTATGTGAGTTGCATCTAATGAAGACAGACAGATAGTAGCCTAGAAGTTAAAACATTTCAGATGGTGGTAATTACCATGAAAGAAGGGACAGAAAATCTCTGATAGAGAAACAGTTTCTTTTAGTAGTTCCAATTTTATATAATGTGGTCAAGGAAGGACTGGTTTTACTTGGACAATAAGACTTATTGGGCTAAATAAGAAAGAGGAAAATCTTACCTGAAAAAAAGTCACATAAAAATGTGTGACAAAATTTTAACTAGAGGAAGGCAGCAAGAATTAAATACCCACTGTATCTGGAGAGAACAAAGCTAAAATCATTTGAATATTCACAAAGATAAAGATTTTGATTTGAAAATTTTAAGCACTTTGAGAACTTTGTGTGTCTAGTTTTATATCATACCCCACACATTTTAGCATGGTAGGGTAACAGAAAATTTTAAAGGCATAGAAAACTTAAGAAATCATTATTTCAAGAGAAAATTCAGAACAAAAGTTTTATTTATTTTTTACTCCTGAAAAACTCTTTCCTTTTCCCTGATGGAAGAAGATCTAGTCTTCCCTATATTCATGGTGAAATGTGATTTGTTAATTTTAGAGGATTCTGATAATAACAAATATTTGGAAAACTATTAAGGACAACAACCTAGCTAACTCTCTCACCATTGTCTCTGGAGAGTAGGCAAATAAGATAATGAATGAACATACTAGAAAGAATGTAAGAACTAGACAACCCTTCTCAAAGAGAGAGAATGGTAGCAATTACATGCCTATAATCACCACATTCAGAAAACTGAGGCTATAGGATCAAAATCATCCTTTTTGTCTGTTTTGGGCTTCCTTCTGGAAACCACTCTTGCACACATTGTTTCTGCTTCTAGCAGTCTATACTGATGGATTGAAGCAGATGAGAAGTAGAACATGTGCATGACACAGTATGGGTCTCAACAAGTTAAATCTGGCCAGAAAGCAAAGGCAGTGCACAAAGATATTGTGCTAGCTGGCCCATTATGGAAACTTTGAATTAGTTGTCCATATAAGAAAGGAGATTTCATATGAAGATTCCACTTTCTAGCTGCACTTAATAGAAGCCCAGGTAATAGGAAACCCTTGCTCCATTGATTAGGTGCAGATGATTATCAGGTGCTCCTTCCTCACCCCTTCCCTCATTTTTTTTCTTTTCTTTTTAAGATAGGGACTTATGTAGTCCAGGTAAGCCTAGAACTCCTTGTATACCATATGTTGGCCTCTGACTTACTCCGGCAGCCTTCTATGCAGAGGCTGAAGCAGTGGGATTGTTAGCTGTAGGTAACATTACACTACATACCCAAGACCCTATCGCAATAAATCAGAAACAAATAAACAAGGGTTTGTTATCAAGAAAATAAGGGCTGACTATGCAGCTTAGTGGTAGAGCGCACATGTGCACAGTGATAGATTCTACCTCCAACAAAGAAGAAGGAAAAAAGCAGTGGAAAGAAGAGGAAGGAAGAAAAGGATAACGAAGAAAAGGAGGAAGGGGATAGGAAGATCAGAGTTATAGGCCATCTTGGGCAAAAAGTTAGAGACCCCTCTCAACAAACAATCTAGTTGTGTTGGTTCATCTCAATAAACTCATCTACATCAGATGTGGAGGTAGGAGAATTTTGGACTGGGGCCCAGCCCCAGGCATGAGCCCCTGTTTATAAATATATCAAAGAAAAGGGGAAGAGGGGGACTGAATCCAGGGTTTAACTGGTGGAGTACTTACTTAGCAAGCTCTTAGCTCAAAGATCAGTCTTGCCAATTCAAATTTTAAAAAAGGAAAAAAAAAAAAACCAGGATGAGAAAAGGAAACAAGGAAAAATAAGCTGGATAAAGAAGAAATAAAAGTGGCTGAGCTAGCCAGTGGCTCATGTCTATAATTCTAGTTAATCAGGGGGCTGAGATCTGAGGATCTGCATTTGAAGCCAGCCCAAGAAGGAAAGTCTGTAAGACTCTTATCTTCAATTAACTACCAAAAGGATAGAAGTGGAGCTGTGGTTCAAGTGGCAGAGTGCTAGCCTTGTATACAAAAGCTTAAGCATAATACTCAGACCCTGAGTTCAAGTCCTATCACAAAGAAAAAAATATATAAGCAGGCAGGAGACCAGGCAGGTGAGTAGAGAGGTTGAAAGATAGCAATAGAATATGGGGGTAGGAGGTAGCAAAGAAACTTTTTAGCTATGCTTATGAAAGTCAGCTGCCATTTCCACATTGGCCTCTATTGAGAGTGGGAAAAGCAGTTCCTCCAGGCTTCAGGTGCTGCATTGCACAAGAATCAGTGTGGAGGAGAAAATATGGGAACTAACGGTTTTTGCTTTCTGCACTCACAGCGGTGTGACAAACAAGCATGTGTTGAGCCAAAAAGAAAAACATCAGAGCCAGTGAAGGATTTTCTCAATGAGAACCAGGTCTAGGAACTCCACACAGTGAAATATTTGTTTTCCAAAGCATGAGGATTTATCACATTCATTCATGTTTTTTCCCAGCAGGTGCATGCTCTGATTACCTGTCCTTTTCTCAGAGGCTAGGAGGAACCATCTCTTTGGGGAAAGCTTTGAAAGGAAATCATTTATTATTGACTTCAAAGCTGAAGCAGCATATGAGTGACATGAGTTATGGAGTTCCTTCAGTATTTGAAAGATGTTCACTAGATTTAGTACCATTTTGCCCTCTATCACGACCAACTCCATGAAAGAAATAAAAACTAAAAATATAAGGAAAGAAATAAAGACTCATCTTTTGAAGAATGCTCACCTCAAAGGAGATATCCCCCAAAGTATAAATAAGGTTGGATGGAATGTTACTCTGTAATCTTCAGTCCTATGTTGTCACAATGTTCAATTGTGCTTCCTAGCATCCTCTGGAATGTTCTGTCTCATAGCTTTCTGAAGCCAGAAAAGGTAAATATCATCTACATTAACTTGAGAATTAGCAAACATACTATCTTCTGTTTGCAAAAGAACCAGAAAGGATATATGAAACTATCATTCTTAAGGTCAGCATGGAGATGCTTAGTGACATTCTTCTTAAAGAAGAATTAGCATCTTGCATTCCCTCACAATGACTAAAACTGAGCAAAAAAAAAAAAAAAAATCAGCTTACGGATGTCTACTCAAAATGGAAGTCACCAAGGGTATGGGAATAAACCTGGCCTGAGGTGGGTTTTCCCTTTACTTCAACAATAACAAACTAGTCATCAGGCAAGCTGCAGAACAAATCTAATTGTCAATATCTTTGCTGTAAAAGCTAAAGAATTGTTTACATTCTTGGGTCCGTAACCAACAGCTTTCAAGCTAAATCTAGCCAGTGGCTCTACTGTGTGTGACCAGTGCCATGTCATCCCAGACCTGCAGACTCCTGAATTGTCTGCCTAGCATCTCCAGGGCCAAAGAGCCTGAAGGTACTGTGACAATGTAGTTCCTGTTCCTCCAAGAAAAAAAAACTGAATGGAGTAGAGGAATGCCAAGCTCTTCCTCTCTCTCACATTTGTGATGTTTTCACTAGTCTACTTTTGGCCTTCACTTCTTCTGTCCTCTCTCTTTTAATGTTGAGGTATGTCAGGTTCTTTTCATCACCATCAATACAGGTAAGCTTCCAAAGTATGCAGAACTGAGCAGTCATGACTCTCAAACTTACATTTTTATACCTAATCTACTCCTTAACCCAGGATATGAAATTGCATATTCTCCTCTAGCCTTCTCTATTTAGATGCTCCAAAAATATGTTGGTTTCTATGTGTTCAAACTTGAAGCAGTTTTTCTCTCTTCTTGTTTCCATCACTCCATGTCTAGTGGCTCTCGCAGGCTTGTCCTCTTTCAAGCTGTAGATGTTGTCATTCCATTGCCTGGAGTTTCACTTTCTCCTCTCCCTTCCCCTGGCACCCTCTTTATTCTTGACACCAGCTCCAAAGAAGCTCTTGAAAGAACAGTTTTCCTGACCACTAAGACCATGCTGTTCTGCTCTAACAGCAATGAGTGCTCACAATTCATTCACCCATTGGTCATGAGCTCCTTGAAGGTAACTGCTCTTTTAGTAATTAATTGTACAAAGTGATGGGTTTTATGATGACATTTTCAAACTTGCATACTATTTACTTAATCATGCACACTCTTTCATGACCCTCTCTTTTCCCTCTTGGTTCCACTGGTCGCTTCTCCTCTCAAATAGTTCCTCTTCTTTTTTTTTGTGTCTTTTTAAAAAATCTAGATTATGCATATCAGAGAAAAGGATTCTTCAACCCCTCTCATTTTCCTGCAGATGATACAATTTCATTCTCTACTATGGCAGAATAATAGTGCTAATAGTGCATTGAGTAAGTATATCACGTTTTCCTTATCCACTCATCTGCTGATGCATACCCAGGCTCATTCCATGATTTGGCTGTTGTGAATGGTGAAGCAGCATCTTGCTTCATCTGCATGTAGCACTGTACCTGGCTCAGTAAATATTGTTGAATAGGAAAATCTGATTAATGACAGGCATTCATTAATCTTTCCAAAACATGTGTGATCAGCCTCTGAGGATTGTTTGTCATCATTTCCTTCTCCTAAGCTGAGCTCATAAATCAGTTATCTGCCATGGTCCATTCTTTCCCAGTTATTATCCAATGAGCTAATTTATATACTGAAGCAAATACTCTTGTCTGTGTGGAGTTCTACTTAAAAGTAACTGCTTTTGTGATAGCAGATCTGACTATTAAAGTAAATGTTTACACTGGGTATGGTAGCTCACATCTGTAAACTAAGTTACTCATGAGGCAGAGTTAGATCTAGAGGACTGCAATTCTAATCTAACATGGGGAAAAGGTATCAGAACTCTGTCTCAATCAATAAATCAGGCATGGTGGACACAGCTGTGACCCTAGCTGCATGAGAATTGGTAAATAGGAATATCACAGTCCAAGGCTGGTGCTGGGCAAAGTCCCTATGCAATAATATTAATAACAATAACAACAACAACTGAATATATAAACAAATAAAAAAGAATTAGGGGAATTACTCCAGTGGTAGGACACCCGCCAGCCAAGTTTGAGGCATTGAAATTAATGTCAATTATCTCATAAAAGAAAGAAAGGAGAGGGGAGGGCAAGGGATGAGAGGAGGATTAATGAGAAGGGGGTAGGGAGAGAAAGGAAAGGGAAGGAAGAAGGGCGAATGGGAGGAGAAGGGAGGGAAAGGAAGGGGACACAACAGGTACTTACTAAAAAGGGTGTAAATGTTTACTATTGAATTTAACACTGAATAGAATTGGCAGGAGTAAGCTCATTTGGCATTAGATCACCTGGTGCTGGAATGTCTCTCTGTGCCCAGTTAACATGTGTGACTGAAGTTGATCTCAGAGGATGGACTTTTATCTCTCTCTTCTCCAGTGTCTGACTGCTCAACACTGGTTTTAATTTGAATAACTGAGGTATCTTGCTGTTTTTGCATGATGGCACATTGGAAGTTCACCTGCATTCTTAATTTGACCTTGGTGACAGGGCTGGGTGGTTGAGGTGAAGATTAATGAGACAATTATTTGTACAAGAAATATAAACAGCCTGAATCAGCTAATTAACCACAGCTAAGATAGTTGTTTCTTTTTGCTCCTCAAATTGTGAGCATCCAAGCCCAGTGTTCTTTGTGGCAATCACTTGCAGTGGGGAAAAGTAAATTAGGATGTGGTTTGATATCATCCCCACAAACACTATTAACATTGAAGTACCCTGAAAGGATAGGGTGGGAAGACCTCTAAATAAGAGTTGTTTTGATGCTCCTACAAATGACTTAAAGGCTCAGAGCCTCAGTTTTATCATGTGCAAAATGGAACTAGAAAAAATGGAAAACTGATAATTACCATAAGAATAAATCACCTACACATATTTTCAGGAATAATTAGGAATGCAAATCTGGAGAAAGACCTCTTTAGGAAAAATGCCACAGTGAAATTCTTAAGAATGAGAGGCAGGGCTGGGAATATGACCTAGTGGCAAGAGTGCTTCCCTTTTATACATGAAGCCCTAGGTTCAATTCCTCAGCACTACATATATAGAAAAGGCCAGAAGTGGCACTGTAGCTCAAGTTAGCAGAGTGCTAGCCATGAGCAAAAAGAAGCCAGGGACAGTGCTCAGGCCCTGAGTCCAAGCCCCAGGACTGGCAGGAAAAAAAAAAAAAAAGAAAAAGAAAAAAGAATGAGAGGCAAGCAGGGCACCAATGGCTCATACCTGTAATCCTAGCTACTCAGGAAGCTGAGATCTGAGGATCATGGTTCAAAGCCAGTTCAGGGAAAAAAAAGTCCATGATACTCTTATCTGCAGAAGTAGAGGAGTGGCTCTACTGGTAGAACTCCAGCCTTAAGCAGATAAAACTAAGTAACAGCACCCAAGCCCTGAGTTTAAACCCCAGCACTGGCACAGAAGTGGGTGGGGGTGGGGGAAGGAGAAGAAAATGGTACAAAACTTTTCATAGGATGATCTAAAAAGAGAAAAGCTTAGGAAAAGAGAAAAAGGAATCATTCTGAGAATAAAAGTTAGAAAAAAAATCAAGGCTTAAATAAAGGAGGGTGCAGATCATCAGGAGTGAGAGAAAGAATGATGCAGAGCACAGGATGGAGACTCTGAAGACTCCTATGGCTCGTGAGTAGGAAATTCCCTGTGGTGAAAAGTGCTTAGTGGATTTTCAAGTGCAAGAACATCTCATCGGAACTGGAGAGGTTTTCTGCCTGTGGAGCAATTACCTGCCATTTTCACAAAGCATCAATAAAGTCTGCAGCACACCACAATCTAGTATGAGTGGTGAATTGTCCAGATGAAGAAAGACTACTGAGAGACCTCAGGTGGGGAAGGCACAGCCATCTCCATCATCAGACAGCATCCTGAGCATGAGTGGCAGGACAGAGGCTGACTGTAGGCCTTAAACATCTCTTCATCATTTCTCTGTCCCTAGCAAAAGACTCAGCTCCCCTGGAAATTCACAGAACCATTTGGTGGGCCTATATACATATTTGGGAGGAAACTTAAGTCCTCTCATTTGAATACCCAAATGTGATCATGAATATCAAAAATTGTCTAGATACCTAAGGTCCAAGACTGTTTTGACCACCTCACTGGGAAAGGCTAAATCATGAGCTCAGTTTGTCTACCCACAGGAGTGGACCTTAGGCTCCAAATACTTCCTTCCCAAGGGACAAAGAATCTTCTTAATCTGTGCTGGGCTTATCACCCTATGTGGAAATGACTTTCTATTTCCCACTTAGTGCATACCCTTTCTGCTGTGTAAGCATGAACTTCACTCAGCATGTGGGTAACCTTCACTGTTTATCTGGCCCCTTGTGGGAGGGGAGGGAGCCCTGAGCCAGTGGGATATGTACAGGCTAATTGCCCTATGTCAGCTGCTGGGTAGACTCACTGACCATAAGTAACAATGCCTGCTATGTTGAAGATAATCTCGTCTCAACTCTTTTCTATGAGAATAAATCATATTTTACCAAGAACCTGAAGATGTTATATTTTCTTTGGTAACTCAAATACTAAGATGCAGTGAGCAGAAGAGCTCAGACTTTACTGATGATTCACTTGTTCAACATACCTCGAAGAGTGGCACTGAGGGCATATGTAATAACAGACATGGAAATATGCGCAAACTTTACAACAATGTACAAAGGAGGATGCTAATGGAATAACAGATGGATTTTTAAATCACACAGTACAACCAAATTATTCAAGCAAATGTAATTCAATCAAATTTGTAGTTCACTTGGGTTCATTTTAAAGAGCAATGTAAATTATATCTTATAATGATTATGATAGTCAGATAGGCATGGTATTTGAATGCAGACATTATAATGAAGAATTGCATTGACAGAAAGGCAACAAGAAAGACTATCAGATCCAGGTGTCAAGCCTAGTTCTACCACAAACTAACCATAACCTTGACCTTTGCCTTAGCTTATTTGGGCCTCTTTTTTTCTCTCTACCCTGAAACAATCATAATGTGTCTTCTGTGTCTTACCTGCCACATGGAACTGTTACAATGAGAGAATGAGATTACACATATGAAAACTCTTAAAAATTGTGAAAGCTTTTGTTAAATTACTCATTCTTGAGTGTTTATTTCTTGGCCTATTTTATATCTGTTTGGTGTTTCCATTTAGTTTATTTTATATCTGCCATGTAGCTACTCACATCGTATAAAACAAAATGTGTTTCTTTTTAAACACTTGGTGTTAAGTCTGGCACCCACTGATGGAGCTTCTGCTCCTGTCCCACATGCTGAAGGGCAGAGGGCAAAGGGCAGCCTGGAGGGTGAGGTAAACAGCCTGAGCTCATTTCCGATTGCTTTTATGTGCCTAAGAACCAGAAGAGAATACAAAGTACCAGAAAATATGACTGCACATGAGTTAGCCCACCGACACTGCAGATCTCATTTTTTAATGTCTTCAATATTTTCCTTTTTATAGCTGTCATGCTCTTTTGTAATAAATAAAAATAGGAAAAAATAATCCTGTACACACACCTTGCAATACTGCAGATCTCAGAGCATTTTCACAAATAACAATTTGATTCTTAACTACTCTTCTATGAAATGGAGAGGGCACAGTTATTGACTCCATATTTTGTTGAGGAAAGTGAAGCTTGGGGAGATAACATTGGCCTCAGAATTTCATATACTTTTTCCACTACCAGGCTGTGGCTCCCAGAAGTTAAGAGGCCCTGATCCAGAAAGAAGTTAAAAGAAGGGATGTGCTTAATTAAAAGGCTGCCTAGAAGATTGTTCCAGAAAGAACTAAGATGAGCGGACGACTCAGGATGATACTGGTTCAGAAATAAAGAGTAATAGCAAAAATGGCCAGAGACCTGAGATTGTGGTGATCTTGCCTGAGACACAACCTCAGGTGTATGAATGCAAATGAGGGAAAGCCCTCTGGCCACATGAGATTCAATACACATGGCAGGGGTGGGTGGAAGAACTGGGCCTTCTAACATAAAGGTTCCTGGAAGTCACTAGGTTTTTTTGTGACTTGAAGATTTTAATATGGGTCAAGAGTTTATAGACCAGAGAATTGTCCAAGAAAGGTTACTGCAAATCAATACTATTGATGAACAGCATCCTCAGCTGTAAATGGCCACAGACCAGTAGGTGATGGAGATGCGGGGACAAAAAGATGAGACCATCTCTGAGAAATAAGACTTTGGCAAAGGCATAGCTGCAGGCTGGTAATCCTCAAACCAACTCCAACTCATCAGAACTACCATCATAGATGTTGCTATTTCATTGTGAATGAGTTGTCAATATTTTTGTATTGTAGAATTTAACCAAAATACATATTTGTAGCTTCTCTTGAAATATTAAAAATGCTGGCTTCCTGGGCCTAGGACTTCTATGTGGCAAGAGGTGGCTAGAACTTTAGGGGTTCAGGGTTCTCTGCATCCTCCTCCACACCCCAGCCCTTGTTTCATCATATTTAACTGAAGGACAGCTACATATAGCTCAGTTTGGGACCCTTACACTCGAGGTGAAGCAAATATTTAAGTGATGAGCAAAGATTTTTTCCTCATAAACATATAATATATTGTAGCTTTCCTACTCCACTGTAAAACAATTGAACTTAACCTTCATATTTATTTATATTTTAGTGCCAGTCTCTTCCTTCCATTCCCTTTTTATCTTCCTTACCTTTAGAGACCAACTACATTAGTTTCCATTTTTGAGAGAGATATGTAGTATTTGTCTTTCTTTGCCTGGTTTATCCAGTGTAACATGGTGTTCTCTAGTTCTATCCATATTTCCATAAAAGACAAAATTTTGTTCTTTTTATAGATGAATAATATTCCATTCTCTATATGGTTGCTATATTTTCTTCATAAACTTATCCACAGATGACTCCTCTTCCTGTTCTGTCTTTAGGCTATTGTGAATAGTGCTGCAGTCAAGAAGGTAGTAAAGATAGTCCGTGAGCATATTGATTTCATTTCCTCTGGATAGACACCAAAAAAAATGAGATAGCTAGGTCATATATCTCATTTTGAATGCCAGGTCAAGTGGTAGAGGCCTCCTTGAACCTAGGTCATGAAAACAGTCAAGAAGCAGAGGAAACACAATGAGACCTGACAGTAAACAAACAAACAAAAAAAATAAAACTGGAGGAAACACAATGAGACGTGACAGTATAGCGCTACCCTGTTCTTTTGAGATCTCACACGTGTGAAACTTGCAAGGTATCAGCTCCAAGTCTCTGCATGGGTTTACTTGGTACCTGAAGGAAAGGTGAGGGCTCAGAAGACAATTCAACTAGCTCCTGAGAGACTGAATCCACACAGACAATAACCAGAACACATATAATATCAAAATTTAACCTTCAACCTAAAGCAGCTGATCCAGAAATCCTGCCCTCTACCATCCTACACATAACTAGCCTGTAATCTGGAAGTCAGACTGCTGTGGCTAAATGCTAGCTCAGGAATCCAAACAACCAATCCTAACAAATGATCCCAAACTGGTAGCACTTGGTTAGTAATTGACATCTTCCTTAATTTTTCCCCTACTTCCAACTAGGGCCCAGAAAGAAAGCCAAATATGCTCCAGTAACCGATCACAAGGATGCCTATTTCCAGCCAGCCCATTTCCCCGGGATCATGACCTCTATAAAGGGATACCTGGAACCTCCCTATTTTTACTCCCTAAACCTTCTCCACTCCCCTGTCTGACTGTGTGTTTCTTCAAAAATAGAAGCAACATTGGCTGATTCCTTCTGTCAGCTCTTGAGTAAGTAACTTTTCTCTGTTCCAATTTCATGGGTCTTCATGGATTCCTACAATCCTTTAAGACATCCCTATTTCTCAAGATTTTCCATATTACAAGTCCAAAATATGGTACCCTGGTAATTATTAAAACATAACTTATTACTCAGATGTAATAACAATTACTAACATTCATATGAATATTCCATCAAAACCAAGGAAAGGAAAATAGATGGTATTAAAACCCTTATGTGTTTGTGCATAAATGCTAGGTATGTGAAAAGACAGTTGTTTAAGATAATTTCTAATATATTTTTGTGACTCTACTTGGCATCAGACTTCCAGACTCTGGTTCTCAGAGCTTCAAGGAGGAGTAAGCTTCCAATAGATCAGTGTCAAAATACATTGTGATTTGACAAGAAGCTTGAAAGCTCAACAATACTCAAAGAGAAAGAAATATCTAAATTTATCTTAGCATGTCAGGAGTGAAGGCTGACAGGTGGAGATAACAGAATTTTTCAGTGATGGTAGGAAGAAAAAGAAGGGAGAGAGGCAATGATGTTAAGTTCAAAGTCAGGGTCTTCAATTTTTTGAACTTTTCTAGCAAGAGCAGGCAGACTTGAAATATCCAGACATGATGTAGGAAGGTAGCCAGATTTGGCAGCTAGTGGCAGCTTCCATGGGCTCAGTAGAAGAAACCCATAAGCCTAGCTTTAGTGTGGCCTTATTTGTGTTCTATTGGATAAATACCCAGGAGTAGATTGCTGTGTCATAGGATAGTTCTATATTTAGTCTTCTGAGGAACCTGAAAAATTATATAGGATGCTAGGCATTCACATACAGTGAGACCAAAGGAGAATATTCTTAAGAGAGGAACACAAAGGGGCGATACCTACATACATCTGATCATACAAAACAATATTTAGGATAATTTATTTCTTTATTTTAATTGATTTATTTATTGTCAAAGTGATGTACAGAGGGATTGCAGTTTCACACGTAAGGCAGTGAGTATATTTCTTATCCAACTATTTATCAAAATAAACTCCAGGAAATGGAAACAAGAGGTTGCTCTTTTTGTTTTCCATTTGTCTTGTTTGTTCACTTATCTTTCTTCAGGAGGATAAAGGGGCACAGAAATGGTGGGGCAAGGGGTGAACAAACGTGACAATAGTACTCATTGGAAATTAATGTTGAAAATGAACTATACAATTTGGGTGGGGATAGGAGGGAACAACTGGGAGAGACTGAGGGAAAGGGCGACATTGTTCAAAAAGTAATGTACTCATTTTCTGACTTATGTACCTGTAACCCCTCTGTATATCAACTTTATAACAATAATAAAAATGGAGAAAAAAATGCAGTCTCCTGTTACAGGGTAAATTATGTCCCCCAAAGTCTTATGTTAAGCACACAATGTTTAATGTGATTGTACTTGAAAATGGAACATTATACAAGTAGCCAGGGTTGATGAAGCTATAAGCAGTCCTAATCTAACAGTACCTGTTCTGATAAGAATAGAGAAGCAAGAGTACTAAAATAAGCCATATAGGAAGGTCACCAAAAAGATACTGATACAAGGTAAATTATTAGAAAAGCCACACTTTGAAGGATTGAATCTTGGAGTCTTTATTAGAGTATTAGCAGTCTGCAAGCAGCCAATTGTTACAAACGTTTGCAGCCAATAAACACACTTAACACTGTTAGGAAACAGGCTAGAGAGGAAAGAAAGAACAAAAACAATACCAACAAACCAATTCAGCTCTCATGGAGAGACAAGACACAGGACACAGGACACAAACACAAAGACATATGGTATGGTGTAATGGCGCCTGAGCTGGTCTGTGCCTAAATAGGGTCAGGTCAGGAGGCAGGTTCACAGGGAGCTCCCAGTCCCAGGCACTATACTAATAAGTTCAGTAACCTAAAGGCCAAGTTCCCACCCCTGTCTCCAGGGATGCAGGAACACCTATCACCTGATGGTGGGACTTCCCTTCCTCTAGGAATTCAGGTATGCCCATGAAGACAAGATGCCAGACCCTACAATTCATCATGTGGCCAAGATGTCGCTGGCCAGATCTGACTTCCTTACTCCAATACAGAAGATACCCAGATGTAAACCAAGGATACAGACTTTGTCAAAGCCAGCCCTGCAGACACACTTTCATCTTGTTCTTCAAGCCTCCAAGGGCTGCAAGTGAATGTCAGTTGTTTACACCCTAGACTATGGTATTTTATGACATTAACAATTATATTATACAAAATGACTCATGCACACCTCCCACCAGTTCCTCCAACCATGGTCACTGTGATGCCCCAATATAATTATCTGTATTCATGTTTGTGTCCCCACTGCAGTGACACTCAGGGCTCCAGTGACAGGATGTGGAGGTGCTATCAGACTTCATGGTTCAGCAGAAGCTTTGAAGCCCCTAAAGATGATGACACCTCTGAAAACCAGATTCCACAATGGGAAGTACTCTTTTACAGCAGTGAGTCCCAGCACTTCAAACTACTTGGATCCCTCATGGTTTCTATACCAATCACACAGATGCCAGTCCTGCCTCTGCCTAGGCAGGATGATGACAGTGAAAGCCCCGAGGCTCTGTGCTGCACCCCACCCTCCATGCACTCAGGGGACATGTGGTTCAAATAGAAGGAAAGAAGCAGGAAGAGCACAAATAGGAAAGGCAGCATTTATCTCCAAGAAATGAAGTCATATAGAAAAAGAGTTCAAATATTGGCTCAGACTAAAATAACCAGATTGAAGTCCTTCAAGTTCCTTCTAGGACTCCTCAACCCTTCTGAGAACAGATCTTATAAAGAGAACTATATCTGCAACAACAAAATAAGGAAAACACATATGGTAAGAGTAATCTATGACTTTGCTAACTCCCTTTGTGAGCTCATAGATCTACACATTTGCATCTATTTTATATATGTTGAATACAGTTAGTCAGTTTCTTAAAACTTGGCTAGTCATTCAAAAGAAACGTTTAATGATGCATAAATCTTAAAAGAATTTTCTCCCTGATTTAGACTTGCAGGCAAGCTCCTAGTAACACTTTTTCATCCATAATCCAATCATTTACTACCTGCTCACATGCTTGGCCACAATATAGCCAGGGGATGAAACCCCTTCCTGCTACTTCACAGCAGAAAATCTGAATCCCTGGGGGTACATGGTCATACTGGGAACACAAAAGAAGGGGATCATTTATTCTATGCTACATATTTCCTGGAAGCTTCTATACTCCTTCTGGTACAGATAATTCAGAGACTCACAAACCTCAGTGCTAGTCAAGAATAGAAGAATAGCTGACTGAACAGCTGAGATCAACATGTTACCATTTGGCTGTGACTTAAAAAAAAAACTATTTTATATGCCTTACAGCTGACAAGCAATTCAAGACCAAGTAGAAATGTCTTTATAAAATTTTAAGATAGGTTTTGGTGACATTAGGCAATCAATAAATATTTGTAGGTCTTTCTGTGTAATGGATCTAGGAAAGAAACCCAAGACACCAGAGTTCTCATTGGCTGGATCCATCTGTGGATCTGACCTCAGATACCCATTTGCATTCATTCTGGTTGTTTGTCCACTTTTTGTTGCTATAACAGAATGTCTGAGGATGAATGATCTATTTATTTATTGTCAGTCCTGAGGCTTAGACTCAGGGCTTGAGCACTGTCCCTGGCTTCTTTTTTCTCAAGGCTAGTACTTTACCACTTGAGCCACAGTGCCACTTCTGGCTTTTTGTGTGTGTATGTGGTGCTCAGGAATTGGACCCAGGGCTTTATGCATGCATGCTAGGCAAGCACTCTTACCAGTAGGCCACATTCCCAGTGCCTATTTATAAAGAACTTCAGCTAAGAGATCTGGAAGCTGGGAAATCCCAGAAATCAGTGCAGCACAATAGGCAGCTTTGGTGAGAGCTTCATAGAGCCTCAACTCATGGCAGAAAGCACAGAGGCAAATAGTCATGTACAGAAAAGGGAAGAGAAACAATGGTTTCATAACCTGCACTGGATGAAAAATAATTCATTCCTGCAAAGGTAGAACTCACCATCCCCAAACCCAAACTCCTAAAGATCCCCACCTCTCAACACCGCCACAATGACAACCAAATTTTGTGAGTTTCAGAGGGGACAAACCACATTCATACCATAACAATCCCTCCCCCTCCACCCCCCAAAGGCTGGCTTGTAGAAATGCAGGGAGAAACAGATAGAAAAGAACTAAATGGAAATCAAAGCCAGAAGACAATAATAATAGAGAAAGCCAGACATTGTTGGAACAAGGAAATAAGTGTGGGGAGGGATATTCTAGAAAGCAGGTGAAGATATAGGCAAGGTAGGAGGGGTGAGGTACAGAGGAAGTCAAGATGTGTTTTGGATGGAGTTTGAAAGTACTGACTCAGGTCTTTGTTGATGGTTGTATTGGTTCTTCTCACTGTTCTAGGACAGGGCCTTCCAAAGGCTGGAAGGTGTCAAAATGTTGGGTTGAATGTGCTGGCTATCTATGGAGGATAGTGAGCACAGGGCAGGGCAGGGACGAACATTGCACCCAAGACTCTCAAGAAGGCTTCATGACTATGACATTTGGCTAGAGCTAGAGTCAGAGCCAGTGGGCTCACCTTAGAACTGCTTCTCAGGACCAGAAAAGACCACAAGTCTCTTATACATGACTTACCTCGCTTAAGACAGCTGGGCCTCTGACATCTCCTGAAGAAATGTCCCAACACTGCTCCAGCCAACCAAGTAGCCACTAGCCATATGTACAATTTAAGTTCAATAAAATTATATGAAATGTCTTCTCACATGACTACTTGCTATATACAGAAGAACATAGACAGTAGACCATTCTGTCATCAAAATAAAATCTTGGTTTGGGGGATACTCTTGCTATATAACTGTGGGTAACCTTGAACTCATAATCCTCCTATCTCTACCTCCAAGTTCTGGGTTACAGATGTATGTAACCTCCACATCCCAGCTTCAGACAAAATATTTAATACCTGATGCCAATCTAGTTACTTTGGGCTCAGAATGTAATGAATTCATGAATTTGGAAAATATTAAAATTTAATTTAAAAATCATAAGGTACATACTGTAAATTACTACATAATAGCCTAATGAAATAGTCCAGCAAATTTCCAGTTTTGGAGAACTATTTTATATTCAGTTAAGTTCCTAAAGAGTTTCATTGATTTTCCTTGATTGTTCCCTACTTATGTGTATGGCAAACATGGAAAAAAAAAGCCCATGTTCTGAATGGTTTATGGGAATCACAAAAATAGAACCCTGTTCAAGGAAACTTGGGGTGTTTGTGCCTTTTGGTCTTCACCCACAGTTGTCCTGGGTAGAGAATACAGCTGTTCATTTGTAAATGATTTGTGGTGTTTGGGTGTGCAGACATCAGTCCTTTTAGAAGTCCTAACTATTTAAAAGACATCTGTATGGATTTACTTACAACAGGCAGGGCCACCCCACTGCTCCAAATAAAGCCAGGAAATGTACTTGTCATATTTTGCACTCATCCATCAGACAAAACAGGTTTTAAGACTTCCACCTTGGAGTTGGTAAGTGATATAATGGAGGGTGATAAATGACCACTTCACTGCTCAGAGAGCCACCTGCATCCCAGCAGGGGTGTCAGAAGTCAGCCATGCTGAGAGCAGCCTACTGCTCTCAGATCAAAGAAGAAAAGGCAGGGGAAAATCTACACAAATCTTTTACTCCATTGTCTGCTAACTTCACACACACACACACACACACACACACACACACACACACACACACACACCTTACCCAGTGATGTGATGGAAATAGATGTTGTCCTTAGTCCCTTTGCAAGACCTCCTATAAGCCCTTCAATCATTAGCTTTCTACATAAGGTACATATCTTCTAGCAATGAAATGATTTATCTTTTTTAATATCACTCACCCGTCTTGTCATGAACATGCAGAACAGTGATGGCCTTTAAATTCTAGTTGGGTCTCCTTTTGTGACAATTTCCCACTGCCCCTGAAAAAATCCAGTAAAAAAATTAGAGCTACTTGGAATTCCCCACAGGATTGTGGAGTTACTAACTACCACTGATTTGTGAGACACTGTGCTATACTTTCATTTCATGTTAGTCTTCATAATAATGAATGAGGAAGGGGCCCCACTGCCCACCTGAGAAGGAGGAGTAAGAGTAAGAGAAACAGAAAGCAGTAAGAGAGAGAATGGAGGAGGAAGGGGAAGAAAAGAGGAGGAGGAAGAAGAGGAAAAGAAGGCATAGAAGAGTGAAGTTATACAAACTCATTGGTGAATCTCAAGCTAGTATGTGAGGTGCCAATCTTAGTAAGGCTGGGAGAAGATCTCCTCCCAGAAAAAGAAGAGGGCAAAGAGAAGAAAACCAAGCTGGATGTTTCCAATAGGCATCTTGCAAAGCCTGAGAAAAGGAGACTGGAAGCCAAGTCCAACATACCTTACTTCTCAGTAGGGCCAGTGACCACCAGGGTTTGGAGAGTTCCCTCTTGTATGTAGTTTTTCAAAGAGGTTGCCTTTTGAATTGTATTTTTTTTTATTTTTTCTTTGAGGCATACAAAAAGCAAAATGGATTTTGTATTGTTCTGAAGAAAGAAGTATGGGAGAGACAGAAAAAATGTCACCTTCTCCACTGTAATTTTAAACAGGCAGGGTGAACCATGTGCCAGTGTCCTCCAGGAAAAAACAAAACAAACAAACAAACAAACAAAAAACCAGGTAGAGAACAAAAGCACCCCAGGAAGGCCTGAGGGAGTAGGCAAGGGGAGTTGTGGAGCTTCACACAACTCTGATCAGAGTAGGTTTATAATAGGGCCCAACATCCTCCAAATCAATTAACTTTGCTTAGCCATTGATTACCCCTAACTCACTGATGCCTGAAATATCACTCTGCAGGTTTTCCATTGACTGTAAAACTATGTTAACCATTAAAATGAACTGACTGACAAGTAGAGTAACATGATTTTAGCCTGGGAATAGTAGAAGGGCTATCTAATGAGCAGTATATACGTTGGAAATAGTAAAACAGAATAAAACAGTTTGGGCTCTACTACTCTATCATTGGTCTGTGATATAGAGTAAGTTATTCAGTCTTTTGGAACATCAGTGTTCTCAATTACAGTGGGATTTTACCTACACATCATCATTCTATGGTAATAATCATCAAGCCAACATACTGAAATGGTTGGTCTGTAATAGGAGCTCTTACTTTTTAGACAAGGGAGAAAATGTGCTCATTGAAAATGTATGTGTTCTATGGTTTTACTAAAGCTTTCTTCTTTAATCTTCTCATCAACATGTTTTAGAGTAAGGATGAAGATGATAACGGTTAAATAACTTGCCTTCAATCACAAAGCTAGTCAAGGAATAAACCTTTGTGTTGACTGCTGGCCCAGACAATCTCTCAAAAAAAGAAAGTAGAAAGAAAAGGAAGGAAGGAAGGAAGGAAGGAAGGAAGGAAGGAAGGAAGGAAGGAAGGAAGGAAGGAAGGAAGGAAGAAAAGAGAGAGAGAGAGAAAAGAAGAGAAAATGGTACTCACCATTGGTCTTCTCAATCTAGACTAGCTAGATGACCATACTCCGCTTGACACAATGAACAAACTCTATTCTAGAAACAGGGATAACCTACATTCCCCCCATCTTGCTGCAGACTGATGACTGTTTTAATTTCTCTGCTTCATGGAGAACCACACATGCCATACCAGGCAGACTGTATTGATCACATTATTACAGGATAACAAGCAAAGTCATGAAGCAAGCACCAGAACTAATTGGGTCTGGTTTGCTATAGATTCAAGTTTTCTGGCTGAGCAACTCATGAATTGAATTAAAACAAAGAGGTGAGACATTTCTGGCTTTCTGGATTTTGAGTGTTGGTATGTCCTTTGGAGTCCTTGTCTACGTATTCCAAAGAATTGAATTCCAAGTGTATGTTTTAATCATGTTTTTTTACTAGTGTGAGGAAGGGGGAAGAGGTGAGGCCAACAGGTAAGAGATATAGAAAGAACTACTATCATTGGATGCCACCCATGTGCTAGGTACTGTACTCTGCCTTTTACAACTATTATCTATATGATCCCACAGCTATTTTGATGCCTAAAGTGAGTATTTCTAAATTAATCTTTGCTCTTGGTAGTCAGTCTATTTTTGACAAATATTGAGGGAGGTACAGAGAAACTCCTGGCTTGGATTTACATGTATTTGACAATCTAGTGAGGAGTTGGAGGAATTCCAGATGTCTTCTCAAAAGAAATTTGAGATACATCCTGAAAAACAACTCACTCATGGTAGGAGGTTGATGGAGAACAGGCACATGTTCAGTGAGTAGCTAAGATCCACTCCTGCTTCTCCTTATGAAAAAATTCCAGATATTGAGTTGATGTCTCTAGCAAGACTCTTATCTCCAAGTAACCAGTGAAAAGTCATAAGTGGGAGCATGGTACAAGTGGTAGAGTGCCAACAGTAAGCAAACACAAGCCCTAAGATCAAGCACCAGTACTGGTGAAAGAGAGATAGGGACAGAGACAGAGAGAAAAAGAGAGGAAGGAAGGAAGGACAAAGGGCATGAGAGAGAAACTGGTTTCATTTATTGTCTTGATATTGCTCCCCTTGTCTGTACCAACAACCACCTACAGCCTTCTAGATATATGAGAAAATTAAATCCTTGTTAGCTTAAGTTACTAGGTTTTTCTATTATTTAAGGCTGTATTCACAACTGATAGATCAAACAATGGAGTTTTCCTAGGACAATGAAAGAGATTCTCCTAGACTATGGACTTCTTTCTTGACTTCTTCCTTTCTGTATTGGACCATTGTGAAAAAATTGAGGAAAGCATAAACTGTGGATGAAATAAAAATGAAGAGCACTCATTCCCTGTGTATGTCACACAGCTCTCCAATGAAGGGGTGATGTGTGTTGGTGCTCTTTAGTTCCAAATGAACGAAAATGAACACAATATGGCTACAACAAATGAGGAACCAGCTGGCTCCCCTGTCAACCCAGCAAGAGTCCAGGTTTGAGACAGGCAGATTCAAGGGCTCAACCTAACAATCCACCTGTACCTTCCCTCCATTCTGCTCTGTACCCACATCTTCCTCAGAAAGGCTCTCTTCATTGCAGCTTACTGGTTCTAATCTTACACTCTTAAAGTTCCAAATCTAGAAGATAGGGAATAGCTCTTTCCCAATGGGTCACAAAAAGTTGAGCTTTCCTTTCCTGGCTTGAGTGATGTGTGTCCATACCTGTGCCAACCTGATTCTGGTGTGCTTTCTCATGAAACATGAGTCAACAAAAGCTTACAGGATGCTGGACAGGCCAAAGCAGCACCATTCCCTACTAAGACACTTTCCCAACCCTGTGACTAAAATACTAGATACTAAATACTAAAATACTAAATAATAAATAATAAAAAGCATGGGTATTAGTTACCCCCATAATTCAGTTGTGATGGCAACCATGCTATTCTGGAATATGACAACAACAGAGGTGGCAGAAATTCATTTCCTGGGGAAGCACATGATGGAAGTGACACATCACAGAATCTGATTTCTATCAGAAGCTAAAGGCTGCAGCTTGGGCTTCTGGGTCATTTATAAACTACCCCATGTGTCCCCACTGTTAAATAATAGCAATGAACTAGACATCATCCAATAGCTGCCAGATGATGGCCATATACAGAGGGTAGTTCATGGGTATGAGGGAAGACTAGAAGACATGCCAGCATTCAATAGCTTACAATAAATTTATCCAAACAGATAAAAAAAATCGATCATAAAAATGATCATGGTTTGAAGCCAGCCCAGATAGAAAAGTGCTTGTGAGATTCTTATCTTCAATTAACCACTCAAAAACCAAGAGTGGATCTGTGGCTCAAAGTGATAAAGTGCTAGCTTTAAGCAAAAAGGAAAAGCTCAGGGACAGTGCCCAGGCCCTGAGTTCAAGCCCCATGACTGACAAAAAAAAATGAAAGCAGAATATGCAAAGGATTGGACCTTTAATGCAAAAAAAATATGGACAAAGTATGAACATGTAAAAGAAAAGTACATGAAGAAAGAATGAGGATTCTGGATCTGGAAGGGTTAGATTTCCTCACCATAGAGAGAGCAGTCCTTTACAAATTGAAACTTTTCTCCTGCAATTTCAACTTTCCCAATACTTCCAAGGCAGAATTTTACAAAATCTACCTTCTCCTTGGGACTGACTGGAGTGGATGTGGGTGGGAGGGCTCAGTGGGGACTCTACAGACACAGAGATGACCATGGCGGATGACCTCACACAGAGCTATTTGGCATGTTGTTTTGCTCTCATCTGCTGTAATGAAAAAGACTTTATGAAGAAAGAGGCCACTGTGACTCAAAGGAAACAGGTGGCCAAGAGAAAGGCACCTTGTTGTCTACAGATGGAAAAGCCTCAACTGTGTTTCACTGCTAAGGAAAGATTCCACAAGGCATTCCATGAAAGACAGAGTGTGTACATAGTGATAATTGATAGAAGCAGGATTCCCAAGGTGGATGGCTCTGTCCAGCATTCAGAGGCATTCTAGCCTTGGTGGCAGGGGTGAGGGTGCTGAGTGACTCCTTGGAGCTGCAAGGGAACTCAGATTGGTCCCAGCAGAGGCTTGATGGTCAAGATCACTGGAGGGGTATGGAGCTGGGCTCTATCTCCAGTCACCACTTGCAGACAGGATGACCTTGAGCTCTGCTTCTTCATCCACAAGTTTGGAATTCCATACTTTCACCATTTAGTTTCTTGAGGACTATAGTCAATAATGTACACAAAGGGCATGATAGAAAAGAGTCTGATACAAACCCTAAGACATATATTTGTGTCACATTCAGTATCAATGAAAAAGAATGAAGTAGAGCTTTATAGACAAGCATGAAAAGTTCAAGACATATTTCTGTGTTTTTAATATACTGACTAAATGACAAAACTATATATAAAACCCCATTTCCAATTAGAAAACCAAATAACTGGAGTGAATTGTGTGTGTGTGTGTGTGTGTGTGTGTGTGTGTGTATCCGTGAGCTCATCATAATTCAAAAAGTAATTAAGATGATAAACCTATCAAAGATACTAGGAGTCACCTCATTATTTTGAAAAAGGTAGACAAAGGATAAAATCAATTCCCTATACAAATTGAATGTGAAGAAACCAAATAGTTGATTTAGAGATGCTTCTCCCTATAGTTCAGATAATAAAGAAGGAATGAAAATTGACTAGAGGATAGCCAAGGAAGTACTAGATATGCTTCTTGACCATGAAAAGATACCCCTATCACAAGAAGAAAGACGGTATGAAGTAACAACGGATGGAAAAATACAATATCTCCTATGAAAGAACCCTACCAAGTAATCAGATCTGATATAATCATCAAATTCAATGTACACATGTGAACATGGAGCTAGATAACTTGAGGGGATGGGTAGGGTAGGGAGAGATAGGGGAGAATGATGGAAGGGCTGATACTGATCAAGAGCCATTGGACTTATAGACTGACATGTTGAATTAAACCCTCTTTGTGCAACTGCTTAAGGATAATTAAAAATAAATAAGTAAAACTTATTCATCTGGATCTGGCTTCAGAGGTGACCACTGAGGAGCATGTTAGAGACAACACCATGTAAATCTAGTGTATGAAAAACTCTTGAGAGCAAAGCAAAACAAACCCAAAGAGACAGAAAAAAAAAAGCACAAGAAGAGATGCTCTAAAGATTAAAAAGGTTTTTTGGGCTGGGAATATGGCCTACTGGCAAGAGTGCTTGCCTCATATACATGAAACCCTGGGTTTGATTCCTCAGCACCACATATACAGAAAAGGCCAGAAGTGGCGCTGTGGCTCAAGTAGCAGAGTGCTAGCCTTGAGCAAAAAGAAGTCACGGACAATGCTCAGGCCCTGAGTCCAAGCCCCAGGACTGGCAAAAAAAAAACAAAAATAAAAATAAAAAATAAAAACAAAAAAAAAGATTAAAAATGTTTTTTCACAAATCTTCTCATTGGAACCTTTCTCCACTGTTGGTGGGAGTGGAAACTAGCACACCCTCTGGAGAACAGTATGGAGGTTCCTCAAAAAGCTCAGCATAGACAAACCCTATGACCCAACCATACCACTCCTAGGCATCTATCCTGAACAACAGGATCCAGGATACCACAAAGACACCTGAACATCCATGTTTATTGCTGCACAATTCACAATAGCCAAAATATGGAAACAACCCAAATGCCCCACTACAGATGAGTGGGTCCAAAAAATGTGGTACCTGTACACAGTGGAATACTACACAGCAATTAGAAATAATAAAATAATGGCATTCACAGGGAAATGGTCAGATCTTGAACAAATAATGTTGAGTGAGACAAGCCTAGAACACAGAGAACAAAAGTGCATGGTCTCCCTGATATGTGGTTGTTAGGGGGAAGGTGGAGGTAACAGTAGAGATCATGTCTGCAAAATAACAAATTTCTTTTCAAATTCTATTTCCACATGTATTGGTCAGCGACTTTACATTATGTCTCTAAAACCAAACAATTACTAAATAAACGTGAAAAGGTCTAGGATAGATCTATCAGAGGATCACAATAGCTCACAGCTATGTACATATGATTATATAAGATGAGGCTAAGCAAAATGAACTCTAAGAGATGGAAATGGGAGGATTCTATTGTTGTTGTTATGTTTAATGTACTAGGTGAATTTCTTTTGGCATACCCCCTGTGGTCACTGTATATTATTTTGGTACACTGGATATTGTATATATACTTATCTGAACTAGGGAAGGAAAAGAAAAATGAGGGAAGGTGCAACAAATATGACAAGAAATGTACTCACTACCTTATTATGTGACTGTAATCCCTCTGTACATCACCTTGTCAATAATATTTAATTAAGAAAAAAGTCTTCTCCTTGATATGTTTGGATCACATTGCAGCCTGACCCACATAAGCACACTATTACATGAAATATTGAAACCAGGAGAGAAATTGTCATGTGAATTAAATATTGAAAAATACTTAAAAACTGTTATTAAATTTGTAGGTTCATATCTGAGATTAGGATCCCAGAGTCAGCCCCTAAGGTAAAGGTTAAAGTTCCAGTGATTTATTAAGGAAGGCTCAAGAAAAATCTGCCCAAGTTAACAATGGCCTTCCCAAATAATCCAATTAATAAATAGGCAAGTGGATTGCATAGACAGTTCTCAGAAGTACAAATAGTAAAAATACACAAAGTTATTTTATAATCTCTAGTCATAAAGGAAATGTAAATCAAAATGACACTGAGATTCTGTCTCATCCCAGTCCGAATGGCAATTATTGAGAAAACAAACAACAAATATGGGCAATCATGTGGAGAGCTGTTGGCAGAAATGCAAACTACTGTCACAATTATGGAAATCAGTATAGAGGTTCCTCAAAAAACCAATACAACTATCCTACCACATGATCCTGTTGAACCACTCCTCGGTATAACAGCATAAAATAAGTCAAAATATAATAAAGATACCTGCATACACATATTTATAGCAGCACTATTCATAATAGCCAAATTATGGAATCAGACTAGGTGCTCATCAACTGATGAATGAATAAAGAAAATATGGTTATGTATACAATGGTGTATTATTAAACCCTAAAAAAGAATGTATGAAATTGTGTTGTTTTCAGAACAATTGATGAAACTGAAAATCATCATATTAGTCAAACCAGAAAGTCAAATATGTTTACTTTCATGTGCAAAATCCAAAACATTTTTAGACACATAAAAGTAAGAGGGGAGCTATTTGGTCAGAAGAAGGCAGCAGGATGAAGGCAGACAAGAAGATTATGAGTGGAAAAAATGAATCCATTTTTTTTACAATTAATATATATTAGTATTTTTTAATAAGAAAGATGAAGGAGGGATGGAAGTTAGGCAAGAGTGCAGTCTGAGGCAAAGTCTCAGCCTTAGCCAGGTCCTGTCAGGAGCTAGAGAATGGGAATTATATTACAGTATATCCCACTTGAGGCAAAGGTGCTAGATTTCCATATCCAGCCCCAGTGCTGTGAGAGCCAGACAGTATGGAGAAAATTCAGTTTGTGATGTGTATTCTACATCAATCTTCCCAAGAACACAGTCTTAATTTAATGTGGATAGCCCTGAAATTTTCCCAGAGCCCGGGCTCTTTAATACAAATCAACCCCTGACACTCACAAAGAGCTCCCTGAAGCGTGTATATGAATTCAGAGCTGAAAGTGACATTTAAGTCCTTTTAAAAATGGAAAACTCCCTAAAATATATCTTAACACAGAACTATGGTTAAGGGACAAGTATATTTAATATATTTTAAACTTTTCTAAATGACTTAAGGAAGCCTATATTCTATATATAAGGCAACCTGTCAGAATTCACATTCCAGAAAATTCTACAGGAGCCCAGGAGAGACCAAGCCTTCTCTGGTCAGGTGAGAGGGAAGTGACCTCACCAGGGTTAAGCAAGTGTCTTTATGATATTCTTCTCAGAGTTGTGAACAGGCTGATGGGGGCTGCATAGATCTCCAAGAGGCAAAGTCTCTCACATCTGTGTTGAAGCTATTGATTCTAAAATGCACACTTGTTTTCACATTTTTAATTACTTTTTTTAACTTGTGCCATCCTGAGGCATGAACTCAGGCACTGGGTGCTGTCCCTGGGCATTTTGCTCACAGCTAGCACTCTACTGCTTGAGCCACAGCTCCATTCTGGTTTTCTTTTGGGTGATTAGAGTTAAGAGTCTCACATACTTCCCTGCCTGAGCTGGCTTTGGACCACAATCCTCAGACTTCAGCCCCTTGAGTAGCTAGGATTAGAGGTATAAGCCTAGCCATTTTTAATGATGTAAATCCAAACACATCCTAGATAGACACCTTACTAACACTGAAGGCATAATATATGCTTGGAAACGTGCTCTTTTACAAAGTGGCTTCCACCAAATTCGGGGGTTTGTTCTCAGAAGAGAACAGCAATGAATAATATGATCTATTGGTGCTTAGTATGGGGCAAAAGCTCTGACAACATGCTCATCACACCAGCAGGCTGAAAAGCAAATGTCCCCAGCCCGAATGTTCTAGATGAAATCCCCCCTCCCCCACACATACCTCTGCTATCACTGTCAGGCTCACTCCAATATCAAGCACAGGCTTAGAGACAGCCTCTCATTTTGGTCCACAGGGTTTATGACTGCTATAGTTTATGTCCCAAGGTGTTAAGGACTTGGTGCCCATCCTATCAAATTATAGGGAGGCAGTAGAATGTTTAGAAAATGGGGTCTATTGTGTTATTAGAAAGTTAGGTTATTGAGATCAATCATTAAAAGAGACTAGGGGACTACAGTGCTACAGTGGTGTCTTTTTTCTCTCCTTCTCACCTTATCATTAGGTAAGCAGTTTATTCTACCACACACTTCCTCCATGATGTGCTGCCACAAGCCCAAAGCAACAGGGTCCACCATTCATGGATATAAACTAGTGAAACTGAAGCCATAACAACGCTTTCCTATTTATAAATTGATTATCTTAAAAAAAACAAAAACTAACACTAAGACTTGTAACAGATAAATTTTCAAATGGTGTGGACTTTGGGTACTTTGTCAACTGTCCTTTTTGCTTCCTGAGCACGTTTTGTCCTGTTTCACAACTCATTGTTTTTCATTTGCTGCAGGCTGAGTTATATAGGTTGTTCGAATGGAGGCTAGGCAGGGCTCCAGTGGCTTACATCTATAATTCTAGTAGTGATCAGGATCATGGTTTGATGGCAGCCAAGACCAAAAATGTTCACAGGATCCCATGCCAACAGAAAAAACTAGGCACAGTAGCACATACCTGTCCTCCCAGCTACTACGGGAAGCATAAATAAAAGTATCATGGTCCAGGCTGGCCCAGACAAAAAGCAGAACCCTATCTCAAAAACATCCAGAGCAAAAGGAATGCAGACCTAAAAATGGATAAAGTACTTGCATTGCAAGTGCAAGACCCTGAGTGAAGCCCCAGTACCACTGAAAATTAAAACTTAAAATGAATCAAGGGTAGACAGTGAATCAGTATATTCTAAATTAAAGGGGTCATAATGAGGGTTCTAGTCTTAATTGGGCTTCAGAGTATGGCTTGTGGAGCTTGGTGAGACTGGGACCTAACACTAATCCTAAGGAGCCTATAAAAGCCACAAGATTATTCTTAATTCTGGCAGGTGCTCCTGTGTGAGATGCTTCTTGATTCTGTGGGGCTCAATGGCAAGAAAATCTAAATGATAGGGAGTCCCTGGGGTTTTTCTAGAAGGAACAGCAGACTCTGAAAGGTTAAGAACTAGAAGACTGCCCACTGTGAAGAGCCACTGGGAACATATGGGGAGACTTGGGAAGGGGAGAAATAAGAGCAGTGGCTCCAGGGGAGGAGCCAAACAGGAGAGACAGACAGAGGTTCTATCTATAGTGTGGGCCAGCTTGGTTGATGGTCATAAAGGTCTCATTCCCACCTCTGAGGATAGTGATCCCAGAGGCCTGGAGGATGCAGGCAAGTCCTAAGGAGTATAGCAGAGAGTCTGGCGATGGGGAACATCCCAGCTCTCAGCACCTACCCTGAAGGCATTCCAGTCTGAATTATACAAAAGTCCCCAGTTGGCCAAGCTCAACACCTTTGAAGGACCAGCACCACCTGAATGTGGCCATTTGAAGATCCATAGGAAAAGGCTCAGATTAGTGAGTACTATCCAATGGCCCAGGAGTAAGTCCTATCCCTGGCATATATCTTTGCTCTCACTAGAGATTCTCTATGGTCCAGGGGCCAGGCTTAGGCTGGCTTCAGTGAGAAGCCACATTCCTGCTTCAAGTTCCCCAAGGAACATGACCTCTCCTTACTCAAAGCCTAGCCTATGCCTGGGGACACTGATTCATCAAGCCCCTCACAGACCCAGGACATTGTGAGAACAGTTGTGAGTCCTCCACAGCTCTCCATCAGCCTGACACCCAGCCAGGAGGAGGCCAGCATGAGACGCTGATCTGCACTTACAGCTTCAAGGTTCACTGGAGGAACTTATCTTCCCTGAGAGTTATTAGAAAGTGAAGTTATTGAGATCAATCCTTAAAACAGATCATGAGACCACGATGGTGTTCTCTCCTGTCTATGAGGGAAGCAGTTCGTTCCACCATGCACTTTTCCATGATGGGTTACCACAGGCCCAAAAAATGAGGCCAGGCCAGTCATGGGCTGAAACTTATGACTGAAACTACAATTAGTCTTTTCCATTTATAAGTGTATTGCCCAAGTCTTTGTTACAGTAACAAAATAATGACTAACACAATGACTTGTAACTCCATTTGTGGAGCTGGCATGACAAGAAGGGAGATAAGCTGAGATAGAAACCATGAAACCATGGTAGAGTCATTTAGCCTTTCCTTCACTGGCAAAACTCCAAAGAAACACTGTATATATTCTCTCCCTCTTTTCTACCCTTCTGTTCTATTGAAAGAAAGCACACAAACATATCTTCATTCATTCCTTTCTTTGTATGGCCAAGGAGATTGGAGCATTCTTTGATTGTACTGTATATCCCTGAGCCCTCTTTTCTGATCTTACTTCTATGCCCTCATCTTTAAGAGCCAACTCCTCAGTGAGAGTACAGTGGATAGGCTGAATTTGAATATGCGACTCACTTAACAACTACACAGTGCTGTTGGATGCTGGTCGCCTTATCTGTAATCCTAGCAATTCAGGAGGCTGAGATCTGAGGATTGCAGTTCAAAGCAAGCCCATGCAGGAAAGTTCCTGAGACTCTCATCTCCAATTAAGATAAAAAATAAAAATTTTTAAAAAGCCAGAAGTAGAGCTATTGCTCAATAGGTAGATCACGAGCCTTGAGTAAAAAAAGCATAGGGACAGTGCCCAGATCCTGAGTTTAAGCCCCAGGACACACACACACACACACACACACACACACACACACACACACACACACACCACAGTACTTACCATGTGCCTGACAATGGCCTAAATAATTTACACATATTAACTAACGACTTTGTATGTAACAAATATCCCTGTGGAAACTGAGGCACAGAGCAGTAATTTGTCCAAATTTCCCCAGAAACTAAATCTTATATGTTAAAAAGTCCTTATGAATTAATGGCCAAGTTGAAGTCATTAACTATGGGATCTTTTGACTGTTTAATAAGCAATCAGTATGGGTTAAATAGAGATTGGCTCAAGATAAGTGACTGAAGAGGTGACTTCTTGAGGACTATTGTTTTTTAGTGTACTTTTTTCTTTCTTTTTTTTCCCTTTGGTTTATTGCCTGTGATTACTGTGTCTTGTATATACATTTATCTGATTTGGAGATTGGAAGGGGAAGAACAAAATGGTGAAACAAAGGACAAAGAATGAACCAATGCAACAGTGATACTTATAAGACACTATGATGGAAACGAACTTTACAACTTGCAGGGACAGGGGAGGAAAGGTGGCAGAACAACATCAGTGGGGGTAACACTGTTGGACAAGAAATGTACTCAGAACCTTATGTATATAACCGTAACCCCTCTGTACATCATCTTTACAATAAAGTTAAATTAAAGTTTAAAAATCACAAAAAAGAAAGCACATGCTGTCCTAAGTACTGTGGTGGCACACTCCATTTCTTTTGTTCCATCTAATTCTTTCAAAAATTCACTGAGGCCTTATGTTGAAATTAGCCCCAATTTCAACTTGAGAAAACTAAGACTTACAAGAATAAAATGATTTACCCAGGGTACCATCAACCTAATCTATCGGACTGCAATCCTCAAGGTTATAGCTATTTCTGCTGATGGTGAAGGGCAAAGCAAAAAAGTTCACTAAAGTTAGGATGGAGGGCTATTGCTTCTATTGATAAACGAGCTAAACTTGCTCATTACATTGACTATGCTAAAAAAAAATAGTAAGTTTCATGTTTGAAAGAGTTTGAGGAACTAGTTGCTCAAACACTTAATGGGAGAAAATAAATCCATGCACCCTTTACAGCATAGTTCAACACAAGAGTTCTTAAAACATGACTATGTGTTAATTCTATAATCTTATTTCTAGGCATTTTGCCTAAGAATATAATTGAACAGCTATACAGACATACACAAAGCTGTTTGTGGAAGAAGTTATTGTAATAACAAAACTCTGGGAAAACCAACCAACAGCAATTGATTTGATCAGACAAAAATGTATACATCATAGAAAATGTCACTGGACACCAATATCTGGACAAGAAATTCTATGTGGGCTTTGGTGTAGTTCCCTTGTTAAAACATGCAAGTACTATGCTCCCAAATAAGACAATTTTCATGAAAAGAAAAGTCTAAAAAACAACATATTCAAAATGTTAGCAAAGTTAATTAATTAAAATAAAATTAGTAAAAAGTTATTTCTGGTCTGTGAAACTTGAAGTAGCATTTTTGTTTTTCTTACTTACCTGTATTTCTCAATAAAATAATGATTTTTGCAAATTCTTAGGAAATAAAATATATATTTAAGGAAGAAGTTAGTGATATTGTCTTGAGAAGAAATCAGCAAAGCCTACAATCCTTCCTGAGTCACTCCAAGAACTTCCATTCTCCAACCAGCTAACTGACAGAAAAGATGGCCCTGGCCTACAAGTCAAGTGTTAGGAAAAAAATGGGCAAGATAAAGGTGTTTTTAAAAATATCAGTTAATCTGAGAACAACACTTGATATTTAACTAAACATAGAAAGCTAATGTAGTAGAAATCCTGAGAAAGAGAACCTCTCCCTTGTCGCCCCTGGCACACTCAGCCTGTAGAGAAGGAACCATGTACCATGTCTCCAGCAGTCTTAGATCAAAGAACCAGTGAGCCCCTGGCTTTTTGGGGGGGGCGGGGGGGAGAAGAGTGGAAAGCACCCTGCCTTCACCAATCAGATGGCCTCAGTCCCTCTGAGTTGCCAGTGGCCCCGCCCACCTCCTGAGATTCCCCAGGCTACTGGCGTTCAACTGGGTGCTGGGGAATTCACTCCAAGAACACAGAGTTCCCCAGGCACTTGCAGAGAAAGAGTTCGTTTCATATCTTGCCAGGAGAAATATGAATGATGACAGCTTCTTTGTGAAGCTATCTAGAAACATCTTTCAAAATTAACTGCATACATATTCCTCAGGGAATTCTCTCAAAAATAACAGCAATGGCTCAGGAAAATGCTTCCCAGTGGGTCTGAGCAGTGTTTGAAGCCTACATAGTAGACCTCATCCTTGTTTCTAGCATTAATGGTCCTAAGATGTCTGAATAATGATGGTAAAATATTTCAGGTTTGTTCTGGCCCAGCGGTGCATACCTAGAATCCCAGCACTCTGGAAGCACTCTGAAGCAGGACGGTCTCAAACTTCAAGCCTAGTCTTGGCTACATACCATGACCCTATTACAAAGAAACTAAATTACAGACTTTAAGGAAGGGATGGAACCTCCAAACTAGGAGCTAAGAGTACAGGTGGTACATCCATACAGAACAAGAAGCTCCATAGACTGTGGCTGCAGGAAGCATGAACCAGGCTACAGGGATGGGAGACTTAGGTTTTCTTTTTTTTTTTTTTTGCCAGTCCTGGGCCTTGGACTCAGGGCCTGAGCACTGTCCCTGGCTTCTTCCCGCTCAAGGCTAACACTCTGCCACTTGAGCCACAGCGCCGCTTCTGGCCGTTTTCTGTATATGTGGTGCTGGGGAATCGAACCTAGGGCCTCGTGTATCCGAGGCAGGCACTCTTGCCACTAGGCTATATCCCCAGCCCGAGACTTAGGTTTTCAAAAGGACCCAGGATTTATTTTAATCAGCTTCAGTAAAATAAGCAAACATGGCAATGGATGTCACAGAGTACAAGTTTCTTTACTCACAGCTAGACACAGGAGGTACCATGCAGCACACCATATGAGACCTGGATTGATATGGAGACAGCATCAGGAAAATAAATATAGATAAGACCTTTTACTGTGTTTTACATGGGAAGGCAGCAGAAGAGGCAGGGTAAATATGCTAGGGTTGACTTGCTTGAATTTGAGGCAGGAGCCTCTGTCCCAGGTTGTCTAGTACATGTCCCTGGCAGTGACAGAGGAGGCTGTAACATTCTGGAGTGCTCCTTTGCTGATCCTACCCTAGGAAAGGTGTGCTGGACAAGGAAAATTCATTAGCATTTCTGGGAATTGACTAGCCTAGGAGGGGATTCTTTCCTCGGTCAACAAAGACCCAGAGGTCAAAACACGGAAGCAGGGGCTGGGAATATGGCCTAGTGGCAAGAGTGCTTGCCTCCTACACATGAAGCTCTCAGTTCGATTCCCCAGCACCACATATATGGAAAACGGCCATAAGGGGCACTGTGGCTTAGGTGGCAGAGTGCTGGCCTTGAGTGAAGAAGCCAGGGAAGGTGCTCAGGCCGAGTCCAAGGCCCAGGACTGGCAAAAAAAAAAAAAAAAACAAAACAAAAAAAACCAACAACAACAAAAAAAAAAACATGGAAGCAAGCCGATGCAGCCAATCCCCTGGCAATCACTCGCTCAAATGACCCCACAGAAGTCTAAGTAAGACAGGCCAACCAATCTGCAGAGACAAAATCATGGCAGGCTGCCAGGTGTCCAGGAGTGCCAGCTCTGCAAAGAGAGAGGAAACCATGATGGATGCTGGCTGGCTCAGAAAGCACTGAGTTGTATATGAAAAACTTGATGGTACACAGAATGCCTTCTGTGTGGGATTGTGACGCAGCTCCAAAGCCTAAGGGGACAGGCCATTATTTTTTCCTCAGGAATATGTTTGTCTTGTTTTATCCTGCAGTTAGAAACTGGAGTCTGATGAGAAACAAAGGCCTCAAGGGGGAATGAAAGAAGTCAGTAAGAAATTGAGATGGTCTTTTCCACTTGCGCCAAAACTGAATTCTAAGGATTTAAGTGGTCTTGAAGACTCTGGCAGGTCAGGGAATGAAATGTCAGTGTGTCCATCAAACCTGTTACTGTGTAGGGTCCTCATCTGTATATGCCATACCTTGCTAAAGGTTAGCCCTATAAACAGTGAAAATTATCTCTCCTTCTCTCTATGTTTCTATATCTTGTCTGTCTGCACCTCTCTCTCTCGTGCTCTCTCTCTCTCTCTCTCTCTCTCTCTCTCTCTCTCTCTCTCTCTCTCTCTCTCTCTCTCTCTCTCTCAGTACTGGTCCTGGGGCTTGAACTCAGAGCCCCGGTACTGTTCTTTAGCATCCTTTTCTGAAGATTAGCACTCTGCAACTTGAGCTATAACTTCACTTCTGGCTTCTTGGTAGTTTATTGGAGATGAAAGTTTCATGGACTTTCCTGCCTGGGCTGAATTCAAACTCTGATCCTCAGATCTCAGCCTCCTGAGTAGCTAGGGTTTCAGGTGTGAGATCCTGGTGCCCAGCTATTCCTCTTATTTTAAAGAAGACAGCCAGATTAGAGACATTCTTTCCATAGTACTAAACATAGAACTTAATATAGATGAAATTTGACTTCATCTCAGCCAAAAGCTTAGTCTTCATTCAGCCCTTAGAATACTTCCATAGACAAGACACTAATCTGGCTCTTCTGTTGGGCTGGCATCTGGGATGGTCAGGAAAAGAATGGCAGTGGTTCCCTTGGGCCACCAATAGCCTTATTTAATGTGCATGAGAATCTCTCAGCTGGGAGGGCTGCACATCTGTACACCTTGTCCATCTGCTCCTCAAGCGAGCCTGCCAAAATGCTTCATTGAGCAGGCAGAGTCCCTGGAGAGAGTCCCTGAGCACAGTCTGAGGCAACACTTGGATCCCATTGGCCACTGGGGAATTTCTTTGCCTGAAAAGCCTGGATATTCCCAGTTCAGTCTGCCTGCCTCATTCACATATAGGAGAGGCCTTATGATGCAACACAACTGCTGACCTTCAGCTGCTTGAATTAATATACCATATGCACACTACGACACCATCATTTCTTTTTTTGATATATTTTTTTTAATTTTTATTGTCAAACTGATGTACAGAGAGGTTACAGTTTCATACGTTAGGCATTGGATACATTTCTTGTACTGTTTGTTGCCTCCTCTCTCATTCCCTACTCTCCCATGACACCATCATTTCTAAAGCTTTTGCCATCCCTTTCTCCAGAACACTCTATGCCCACCACCATCAGAAAGACTATTATTTTCCAATGTGTTCCTCACCCACCTCTCTGGCCCTAAAAGCACAGTCTTCCCTTATTTACTAAAATAAGGACCAGATACCTGCCTACTAGACCCATCCTCTCCTCAAATAGACAAAGAAACAGAAGGACAGTCCCTGATAAGTAGGAATAATTGCCCACCCAGGAGTCAGGACCTGGCTCTAGGTTCTCCCTTCCCTTTCCACAACAGAGCTGCATTTAAAAGTCCAAGGTTCTTAGACTTTAGTGAACACTCAAGTCTAATAGGGATCTTGTTAGGGTGCTGATTTGATGTGGAGTCCAAATGATGCACTCTGCCTGCACTACTCTTTGAGGAGCACAGACTTCAGAACAGAAAGCTCTTAGTTGAAAACACATGTGTATCTGCATGTATGCTTATGAGTATGCATATGTGTGTATATGTATGTGGAGATCATATACATTTATATATGTATTTGCTAGGACAAACAATAGCAACTTCAGGGAAGATTGTCAAAGAATTTGTCTCATTTGAATTGAACTGACCTACAGAGCTTCAAGTTTCCTTCATAGCTTCAAGCTGCAAGTTATCATTTTGATAACATTAATAAATACATCTAAAAATGTTAAACTCTTACTAAACTCAAGACATATTTTACAAGGTGATATGGAAACCCACGGTGAGGGCTCCTGGGTTGCTGCCCCTTATCTCAGGCTCTTGGAGAGCAGCACTGACTTGGAGCTGAGGAAATTGGATCTGGCAGAGTCCAGTGACAAGGGCACATGCTGGAATCACCTAGTGGCTCTGCTCACCCCTGAAGCTCAACCAGGTTGACAATGGCTACCCCTTGGCTTCACAAGCTGATTGCTTTTGGCTTTGCCATGGGCAAGGCTGACAGTGAGAAAATCACCTGTACTTTTGTTGCTAATAGTTTGGGAAGACAAACATTAATATCATTTGATAGAAAAGAAAGATGATTGGGGACCAGATGCTTTGGGTTTGATCTTCTCTTTTTCCTTCAGTTTTGCCTCACAGAGAGAAAACCCCTTGGAAGTGAGGCTCACTCACTAACCTGTGACTTTTCTAGGCCCTAGACCACTCGCTTCTCTTTTTCTCTTTTTCGCTTCACTCTTTCTCTTTTTCTCCAGTAAGATATGATGAGATTGCTAGAGAAATCTTATGGAGGGGCCCACCTTCTGTGAGACTAAAGTTGATATATGTGTCAATTGACTTTCCATGACTATCACAAATACCTAGGACAATCTACTTACAAAGAGAAAAGGTTTGTTTTAAGCTCAGTTTTGGAGGTTCCAGTCCATGATTGGTTGCCCCCATTGTTTGGGGCCTTTCTTAAGGCAGCACATGGCAGAGCAAAACCAAGCACCTCATGGTGAGCAAGGAAGTAGTAAGCAAATAGAGAACAGAGAAGGGGTCAAGGTCAGGAAGTTCCCTTCAAGGGCATCTCAATGACCTAAGGACATACTACTAAGCTTCACCTCTCAGTTTATACAGCCTCTCAGAAGTACCACTCAGGGACCAAGTCTTTAGAACATGAGCCTTTGGAAGACACTCCACATACGAGCCATAGATATTGTTTTGTTGTTTCTTTCCAGTCATCCAGCAGTCTTGTTTCTATTGTCAGAAGGCAGCTCCCCTTTAAATACATGATCAGTTCCCTTCCCAAGCATTTCCTACTTCCCCCAAACAGTTGAAAATTTACTGGGCTGCTTGTCTAGGTAACCTCTGAACCAGTTCAAGGGTCCTTGAACTGAAAAACAATGCTTAGCACATGTCATATGATTAAATATACATCTCTCCATTGACTCCTACCCTCTGATATGCAAGCTCCTGGCTTTGTTGTCAGATTCACTCAGATCCTACTCAGTACAATCTGCAACTATTCTAAGCTCTCTGGCACCATCTACCGGAATCCTGAAGTCATTGCTGAACTGAACCGGCAACTTCCCAGAGCCAAATGTCCCAGCACTTACATCCTTCCAAGGTACTCCTAGTATCACCGAAAAGCATTACAGGTATGCTGTGAGGTTTTCAGAGTGTGGTAGGAAGAATTCAGGGTTAGGAATAGTTCCAATTCAATATAGTCACACTAACTACGTGCCATGGAACATGTTACTCATGCTAAACACTATTTTATTCACTATTGGACTGCCTTGGAGATCTGCTACCTGGATTAAACTTCTTAGTTGATTTACAGGAAAGGCCCCTAAGATAGAATGTCATTTTATTTTTGTTATTTTTGTTCATTATTTTATTAATTTATTTCCAAAATCCGGCTAGCATGCTGTCAGCACCACCTCAATAGCTATTATTGTTCTATCATTAGCCAGTTCTTTTTGCTCTAAAATTGTATCTTTACAGTATGAAGGACTTTCCACTTGTAGCTCAACTGAAATCTATGACTGTAGTCTCTAGAATATCTACTGTGTTCTACATTTTCCAGATGATGGGAATTAAGAATCACAACCTGGACATTTTCCATTCCCGACTGCCAGCAGGGCTTTTAACAACATACCAGCCATTTGGAAGCTGTATGGATTTAGGAAGAATGTTTAATTGGAGGACATTTGCCTCTCAGTCCACTACTAATACAAATATAGGTGTCTCTTGTCACTGAATCTCTCTACTTCCCTGCTGTGAAGTTGAGAGCAGCTAGCTGTTTACTGTGGGTTTTCTATAGCTACCAGATGACTTCAGTTCCTTGCCCTAATTTCTGGGCCCCTTCCCATTCAATTTCCACATCCATGACCATCCATTTGGATGCTAATGAATTGTCCATGTATAGGAGTAGGATAAGGGTAGAAAAGCCCCTGTTAATATTAGTGTGTTTGCATACACAAGGGAGAACTCAAATAGTGTATTTCCTTAGAAAGAGAAAGTTAAAGCTCAACAAATAAACACCAGAAAGTCGGTGCTTTAAAGAGGTGGGGTGGGGCCAAGGGGAAAGGGGTAGACAAATGAAGAGGAGAAGAGGGGAGAATGCAGTCAAGAATTCAATGTTTATCTTACAAAACTAAAAAGAGTAAGAGAAGGGATGAGTAGGGAGGGATGGATGAGAACGTTGCAAGGGGTGACATGCATTGTATTTGCCAGGTACTCTTGGCTCACATCTGTAATCCTAGCTACTCAGGAGGCTGAGATCTCAGGATCATGGTTTCATAGCAGTCGGGGCAGGAAAGTCCATGAGACTCTGATTTTCCATAAACTAACAAAAGGCCAGAAATGAAGCTGTGGCTAAAGGCGTAGGGTATTAGACTTGAGCAGAAAAGCTCAAGGACAGCACCCAAATCTTGAGATTAAGCCCCCGGACCAACACACACACACACACACACACACACACACACACACACACGCACGCACACGCACACGCACACACACAGACACACACACAGAGACTCTATTCATAAACTGTTTTGTTAAATGGCAACTCCTTTGTACATCTACTTAAAGATAATAAATAAATAAATAAATAAATTTATATATAGTGTATAAGATAAGCATGCACTAAGAAAGACAAAAGAAATCAAGGTCTCTAACACTCTACGGAGTGTCCCTTCCAACCCTGCACTGACAAGTCACACATTTCTCATCGTGTGGAATAAGCCACCATTTTAAGTACGTTATTGTTGCAGTAAAAAATACATTTTAAGTAGGACAGTGTTACGTTATTGTTGCAGTAAAAAATACATTTTAAGTAGGACAGTGTTATGACTAGTCAGCTGCACAGCTGGTCACAAGAGAAGGAAGTATTTTCATTTTGTTCATCACTGAGTAGACAGTACGCATTGGCCTAACAACTCTAAATTCACAAACAAGACTCCATGACCAGTTTGGATAGCAATTGAATTTCATTTCTCAGACCCAATATCAATCTTGTATTTTTTGACTTCGAATGATACCAGTTGCCTAAAAAAAGACTTTAAAATGTTAGCACAGTGCATGGTGCAGTTTACCTTGGTTAATTCAGGGAATGTATTCTGCAGCCTGGAGCCCTGACTGATTTTGTGTAGTAATAGGACACCATGTGAAAGACCTGATGGAGATGTATTCCTAAGATCCTAATGTACTACATTTTACTAAGAATTATCGGCTTTACTGACTATTTAAACAATAGTGCAAATAGACTTAGACTCATAAAAATACTCTGCATTATAAAACACACACTAATAAAAGAAAATTTATGTACTCAGCTGGGAACTGCACAGCCCCAATGAGGCAAATGTGGCCAAGTGCAGAAAAAAGGTTGGCTATTGTATAAAGACAAGTAATCGTGAGGCCTAGGTTAGTCTCTGCTGAAGCTCAGTCCTTAGTGCAAGCATGCAGTTGTCCTCAGTGACATCACACACTCTTTTGTGGTTTTTTTGGCCAATCCTGGGGCTTGAACTCAGGGTGTGGGCACTATCCCCGGGCTTCTTTGTGCTCAAGGCTAGCACTCTACCACTTGAGCCACAGTGCCACTTCTGGCTTTTTGTTTATGTGGTACTGAGGAATCAAACTCAGGGCTTCATGCATGCTAAGTAAGCATTCTACCACTAAGCCACATTCCAAGCCCATGAAATTTTTCTTTTTCTTTACTCTGGGGGATCAAGGACTGGGTGGTACAGGCTTTCATCAAAGGTCAGGTTATTGATAATATAGACAAGCTGGAAGTGGGGCCAGTAGGCCCAAGGAGTCTTCAGAGCCCAAGAGAATCCAAACACTGCTTACTGGCAAGATGATACCTATGTCTCTGGCTGCTTCTATACAATATTGGCAGGGCTGGGAATATGGCCTAGTGGTAAGAGTGCTTGACTCATATACCTGAAGCCCTGGGTTCGATTCCTCAGCACCACATATATAGGAAATGGCCAGAAGTGGCACTGTGGCTCAAGTGGCAGAGTGTTAGCCTTGAGCAAAAAAAAAAAAAAAAAACAGAGACAGTGCTCAGGCCCTGAGTTCAAGCTCCAGGACTGGCAAAAAACAAAAACAAAAAAAGAACTAGAGGTATACAATATTGGCTGTGACACAATGAATCTGCCAAACCAATCAGGTCTGACTCAGATACTGTTGTGTGTGGTCCGTTTTTGTGTGATTAGAGGTGTTGAAGAGGTACTGGATTCCTCCCAAGTGAAAGGCTGCTGCTAAAAACCAAGGCCTCACATCTGGTGGTTACCATTGATAGGTCTAGGAAACAATGGGACTTGCCTTTGGGGGTTCAGATGGATCCTCTCTATTTCTTTGAGACAGGTTCAAGCCCTTAATATATGCATTGGGGTTTGTTTTTGTTTTTTGTTTGTTTGGTCAATCATTATAGGTGAAAATGATTTACTAGAACATAAAATAAATGATAAGAAGAATTCATAGAATTCTCTCTGCAAGGGCTGGGAATACGGCCTAGTGGCAAGAGTGCTTGCCTCTTATACATGAAGCCCTGGGTTCAATTCCTCAGCACCACATAAATAGAAAAGGCCAGAAGTGACGCTGTGGCTAAAGTGGCAGAGTGCTAGCCTTGAGCAAAAAGAAGCCAGGGACAGTGCTCAGGCCCTGAGTTCATGGCCCGGGACTGGCAAAAAAAGAATTCATTCTGTTCATTCTGCTAGAGAGAGTTGAGTGGGGAAGTCTCCTGGAAGGTGTGCCTAGACTTGTTTAAGAATGCATAAGACAGTTTCATATTCACATTTTTTTTTTAGTGGAAGTACACAGAGGCTCTCAAACACTGGGAAAATGATGACAGTAACCTACAAAGGATCTTTCATACATGCACACAAGCATATATCTTTTTCTTAGGAAAATGAGTTCAGAGAAAAATAACATAATAAATTAGCATAGTGCAGATTTCATTAAATGGAATATGGTTGTACGAGCTCCAAAAATAATCATTCATTCCTTACATTTCCTAACAAATAGGCCTTTGTTCCTTCTTTCAAACTATTTGTTAATTTTGCCTTGTGCCAGGCCTGGCATTTTACACTAGAAATGAAAAATGAACAAAACATAAATACTATCCTATGGAGTAGCCACATAGCATGGTTAAGACATATAGTAATAGGATGGCTAACTTCTTTATATATCTCTGTGGAAAATTAAAACCTGTTTGTGACTCAGCTTTCTTATCTGTAAAATGGGCTTCATAATAATGCTTACCTGGTAAGATTGTTCCAAAGATTAGAGTTATTAGTTGTTAACTATTTGGAAGGGTGAAGACTATTAAGTGTTTTTAGAAAAATAAAATAAAGGAGCAAAACCAGACATGTAATCAGATAATATAAACCAAGTGAAAAGTGTTATGATAAAGGTGTCTTCTGGAAGGCCAACGAGGAGTGCTATCTGCACTTCACAGTAGTTCAGGAAATATCAGCGAGAGAAGTCATCCCAAAACAGAATCTTGCAAGATTAGCAAGGGTAGAAGGAGAAAAAATGGAAGCAGGAATTCTTTAAAGTCCAGGCACCTAAGTTGCCTTTTAATCTCATCTGGGTCCTCCCAAGCCCCATGTGGAGAGATGAGCCCCAATTAAGAAAAGCCCCTGGACAGAAGCAAAGTGTTGCTTGGGAGTTTCCCTTTCATGACCTTGGCCCTGACCTCTCCGACCTTGGACAGCTAGTTAGCCAGAATCCTAATAGTCAGAACATCTGGTATCTGACCAGCATGACTGAGACAATTTCTCTACCAGAAATGTATTGCTGTGGAGATTCCCCGAGGAGGCAGCAGACAGCTGTGTTTCTGATGTGTCTAGAAGGCTCCACATTTACGAGATGAAGAGGAGAGGTGGAATGGCTGCTGGTAAACTCTAATCTTCATGGCCATCTCAGAAGAACTACCTCCCAGAGAGTCCCTGGGCCTAAAAGAGAACTAAATCTAATTTGTATAGGACAGTAGGGATACAGGATATAGTAACGTTATCTTCATGATTATGTGGAGAGAATTTAGGAAACACCAACGAAAAGCATAATCTCACTCATGAAATTCATTGCCTACACCATCTTCTTATGCAACTAAATTAAATATTAGAACCCTGTGGGTATCACCATCCCATGCCCTAACTCTGGTCTGACTCATTTGCCCACCATCTTTCCTTTTAACTGCAACTGGCATCTTCTGTAACAATGTCTGATTACCTAATGTTATAAGGAATATGGCAGTAATGGAGGGATGAGGGATTGTAAGTGACAAAAACCAAAGGCCTATTCACTATACCTTGTTATTATCTTCCAGAGTAACTTCCCAGACATCAGTAGTTGACACACATGTGAAAAATGAATTACAACTTGTTCATCCAGAATTCAGTAATTAGGCAGGGACAAGTTGCTACCTGTCTTTTGTACATGGGGAGCATTTTGCCTTGGGTGCTGCAGGTTTACAGGATTCTCACACTCCTACAAGTAGAGGCATTGTTCAATAGCTATCCTTACTCTTGGAGCTCCTCCAAATGCATGTTCGGTGTGAACTCCATTACCAAAGCACTGAAATCTTAGTTCTATGTGTGTCTTGGATAGCCCCCTTACCCATAACCTATTCTCTCTCTCTCTTTTTTTAATTGAACCAAAGATTTATAGAGAAAGAGGTGCCTAGACCACATTCACCCTCTCTCCTGTCCTAGAAACTAGGAAACAGTCCAAGAACAGCTGCCTCCCATTCTGCTCAATTAGGGCCTGTCACCTGAGTATATCTTCCCAACTGTAAAGTCGACATCTGGCTCCCAGACAGGCAAGATTCAACATGAAATTGGTAGAAATCAGATTCACTACAGGAAGGGACAGGGGAAACACTAAGAATCCTAAGCATGGGGGCTGGGGATATAGCCTAGTGGCAAGAGTGCCTGCCTCGGATACAAGAGGCCCTAGGTTCGATTCCCCAGCACCACATATACAGAAAACGGCCAGAAGCGGCGCTGTGGCTCAAGTGGCGGAGTGCTAGCCTTGAGCGGGAAGGAGCCAGGGACAGTGCTCAGGCCCTGAGTCCAAGGCCCAGGACTGGCCAAAAAAAAAAAAAAGAATCCTAAGCATGGATCAAAACTTCCTAAGTAAAGATCCTGAAGCACACAAATCAAAGAAAAACTGGATAAATGGGATTGTGTCAAACTGAAGTTTCTACATTGTGAAGGTCATAGATAACAGGATAAATAGAAAGCCCACAGAATGGGAGAAGATATTTACTAGCTATGTATCAAAGACTTCATATATAAAACATACTTAAGGCTCAAAAAATTAAATCCCCCAAAACAAATCCTCAAAACAACAACCCAATTAATAAACAAGCTAATAACTTGAAGAAAGACTTCTCAGAAGAAGAAAGAATGGCCAATGGAAACGTTCACCATCTTTGGCTATAAAGGAAATGCAAATCAGAACAACACTGAGATTCCACTTCACCCCAGTGAGAATGGCCATTATCAAGAAAACTAACAATTACAGATGCTGGTGGGGATGTGGCCAAAAAGGAACACTACTACACTGTTAGTTGGAATGCAAACTTGTTAGTAGCAGAACCATGTTCATCGCAGCATTGCTTACCATAGCCAGTATATGGAATCAACCCAAATGCCTTTCAGTGCATGAATGAATCAAGAAAATGTGGTACATATTTACAATGGAATTCTATGCCCCATTTGTAAGGAAATGGAAAGACTTGGGAAAAAGTATATTAAGCAAAGTAAGCCAGACCCAAAGAAACATAAGCTGCATGTTTTCCCTCATTTGTAGTAATTAGAAAGTGCCTATACAAGTAAACACAATGGATTGTAAAAGACAAAAAAAATACACTTGGGGCTGGGAATGTGGCTTAGTGGTAGAGTCCTGACCTAGCATGCATGAAGTCCTGGGTTCGATTCCTCAGCACCACATATATAGAAAAGGCCAGAAGTGGCGCTGTGGCTAAAGTGGCAGAGTGCTAGCCTTGAGCAAAAAGAAGCCAGGAACAGTGCTCAGGCCCTGAGTCCCAAGCCCCAGGACTGGAAAAAAAAAAAAAAACCACTTGGACATGATAAATTAAACACACAGTGAAACCAAAGAGAACAAAAGGCCAGCTGTGTGCATATGATTATACAAAATGATGTTTATCAAAATAAACAACAAGAAATGGAATCGAGGTTTTATGTTATCTTACTTTGGGTTTTTCCCCCCTTTTTTGCTGTGTTTTTATTTCTTTTCTTTTCTTTTGCCAGTCCTGGGCCTTGGACTCAGGGCGCAAGCACTGTCCCTGGCTTCTTTTTGCTCAAGGCTAGCACTCTGCCTCTTGAGCCACAGCACCACTTCCGGCTTTTTCTATATATGTGGTGCTGAGGAATGGAACCCAGGGCTTCGTGTATACGAGGCAATCACTTTTACCACTAGGCAATATTCCCAGCCCTGTGTTTTTATTTCTGTACTTTTTGACTTGTATGTAAGTTTTTCTGTTTTGGCAAGGCGAAGGGGGAGCGTAGAAATAGTGGGACAGAGGGTAAACTAATGCAGCAGCAGTGATACTTACGAGAAACTATACTGAAATGAACTATATAACTTTAGAGGGAGTGGCGTTGGAAGAGAAAAAACGGATAAAATGGGGGAAGACGTAACACTGTTCAAAAAGAAACATAATCATTACCTGACTTAGATAATTGTAACTCCTCTGTACATCACCTTTACAAGAGAAATTGTTTAGAAAAAGAAATCAGATTCATTGGGCCCTATCTAGTCCAACTAAGTCAGAAATTCTGGAACAGGGATCAAGAACCTCTATTTATTATTCAATCCAATCACCAAGTGATTCTGGTGCACCTTCCAGTTTCAAAACTGCTGATCAAGTCTTGTGGTTGATAAATTTTTGCTGTAAGTGACCAAATCATTTGTTACGTTTTATCAAGTTTTTCTTTATATTAAAACTACTCATCTGCTATTGCTTCAAGTGAAAATAACCACAAGCCATATGAAAGACAAATTCAATTTGCTGTGGATTGGTAAAAATCTTCTTTTCCAAAGCAACAGGATAGAACTGGTCCAAAGGAGAACATTGACTAGTCCAGTCTACTGATAGTCTAGTCTCTCTTTATGTATCCCTCAGGCTTGCAGATGACATTTCATTGGTCAGAATCTTAATTTCAGCCATGTCTCAAATCCTAGATTATTTTTAGTCATTAACTCATGTTTTCAGAAATTATATTTACCTAAAATAAAAAATCAGACAAAATTACTCACAGAAGAACAAGACATTGTTCCAAAGGCATAGAAAGGATACTATCTCATTTTACAAGGGAGAAATTGAGACAGCTACACAGTCAACCTGAAGTTACTTCAGCACAGAAGATTCTATTTCCATGAAAGAGAATGTGGGTGGATGGTATTATCCAGCAACTGACCCAAGGTGTGTAATAACCTGCATCACCCTGATGATCAAAGAGACAATAAGGAAATTTCAACTTAGTTCATTATTCAGACATCTATTTCTTTAGACTTTACCAAAAGTGGTCCATCCAGGAATCCTTTGTTTTTGCAGTGCTGGTCCTTCCTGGTTACTAGAAAGCCTGCACATTTCAACAGGAGGTTTGGTCTAACCAGGATGATATCTGGACTCATACAGACACCCAGCCCTATAGACTGGCAGGGGTTATCTGTATGTTGTGATGTACGCTTCCTACTTGGCTGACCCACACTCCAACCAAATTCCTACTTAATTACTGGTAAGTCCATAATTTCTGTTCTGTGGTCCTGTGACATTCATATAGTAACTCCAGTATGTCCAGCAGCATTGGGGAGAAGAGATGATCAAAGTAGGTTGCAATCACTAGTAAAGGCAAAGGTATTGAGTTTTAATCATTGCCTGCTCCTTCCTTTCCCTCTGCTAGTAAGAGAAAGTATGTTCATAAAATACTCTAGTCAACAGATGCCAGGACAGCGGTCTTCCTAACATGTTTCAGACTAGATTTGCTAAGTGGTCTTGCATGAAACTCAAAAGTTTCTGCATGGCAAAGTATGTAACAAGAGAAAAAGAAAACCTACAGAATGGGGGACAATTTTTACCAGCTCTGCATCAGATGAGAGCCTAGTATCAATAACATACTTAGAGCTCAAAACAATCCTCAAAGAAACAACAATCCAATTAATAAATGAGCTAAGAACTTAAATTGACACTTATCATAAGGAGTAAAAATGGCCAGTAGACATATAAATACACACATAGAAATGTTCAACATCTCTGGCCATGAAGGAAATGCAACTCAAAACAACACTGAAATTCAACTTCACCCCAGTTAGAATGGCCATTATCAAGAAAACAATAACAAATGCTGGTGAGGATGAGGCCAAAAGAGAACTCTGTTAACTGCTAGTGGGAATGTAAGCTTGTTCAACTGTTCTAGAAAGTAGTATGGAGGTTTCTCAATAAACTAAACATAGGACTGTCCAATGACCCAGAAATTCCACTCCTGGGCATCCATAAAATAGAACACAAACATACAGGAATACCACCAGCAAAACCATGTTATTACAGCACTATTCACCATAGCCAAAATATGGAATCAGACCAGATTCCCCCAATGGTCAAATGAATTAAGAAAATATGATATATATTTGTATATATATATATATGAATTCTACTCAGCCATTAGAAAGAATGATATTATGATATTATACCATTCATAAGGAAATGGAAAGACTAGAAAAGAATTATATTAAGTAAAGTGAGCCAGACCCAGAAAAACAAAGGTTGCATTATTTCTCTCATTAGTGGTTGGTAGAATGTGCCTATAAAACTATAAGTAAACATACTTGGTAGTATACAAGCAGTCCCAAATGAACTAACTGAATGATAATAGACACTATGGAGAGCTCAGATAAGTAGTATTTGGAAAAAAAAAACCCAACAAGTCAAAGCCTAATATGCACCAAGAAATGGATACTTTCAGGAGCATGGGGGGAGGGTAAAGAAGTAAAAATATGAATTGGAGAAGGAAGGGGAAAATGTAGTCAAGAAATCATTGTATAGCTGTCTGGGCACCAGTAGCTCATGCCTGTAATCCTAAATACTCTGGAGGCTGAAATCTGAGGAACACAGTTCAAAGACAGCTTGAGCAAGAAAGTCAAAGAGGCTCCTATCTCCAATAAACTACTCAGAAAAATCTGGAAGTAGCACTGTGGCTCCAGTGGTACAGCACTATCCTTAAGCACATACAGGCTCAGGGACAGCGCTGAGGCCATGAGCTCAAGCCACAAGACTAGCATTAAAAAATAGTAATTCATTTTAAGGAATGGGTTGGGCCAAAGGGGAGACAGATTGTTGAAAAGATCAGATACACTGTATTCATATACTGCTTTGTTAAATGACACCTCCCTTGTACAGGTACTTAAAGATAATTTCATGAAAGATTCCCAGTGAAATTGCAGAGCAAGTATATAAAAGAAAAAATTTCATTCCAAATAAATCAGAATCTTAAGAGATAGAAACAAATAAAAAGAAAACTTTTTAAATCTAGATTTCAACAAATAAAACTTCATATCCTCTGTGACTATAAATATACAACAGTATAAATCTAGAGCTCACAGCACTGATAGCAGCCCTCTTCCCACAGGGGGGAAGTACTTTATTTTAATAGTATTTTACAAGTATATTTATTTTATGAATTTTATTCTTGTACTAATAGATCTGACATATCATGTGTACCAAAAGAAAAAAAAATGGAATTGAGGATGTGACTTAATGAGTGTGATTGCTTAGTAAATATGAGGCTCTGAGTTCAAACCCCATGCCCTCAGAAAAGTAAAAGGAAACAAACAACAAAGCCACTCCCATTCATCTACTAATTGAGAAAATAAGACCCCATACTAGGAAAACCAAAGAGAAGAGATAAAAAAGGCACATCTCTGACAGTTATGCACGTTCTAATTCTCCATCATGGCATGTAACCCTGAAGTCTTGACTACATGGCAATAATCTCAATGCTATTTTGAACTTTTCACTTTGATAATGAACTTTCGTTTCTGTCATTTCTACTTTATAAGAGTTCTTATGAATACAAGTACTCCAAACAAAGAAGGAACACTCTAACCCAGAAATATAATTATCAAGAAAATTATAAGGTGGTGTATATGGACACTACACTAAAAGCACCAGTGTGATGCTATGTATGGCTTGCTGGGGATGGGAGAGTGTGGCCAACATTCCCAATTATTAGCATTTTGTCTTATTTGTGCATTATAATGAACAAGTTATCTTATAGTAACAACACCCAATTGGCAGTGTCTCAGTGCTAAAGCATTAGGTGATATCAACATTGGCCTCTCCAAGGCAACATCCCTCCTTATGGTAGCTTAGGATCCAGATCGCCTCCATCTTATACCTCTGATCCTGGAACAAAGCCTTCCCCAGGATCAAGTACCATGGGCTAGTTATGGGGACAGAGGCTTTGCCCTGCCTTTGCCCACTGTAGCCCAAACTAGGTGCACAGATTACCCACTGTCAGAGGACCTAGAAAGGGGATGGAGCTAGATGGGATTCTAGTAATAGTGGAATCTTATATGTCTACCACACCATGTGGCCCAGCTTTCCATAGCTCACAAAGAAAGACAGGCAATACAAATGCCAAATGCAGCTTCAAGGATGTTTCAGAGATAGCACTGACATGTCTGTCATGTGCACTTAATAAACAGAGTTATTCCCACACATCTATTAAACACAAACCAATAATGGCATAGTTCTCAACACAGGCCTGCTCAGGTTTTACTGAGATTGCCTCTGCTCTTCACAGGACCATGGCCAGCAGAAGGATACAGAAAGAAAGGGTGCATGTAAAATAAGGCAGTGAACCAATACCATTAATCAGAACACAGATATGGAAAGAAAGATGAGACAATGTGGAGGTGAGTTCTCTATACCAACCTTCTTATCTCTTTCACTTGTTTTCTTAATCTGTCCCTTTGGACAGGATGCATCTTCTACCCTCAAGAGTCTTGCTTTTTCCCATTTCAATATTGCAAGCTAAAAGATGACATTTGTCAACCCCTGAAATATAATGTCCCAGAACTCCTCTTCTTATAGCCATCCCACCCACCATTCCCACGTCTGTCCAGTATGTAGATTCTTTTACTCAAGACATCACTGCTCAAACATCTATTCATGCTAGGTACTGTAATAAGATATTTATTTTTATTATCTGCAATGATCTGTCTATTAAATGTAACAATACTACCTATTATCAATACTGTGAAAATAGTATTGTTGTTCCCAATTTTCAGGTGATAGGTTAATACCTTACAAGGTTATACAATTAACAGATTGCACAGCTGGAATCTGCACTCAGATCTAATGACCACACAACCGGGCTATGCCATCCCCATGTGTAGATAAGTGCTACACAGTCTTCCTAATCATTGTGGCTGTTTTCAGTCACAGAGCATTCAGAGTACTTACCATGTGTCTCACACATTCATAAGAATACACATGGCTGGGGGCAAGGGGGGGAGATCCTCTAATTGCTATTGGTTTAAAGCTGTGTCACAGATGAGATAGTTAAACAACAATAATAATAAAGTACACAACCTTGCTCTGAGCAAGAGAGCAGGAGACAGAAAACACAGTAATGCTCCACAAGGGAGAAATTAGCAGAGCACTTCAGTTCAGCACTGTTCACTGAGCATCTAACCTATGCTAGGCACACAGAGTGCTGGAAAGGTAGACCCTGCACCCACCCTGTCTGGGTTTAAGTGGAGACTCATAGGCCACTAGTGCATGTCTGGCCAAGTCAACTTTTTCTAGGTAGAATGTGCCCTGAGTGAGCACAGCCTTGCCTCTCCTTGGCTAATGTCTGGAACATGATAGTTGTTAAATCTTTTGAATATTCCTCTGTTATCACTTACTCCGAGACCTTAGGTTACTTGCTTTTCCACAGCTGCATTTCTTTGTCTGTGAAATGAAGATGGTAATAATACCTATCTGAAAGTCCATGAGGAGTTTATGTAGGACTGTGATTAGAATGATGCCTGGTGTGTGTGTAGGAAGTTCTCAGTAAATATTAGCTATGGTAAATCTTTGCTCACAAAGCATGAACAGTGAGCTTTCCAGAGTTAAGATATCCAGACAGAATGGGCAGATTGCTCAAGGCAGACACTAGATTCCTATGATGAGCCAATTCCAGGTCTTGACATTTGCCATCCATTCAGAGCCATGGAGACATCTGGAGAGCAACAGCCACTAGGGTGCAAGGATTCCATGGCCCATGTCCAGCCAGAACCAAGCCCTGCACACACACAAGCCTGCTCCCCTCCAGAACATGCAGATGTTCTGTCTTGGTTCTGGAACAGGCCCTTGGAGCCCATTCAAATGTGGATAAATATTTAGATTCAATCAAAACTACTCCAGATTGTTGGCTTTTGTGTTAGATAAACAGGATAAGCAAATTTGGCATGAATGAAAACTGGCAATAAATACTCTTTTCCTGTCTTTCTAATTGTTCAAAGCCAAATGCTCTGAGCCCAGTGTCTCTTTTAGAATGTCCAAGGGGTTTCTGGCTTGCTTGTTTGGTTATTAATAAAAGTTCTTTACATTATACAGACCTCTTTCATATGTGAGATGCATATAAGATAGCCAAGAGGAGTGTAAGACAGGTGACTTCAGCCTCTCACTAGATCATGGAAAGCAGAAGGTGGATGTGCATTATTTGGAGGCTCATAGGTATTTTTTGTGTGGATAAGACAAGAAGCCAACACTCTATAATTGCCCACGACTCTCCACTAAGTGACCAGTTGGAACGCTCATGTAACACACTCCTCCCTCAAACTTCCCAACACCAATTTGTTGCAGATGTTGACATGCACCCTCCCTCCCTGCCCCCCCAAACACAGTAACAGCTGCCACCACCAGGCTTCAGGCAAGAAGCAGAGTGGCTTATCACAGTGAGGACTGTTGGCCCAGGTTGTTTCCCTGCTATGGCAACCTTTATTCTGCACAAGCCATTGTAAAATGATCTGCACATGGTCTGATGCTTTGTGAATGAGCAAACAAAAATGTAGGTGTCTGCCCTCTATTTCCTAAAATGAGCATTTACAGCTGGGACAGAATAAAATACATCTTTTGAATCTTTATCAAAAGTAATATACAAACAGGATAATATTTAATTAAGAAATAATTGACATGATAGTTTTTAGATTTTCAAGCATACCTAGGGAGAAAAGTATCATTTATAACCAGGACTGAGCTACTCAACCAGCCATCCCAAAGACAGTACAGGGATTGGCCTGACAAAAAGGAATACAAAGCCAGGCACCAGTGGCTCATGCATGCAATCCTAGCTACTCAGGAGGCTAAGATCTGAAGACCCTGGTTCAAAGCTAGCCTGGGAAGACATATTCGAAAGATTCTTATCACCAATTAACCACCAAAAAGCCCAAATCCCATTCAAAAAAATAACTGAAGAAAACAAACAAAAAAGGGTGGGATGGAGTACGTGGCTCAAGTAGTAGAGTATCTACCTCACACTTATGAAGTACTGAGTTCAAACCCCAGTACTTTTAAGGAAATGGAAGTATCTTCAGAGAACTGCTTTGTTAGATGGCAACTCCTTTGTACAAATAAAGATAATTTAAAAACAGAATTTTTTCAGAGATAAAATAAGGGTAAATAAAACAATTTGTATATAATCTACCAGCCAAAACAGCCAAAAATACAATCTTTTTTGTTTTTTGGCCAGTCCTGGGCCTTGGACTCAGGGCCTGAGCACTGTCCCTGGCTTCTTCCCGCTCAAGGCTAGCACTCTGCCACTTGAGCCACAGCGCCGCTTCTGGCCGTTTTCTGTATATGTGGTGCTGGGGAATCGAACCTAGGGCCTCGTGTATCCGAGGCAGGCACTCTTGCCACTAGGCTATATCCCCAGCCCCCAAAAATACAATTTTTGAATGAAATCAAAACCATTTTAGCAGGGCTGGGGATATGGCCTAGTGGCAAGAGTGCCTGCCTCATATACATGAGGCCCTGGGTTCGATTCCCCAGCACCACATATACAGAAAATGGCCAGAAGGGGCGCTGTGGCCCAAGTGGCAGAGTGCTAGCCTTGAGCAAGAAGAAGCCAGGGACAGTGCTCAGGCCCTGAGTCCAGTCCCCAGGACTGGCCAAAAAAACAAACAAACAAACAAAAAAAAAACATTTTAGCAAGTAAAATAATTCTATACCACTGTAATGAATTCTGTATTCTTATCCTAGTAGTACAAGGCTAAATTGGTGGATTGCTTGAGTGTAGAATATCAATATGCAGTAACAGAGCCAGGATCTACTGCATAGCCTTACAGAAATGCTAACAATACAAGTGTATAGCTTTGCATCCAGAAAGACCCTGAAAAAGTGACTGTGGCCATTCTAATTGTTACAGACAAATGCTTACAAACAAAATAAACGTTAATCAATCACAGAAATATTAGATAACGTGAGTGAATAAGTACTGAGATTTAGAGAATCCCAATGCTACACACAGCAGTATAGATAATTCTTACAACGAAAATTTAATGAATGAAGCCAATCACACAAGAAAGAGTAATTATTTGAAAGGAATATAAAGTGATTTCTGATATTTTGATAATGTTCTGTTAATTGATCTGGATGCTGGTTATATGGGTAGGTTTATTCTGTAAAACAATCTATCAGGCTGTGCATTTCTGCTAAGTGCAATTTCTTGTACATGCATTCTGCATAAATTGTGTTCAAGTTGTGTGTGTAGCCATAAATAATGTTCTTATGCACAGAATGTCTGGGCTTTGGGAACATGCATTTGTCTAACCACACAGAGCCCTGTGCTTACAAGACTGTGAATGTGGTTCAGTGCTCTAATGTTTGTGCCTTACAATTCTTAGTATTTTTTTCAATTTTATTTATTTATTGTCAAAGTGATGTACAGTGGGGTTACAGTTCCATACATTAGGCAGTGAGTACATTTCTTATCCAACGTATTACCTCCTCCCTCATTTTTCTCCCATCTTCCCCACTTCAAATTCCCTCCTCCCCATGAGTTGTACAGTTGGTTTATAGCATATAGTTTTGTAAGTATTGCTGTTGCATTGGTTTGTCTTTTATCCTTTATTTCTCCATTTTGATGTCCCCCTTCCCTACCCTAGTTCCAATAAATGTATATACAATACCTAGGGTAATTTTTTTATCAGGTACCTGAAGTTTCCTTTTACTTTGGACCCTAAAATTGTATATTGCATCCTGAGTGAAGGATTGACCCCCACTCTATTGCCTCAGGTCCATATAGACACCAGGCGGAACCTCATATGTGAACCTGCTTTGATATTCAGGCAGGACACCTCACCTAGTCCCAGCTGTAAACAACCCTTTGTAGGCCAAATGGAAAAGCCTTCCAACTTCCTAGACCTAGTGGTGCTTTCAACAACCTGGGCCTCCTTGCTCATACCCCATATAAGCCTGGTCCCAAGCTCAACCCCTGGCACAACCTCTAATCCCTCGAGAAGGTCTGTGCCCCTCGCTGTTCCTCAATAAACAGTCTTCACCTGTTTACCATCGAGTCGTGCCTATTCCTTTTCTGCTCTCCTCCATTTTTTTTAACAGTGAGTAGAGATTACTACCAGCTCCTTAGTCCAAAGCTCCTCCAGTAGATTAGCCAGCTGATCATCACTGAATTAAGTAGATTGGAACTCTGATACATTTTCGAAACTGGAGAAGCATTTTCCTTTATTACCATAGAGTCCAAGAGAAGCCACTTGATTTCAAAGCCTATAGTAGCTTAAGGAAGAAAAGGAAGGGTGAAAGAACTGCTACCCCCTACATTCCTGAGAGAATCCGGAAAACACTTGGGTCAGCCAGGGACTATGGGAGAACACTGTTTCCCCACAACTCTGCTTGCAACCATTCTAACATCTTTCCCTGAGAAGGGGCAGATTGATGGAAATGAGAACTGACTGCTCATTGAAACTCCTTTTCTGAAACTTCTTCCGAATAAGCTGTCCCAGAGAAGCTGAGGAATAGGAGCAGCATTCCTCATAACCCTCCTTTCTAACAGGAGACAGTGAGCTTGCCTTTTTAATTGTCATTACTTGACTGAGAGGATGAATGAGTGTGTCTGGTTCAGAAACACCAGTAGGAGCCCTGACAAAGCCACCCCTCCCCACCCTGGCTTCTATTGTTACTAGAGTGACAATTGGCTTCTATCTTATTTCTTTTCTCTTAGCTCATAGATCAGTGTGAAACTGGGTAAGGGAAGGTATATGACCTGGAAGATTTCTGTACTTTGCCTCCCTTTAAAAATGGCAGCAGATTCTGAGTGCTGGTGCTTATACTCCTAGCTACTCTGGAGGCTGAAATCGGAGGATCGCAATTCAAAGCCAGTCTTATCTCCAATTAACCACTAGACAACTGGAAGTGGAGCTGGAGCTCAAAGTGGTAGAGCACTAGCTTTGAGCAAAAGAGCTCAGGGACAGTGCCCAGGGCCTGAGTTCAAGCCCCACTACCAACCACCTCCCCTACCCCCCACCCCCACCCCGTCAAATGGCAGCAGAACTGTGTGACAATCACTCACAAAGGGCTCCATGGCTACATCCAAAAATGAAAAACAGCTTCAGAATTGGCCACTGAGTGCCTGGCTGTGATTTCCTTCCCTTTACTTCCCTCTGCTGCTGGGTGCCTTTGGGAGCAGGATTCCAAACTGTCTTTATGTGCAGCCAGACCACCAAGGTTAGCAACTCTCCTTCAGTTCAACCAGGTGAACTGATCACCCTGAAAATATTTTTTTTTTCTGAATTAAATCCAATTCTGCACTCAGAGCTGAGCAGCTGACAGCACAGCCTGCTCATCGCTTCTATTTTCTGCCTGAATTTTGCTCACAGTTAATTTGCAGAAGGCCCTGGAGGAGATTTCTAGGGTTATTTCACATGAAAGGAAAAGGACTCTGATTTTCAACTGGGAATAGATCAAATTCCCAGAGGGCATTTCTGACAAGTCAATCAACCTGCTGACTTTGGGTAAGCAGTCTGTCTGGTGGCTGCATTCAATTCCAACCCCAAAGAAACCTTTCCTTCTATGTGACAGCAGTGATAACAATAATTATTACATGTGTACTTTTTTCTAGGAACCAACAGAATTCTAAATAAACCCTTAACATTTTCGTGGTTTGCTCTTCTTGTTCTTTTGATCCATAGGATCATTCACTTGTATAATTTCCTATCACCTTAAGTTTATGCATCTTTCATTTTTGGCTTGTTGGCCTAACTAAACCAACAAAGCATGAAATGCCATCTTTGCTGTAAGCTCTTCAGTGCTTGTTCATAGTCACCTATGGTTAAGTCCACACTACTCTCAGAGCATTCTGATCAAATTGCGTTCTTTAGTGTCCACTTCAACTTATTCTGAACCAAAATTCCCAGTACTTATGCCCTTGCGTCCCACATACCTCCTGAGCTCCAGTCAAGTCCACTGATTATCAAACTGAAAACAAGATTGGTAGTCAATGAAAGTTTAAAGGAGTCCATTTATATCTTATTAAAAAAAAAAAAAAAAAGAATGAGGGCCTGGAATGTGCCTTCATGGTAGAGTGCTTGCCTAGCATGCATGAATCCCTGGTCTGATTCCTCAATGCCACATACACAGAAAAAGCCAGAAGTGGTGCTGTGGCTAGCCTTGAGCTAAAAGAAGCCAGGGAGAGTGCTCACGCCCTGAGTCCCAAGGCCCTAGACTGGCAAAAAAAAAAAAAAGAATAATCAAGGGCTAGTGACATGATTCAAGGGGTAGAGCACCTGCCTAGCCTTTGTGAGACCCACAGTTCAAATCCCAGTACTACCAATATTAAACTATATTTCAAGTAGAAAATATTTGCACTAATACTTTGTAATGCAAAGCATAGAAGTAAACACCCTTGATCTGAGGGGACAGGAATGCAATGAAAGTACAGTGATTCTTAAGGTAACATATCTCTGTAGGGAGTGATCAGACTCTGATCTAGGGGAGACAGATTTTTGGTCAGGGTGCCTTAGAAACAGCTAATTCATTTCTGGCCCAAGAATAAGAACAATGTTTGCTAAGACTTTACTTAAACACTTCTCCCTACTTAGAACATCCTATTCTTAGGGCAATGAAATCCACCTGTTCCTAATGAGTTGTTCCAGCTGTAGGAAGTAGACTTCCCTTCTTGTGAAGTCTTATAAGATATCATACCTCATGTATGGAACTAATTTTACTGTGATAAATGACATATTTTTTGTCCATTTACCCTCCCTAAGTGTAGGAACTAAGCACAACAGGTATGATTTCTTTTTACTTCAAAACCCTGAAATATAAAAAAGAAAAAAAGAAGAAGAAAAGAAAATCACTTCAATTGCCTTCAATCTTTCTATAAAAGGGATAGACAAATGAAGAGGAGAAGAGGAAGAAAATGCAGACAAGAAGCCAAGGTATACCTTAGGAAATTAAGAGGATGGAATGGGATGGGGGAGAGTTAGGGGAGAGAAGGGCGGCATTGATCAAAATGTAATGTATGAAACTGTAACCTTTCTGTACATCAGTTTGATAATAAAAATTTGAAAAAAAATGATGTATGGTATTTTTAAACTGCTTTGTTAAATGCACTCCTAACTCCTTTCTTTCTTTCTTTCTTTCTTTCTTTCTTTCTTTCTTTCTTTCTTTCTTTCTTTCTTTTTTTGTCATGGGGCTTGAACTCTGGGTCTAGACACGCCCTGAACTTTTCAGCTCAAGGCTAGTGCTCTACCACTTTAGCCACAGCACCACTTCCTGCAACTCCTTTCTTAAAAAGATATTTTTTTAAGTTTAATTTGTTCTAAGACATCTGGCTGAAGAAACATTAAACTCCACTCATTGAGGGCTCCTCACTCTATCTCCCCTCCTACACCACAAAGAGAGAACACAGGAATAGTGGAGTTTCATGGGACTGAGAGGACCTCCTGTTTTAATGATGGTGGTGTTATCTTTGGTGTTCAGCAGCATGACAAAGTTAAAGCATCTGGTTCCATGCCCCAATTGCCCATTCCCAAAACCAGTACGAGGTATCTCTCAAGTCTTCCCAATGCTCCCATTAGGACAGATCTTTGTTTGTGCCAAACCTCACCTCTTCACCTGACATTTGGTATTGACTCAATTCTAGCATTGGTCTTGTTGGTGATTTGGTACATCTTAGCCCCTAAATCTTAACCTCATCCCTAATCTCCAAAGGGGAAAAAAAGCTACATTTGCATCTCATAAATATGACTAGCACAGTATTCTGGAGTTTAAGATCCATCCTGTTTAATTCAATCAAATATTGTTACATAAAGAAAGCTGTTCTTCATACACCCTATGATACCAGCCAAAACATTTCTTTTACCTGCTACAGTTATTAGTGTTATTGTTTTATCATGTTTGCTCTCCATGAAGGAATGGGGACATCTTATTCTACTCATTACCGATATCCCCTGCTGATATCCCCTGGCATATTACCCAGTAAGCACTCAAATAAATATTGATTGAAATAATAAAGCTCTCCCTTCCTGTACCACAGAGATGTTTGCTTGCATGCTTGTGTGTTATGAAGTGGTCAGAGAGTGGTCAGAACCATAGAGAGATAATCCTCCCTTAAGGAGAAAGCAGAGACTCCTCCCTCACCCGGCCCTTCCTTGCGAAGTAGTGAGTAGGAATCAAGGTCTTCATATCTCTCATTCATAGTACCTAAATTTCATTCTCCTACCTCCACCTCACTTCCATATTTCCTATGAGGAAAAAATCCTTGCCCATTTCAAGTTTTCTTTCTGTATAAGAAAGACCCATGCAAAACTAAGCAAGGATTTAAAATCCTTCAAATATCCAAATAAAAGTTCTTTATGGACCATAATTTACATACTGTTTTCTACCATTAAAATGTATTACAACAAAAGACTCTAAAGTGTTTTGGCTGAAAGTAGAATTCAATTACTTTAATTAAGTTGCTGAGCAGTCAAGCACTGACATTGTAAAATGTGAAGAATGACATTGATGATATTGTAAATAGTCTGTGTGACTAAAAGTCTGCAACGTATTCATAGAAGAGACATAGTTTAGCTATTTAAAGCACAAATGGACATACTTTCAACTAGGGTCCAAATGGGCACTGTGCAATGGACTTGCTAATAACAAACTGTGGCTAAATTTAAATTCAATTGAAAGTCGAGTTTTTTAGCACCACAAATCACATCTTTTGTCAGTCATGGAGCTTGAACTTGGCTTGGGAGCAGTCCCTGAGCTCTTCAACTCAAGGCTAGCAGTCTATCACTTGAGCCACAGTGCCACTTCTGGTTTTCTGGTGATTAATGGGAGATAAGAGTCTCACATCTGGTCTGTTCTTGTGCCAATACCAAGCTGTTTTTATTACTATAGCTTTGTACTACAGCTTGAAGTTTGGTACTGAAATTCCTCCAGCATTGTTTTTTCTACTTAGGATTGTTTTTGCTATTTGGGGTCTTTTATTGTTCCAAATGAATTTCTGGATTGCTTCTTCTATTTCATTAAAGAATGGTGTTGGGATATTGATGGGTATTGCATTGAATTCATAGATAGCCTTTGGCAATATTGCCATTTTCACAATGGTAATCCTCCCAATTCAGGAACATGGGAGGTTTTTCCATTTCCTGAGTTCTGCCTTAATTTCCTTTTTTGGGCTTTTAAAGTTCTCAACATAGAGATCTTTCACTTCTTTGGTTAAAGTTATTCCTATTTTATATTTTTCGAGGAAATTGCAAAAGGAGTTATTTTCCTGATTTCAGCCTCGCTCTTCAGGTTGTTGGCCTATATAAAAGCCATTAAGGATTTATTTTATATCTGCTACTTTGCCAAAGTTTGAAATCAGCTCAAGTAACTTGGGAGTAGAGTCTGTGAGGTTCTTTAGATATAGGATCATGTGGTCTGCAAAGAGAGGAAATTTAATCTTTTTCTATTTGGATCCCCTTTTGTTTTCCTCTTGCCTTATTGCTCTGGCTAGAAATTCTAGTACTATGTTAAAGAGGAAAGGAGAAAGCAGACAACCTTGTTTTGCTCCTGATTTTAAATAAAATGGCTTCAGCTTTTCATTGTTAAGTATATTGTTTGCTGTGGGTTTGTCATAGACAGCCTTTATTATATTCAGGAATGTTCCATGGAATCCTAGTTCCATCAAGGCTTTTATCATAAATGGGTGCTGGATTTTATCAAATGCTTTTTCCACATCTAGAGGGATAACCATGTGGTTCTTGACCTTGCTCTAGTTGATGTGGTAGATTATGTTAATTTACTTGTGTATATTGAACTGGCTTTGTATCCCTGCAATGAATACAGTTTGATCATAGTGTCTGATTTTTTTGATGACTTGTTGAAGTAGGCTGGCCAGAATTTTGTTGAGAAGTTTTGTGTCGATGTTCATCAAGGAAATGGGTCTAAAGTTCTCTTTCCTTAATGAGTCCCTGTCTGGTTTTGGGATAAGGGTTATACTAGCATCATAGAATGTGTTTGGTAGCAAACTTTTATTCCCTATTTTGTTGAAGAGTTTGAGGAGTGTTGGTGTGAGATCTGTTTCCAAGGCCTTATAGAATTCCTCTGTGAATCCATCTGGACCTGGGCTTTTCTTGGATGGGAGATCACTTATTGCAGTTTCTATTTCATTGCTGTATACAGGTCTGTTTAGTAGGTTTATGTCTTCTTGGTTAAGTTTGGGCAAATCTTTGACAAAGGAGCTAAAAAGATAGGATGGAAGAAAGTGTCATCAACAAACGGTGCTGGAAAAACTGGTTCAATACCTGTAACAAACTAAAACTAGTTCTCTATATATCACCCTGCACCAAAATCAGTTCCAAATGGATCAAAGACCTCGAAGTAAAATCAGATACCCTGAAAACACTACAAGAAGGGATAGGAGAAATGCTTGGGCTCCTTGGCAGAGGATGGAACTTCCTTAACAAAGGCCCAGGAATGCAACAAATCAAAGAAAGGTTGGACAAATGGGACTACATCAAACTGCGGAACTTCTGCATGTCAAAGGATATAGCTTGCAAGATAAAGAGAAAGCCCACAGATTGGGAGGCTAGCTTTACTGGCCATAAAATGGACAAAGGCCTCATATCTAAAATATACGCAGAAGTAAAAAAGATAAATTCCTCTAAAACAAATCCTCAAAGAACAAATGGCCCCCTCAACAAATGGGCTAAAGACCTAAAAAGAGACGCTGAAGAGGAACTGAGAATGGCCAAGAGACACATGAAGAAGTGCTCTATATCACTAGCCATAAAAGAAATGCAAATAAAAACAACACTGAGATTCCACCTCACCCCAGTAAGAAAGCCTATTATCAGGAAAACTAATAATAAATGCTGGAGGGGATGTGGCCAAAAGGGAACCCTACTACATTGTTATGGAAATACAAACTTGTAAAACCACTCTGGAAAGCAGTGTGGAACTTCCTCAGAAGGCTAAACATAGAGCTCCCCTATGACCCAGCAGTCCCACTTTTGGGCATCCACCCAAAAGATTATAAGCAAAACCACACAAAAGCCACCAGCACAACTATGTTCATTGCAGCACAATTTGTCATTGCTAAAATATGGAACCAACCCAGATGCCCTCAGCAGATGACTGGATCAAGAAACTGTGACACATTATACACAATGGAATTCTATGCCTCTATCAGAAAGAATGACATTGCCCCATTGGTAGGGAAATGGAAGGACTTGGAAAAATCAAACTAAGTGAATTAAGTAAGCCAGACTCAAAGAAACATGAACTCTATGGTTGCCCTCATAGGAAATAATTAGCACATCTCTAGGATAGCTGAAGAGCACAACAGCTCAATAACCATATGAACATATAAGATAATGCTAAGTGAAATGAACTCCATGTTATGGAAAAAAGTGATATATCATTGTTGTGGTTAATTTCAGCATCCATGTGAAACTACCTTTTGTTTTCTCATAGTCCCTTCCTATGGTTGTATTCCTGCTATTACTGTAACTTATCTTAGTACCCCAGATACTGTATAGATGTGTATTGGAACTAGGAAAAGGAAAGAAAATATCAGAAATGAGAGACAAAGGATAAAAAGACAAATGATTACAAAACCAACTGGTGTAAACTAACAGTGGGGAGGGGGAGGGAACTGGGAAGAGAGCAGATGGGGGAAAAATTAGGGAAGAGGTAACAAGTTGGATAAACAATGTACTTGCTTTACATGTGAAATGGTAGCCCCTCTGTACTTCACTTTGACAATAAAGAAGAAAAAAATATTTTCATAATGTTTCTAAGGTAAGCCATACGAAGTGAGGAAATATGTGAATTCAATACACACACACACACACACACACACACACACACACACACTGACTTCCTGATTTGGGGGGAACCAATGAGAACCAGATATGATAGGTCCTCAGGTTTGACATGCTCCTACCAAGCCCTTAGATTTTGTGTTCATAAATTCCCCACTCATTCAAGACCTTTAGGCTTAATGCAAATTAATTAAACTGCTGTGCAGTTCATTTGACCATTATCGAGGTTTTAAAATAATCAACAGTGAAGGCAACTGATTAAACCCTTTCTGAACTGTTGTAACAGTTTATAAATTATATAAGGTCTATATTAATATGAATCCTCTGTGCTTGAAAATTAGCTAGGGGATATTCATTAAGATGGTATAAATAGGCCACCATAGCTGGGACATCCTTTTATTTCCATTTTCTGACAGCTTTCCGGAGCTCATGTGAAGCCATAAAATTAATATACTTCATTTCTATAACAGTTTACAAATAGTAGAATATTTTTACTCCATTTGATCCTTCTACTAATCCAGGGAGCTTGGCAAGACTGGTGGTATTCTCTTTGCTCTGTAGAGAAAAAAAAAAGAAATTAAAGCTCAAAGAAATTAAGTCCCTCACAAAGTAAATAATAAAGGGAATATAGTCAAAACCCTGGCAGGCTCACTCTCAGTCTAATAGTTTTCCAATATATCTTAGTTTCTCTCTTTTTAGGAATCCTGATTCTCCCAAAACAGGGTTTCTATGTGTCTGAAATAACCAGAGAAAACTTGCAGAGAGTGGGGGAGAGGAATTAGGGCTTGAATTTAAAGCCTAACATTCAATATTTATCCAACAGAACACAAACAAGGCCACACTAAAGCTACCATCACTACCATATGCATTGCAGCATTATTCACTATAGCCAAGATATGCAATCAGCTCAGATGCCCCTGGATGGATGAATGGATAAAGAAAATGTGGTTTATATACAAAAAGGAATTCTCCTCATCCCACAGAAATAATGATACTGTCTAATTAATAAGGAACTTGAAAGATCTGGAAAGAATTATACTAAGCAAGGTAAGCCAGACCCATAGAAACAGAAGTTGCATTGATTCCTTCTTTTGTGGTAGCTAGAATGTGTCTATAAAACTGTAAGTAAACACATTGGATAGTTTAAAAAAAATACACTGGAACATACGTTTCTAGGCATTCACACACAGTAAGACCAAAAGATGATATTCTTAGGAGAAGAACACAAAGGCTCTATACCTATGTGCATCTAGTCATATAAAAAAAATTACCCAAATAAACTCCAGGAAATGGAAATCAGAAGTATTTTCCTTGTTGCTGTTTTTGTTTTTCTTTAATCTTTTTTGTTCATTTATCTATATAAGGGAGGATAAGTGAGAGTACAGAAATGGTGGGACAGAGTGAGCAAATGCAGCAGTGGTACTCATAGACTCTGTTGAAAATGAACTATATAACTTGTGGGTAATGACAGGAGGGAAACTGAGAAAGAGCAAGAAAAGGGGTGACTTTGTTCAAAAAGAAACATATTCTTTATCTGACTTATGGTTTGTAACTATTTTGTGCATCACTTTTATAATATAAAATTTCATGAAAAAACAAACCTGACCTCATTGGGCTTTCTTGTTCATGGCTAATGTTCTACCACTTAAACCAGGTCTCCAGTCTGTCTTTTTGCTGATTATTTTGGAGATAGAATTCCACACACTTCTCTGTGCTTGGTGGCTTTGAACCACAATCCTCCAGGACTCAGCCACTTGAGTGCTAGGATTACAGATTTAAGCTACTTATGCCCAGCTAAAAGCTTTATTTCATTACATTCTTTTTAAAAGAACTCAGACATTGAGATAAAGAAGAAGGATTCCTCTGAAATAGAAGAATAGAAATACTTTTCCTGGATTTTATTTTTACAACTTCATTAAAAGAGAGAAAGAGAGAGAGAATAGAAAGGAAGAAAAAGCAAAGGAAGGGAGGGAGGGAGGGAGGGAGGGAGGGAGGGAGGGAGGGAGGGAGGGAGGGAGGGAGGGAGGGATGGAAGGAGGGAGGGAAGAAAGGAAGGAAGGAAGGAAGGAAGGAAGGAAGGAAGGAAGGAAGGAAGGAAGGAAGAAAAAAGCACCATTTTCAATAAAATAAGTACAAGTCTAAAATACTGACTATGGATGATAACTGCCAATTGCTGTAAGATCTGAGACTAACTAGTTGAGGAAGAACAGTGAAAGATTCCTCATCTACCTCAGAATTTAGATCATGGAATTTTTTTCAAAATCAAGTATCATTAAGAAAGAAATAGGAGAGGGAAGATAGCGTCGCCACAGTAGGGAGGTACCCCAACTCGCTCCAATGGAATAGCGAGCTGGGAACTCCAGCACCCAACACCCCATCAAGAACCCAGCAAACCCAGCAGCCAGAAGCAACAGAGAAACACAGGAAATGAAGAAAAAAAAAAAAAAAAAGAACCTATAACCTGCACGGAGCCGGAAAATCTCCGGGGTAACCTCCCCCACCCGCTGACCCTGGTCCGAACAGGGCCAGGCTGGGAAAGGGGACCCAGTGCCAGCAAACCAACTGCCAAAAAGTCATGCCAGGGCCCACACATACCGCCCCTCACAGCAAACCTGTGAGAGGGCACAAGCACTCTCCAACAACTCGGGGCAATACGTCCCCAAAGGAAGCACTAGAGTGCACACGCACGTGCCCCCGGAGGGCCAGCATGGGCCAGCGTGCTAGCCCCACAGCAGGAGGATCTCCTGCCCAAACCTCCATGGGAACACACAAGCTGGCAAGCTGCAACACCACTCTGATAGGCACACTTGGCACAAGTGGGCAGGGCCCCCCCCAGCGGCAGCACCTGCTCTGATAGGTACGCGCTGCACAGGTGGGCAGGGCCCCCCAGCAACAATGCATGCTCAGGGGAGCAAGTCACCTCTCAGCGGCAAATCTCAATCTGAGACATGAGCTCCTCTGACCAAGGTACCGAGTGGAGAAAAGAACCAAAGAAGAGAAAAGCCTCCATGCCACGCTGAATCAGCGACCCGCAACCCCCCACCAGGGGCATGCTAGGGTCAGCACAACACAGCGGCAAGTCACTACCCTGCAGAGAAAGACACAAAAACTACAGACCTCCAGGCGCAGGGAGGGTGACTGCCCAAGCAACAACCGAGACGGTCACACTCACCCATTGGGCAGTAAGGTTCAACAGCCAAACTCAAACCCAGAGCCAGGACACAAACAAGTCTCCCACTGATGGACCAGCGGGAACCAGCACAAAGCCAACCCAAGGAAGCCACCTACAGATCGCCAGATGCGCAAATCACAAAGAAATATTACAAATTACATCAAAGGGCAAGCCAACTCACCAGCTCCAAAAAGCAGTGCTACTGAAGAGGAGATGGAGAATAAAAAAAAAGCTCAGGCTATGATAGCAGAAATGATAGAAAGCCTCAGGAATGAATTCAGAGAACAATCCCAGGAGTTTAGAATGGAAGTCTCAAAGGACCTTCAGGAAATCAAGAAAGAAATGGAAGCAAAAATGGATAAAGTGCAAACCACTGTTAAAGAAGACCTTAACATCCTGAGAAACAAAATGCACGAAAAAATAGATTTAAAATACAACTCTTTAAAGGATGAAATTTCCATGATCCGAGCTGATCTGGCAACCATAAATAGCTCCCTGACATCCATAAACTCCACACTTGAATCCACAGCACAAAGAACTGACCGTATGGAATCCAGAATCTCTCTCTTGGACGATGCTGCAGCTGATAAGGACCCGAAAATTACCACACTCCAAGAAACGGTAAATCTCCAGGGCAGACTAATCCAGGAGCTAGTGGACAAAGACAAGAGATATAATCTGCGCATAATTGGAATAGAAGAAGGAGCCGAATACCCGAGCAGAGGGTTTCAACATATTTTCAATAAAATTATTGCAGAAAACTTCCCCAATCTCACAAGGGACCTCACCCAGGTAACCGAAGCCTATAGGATGCCTGGCAGACCAGACCCTAGAAAATCCTCACCCAGGCACATAATAAAGACTTCAGATCTCAAGAATAAAGAGCAAATTTTGAATGCAGCCAAAGCAAAGAAAGATTTATTACAATGGGAAAAGGATCTGAATAACAGCAGACCTCTCCACACAAACCTACCATGCACAAAGAGAATGGAAGAACACAATCCAAGTCCTACAGGCCAACAATTGCCTACCCAGAAAAAGATATGCAGCGAAGCTACAATTCATATTCGAGGGAAAAACCAGATCTTTCCATAGCAAAGAGGATCTAAAGGAATATGTGAATTAAAAACCAGCCTTACAGCGAATTCTAAGAGGGGAACCCCACCCAACAGAAATCGTACAGGACACACAGACAGAAACAGAAAGAAACTACAACAGCCAGAGCCCAACAGAAAGAGCAGCTCATTGAAGACAGGAAAAAAAAGAGAGAGAGGAAAAACAGCTTAACAGGAAAATGGAAGGGGAAAAAACACCCTTATCCTTGATCTCTTTGAATATAAACGGTTTAAACTCTCTGATAAAGAGGAGCAGACTGGCAGAGTGGATCCACAAACAAAAAGTTGCCATCTGTTGTCTACAAGAGACCCACCTTACAGCAAGAGATAAAAACAGGCTCCGAATGAAAGGATGCAGCAAGATCTTCCAAGCAAACGCACCTACCAAAACGGCTGGAGTAGCCATCCTGATCTCAGACAAGCTGGACTTCTCATTAAAAGCAACTCAAAAAGACAAAGAAGGACACTACATTTTAGTACAAGGAAAAATCCAGAATCAAGACATCACGGTGATAAATGTATACTCACTGAACAAAAGAGGCCCTACATATGTCAAGCAAATTTTCACAGAACTACAGAACAAGATAGACCCAAACACAATCATAGTGGGTGATTTTAATACCCCAATGTCTCCAAGAGACAGATCCAACACCCAGAGGATTAGCAAGGAAGCTGAGGACCTAAATACATACCATATCCCAAATGGATCTGACAGATCTACACAGAATCTTTCACCCTACAGAGACCCAATACATCTTCTTCTCAACACCCCATGGATCATACTCCAAAATAGACCATGTCGTAGCCCACACAAAGAACCTCAGCAAATACAAAAGTATTGACGTCATCCCATGTATTATATCTGACCACAGTGGGATAAAGGTAACCCTCAATAACAACGGTTACCACAGAGGCTATACACACTCTTGGAGGCTAAACTCCTCACTGTTATCTAACACTAGGGCCACAGACAAAATTAAGGATGAAATTAACGAATTCATAAGCCACAATGACAATGAAAATACATCACAATGTAACCTATGGGATACAGCTAAGGCAGTACTGAGGGGCAAGATCATTGCCCTCAGCACTCACATTAAAAGAATGGAAGCAGAGCAGGTGAATAGCCTCACAATGAAACTAAAACAACTGGAGAAACAAGATATGATCAAACCTAAAATGACCAGGAGGAGAGAGATCACAAAGATCAAAGAAGAGATAAATCTGATTGAAAATAGAAAGACCATTTAACAAATAAATAAGACTAAAAGCTGGTTCTTCGAGAAAATAAATAAAATTGACAGACCCCTTGCAAGATTTACAAAAAAAAAAAGAAGAGAGGAGACTCACATAAGTAAAATCAGGGACTTCACTGGAAAAATTACAAAAAATACACATGATATTCAAACAACAATAAGGAACTATTTCCAGAACCTCTACTCACTAAAAAACAATAATCTTACAGAAATGGATCAGTTCTTAGAGAAGTATAAACTGCCCAGACTGAACCAAGAAGAAATAAATCAACTAAATAAACCAATCACTTACAGCGAGATACAGGGGGTAATCAAGAGCCTCCCAACGAAGAAAAGCCCAGGCCCAGATGGATTCACCAACGAATTCTATAAAACCTTTAGTGAGGAGCTAATACCAATACTCGTCAAACTCTTCCGTGAAATAGAAACAGTGGGAGAAATCCCAAACTCATTCTATGAAGCTAATATTATACTCATCCCCAAACCAGGCAAAGACCCAACAAAAAAAGAGAACTACAGACCAATATCACTAATGAACACAGATGCAAAGCTCCTCAATAAAATATTAGCTAACAGGATCCAGAAACTGATCAAGAAAATTATACATCATGACCAAGTAGGCTTCATCCCACAGTCACAAGGATGGTTCAACATCCATAAATCAATCAATGTAATTCACCACATCAACAGAACTAAAATCAAGAATCACATTGTTATCTCAGTGGATGCCCAAAAAGAATTTGACAAAATACAACGTCCATACTTATTAAAAGCTCTGGAGAGAACAGGAATAGATGGAAGATTCCTCAAAATAATAAAAGCCATATACAACAGACCAACTGCTAATATTGTATTAAATGGGGAGAACCTAAAATCATTCCCCCTAAACTCAGGAACTAGACAAGGATGCCCACTCTCCCCACCTCTTTTCAACATAGTGCTGGAATCCCTAGCCATAGCAATGAGACAAAAGGAGGACATCAAAGGATCCACATCGGCAAGGAAGAAATCAAGCTGTCCCTATTCGCAGATGACATGATCTTATATCTGAAGGACCCAAAAAGCTCAGTCCCCAAACTCCTACACCTAATAAACCTTTTTGGCAAAGTAGCAGGATACAAAATCAATCCACAAAAGTCAGCGGCTTTTCTGTACACCAGCAATGTACAAGCAGAAAAAGATATTATGGAAATAATTCCATTTACAGTAGCCAAAAAAAAAGAATAAAGTACCTAGGGATCAACCTAACCAAGGACGTGACGGACCTATTTAATGAGAACTATAAAAATCTAATAAGGGAAATCAAAGAAGACACAAGGAGATGGAAAGACCTCCCAAGCTCATGGGTAGGCAGAATCAATATAGTGAAAATGGCCATAGTGCCCAAAATGTTATATAAATTCAATGGAATCCCCATCAAAATCCCAGCTACATTCTTCACTGAAATAGAGAAAGCAACCTATAAATTCATATGGAACAGCAAATGACGTAGAATAGCCAAAGCAATTCTAGGCAAAAAAAGCAGTGCAGGAGGTATCACAATACCAGACTTCAAGCTCTACTATAGAGCTATCATAACAAAAACAGCCTGGTATTGGCATAAAAACAGACCTGAAGACCAATGGATTAGAATTGAAGATCCAGAAATAAAACCGCACTTTTACAGTCAGCTGATATTCGACAAAGGAGCTAAAGACATACAATGGAATAAACAGAGCCTCTTCAACTACTGGTGCTGGGAAAACTGGGCAGCCATATGCAGAAAACTCAAAGTAGACCCAAGCCTATCACCATGCACTAAGATCAACTCAAAATGGATCAAGGACCTCAACATCAGATCTGAATCCTTGAAACTACTGAAGGACAGAGTAGGAAAGACGCTAGAACATATAGGCACAGGAAGGAACTTCCTGAATAGAGTCCCAGGGACACGACAGATAGGGGAGAGACTCGACAAATGGGACTACTACAAATTAAAAAGTTTTTGCACAGCTAAGACATAGCCACCAAAACAGAAAGACAGCCAACCATATGGGAAAGGATGTTTACCAGCACAGCAACAGACAAAGGCCTAATATCTGTCATCTACAAAGAACTCAAAAAACTAAGCCCCTCCAAGCCCAGTAAACCAATTAGGAAATGGGCAAAGGAGCTACAGAGAGACTTCACAAGAGAAGAGGTAAAAATGGCAAAGAAACATATGAGGAAATGTTCAGCATCACTGGCAGTAAAGGAAATGCAAATAAAAACAACCCTGATATACCACCTGACTCCAGTTAGAATAGCCTATACTCTGAACTCAGGCAACAACAAATGCTGGAGGGGGTGCAGGGAAAGAGGAACCCTTCTCCATTGTTGGTGGGAGTGCAAATTAGTACAACCACTTTGGAGAACAGTTTGGAGGTTCCTCAAAAAGCTCAACATAGTCCTACCCTATGACCCAGCCATACCACTCCTAGGCATCTATCCTGAACAACAGGGTCCAAGATATCAAAAAGACATCTGCACTTCCATGTTTATCCCTGCACAATTCACAATAGACAAAATATGGAAACAACCTAGATGCCCCTCCACAGATGAATGGATCCAAAAAATATGGTACCTATACACAATGGAATACTACATAGCAATTAGAAATGGTGAAATATTGTTATTCGCAGGAAAATGTTCAGAACTTGAATAAATAATGTTGAGCGAGACAAGCCTAGAACACAGAAAACAAAGGGGCATGATCTCCCTGATATATGACTGTTAAGGTGGGGGAAGGGGGAGACAGTAGAGACCAGGTCTGTGAAACCAAAAGCTTCTTGTCAAATGGTATTTCCACAGGTTTGGGTCAGCGACCCTACATTATGTAACTAAAACCAAACAACTACTCAACATATAAAGGTCAAAAATTGACCTCTTAGTGGACCACAATAGCTCAAAAGGGTATGTATGTGCATTCATATAAGACTATTGTTGACATATTGTCTATTGAAAATGGTGGAATATGTATGACTTTGTTTAATAGTAGAAAAATGATAGATAAAACTCAATTGTTATAACAAAAATGAAATCTTTGCAAAATAAGAGTGCAAATAAAAGTCTTAATCTGATAAGAGTTGTCAACAATAAGCCAAAAACACTTATAATGTTTAATAGCAAAATAATGGAAGTTTTCCCTATTAAAATTTTATGGAAATGTAAACCACCATGAAATTCTAAGGCAATTTTAAAAAGAACAAAAAGAGAGATTTGCTTAAAGATGTCAAAATTTATAGTAAAGTAATAGTAATTAAATCAGTGTGATACTTGGTAAAATAAATAAATGAATGAATAAATAAAGGACAAGTAGATACAGGTAGTAAAAGTGAACAGAAACTGTAGAACCAGAGCTATGTAGAATGAGCAATTTGCTTATGCAATTATGGCCCAAAAGCAGTAGAGTTTACTCTGGTCATTAGCATTTGCTGATCAATTGTCTGTATGTAAAGAAATGAAATGAAATATGATCCCTACTTTACATAATATAAAATAAGCTATTTTGTGTGGATTGCATATCTAACTGTGAAATATAAAACAATGAAACTCTTAAAATACAATAAGTGAATGGTAAGTTATCGTTATGACCTTGTACTCATTAAAGATTTCTGAAAAAGACACATAATTGACAGCCCATGAAAAAAAAGTTGACAAGTTAACTAACTTAAAGATAACCATTTCCAGAGATGCAGTCTCACTAACTTTTGTTCTGACTAATATGAAACTGTGATAGGACTATCTCTGTCTAAAAATACAGAATCTCTTCTGTGACATCATTTGGAAGAAAAAGAACTTTCCATATTAGTATTAGCATATAAAACTTGGGTATCAGCAGAACATAATAAACAACGTGAAGACTTCTAAGAGATGAGATTGGAAAAAAAGATAAATTATGATTATGTACTAAAACATGAAGTTTGTATTGGTGTGATAAATAAAAAAAAACTGTTGAGTTGCCAGGTGCTGACGGCTCATGCTTGGAATCCTAGCTACTCAGGAGGCAGAGATCTGAGGATCAAAGCTCAAAGCAAGCCAAGGCAGGAAAAGTCCTAAGACTCTTATCTCCAATTAACCACTAGAAAACTGGAAGTGATGCTGTGGCTCAAGTTGTCAAGTGCTAGCTTTGAGCTGAAGAGCTCAGGGACAGCAACCAGGCCCAGAATTCAAGTCCCAGGACCAACAAAATACAATACAATACAACAACAACAACAAAACCTGTTGAGTTCTTCTGGGAAGTGAGGCAGATTTAGATTTATATTCTTAGATGCTCACTGTGGTGGGTGCCCAGCGAGTCACTGTGGGTGGATGCATTTGTCGATTTTTCATTGCTATGACAAATAACTAAGAGAAACATTTTAAATGAAAAAAAAAAAAAAGAGCCAGGTGATAGTGGCTCATACCTGTAATCCTAGCTACTGAGGAAGCTGAGATCTGAGGATCGTGGTTCGAAGGCAGCCTAGATACTAAAAAAAGCAAAATAGTAATAATAATAATAAACACATCAATTCATCAAGAGACCTCATTGTGTGAAAATAATATAATCACATAAAACACATGCAGACAATGTAAAGAATCCCTCTTACTAGATAGAGACACAAGAGCATACAGAAACAGGCCAGATACTTGCATGAGTATGTCACAGAAATGAACACCTTTTTAAAAGATTATAAGCATAGGATCTGTTGGGTTTATTTGCCCTTCCCAGCTTGGACTCTTACTTCTTCCTTTCCACTCTCCCTTTCACGCCCTCTCCCCTAGTCATCCGGCCTGCAGATAAGCTAGAGTGGAATGGGGGAGATAGCTCCGACCTGTCGCGCACGTGATCTGCCACAGATATGTGCCCGCCTCCTTATGCTAGAAGTCTGGCGTACATATGCAATGGGGCTAGCTTCTTAGAGCGAACTATACTTTATTGAGACAAGGACAAGGGGAGATGATTCCGAGGGGAGGGGTTTGGCCAGGATGTCGTTAGGCTGAAAGGTATCGCCTGACCCCCAAGGGCTAACGTCACTCGAGCGCGCCGAGCCAGGGCGGGGTTGGTAGGCGCCGGACTGGCTATCGTGCGTTGGGTTGGGGGCTGTTTGCCCAACCAGTTTCTCTGGATTCCAATCCAGAGGGGGTAGCAGGGCCGCATTCCCCAGGGCTGGGGGAGGTTCATCAAGCCCCTTCCATCAACGGGGAAGATGGATCCCAACAGGATCATTCAGTAAAATTCATATTAAAAGTACAGTAAGTTACCACTGATATAACATTTGCATATGGCTATTATTTACAAAGCTCAACAAAACCAAGTACATGTATACAATGTATTCAATATAGCAAGAAAAATGCCTAATTAAAGTTCCAGGAAGCAACATAAATAAATCTCACATGTGTAATGTGTGCAAAAAAGCCAGAAAGATAATTCCATTTATAGAAGCTTGCAAATGGACAGAAATATAGTACTAGAAGTTACCAGAGTGTTTACATTTCAGAGGAGAGTCATAGGGGACCATTGAATGGGAAGATATCCCTGAGGTACTGATAGGATGCTGAAACTCTGCCTTCTTTTGCATTGGTTGATGCTTACATAAGTATACTCGCTTGGGACTTGTGTAGTTTTCTAGTTTAAAAATACATTTTGCTTCATACCTACTTCATACCTAATTGTCATTATCTTAAATCCAAGTGTTCATGAATTAAAGATCTAAAGTCAGGGATGGACTGTCAATGTCTGCAGGGCATCTCTAGGTGTTTTTCAGAAGGGCTAGGAGAGAGAAATCTGAAACATAAAACTTGCTCATAAGCGATTCCTATTTGTTTTTTGTGCAAACCTTTTAAAAGTACTTTTTGATAAATAATTGACATGCCCGCAAAATTGATCCCTTGAAAGTTTACAATTCAGTACTTTTAATATATTCATAGAATAGTCCAGCTCTCATCAAGATCCAATTCCAAAATGTCATCATCATCTTCCCCTTATCAGCTTTCTAGTAGGTAGGTTTGTCAACATGAGCCACCAGGGCCCCACTGCTTTTCATTTTCTTAATAAAGTCATGGGAAACATAAAAAGTTTTATTTTTTATAAAGTTCTATTCATGCATTTTTTTGTTTGGACTTTTACTTTTCTCAGAAGTTGTTATTTTAATTAAGGCCAAAAAGATTGATTCCTATTTTGCTTTTGGTTTTAAAGTTCTGGCTCTTACTCTAGGCCTATGGTCTATTAAGTAAGTTTTTTCATGTAGTGTGAGGTTGGGATTGAAATACAACTTTTCACATGTGAATAACTAGTTGTTTCAGCATCTGTTGAAAGTATTGTTTTTTACCTATGGTCTTAGTCCTCCAGTTAAAAATTAACTACATAGTGGCATCTTTCTGGACGCTCAGTGTAATTCCATTGGTATGTATCTTCTTTATGTCAGTTCCAGTTCTACTTGATTGATGTTGCTTGGCCATACATTTTGAAATTGGATGATTTGAGTCCTTCAGTGTCCTTTCTGTATTATTTTAGTTTATCATTCCATAGACATATTAGGATCATAATGTCAATTTCTAAAAATATAGTCTATTGGAATTGTGATAGACAATCATAACCTTTATAGTTCAGTTGTTTCCTTGCTTATTAATGAATTTTGTAAATTATTTTTCATTGATCTTTGCTCATTGGGAGAGTAGATTTTAGGTAGTTTTTTGTTTTTTTTTTTTTTTTTTGCCAGTCCTGGGCCTTGGACTCAGGGCCAGAGCACTGTCCCTGGCTTCTTTTTGCTCAAAGCTAGCACTCTGCCACTTGAGCCACAGCACCACTTCTGGCCGTTTTCTGTATATGTGGTGCTGGGGAATCAAACCCAGGGAATCAAACCCACGTATATGAGGCAAGCACTCCTGACACTAGGCCATATTCCCAGCCCTTTAGGTAGTTTTTAATCTGCATGCTTTTAGCTCTTGATATCTCAGATTACATAAGGCTGAATAGTGGCTGGGTTGTGGCATATTTTCCTGGTATGATATGGAAGGAGGATGGCAAACTAGCAGTAAAAAAACATTAAAAATCAGCACTCAATACATTGTGTGCAGGTGTAGTCTCCATGCAGAGTGAGGAAGCTTGACTACAAAACTTTATTGTTGTTGATAAACCACAACCATATATTTGTGGCAATCCCTAATGAAGACCATTCTATTGCTGCTCTAGTATCTTTAAGTGAATATAGAAGCAATGCTGTATCTTCATGATCTTGGAAGGCTTTAGTTAACAAGAGCAGTAAGGGAAATGAAATAGGGAGGGTTATACTAATGAATAATATAAGGTTTGTGGTTATATAAGGAAGAAAGGGGTGGCAGCTAAGCATAATAGAAGTTATTGAAAAGTGGACTGTGGTAAGCAGGAAAGATCTTAGAGGGAGAAGGAAGGAGAATGAAGAAAATTAAACAGTTAAACACACATTTTAAAATAAATATAAAATTAAGAAGGAGTCAGAATAGTGGAATAGTGACAGGGATTGAACTGAGTCCCCTCTGATCAAAGAGAGGAACAGGGCTTATAGCAAGGAGCTCCACTTCGAGGTCACACCAAAGAAAATAGACATAACCAGAGTGGCACCAACCAAAGAGATTCAAACTTAAGCACCTACAAGCGGGGAACCAAATCCAGAGAAACAGAAGCAGGTGGCCAGTGCAGTTGCTCTGCAGCCACAGGTTCCAGCTGTTTTTTATTCTTCTGCCCCCAATCACCTTTCCCCATCACTACCTTCCACCAACTCAACTTCACCAGTAGACAGCGACAACATAACATACCTGTGATCCAGAGGCTGAATCTTGGAACTGGACAAGGCAGCCACAGCAGTGTCCACCAGGAACACCATTTTCAGAGACAAAGTGACTATTAAAGTTCAGCCAGGCATACACCCCCTTGAATGTACTCAGAGGGGCCTGGAACCTCAGGACCAGCCTGGTCAAGACCTCTAACACCAGACAATGAACACAGCAGGATACTTTGAGAGCTCACTGAACATCTGCAAGCAGCTTGGGCTGCCTTTGCAATCCCAACAAGTATGCCACCGGCTGTCCATACCATGGGGAACCTGTTCTCAGGCAACCTTACCTTCCTAAGTGGTATACCAGCCATCCACAGCACCAGGGATCTGTACCCAGCAGAGCCCAAATGCCTGCCATTGCATTTCTTGGTGCACTGCTGGGCCCTATACAGCCCCTGGTCCAGCGAGACCCAGAAGCGCATACGGATTCTCCCGCGAGAAGCACCAACCCACAGTGCCAAGGGTTGTACCCAAGCAGCCCTTGAAGCCTATAGGGTCATCCCTACATGGGATGCCCTGCCCACAGCACCTGGAGTCTCCGCCTAGCCAGCCCTCAGAAACCTGTCTGTGCTTTACCAAGGAAGAAGCTCTTACCTTACAGCACTTAGTAAAGTCTATGCCCAGCTGGCCCCAGAAACCTGCCTGAACGTCCTTGTGCAGGACACTGCTGACAACCCATAACGCCGTGGTTCACACCTAACTGGCCCAAAAGCCTTCCGTGCATCGCTGTGTGACACCCTCAGGCAGGGCGCCAAAGACAACACTCAGCTGGATCCCAAAGTCGGCCCCTGCCTTCCGTAGGACACAAATAGCACAGTACACACATGAAAACCACAGCCTTTTACCACTGCACATAATACCTAATCTTACCTGCCTCTACAAACCCTTATCCCAGATGTGTAAATCACAGCCAAAGATCACAAGATCCATGAACAATAGAGACAACATGCCACTCTCATAAACCAACTGAGAGCAAAGAAAAGAGGGAAAATAAAAGTACCATTACAGCAATGATGAGATAATTGGCAAAGTAAAAAAAGAAGACCTACAGATAAATAGAAGAAAACAGGAAGAAATGATAAAGAAAATGCAAGACATCCAAGATGACATCAGTAAGAAAACAAACTTTACACATTTTAATGAGGGAGATGAAAGATGAAATTAACACCATGAGAACTGACACTAACAAAGAGCCTGAAAACATGAAAGGCTTTATCTCCCTATTGCAAAGCAAAGTTGAAAGCATAGGCAACAGAACAAATGAAGTAGAACACGGAGTATCAGGAGTTGAAGATAAAGCAAGGGAATTAGAACAGAAAATCAAAGGCCTGGAAAAAACACTCAGAACAGAGCAAAGGGACATCCAAAATTGCCAGATTTGACCAAAAGGTCAAATTTACATGTAATCAGGCTAGATCAGAAAGAAGTCCAAACAATACATGGACAAACTAGTTAACAAAACAATAACAGAAAACATCCTCCAATGTCAAGACAGAGAATCTCACCTACCTGACAGAGGCATACAGAATTCATAGCAGACAGGATCTGAGAAAAAAAAGTACTTCAGACACATCATTGTGAAAACGTTTGGACTTAAAAAGCAAGGAATTATTTTAAATGCAGCAAAATCAAAGAGGGAACATTATTACAACTGAAAGATTAGAATTACTGCAGATTTCTCCACATAAACTCTGAATACAAGGAGAGCCTGGAGTGATATAATTCAAACTTTGCATGTCACTTGCCAACCTGAACTACTGTACCAACAAAGCTAATATTCCAATTGATGGAGAAACTGAAACTTCCCACAATAAGCAAAATCTAAAGGAATTCATGAACATGAAACCAGTACTGCAAAGGATATTAACGAGAAACATACAATCAAAGTCAAGGAAACAAGTATTGAATAAAAATAACTAGAAGATGAGTTTAGTAAGCATAAGAGGAAAGAATCATGTAATGGGAAAAAATGGCAGGAAACTTGGCATGTTTCTCCATAGTAACATTAAACATCAGTGGTCTCAACTCTCCAACCAAAAGGCAAAATCCAACCATTTTTTGTCTCCAAGAAACACATCTAACAAGCAAAGATAAATACAAATTCAAAGTGAAGGGATGGAAAAAGTTCTTTCATGCAAATACACTCTGAAAGAAGGCAGGAATAGCCATACTGTTATCTGATTTAAAACCAGTATGAAAAGATAAGGAAAGTCATTACATATTAATAAGAGGAACAAACTAAGAAGAGGAAATCACAGTAGTTAACATATGTATGCCCTAAAAAGTACAGCACCTAAATACATTAAATAAATACTCACAGAATTAAGAAACATAATAAACTCCAACATAATAACCCCAACACAATAAATAGTGGGAGATTTTGCAGTCTACTTTCACCAAAGGACAGGTCAACCAAACAATAGATCAGCAAAGAAGCCTCTGAACTATACTATGATACTATACATAGTATACTATGATACTATAACCCAAATGGATTTAACAGACATCTACAGAGCATTTCACCAACAACCAAACAATTCACATTTTTCTCACCATCCCATAGAATATTCTCCAAAATTGATCATATCCTAGGACACTCAACAAGACTTGAGAAAATACAAAAGGATTAAGATAACTCCTTTCATCCTATCTGATCACAGTGTAATTTAACTAAATCTTAACAACAAAAGATATTATAGAAAACACTCAAACATATGGAGACTGAACAATGTACTCTTGAATAACAGGTGTGTCACTGAAGAAATAAAGGAAAAACCTTCAGACTCAAGGGTGGATAGAATTAATATTGTGAAAATGGCCATACTGCCAAAACTTATATACAAATTTAACACAATCCCCATCAAAATCTGAATGATTTTCTTCATCAAGATAGAAAAGACAATCCAAAAATCCATATGGAACATCAAAAGACTTTGAATAGCCAAAACAATTCTAGGCAAAAAAGGAAAAAAAAAAAAAGCAATGCTGCTGATATCACAATCCTAGACCCCAAGTTCTACTACAGAACTAGAACTATAATAATAAAAACAGCTTGGAGTTGGCACAAAAATAGACCTGAAGATTAATTGAAGAGACTAGAAGATAGAAAAATTAAACCATATACTTATAGTTATCTGATATGTGATAAAGGAGCCAGAGATACATGGTGGAAAAAGATATGGGCATCCATATGCAAAGAACTAAAAGTGGATCCTTGTTTGTAATCATGCACTAGTATTAACTCTAAGTGGATACAAGACCTCAATGTCAGACCTGAAACTGAAATTATTCCAAGAGGAAGTAGGAGAAACACTAGAACTCACAGGCATAGGCAGAAACTTTTTGAAAAGAGTCTCAGCGGCACAGCAGATAGAAGAGACTTGACAAACTGGATTATATCAAAATAAAAAGTATCTGCACAGCAAAGGATACAGTTGTCAAAACTGAAAAACAGCCAACAAACTGGGAGAAGATCTTTACCAGTAACACATCCAACAAAGGCCTAATAAACTATACTAAGAGTTCAAGAAATTAACCCCTTCCAAAACCATTCAATCAATCACTAAAAGGGAAAAGGAGAAAGTTCTCAGAGAGAAAATACTCAACATCCCTAGCTATAAAGGAAAATGAAAATCAAAACCACTCTGAGATTCCATGTCACCCCAGTTAGGTTGGCCAACATTGTGGATTCAAACAACAACAAATGGTGGTGGGGATGTGGGGAAAATGGAATCCTACTGCACTGTTGGTGGGAATGGAAACTAGTACAACCACTCTAAACAGCAGTCTGGAAATTCCCCCAAAAGCTAAACATAGATCTTCCCTACTACCCAGCCATAACACTGTATCCTATTCCTAGATCATCCCTACATACCCAGATACCACACTTGGGCATCTACCCAGAACATTTTGAAGGCCAGGATACTGCAAACACACTCATTTTTTAACTTGTTATTGTGAAGGTGTACAGAGGGGTTACAGCTAACGTAAGTCAGATAATAAGTACATTTCTTTTTGAGCAGTATCACCTCTTCCTTCATTTTCTCCAGTTTTTCCCTCTGGCAAGTTGTATAGTTCATTTGCAATATAGTGTCTAGCCTAGTGAGTATCACTGCTGCATTAGTTCACCCTTTGTCCCCCCATTTGTGTGGTCCCCATTACCCTCCCCCCAAAAGAAAAAACTTATACACAAGACAAAAGGTACAGAAAACAAAAACAGTGTCAAAGGGGAGCAAAGCAACATAACACCAAAAAACCCCTCTTGTTTCCATTTCTTGAAGTTCATTTAGATAAACATCATTTTATATGATCATATGCACATAGCTATTGAGCCTTTGTGATCCTATCCTAATTATATCCTCCTTTGGTCTCACTGTGTGAATGTCTAGAGTCCTCTATAATTTATCATGTACAAATGTATTTTTTTTGTCTTTTACTATACAGTGTGCTTATTTGTGGATTTATAGGAGTATTCTAGTTACAACAAATGAGAGAAAGCATGTAACCTATGTTTCTCTGGATCTGGCTTACTTTGCTTAATAGATTTTTTTTTTCCAATTCTTTCCATTTCCTTACGAATGAACATTCATTTTCACCGCTGCACTATTCACAACAGCCAAGTACAGAAAGAGCCCAGATGCCTTACAATAGATGAGTGGATCCAAAACATATGGTACCTATACAAAGTAGAATTTTACCCAGCCATTAGAAAGAATAATATTATGCCATTTGCAAGAAAATGGATGGACCTAGAACAAATCAGGTTAAATAAGGTAAGCCAAGCTCCAAGAGACAAACTGCTCATGTTTTCTCTCATATGCAATAGTTAGATATAAAATACACTGGAACACAATATGGGACTTAGGTATTCACACACAGTGAGAACAAAGGAGGATACTTTTAGGGGAGGAACATGGAGGTACAATGCCTTTGTGTCTCTGATCATATGAAATAATATGTAGTGAAATGAACTCCAGGAAATTAGACACTGTGTTGAGAATTAACTACACAACTTGTGAGTGGGTACAGAAGGGAAAAACTGGGAGATAGCAAAGGAAAAGGTGACAGTGTCCAAAAAAAACATGCACTCATTACCTGACTTATGAAATGGTAACCCCTCTGTACATTATTGTTACAATAACAATTTAAAAGTTAAAATAGAATGAGTCATGGAGCCTGTGGTCAGTTCCTGGCCCTGCTGGGATTCAAAGAGCCCTGCACAGCTGGTCTTCATCTGATCCATCAAATTCGAGGCATATCTGGGGCAGCAGCAGCATCTCCAGGGGCTTCATGTGCACAACGTCTTTTTTGATGGAAACCTGCCCCCTATCCTCAGGAACCTAATGCCTTTGAAAACTTTGTCTCTGAGTAAACTTAAGATGCAGAAAGATGCCCTTTGGTTTCTGTCCCAGTGCCCATGCACTAAGCAGCTCAAGCACCTGCCTCTGCGAAGTTTGTTCATGGACACTTTCAGTTTTGAGCCCCTGAGAGGTCTGCTGGAGCAAATGGCCAGCACCCTGGAGACCCTGGCCCTGGAGTACTGTGACTTCACTGATGACTGGCTCTCTGCTATCCTGCCCACTCTGAGCCAGTGCTGCTCCCTGTTCAGCTTCTTCAGTTTCTATGGAAACCACATCTCCATGGCTACCCTGCAGAACATCCTGAGCCACATGGCCAGGCTGGGCCATTTGAGACAAGAGCTCTATCCTACCACTCTAGAGAGCTACAGCCCTCAAGTTTGGTGGCTAGGGAACATCGACCTTGAGAGTTTTGCCCAGGTTCAGGATGATCTGACCCGGGCATTGACAGACATGGGGACAGCCCAGAAGTTCCAGATCTGTACCAACTTAGGTCATTGATGGAACAAATGCCACAATTCTATAGCCTTGGCCCCTGTGGTTCCTGGATGGTCACAGAGGAGGGTCTTCCTGGCCTTTCTGCTCTTCCTATGTAGTCAGGTGCCCCTCTCCTGGATTCTCTTTTCAGCATCAGAAGTGAAAGCCGGGGCAGAAGTGCATTCTCCAGGGGTCATAAACTCCAAAGTTCAGTGTTGGTGGAAGAAATAGGGCATCTTGTCTGGACCTTTCCAGTTCAATAGTAGCTCTAGAACCCTAGGAGTTTCTGAGCGCTTTTGAGGCATATGTGTCCTGTGCATACACCATCAGGAATCTGGAGTGAATTCAGCCTGGAAAGAAAAACAACACAATCCTTTTTTTCTTAATGGTTGTAAGCAAATCTCTAAGTTGTAGGGCAATCCCTTCCTATCTATAAGCAACTATATCAATCAATAAAAAAATAAACAGAAAGGAAAACATGAGAAGAAAGATATCTTTTTGCAGCACCAAAGAATGAGAGTATTTGTTCCTGGCTACTCAGTAAGTCTAAGTTCTGAGCATCACAGTTCAAAACCAGCCTGGGAACGAAAGTCCTTGAGACTCTCGCCTCCAGTACACCTCCAAAAGAGCCACAATTGGAACAGTGACTCAAGTAGTAGAGTGCTGGCATTGAGCGCAAAAGCTCAGGGACAGCCCCTAGGTGCCAGAACTTGGAGGGGGGCGGCAGGGCAAGTAAAATAAATAAAAGATAAAAATAAAAAATATACAGCACAAAACAAAAAATCAGAAAACTAGTTATCACCTAAGCACGCAGGTAGCAGTACAGGATTAGGGTTGAAGAAAAAGAAATTCAAGAATAGATGAGCAGTTCTAATTGTGGATAGAATAAAAGTATAAATAAGGACAATAAGTATAAGGCAAGCCGGTGGCTCATGACTCTAATTCTAGCTTCTCAGGAGGCTGAGATGTGAGGATCGCAGTTCAAAGCCAACCCCGACAGGAAAGTCTGTGAGACTCTTATCTCCAATTAACCACCAGAAAACCTGAAGTGGCACTGTGGCTCAAGTGGTAGAGCTCTAGCCTTAAGCTGAAGAGCTCAGGGCCAGTCCCTAGGCTCAGAGTTCAAACCCCAAAATTGACAAAAATAAAAAAGAAGAAGGCAATAATAAAATATGGCAGTAAGAAAGGAAAATCGTAATTTAAAGTTAAATACTGAAAGACAGATGTTGTATCTCAAATATTGTAACTATAGAGAAAAAGAGAAGAAAAAACAAAACTAAAAAGTATCTTGAAAACAAAAATTAGAGAAAACAAATTTTAAAAAAGTGAAAACAAGGGCTGCTAATATGGCCTAGTGGCAAGAGTGCTTGCCTCATACACATGAAGCCCTAGGTTCGATTCCTCAGCACCTCATATATAGAAAATGGCCAGAAGTGGTGCTGTGGCTCAAGTGGCAGAGTGCTAGCCTTGAGCAAAAAGAAGTTCAAGGCCCTGGACTAGCCAAAAAAAAAAAGTAAAAACAAACCAAAAAAATCAACAAAGACATACAAATCAAAATATTAAAAGTAAAAAAGGCTGGGCATGAGTGGCTCATACTTGTAATTCTAACTAGTCAGGAGGCTAACATCTGAGGATCGTGGCTCAAAGACAGCCCGAGCAGAAAAATTATTCAGACTCTTGTTGCCAATTAACTATCAAAATGCCAGAAGTGGAGCTGTGGCTCCAAAGGTTGTGTAAGATCTTTGAGCAAAAAGGCTCAGGGACAGTACACAGGCCCTTAGTTCAAGCCCTAGGACTGGCACCAAAAAGAAAAAAAAATAAAAATAAAAGAAAGAAAAACTAAGAGCCAGATGGTTTTTCTTTTGTGGAAAGTTTTTCATTCCTAGTTCAATGTCATTGTTTGTTATAGATCTATTTTTCAGTTTATTCTCATAGCTTTGTTCTTTTACTTCTTCCATTTCATCATAGATTCCATTAGTCATAATCACTGATATACACAAGAAGGAACATTCATCTACTCACATCACAAGCACTTCCCCTATTAGTGGCTCTGGGTGAGTTAACTGAGCAGCTCTGATGTCATGTGTGGACTCAAGATCTGTGTGGTGTCTTCTCATGTGATTCTCATGTTGGCTTTGCCCTTGCTTATCCCCTCCCCTCAGCCATCACTCTTTCAGGGATCCAGAATAGTGACAATTTCCAGTACAGTAAGTGTGTGTGTGTGTGTGTGTGTGTGTGTGTGTGTGTGAAAATACTACGACTTTTCACAAGCTTTCCTTAGTTCAACCTCTAGCTAGGGGGATGAGACGATCATGATGGGCAATCACGAAAAAGGGGGAAAAAAGCCTTAAATGGAAAACAGATGTTAAATTATATGAGTATTGTGTGTGTGCATGTGGGGTGTGTGTGTGTGTGTGTGTGCATGTGTGCGCACATGCACACGCGCTTACCAGTCTGGGGGCTTAAACTGAGAGCATGGGGGGCTGTCCCTCACCTTTTGTGTTTATGCTAGTGCTCTACTACTTGAGCCACAGTTCCACTTCCAGCTTATTTGATTATTATTTATTTGTTTGTTTGTTTTAGGTGATTAAGAGATAAGAGCCTCCTGGGCTTTCTTGCCCAGGCTGCCTTCAAACCTCAATCCTCATCTCACCCTCCTGAATAGCTAGGATTTTAGGTATGAACCACTAGTACCTGGCACTAATTCTTGGTGTGTGTTCATAATTTTCTTTATGAACTTTAGAAGATTTTTAAAGAAAGTATTACTTCATGCTGAAAGAAACATGTAGCTAATATTGGACAATTATTTGAGATTCTTTTTCCTTATTCATGCCAATAATGACAGTTATATTTTAATTCCATGCAAATTCATCCCAGTTCTTTAAAACCTCTCACAAATGGTAGTAATTTTTACTAAGGCATAAATAACATGAGCAGCAGTTAGTTTACTTGTCTTGTTGAAAACAAAAGATACCACAGCTTTGGGAGAAAAAGGTTATAGGACTTTTTTAAAAGTTCATAGGACTAAATACGGTGCTGTGGATGGGAGAGGAACCAAGGATCCTGCAGTGTCATATAAGGAAGCAACCCTCAGAGCTACACTGGAGGGGAGCAGAAAGTCGTGACTTCCTCATCTCTTTGCTAAGTCCATGAAGGGCTTCTCTGAAACACGAGCTTTGAACGAGAGTGTCTATTTAATATTGACACCATAGCCTTAAGTCAGAAGTTGATGATCAAAAAATGAATTTGATTCAATTTTTGCCTTCCAGCACTTATAGTCTAATGGGAATGATGCATTCATGAAAAGCAATTTCAAGAGCAACAATAGAGGTGCAATGGTATGAGTTGCAGCAATTTCCCAGAGGGGGCAGTGATCAATTCAGTTTGGAAAGTTAGAGACAACTCTAGGGAGAGAAAGGGAGAATTAACTATTAACTATTTGAGCTTACCAAGCATACAATAGAGGAAAGGAATTTCCAGAAAAATGAGGTTTGAAGTTGTGTGGTCTTCTTGTAAGGTGACTGATATAGACATGTGTGGCCTTGAAAGCAACAAAGCTAAAAGGAAGAGAAGACAAGTCAAATCAACAGCTCCCCTTTGTCTTCCTAGGGGGAGGGAAGCCTGTCCTAGGCATGATGGGAGCCAGCAAAGGTGTTGTTTTTTTTAATGGAGAAAGTTTCAATCTCTATTTTTTAAAGAAAGAAAACCCATCTATATTTGTTTTTTAAATGGGAGGGAGATAAGGAAGAGTGATAGAGAGGATAGATTTGACCAAAGCATTATATTTATGTGTGGAAATATCACAATGAAGCATAATTATATAATTAAGGAAGGAATGTAGGTTGGCTAGAAGGGAAGGAGGGAGAGGAGAGAGAAAGAAAAAGGCAGGAGGGAGGGAGGGAAAGAGGGAAGAAGGGACTATCAGTTGGGTCTGTGGAGAAATTATTGAGCAAACAAAATCCAAAGGCCAAAGATTCATAAAGAGAATGACAGTAAAATATTGGGAACTGAACCAGCAAAGTGGCAATAAGAAGAGACAAAATTAAGAAGCAATCATTGACTAGAAGGATTGACAGAGAAAGTGAAATATGGTATGCATGTTTCTGGCTTAAGCAACAGGTTGGGTAGAGAGAAAGAGTTCAGTCACCGTGTGCTAGACTAGAGAGTGGGTGGAACAAGCCACAGGAGATGCGCATTTGGCAGCTAGAAATAAGAATTTAGAAGTTTTGATGGTATTGCCTGAAGCTACAAGATGTCAAATCACCCATGAAGAGAAGAACAAGTGTGAAAGGGAAAACAGAGGCGTCTTTGTAATTTAGGAATCAATGTGAGTCAAGCTGGGCCATGAAGGAGATTGAGCAGGGACAAATGGGGAGGAGAAGCAATTAAAAATCAGTGCATTCAAATTCAAATTCAAAGGTAGAGAATAATGAAAAGAATGACTGATCAAGAAGCATTGTAATCATAAACTGGCATGTTGAATCTAAAACCCCTTTGTACAACTACTTTTTGCTTCAGAAATACTCTTATTCCTCCCTTCTGACAAGGTGGGACAGGTAAAACCTTGGACCCCGCTGGAGGCAAAGAACCCTAAATATTGGATCTTCTGTGATTTTTATTCAGCCTGGCAGGGTCCCACAGTCTAAGCTCCGGCCCTTCTCTCAGAAGCATGCAGCTGAACAAGTCTGTCTACCGGTCCGCACATGGCCTACATTCTCAGGGAGGTTATGAACCCAATCAACACTTCAAGAAATGGAAAACACATTCTCTGAGAGCCAGTTCTGTGCCAGGCACTGGGATAGAGCAATGCACCTGAGAGCTCATCCCATAGGCCTTTGAGGTGCACAAACTTACATCTGCCAAAAAAACCAGCTTCGCACACTCCTTAACACCACACGTTTGTTAGTAAATGACTGACATATAGTTTAATACCAGGTCTGTATGGTCTAAATTTGAAGATTTTTCCCTACATGAAAGAGTCCATATCTATGTTTTTTATTTAATTTTAAGGGCTTGTTCTTCAGATTCTAATAGGCAGATGAGCTTTAGATAAGAACGTGATATGTCCTTGAATCTTGTATCCAAAATGAGTTTTTATATCTCAGATTATATTTCAAGTATCTTAAATTTCATGACAAGTTGCTTTGTCGAAGAACCATTTCAAGAAGCAAAGAGCTAATGCCCAATTTATCTGAAGTTTTATCTGAAGTTCCCTTAAAGTGGAACTTTTGCCACTAAAGAAACAGTATATGCCAGAGGGAGAAAAACCTACCAAATCTCAAGTCCCACTTTGTTTTCAGTGAGAGCCAAAAGGCAGAGAGCTAGGAACCAACTATAGAGAAGGCCCGGATGGAGACCCCAATCTGCCTCCCTCAGGCAGCTTCTCTTGCTGACAGGTTCCAGGGAGACTCCAATCAGAGGCTGACTCTGGCAGGGCATATCACTTTTGCTATAGCACATTTTTAAGCCTAGCACAAAATTGCTCCTTCTTGCTAGTCACCTGAATCACCTGTACCTCCCCAGTAGGTACAGGCCTGGGAAACTGTATGTTTCTGAGATGTGGCTATGAACCACTAGATCCTCACATATTATCTCTGAGCAGGCATTTACCTTTATCCAATCCCACTTCCCAGGATAAAACAAGACCACTTGAGGATAAACATAGACATCCCCCCTCCTCTCCCTTCTGCATCTGCCTGAATGTCCAGTTTGTACAAAGCCCCATCAGCTGGGATGGGCTGAACCAAGGCTACTGAGCTGAAGTGCTGCCCCTACTGCTTGCACTTGAACTCTATAGCAAGCTTGTGATTATGATGGTCATCAATGCCACCTGCCAAACATGTCCAAATATGTCTTCTGCACAGGATATGATTGTACTGAGGGAAAGTCGGGATAAGAAAAAGTAAGCAGAGAGAGAGAGAGAGAGAGAGAGAGAGAGAGAGAGAGAGAGAGAGAAACTCAGGGGAGACAATGTCTCTGCTTCCTGATGACCCTGAAAGACAGAGAGGAGACAACGCCCCAGACAAACCTGAAGCAGACCCACACAGGGAACAGGTACACCCTCCTCCCTTGGGGTGAAGTGGACAACAATCTAAACATACACCAATACAGGTGTGAATCCCCCAAAGAACGCAAAAGAGGAACCCTACAAGCACTGTAAGCTGATTACCAATTTCTGGGTTCCCTTCTTTCCTTCTTGCCTCTGAGAAGGAGGAGTTATGTGGGTGGCATGGAGTGGGATATTCCAGAGGAGCAGATGGTACCCTGCACAGAGCTGGAGCAGCAAGGAGCTAAGAAAGAAGAAGGGAGGGGAAAGGAGGAAGGAGGGAGGGAAAGAGGGAAGGAGGGAGGGAGGGAGGGAGGGAAAGGGGTACCTACTGGCACCACACATCACTAAGATTGGCTTGCCTAAGAATTCCTTTTATGCTAGTAAACTTAAGTAGTACCTAGGCTCTGAGCAGAGAAAAGGCAGAGGGTAGGGGTCAGAGAAACTAGAACCAAGGAGAATGAGGATGGTGAAAAGTAGATTTGAGGGGAAAAACAGACTTGAAAAGAACAGAAAATATAATAAATTCAAACAAGAGGAAAAAATAAGCAAGATGCACTATTAAAAAAAAAAAGCAATGGCTCCAAATATATCAAGTTGTCATCCCTTGAACTGCTCGTGTGATCTTGTTTGGAGGAAATGTCTTTGCAGATGTGGGTATGGATTCTGAGATGAGACCTCCACCTGGATTATTTTATGAGACCTAACAGAAATCCTGTGTAGTGCGAGAGAAGCAAAAAGATACACTCATCAGAGAATGTTGAAAATTAGAACTACATGGCCCCGAGCCAAAGAGCACCTGGCATCCTGGGAAGCTGGAGGAGGCAAGACCTGTTACTCCCCACACTCTTCAGGGACTGAAGGCCTGCTGATAACTTAATTTCTCACTCCTAGCCTCCAGATCTATAAGAGAACATATCTCTATTGTTCTAAGCAACCCAGTTTAGGGTCATTTTTTTCCAGCAGCCTCAGGAAACTAATAAACAGGTTACCAGAGAAAGATTCTTTATTCTGTAAGACAATCACTCCCTTGCTGCCTTCTCTTTCCCAGCTTTCTGCTTCACTTTCCCAGCCTCCTTAAGTTTGCCCCCTTGGGTGTTCACTAAACTCCAAGTATTCTTTACTTTGGATGGTCCTGTTGCATCCCAAGTGCTCCAAGGGTAAGGTTTTCTGTTAACCACTTCCCCAGCCGCCTTTACTCTTCTTCCATGCCTCTATACCAGAGAGAACTGCCATCTCCTTCACTATTTCTTCACAAAAATGAATTTTAAGCACTTAGATTAGGAAAAATAAATAAATAATCTGTAACTGAGGATAGACAGAGTGTATGCCTGTAATCCCAGCTTTTCAGAAGGCAGAGATTAGAAGGATTGCAACTATTGTTCTTGACAATGCAAGCAAAACTGATACACATTTCTGTCTTCCTAGAGTTCACATGCATGGGGAAAAGGCTTAGACAATAAACTACTTAGTGAGTGAATATCATCTGATAGGGACACACACCATAAGGGAAATAAAACAAAAAGGCATCTAGAAAAACTGACTCTTTCAGATGATACAAAGAGGGAATTACCTCACTGAAAACTTGGCATAGAATAGAATTAAGAGCCTCACTTCAGCAAAAGTGGGTTCTCTGGCTTGTACTCTATGATGTTCTTCAGTTCATTGCAAGATTCATAAGGATTGGTACTCCAGAAGCTGCCAGTAATCAGACCAGAGGAGCTATATGAGGCCATGTGAGCAATAAAGTGAGATCCCATCAACCAAGTAGCTGGAAGTGGTGGTGTGTGCCTGTCATTCTAGCCATTTGTGAACCTGTGGTAGGAAGATCATGCATGGTCTGATACTAGCCCGGAATGAAACAAAACCCTACCTGAAAAATGAGAAAGCAAAAAAGCCGGAAGTATGGCAAAAGTGGTACAGGCCCTGAGTTCAAATTTCAGTATAGAAAAAAATAACTATGTACTATACTAGACAAAGCAAATAGATAGTAATGGCTATCATAATCAATGAGCTAATATGTCAAAGTACTACATTATGCACTGATCATGTATTTTTTATTAATCATTATCATATTATTTCGAATTCCTCCCCTTTTCTACAGGAACAGGGAAGGCTAAGAGGGGTTAAGTAATTAGCATGGTATCACCCAGCTACTTCACTTCAGAGCCAGAGTCTAGGTCCAAATCAAATAGGGCCTCAAAACTATGACCTAAGTGGGTTCTCTGGAGGGAAAAAATAAATCAGACTTTCCTAGATGGCCATTTTTTCCACTGCTATCTTAAGATACCAGATTTTTTAATGTTTGGGGCTATTCTTTTTGTTGCATTTTTTATTATCTTTAAGCAGTTGTACATTTAACTTTGTTAAATAGAAACACAAAGTTTATGTTTACAATGCATCTTGATCAAGGTCACCCTTTCAACATTCTCACCCAACCCCCCCTACTTAACTCTTCTCTCACTCTTAATTTTGTAGCACATACATTGGGTCCTTGACTGTATTCCCCCCCCTTCTCTTCATTTGTGAACCCCTTTCTCTTTGACCCCCACCCCACCTCTTTCAAGTATTTTTTTTTTCTGGTGTTTATTTTGCTAAACTTTGATTTTGCCTTTATAAGGAATTACACAATTTGAAATCTCCCTCGAATCTACCATATTTCAGTTAATATATTTGCATACACTTGCATAACACCCAACATATTTACTTACACATTTATAAGCTATATCTAGGTTCCACAAATGTAAGGGAAACCATTCTTTATCTCTCTAGGCCTGTGATTTTCAGGTTTTGTTTGTCTTCAAATCTCCTCTTGGTTTTCTTTTCTTTTTATTTTTTTGTGGCAGTCCTAGGGCTTGAACTCAGGACCTGAGGACTTTCTCTAAGCTGCTTTTGCCATTTTTAGCCACAGCTCCACTGCTGGTTTTCTTTGTGATTAATTAGAAATAAGAGTCTCATGGATGATCCTGTCCTGGCTGTGTCAAACTGTGATCCTCAGATCTCAGGCTCCTGAGTAGCTAGGATTACAGGCATGAGCCACTGGTGCTGGCTTAGTTTTCTTTTCTCTTCTCTTCTTTTCTTTTTTAAACAATTTAAGTCTAAGTTTGCCACCTAGAAGGCAATTCCCAATTCTCAGATCTGAAACCAACCTAATTGGACACTAGGTGGCACCAAAAAGTGTTTGAGCTACAAAAGGCAGCAAACTAGGGCAGATTCCAGCCCCGACATGTTCCTCCTAAGCAAGAGATCTTGCCTTGCACAACAAGGATACAAAGGGTGGGAGGGGCTGAAAGAAACTAAGCCAAGGTTCAAAGGAAAGGATTAAAAAAACGTTTCCTTGGAAGTCTAATACTGATAGAAAAAGATAGCAGCAGATCCACATACTTATGTTGCAGTCAAAAATCATAATCCTGCGTCATACATACTATTTAATACCCCTGTTTGCCAGGAGCACCCAGAAATCCCCATAGGTATGCAAAGAAATGACAATATATAAGCCTGATTGCTAAGAGTGGAGATATCCAAACACCTTAACAAGTCCTTGTTGAAACAGCAGCTGCCTCTTTGCCTGAATGCATAGCAACAGCCATAAATACACTATAATTAACATCACACGCAAAGCAAGGGGAACTTTGAAAATATTTCACTTAACATCTCAGAGGAGTCAGAGGCATTCTTCCCCACAAATGAGGACTTTGTCAAATTATTTATCTGGAACCAGCTGTGAATTGACTGTGTTGTAAAATATCTACAGATTGCTATGTGCCTAGAAGGATCCACAGCTCAATAGGCGACTGTATTTCTGGGCTGGAGACTGGCTTTCAGTGAAAGTCTGTAGACTTGTAGCTAGCTAGCACTGCATCAAAAGGCAAGCAGGGTGAGTTGTGAGCATAAGAGGAGGAGAAACTTGTATAGCCATGAGACACTGCAGTGGTATCTATGTATGTGAATCAGTGCAACATTGCTGGGCCAGTTGGGATGTTGGGAATGGTCCTGGTCAGGAATCACTTTTCAGTGTGCAAAAGATTGGAAATTAATTCAAACTGATTCTTCACTACAGATTTTGGGAAAATACTGGCCTAGAAATGGAAGGCAATTTACTACAACCTAGTCTATCCTGCTCCCAGCCTTAATAAGCAGGAAACAGGGTGAAGGATTCAGAGACAGAGAGTGATGCAATCTTTTCTATTAATTACCAGCTGTGTTGCCTAGGCACACTGCCTAGCCTTGGATCTTAATACTGAAGTGAGTTAGGGATGTTTGGGGTAGTGGTAACAGCAATAAGAAGTAAAATGGGCTAATTCTCTTCCCCTGCAAGAAACACCCCTTAATTTATTTAGAAAGAATTCGTTTGACAAAAGTGTTTGACATTTATTTGTATGATAAATGTGTCTTGGGGAAAGTTCTTAAAATATAGCCCTCTACCAACAAGAAAGCAGTATTTCGGTGAGCTAAAAGTATAGTAGTAGTGCATTTGTCTAGCAAGCATGAGGCCCCAGGTCCAACTCTCAGGATGGGAAACGAAACAGTGATGTGAACACTTCTGGAAGATTCTTTATGACCCAGACTCTGGATTTTATAAGTCACCAAGTTTTCTTATGAAAGGGAAAAATTACAGCTTAGTGTATGAAATAGAAGAAACAATAAAGAAGGCCTGGGGTAAAAAGCAAAGGAGAATTGCTTTTGAACAAAAGGGTAAAGACAAGTCTTGAGAGCCAGTCAGGGAGGAAGTGAAGAACAAGAGGGATGAGAACTAAATGCTAATTCTGGAAGAAGTTTTTAGAAGACAGTGCCCTCTAAGTCAGGGAAATGGGAAGGGATCTCCATTGCTGGAGCTCCTGGGAGCTGCCTAGTAGAGTACTGGAGTCACAGGTGATCCCACGGCCCTTTCCGCCCTGGGGAATAGTGTCACTCTGCCTGACCCCTGTTCTTGGCTTTGGCACATGGAATCCCTCAGACACTAATCCTCCTGATTGAGTGGGGCTTATAAACCTGTCACCTTGTTTTCTCCACCTCAGCTTATTGTTGGGTAAATATCACAAACACCCTCCATGCTAGGCGCTGTTCCAATACTGGCCTCCCAACAGTTCATACCAGGTCTCTACTAGCCTCGAGCTTGTTATCTAGAGGAGTGAAGAAGAAATCCCCAAACAAATGGCCATCCTTCTGCATATACAGTGACTTGTAAAAACTTCTTCATCATGGACATGTGTATCCTGAATATTCCCGTTTACCCTGCAGGGCAGGGATCCTATGTGGAGGCCCACAGATCGGTTCAGGGCAGTGAATTTTCTTTCCATTTGTTAACCTCCAAGTAAAATCTTAACCTTTCCTTATAAATAGTAACTTGCACTCAAGTAACTCAATAAGACTGTGTGGTTTTATAGCCAACAGAAACTGTATACTTGCATGTCATTTTGCTGCCATATATGTATGACAGTTCTTTGACTTATCAATGGGCAATATCTGAAGCACAGAAGCACAGAAGAGGGTGAAAGGGAGTGAATGTGAACTGAAATTCTTCATACACGTGGATAAAAATTAAACCCATTACATTTTTTGATAGAACAGAGGGGATAAGAAAAAGTAATCCAGTGATAGAATTTGATCGATGTACATCATATGGATGTATGAAAATACTACATAAAAGTCCTTTGTGCAATTAATATATACTCATAAATGCTTTATGTGAAAAAGAAGCATATTGTCATTGTATCTTCAAAATTTTCTTCTAAACCTCAGATTGTGATAACTGTCTCAATATAATTAATTTCTACCTATACAGGCTTTATTCATTCTGGGAAGGTATCCATGAGATTTACTGACTTAAGGAGTTCAAGAAACAGAAAGGTTAAGAACATCCATACAAACACCTGCTGTTAATTGATATTTGAAGGGCAATAGTCTGGAATCTACCCTCTATAGCCTGGTAGCACAGGAAAGAGTTCACCTAGACACTCATCCCTCAGGTCATTATGAAAGGTCTCCTAACTTGGCCATCTCAATCAACTCAAGAGTATAGAAGGTAAACAGCAGGGATCTTCCAAGCAATGATTCCCTGGTATAATAAGTGATATTTAATGCATGTGGGAAGCATGACACAACTGTATGGGCATTCACATCCCTTTATGAATAAGTGATGTTTAATGTATGTGGGAAGCATGACACAACTGAATGGGCACTCATGTCCCTTTATGAACAAGAAGGTGAGAAATTAGTAAGCATAGGAGCCCTTTCTCTTGAGGAGGATCCTGGGTCTAGAACACTAATTAGATTCTGAATTCAGATACTAAAAGAGGATTCTAACAGGCTAGCTTAGCAATCTGCCCTCTTGTCTAGAAGATTGTCTCATCTCTCTGCAGTGGAAGTTGTCATATTAGGTATCAGAAAAGCTCCCCAACTGTGACTGAGGTACCCACAAGCCAACAGAACACATGTGTATGGCTGCCATTGTACTTGCTTTGCCTCACAATGCTACTGTGAGTAACAGAATTCCACATGAGGTCACCCAGCAACCGGGTGGTAGAAAGGGACTGCAAATGAACAGACTACCTAGGTTATTTTACCACTGTGACAAATACCTAAGAGAAACTACTTAAAGAAAGAAAGACATATTTTGGACCATAATTTCAGAAATTTTAATTCAAGTAATGTAGGTTAGACAGGTGTATTGGGGAAAAATAAACAAGCTTCATGGTGGCTAGAGAATATATATATGACTAGCTGCAACCAAGTAACTACAAATTACGGTATAACTTGAACCTGGCTCTTCAACTACTTCCTGGCAAAGAAGAATTCCTCATACAATTGGTACTCCATTCACAGGACTTACTGTAAACCAATCTAAGTCAGTTGTATCCCATATACTTCTGAGGTTCTTCTGGGTAGATGTGAGAAAGCTAAGAAGGCTGAGGAGTGCAAGAGGTGTGTTGGCCAGCCAATCTCTTCTCTATATAGTAACCACAAAGTTAAAAAGAATATTTTAAAATGTCTCTGTATATATGATATTTGCTGGCTAAAAAAAAAAAAATCTTGCAAATGAGTCACTGTATCTATTTAGTAGGCCCACAAAGTCCCAGCTGTCTGTCTCTTAAGTGTCTCACACTACATCTGGCCTGGAGGACACCCAGAGGGCAGACACAAGTGACACTGAGGCAGGGTTTGGCTAATGGTATTACTGTCATGAGATACCAGATGTTCCTTACTCTAGGCAGCAAGCACATCAAGCAGATTGGGAAGTTGGCCTTCTGAGCTACTTGCAAGAATTAGGCCGAGGAAGTCTATAGATCTTGATACTCAATTCATGCAAGGAGAGAAATTATTTCTAAAATTAGATACTTTGAAGATCTTTATTTTGCCACTGGAAAACCATTTCTGCCATTATTTAACAAGCTATTATTTTCACCAGTCAAGAAGTATTTCTACAGCTGAGTACAAGTTTCTCAGGCCTATTATTCTAGCTACTCGGGAGACTAAAATGTGGAGGATCACAGTTCAAGGCCTTCTGAGGAAGAAAAGTTCACTAGATTCCATCTCCAAAATAACCAGCAAAAACTCAAGGCTCGAGACATGGCTTGAGTAGTAGAGTGCCAGCCATGAAGAAGCAAACAAAGTGAATATAAGGCCCTGAGTTCAAACCTCCCTCCAAGAACAAACAAAGCATTCCTGGCATTCTGAGCATCTGATATTAAAAGAAGTAAAAAGGAAAACTAGCTTCAGGAAAGGGCTGGTTACAAACTAGCTGAACTCTTCTGTTTGTTTTATACATGAAAGAGAGCCAGCTATACCTAGCTCTTGCTTCACCAAAATCACACACACACACACACACACACACACACACACACACACACACAAACACACACAAATACATTGTCTATTTTAAAGGTTGAATGCAAATAGCACATAATTCACTGGAGCTGTTAAATATACCACCAGAGATCATATGCACATAAGACTTACCAAAAATTCCTGGTATGACAGTCAATGTGGAATGAATGCTTATTATTATTGCAATTAAATTTTACAAGATTTTTTGAGACGGAGTTTCAGTATGTAGCCCAGCCTAAGTTGAAACTCAACTGTTCACCTGCCTCTACCTCCCAAGTACTGGGATTATAGGCATGAAACACCAATCTCAACTCATTAAAGGTGAAAAGCCTTCATTATTCTCCCATCTGAGAGTAATAAAAACAAAAAAAGAAAGAAAGTTGGGTCATTTATTGAACACTACCCTAGGGCAAGCATTTCATGTGCTTAGTGACTTTCTCACACAGCCACCTGGCAAGGTGTGTTATATCCTCGCTGATTCCCACACAAGGAAGCTGAAACTCAAAACACAAGAACCTCACCCAAGACCACACAGCTAGTAAGTGCCAAGTCAAGACTGAAACTCTCTTGGATAAGAAAGTTCATAAGCAGCCCCACCTGCCACCCATGCACTGCACTTGAACTCCTCTCAACAACATGCTATTAAAAACTAACACAAATCAGGAAGATCAAGTTCTCAGGAGTAGTAGGTAAGTGAGAAGTGCAGGACAAAGAGGCCCAGTTAGAGATTTCCAGCCAGAAAATCTTGGGAAACCATGCCTAGGCAAGGGCAGCAGGCACCAAGAGAAGACTTTCTGGGTATTGCCCCCAAGGATGATGTGGGGGGGGGCAGGTGATGATTTCTCCTAAATAAGAACTAGAATCAAAACTTTGATGCAAGTGACAAGACCCTACTCCATAAGTGGAATCAGTGAGATGGAAAGAGAGGAAGTAAACTTGAGTGTGCCCTCCGTTCTCAGTGATGGACTCAGGGCTGGTGGCTCCATGAGTACAAGGCCTCCAACTGTTCAGACTCTTCTAATTCACCAAGTCTGTTCTGGATATAACATCTGCAGTGCCCGTGAGCACCATCTAAAGGAACAAGTAGCCAGAATGGGCACCAAAGGTTGGTGAAAGAAGACTCATAGGCTCTGGTCAGGGCATCAACAGTGTCCTCTGTAGTCATTGCCAACATCCATAGGGGTTTCTCCTTTGAAGCGTCTGGTGGCCCCGATCATCCTCACTGATTCTGCCCATCTTGTACCATTCCTGCTCCACCCATCTTCTTTGGCCACACGGACCTCCTCATCATATTCCAGAACCAACCTCAGAACTCTGTCCTTGGAGACTTTGTTCTCTCATTTCAGGATTCAAGCCCTGTTCCATACTCTGCAAGAGTTGGGTGGGTCTTCTGACCCAAGTTCCCCACACACACACACCCCCGTGGGTCTCCCTTACATACATACTCCCTTACATACATAACAAATAATCCTTGCTCATTTGTGGACCACCTACCTAAGACCAAAAGCTCCACTAGAGAAGAGACGTCTGATTATTTGACACTGTGCCATCTTCAGTGTCTACCACCCAGGCCTCATTGGCATACAAGCTGACTTCTCTTGCCTTTCCTGCACATGATAGCCCTTGGCAAAATCATTAAAATCTCACACACAAATGCACTGTTTGCTTTAAAAGTTAAAGGTAAATTACATACATACAAAGATCTAGTCAACATACTTCTAGAAATCACATGCACACAGCACTGAGTACTTTCTATATGTCAAGAGGGGGGCTTTTTAAACATGCAGATTCCTAAGCCAGTTCTCTGGCTGGGAAGGAGGTGATGGTCTCAGACCTCCTTCAGTGGCACTCATTCCCTTCCCCAGCCCCACACCTCTATCCAGCTCTGCATAGGCCTCAAGAGGAGGCAAGTAGAAAGGTGAAGGGAATGGTCACTTGGCAACTATGAATCCTGGGCACTTGGTACCAGGGTCCCCAGCCCTGTCCCTTCTACCAACTTCCTTGCTCCAAGCATAGTTAGGATCTAGAACATCTCTGAGATGCCCAAGGAGGCCCAGCTTCGAAAATGTAGATACCATGCACAAACACTGCACACCCTCCCCACCATCTAGCCCTTCTTGATTCAATGACTCCTGGGACCTAAGGGGTTTCCAGGGCTGAGATTTGAGGTTAGAGTTAGACTACTATTTTTTTTAGTAAATAAGAACCAACTTGTTTTTAAATTGTAATTACAACTTATTGTAAAATGGAAAAAATATGCCTACTTTAACCTTTTTATAATAGATGATCTTTATTTCTCAGTAGTTTTAATCATATTCAACTTTTACTAGGTATGAAATTTTAATTACATTTAAGAAATATTGAACAATTCCTTTGAAACTCATATTAACATATGTATTTGAATTAAAGGATGAAAAAATTATTTCTACCATTGGATTCAGGTATCACTTGACTTAAAGGAAATAAATTGACGTAACTGTATTTTGAAATGGAAGTTCCTGGAGCCCATCCCAGGTCCTATGGACAAGAGTCAGCTAGTAGAGGTGGAAGCTCTGCCTAGAATTCTAGAACCTCCTGTAGTCTGGGAGACTTTCTGCAATGTCTGCCTTCAGAATAATGAGAACTTTGGAATAATCAAGGGGAGAGGCAGAATAGCCGGCCCCCAGCCTCCCCAACTCCAGGGGACAGTGTGGCCAAAGCTTTCTGTCCTTCATGTTACGGAAATGACTGTATTTTTCTCAGGTTCAGAAGATTTGGTCTCCCAAGGGCTGCTAAGGCCATTCTGAGGGCAGATAAAATACATAGGCAGAAGCACAGATTTTGATCTATAAGGAAAAGAAAAGTAGAGGAAAAAATAGAATGATAGGATTGCCAAGTGATGCAGGTTAATATTAATTAAGAATGACATCTAGTTTCTTCATTACATCATGAAAAAGGTGGAAAAAGAGAGAAACTTCTTTTAAAGGCCAGCAGCTCAAAAGAGCTAGATTCAGTGAGTATGTTGGGAAACTTAGGTTTGAGTGCAGACCTCCACAGCTCATTTGGTGTTACACTCAGTGCCTAGGATAATTCTTCTGGAAGACCAGTTCAGGAAGGGGGTAGGGGGTGTTAGAGCTGGGACCTTCGCCAAACTTGGTCTGAGCACTGCCCCTTAGGTTTTACATTTAAGGCTGGCACACTACCATTTGAACCACAGCTCTACTTTTGGCTTTTTGGTTGGTTAATTGGAAGTAAGAATCTCATAGACTTTTCTGCCTGGGGCTGGCTGTGCAGCTCCATCCTCAGGCCTCAGCCTTCAGCGTAGCTAGGATTATAGGTTTGAGTCACTAGCATCTGACTTCTGCCACACAGATCTGGGTGGTAATAAATAGTCTAAAAAGAAGGAAAATGAAATTACCCTTACAAGTAAACAGGAAATTGATAGGCCCTGGGTCAGGGCTATAAGCCACAGCACATCTTAGATGTAGGCAGAGGATAAGGAAGGATCTTTCTAAAAACAGAGGGTTGCTGGGTCCTGGAATTAGCGAAAATACATTCTTAGCTTCGTGACTTGCCAAACATCTTATTATGCATTTCCTTGTATTCCATCCTTTAATCTCCCCCAACAGCTCTTTCTTTCACTAACCTCGGCCTTATTGAGCTAGATTACTGAAACCCTAGTAGGAACCATGGCTTTTGTTTCTCATCATTCTTTTGGCTATTATTTTATCCAAACATCACAGGTCAAGATACAAGACTGGGAAAAACAATCGACATTAATTGAGTGATTACTTCCTGTACCCTGATGTTCTCGTCTTTTCTGAGAATATTCTACTTTAACTTCTCTATATACAACTAGTTAGACTATTTCTTGCCCTCTACTTTGTCTTTTGTCTGTGATCAATGCCTATTTTATCTCTCTTTGGTGGGCATCACTTATTTAAAGGCTGTATAGCTTGGTAAAGTTTATATAGTTAGAAAAATAGAGTTACAAATAAGAGAACCACATGTGAATTTTAATTCAGGTACTTCCATGAAGTAGCTTGGTGACAATGGGCAAATTAACATCACTGTGTCTTTTTCCTGTCAGTGAAGTGGATCTAAATAGCTCCTCCTAGAATTACTGTGAGAAGTATTAGATTATTAAGAGTGTAAACAACTAATTATCACAAATCAATAGGACAAATTTAAAGCACATCACCTTACCTAGAGAAAAATTATTGGGATGAATATATTATATTTTGACAAATGAAAGCTAGTAATTTGAGGCCTGCAAGTAAAATGTGTGTGTGTGTGTGTGTGTGTGTGTCTTCTTGTTGTTGTTGTATTTTGCTAATCTAAGCAAGAAATGAAGGTTATTCCAGAACACCAGGGCACTATCTGACAAAGATGACCAGAACAGTCAAATATGGGAAGAATGGACTTCTAGGAAACTCAGCTGTTAAAATTCAGGATAAGAAAAAAACAAAAGCAAAAGTAAAAAAACTTTCAGGACCAGTATTATACCATTTATGCCACTAGGACAACTTAGTTTCCACTGCCTTCCATATTATTATGGACTCACCTCACTTAAATTTCAGATTTCTGGAGAGAAAAGCTGGCTTGTATCTTTAGTTTGATGGAAAAGGGGTGTGAGCATTGGATTGCTAACCCCATCTAGTTAAAAAATTGCACAGGGGCTGAAGTCTGTACTAGCTTCCTGTTGCCACAGTAACAAAATGCCACACACCAATTTATCACAATTCTAGAGGCAACAAATGCAGTCATTCCCAGTGGGTTGAGATATAATAGGCTAGACTTCATTCTGAAATGTACTCTCACTGTCTTGTGTAATTAAGGGACTTTCAGAATGCCTAGCCCTTCACCTCTTTTATATAAAGTCACAGGATCAATGATAGCTATCATAAGCATACATCTATACATGGTGAGTGTGGATAGGACTATACACACTAGCTATGTGTCTAAGATGTACTTTTAAGCAAGGTGAGGTCAGAGAGATAAATAGGCTTCAGTACAGCATAGGATCAAAGATGTGTGAGAGACATTTGAGACAATAGGAGTAAAAGTGAGGAGCGGAGGAAAGTGAGATCTTGGGGAAGGGAAGCAAGGTGTTTAGAAAGGAGGTAAATTCTGAGCTATGAAAATTAGTCCCTTCTGGTCACTAGTGGCTCATGCTTGTAATCCTAGCTACTCAGGAGACTGAGATCTGAAGATCACAATTCAAAGACAGCACAAACAGGAAAGTTTGTGAGACTCTTATCACCAAGTATTCAGCAAGAGAAAAAAAAAAAAAACAGCTGTGAGTGGGGCTTTGTCTCAAGTGATAGAGAAATAGCCTTGAGCAAAAAACTGCAGGGACAGTGCCCCAGGTCCTAATTTCAAGCCCCAGGACTGGCACCAAAATGAATGAATGAATGAATGAATGAATAAATAAATATTATTCACCAATGGAAATACATATAAAGCAAAAGAAAACTAAAATAAGTTTCTGGACTAAAGACTAATACTTTGATCTAGACCACAGCTAGGTTCCAGAAAAGCAAGAAGTTAAATTCAGGCAGAATCAGTGATTGAACCAGTCAGTCAGGCCACCTTGACTAGCTTTGGCAATTTAAGACAGTGCACCTAAACCCCATTCCTAAGGCTGAGCATAGGATTCATAGTGATATCTCTGAATCTATGTGGTTAAACAAATCATGAAAGAGCAGACATATATGAGGTTGCTGAGAGCAAAAATTATAATATTGTGGAGATAGCACAGTAGCTGAATTTACCAATCAGCCAGTTACCCCGGGCTTAGAGGTTTCCTTTTCATCTTGCACAGCAATATAGAACTGTAGGATGGCGTGAAATGTGAAGAAGGAAAGGGAGGGTGGGATGGATGATTAAAGCAAAAGCAAAATGGAAATGGAGCAAGTGGGAAGCAGTCTGTGATATTCATGCTATCTGGCAGTGATCAATTGTATCTCCATTGGCTGTTCCTTGGTCCTTCCACATTTCTTTCTCTTCAGTTTCACATTTTGCCCAGCCTACTATAAACCAGGCCTGGGAACTATAATAGCCAACGAGGATTTTGTGTGTTCGTAAATTTTTATTCAAGCAGTACATGCACCAATTTTTGAAATCCAGCTTTACAAGAAGGCTTGTAATAAAAGAGCAATGGTAGTCATGTGGCTAATTTCTGCTCTGTCTACAAATAAGACACCACTCTTGTTTTGTATGCTAATTTTGTAGAACTCGCTTCCTTTAATATATCAGGTTAGCTCGCCTCTACAATCAAACCAGTCTACTTCCAATAGGGTTTTATTGCTATTTTATCCATTATTTTTGTCACTAAAAGATATGTCTATTAAGTAAAATTTTATAGAAGGTGATAGAATTGTAGCAGATACCAACTAGCCAAAGCTAGCCAGAGTTTAATCTCAGAGTTTAATGTCTGAGCTTTGGATAGCTAAACCTATAGCCAATATTGATTTCCATGTCTCACCTTAATTAAAAAAATTAGTATTAAGTAGTTGCATAAAAAGGTTAAAATTCCATAAGTCAGATTATATGTACATGCTTCTTGGTCAATGTCATCCCCATTGTTTTCCCCCATTATTCTCCCTCCTATCACTACCCTCAAGTAACCTAGTTCAACTTTAAGTAATGTACATTGAATATAATGAGTGCCTTTGCTCACCTCCGTTTTTCCATAAATATTGTCTGATCATTTTGTTGACTGGAGTTCTCAGAACCTTCTCTGGTTCTGGCAGTTGCTGGAATGGACTGCATTTTGTTTTGCTTAAATAAATCTTCTGACAGATTTGTACAATATGCCAGACTTCTTCATTTCTAGTACTTTGTCCATGGATATCAGTCCTTCTTTTTCTCCCATGCATGGAAGGAATATTTTTAAACACAGGTATAAAAATAGTTTCACAAGATGTTAATAACTGAACCATAAAAGAGTGCCTCATGTGCAAATAAATTTACAACATCCTGGATAAAATAGAATACATTTCTCTAAAGTGAAACATCTCAGAAGCTTTGATGTGCGAACACATGCTGTGAAGCTTTAGAAGGACAAGTAATGTGTCCCATTTCTCAAATTTTTAATAGAAATGTGACTGATTGTGACTTTTTCCCAAAGAACATATATTCACATTTTTAGGGACGTGCTAATGAAAAGGAGGAGGAGACAGTCTCCTGCTTGTGATGATGTCTAGAGCATCATGATTCTTGTACTAGAAAAAAGCATTGTTAGAGCCCTTGCAACCTACTGCTGGTGTGGTAGGGTTAGAAGAGACCAACCTTTGAGCTCCATACTGAGTTTCTCTCCACTTCACAAAGAGGGAGATAAAGGGAATGGAAGTCATAGAAATAACTGGAACATGGTTCCACCCACTCCCCACGGCTAGTTAAGTGGTCAAGTCAAGATTAAAATCACTTTGGTACTCTCTATCTAGCTATACCATAAGGCCTCTCCAACAGGCTGACACACCGTGGCTCTGTTCTCAGCCACAGAGCAGAAGTCTGTGATCCATTGGAGCTTCTGAGAGGCTGTGCTGCCAGTGAGTGAAGGTGGAGCTAGATACGCTGGCTCCGTTCAGTTCTTCATGCAGATTTTTGCCGGGTTTTTTTTTTAATTTGTTTTTTTTTTAGAAAAGAAGAAAACCAGATGCTGATGGCTCACACCTATAATCCCAACTTCTAAGAAATAAAACTGTAAATCAGGAGGACAACAGATCCAACTAGGCTTGACAAAAAAAAAAAAATAGCCAGACTACATCTCAAAAATAAGTTTGGCATGGTGGTGTGCTACTATAGTCCCAGACGCACAGGAAGCAGAGGTAGGAATATCGTGGTCAGAAGCTGACCCTGGCAAAAATGCAACACTTTCTAGAAAGGAAGGTGGGGGAAGGGGATATGGCTCAAGTGGTAGAGTGCTTTTTCAGCAAGTGCAAATTCCAGTACCACCAAATAAAGAAACAGACAAATAAGACATTTTAAGTTTAGTCATTTCTGACATTTTTACATCTTTATCTCTGTGCAATATTGTATAATATTTAATTACATTATCCAGTATGTCCATCTTGGTGGAGCTGAAAAGGGCACAAAATATTGAGTGTGATGGTCAACTGTACAGACCAATCAGGAGTTCAAGGTATTTCTTTCTTTGGCTGAGAAAGAATGATTGCCAGATATAGCAGATAAAAAATATAGGATTATGAATCAAATTAGAATTTTATATATATAAAATGTTATTTATCGGTTATCTGCATTTTGCAGCCTGATAAATTAGAACAGAACAGAGAAGACAAAATAGACTGAGAAGAAAGCAAGGAGTCTGGGAGCCTGGCATAGAATAGAGATGCCTGTCTCTGAGTTTTCCGATGAGAGAAGGTGAAAGTGAGCCTAGACATACTGCTTCTTCTCTGCAGCTGAGAGATGCCTGGATTCAAGGGATAAAAGACAGGCATTTTTGGTCACAAGGGTCATCTTCCAGTGTTCCAGTAGATTTCCTGAATTTATTCCTCTTGTATAGTGGGAATTTTTCAGCCTTTAATACCCCCTCAATTCTCTCCTCACCACTAAGCTTCTGCTAGCAGCCATCCTACTGTCTGTTTCCGTAAGTTTGACTCCTGATTCACACTTAGAGGAAATCCTGCACTATTTTGTCTTTCTGCAACTGACTTATTCTCCTTAAATCTAGGTTTATCTATGTTGTTGATGATGACAAGTGGAAAGGTGAATACCACTTCATTTGTGTGTGTATATATATGTGTATGTGTATGTATTATTACAGTCTTTGTCCATTCATCCAAGAATAAGTACCTAGGTTAAGTACCTAGGTTAATTCCATGCTGTGGCTATTCTGAATAATGCTGCAATAAACCTGGGATTACAAATACCTGTGGCTTTTTTTTCTCAGAACTTCAGCTTTCTAATATCAATCAATTGATAGATAGATAGAGAGATATACATATAGATATATAGACATTATGTGTAATATTATATGCAATATATAAAAATATATACATGTATATCAGATAATTGTCCTTTGTGGCTAATGACCACTTACTAGCAACCCAGTGCACATCCCAGGGATGGCTGTACCAGGCATGTTTTGAATTAGAGCCCAATTGTTACCTTCAAATAATTAGTATGCAAAAGATAGTTTGCATTTGAATTGCATTTATGTTGTTACAAAATAAAATGAACATCTCTTACTATCTTTGGCTGATAAAAACAAAGTACTATTAAAGTCTTGAAATATAACTTTAACTCCTTGAAAATGTTTGAATGACTGTTAAAATAGTTAAAAATGTTTTTATATATTATTATTAAAAGGCTGAACAAAGATGTTACAATTCCATAAATCAGGTTATGGATACAAACTCTGTCTTCCATTATGATGATTGAAATTTTTGAAGAGAACACATTAAAAAGTCCATTAGAATTGACTTGTAATGTTTCAATATAAAAAGCTATGTTGAATGCAGCCTCCACTAGCAATGTAGAAAGTCACAAGACAAAATTGCTCTGATCTAACAAAAAGAACAAGCCAGATAACCTACAAAAATCACAATTTTTAAGTCTGTAGGAGACTTTAAACTATAAAGCAACCTAATGAAGCAAATTCCAAAAAGTGGTGACAATCTCTTAGAAGCGAGGAATTCCCAAAGCTGCTCGGCAGCACTGGAAAATTGATAAGCTGCTTTAAAACATTATAGAAACAAGTAAGTTCCAGAGAGCTGATTAAAAAGGCAAAGCAAATTTAGAAGACTCATTCAACCTTATTTTAAAGCTTACTGCTAAGCTACATTAATCAACACAATGTGGTATTGGTGAGGACTAGGCAAATTAATAAATAAAAACAAAGAGTCCCATATATATATGCATATGCACATATAATGAAATTATTTTCAATAAGAATACTTAGAAACTCTAAGAGAAAATGAAAATATAATTTGAAAATGTATATAGGAACAATTAGATATCTTTATAGAAGAAAAAAATAACAGACCTTTATCACATACACAAAAACTATGTGGAATGACTCACAGATTTAGACGCTAAAGACTCTAAACAAACACTGAAACTACTTTCATGACATTTGTATAAACAAAAATTCTTTTTTTTTTTTTTTTTTTGCCAGTCCTGGGCCTTGGACTCAGGGCCTGGGCACTGTCCCTGGCTTCTTTTTGCTCAAGGCTAGCACTCTACCACTTGAGCCAAAGCGCCACTTCTGGCCATTTTCTGTATATGTGGTGCTGGGGAATCGAACCAAGGGGTTCATGTATAAGAGGCAAGCACTCTTGCCACTAGGCAATATCCCCAGCCCCTAAACAAAAATTCTTAAAATTTCATGCTTTCAGTAAAAAATAAAATATTGCTAAATTGTACTTCATTAAAATTTAAAACTTCTGCATAATAAGACAACATTAAGAAAATAAAACATAAGTTTTAAACTAAGAGAAACATTTGTAGCACAAATGTATGTCAAATGAATTGTGACTACACACACACACACACATATATGTACATATTCACATACTCAAACATATTTGCCTGAAAAGGCAAATGACCCAAATAAATACAAACTAGGGAAAAGTTTGCACAATATTTCACAAAGGGAAAGTTACAAATAGACTAAAAGCATGTCAAAACAATGTTCAGTATCATTAGTTATCATGGAAATAAAAATAAATAACATCAATTAGCTATCATTGCAAGTCACCCAATAAGGCTCAAACTAAAATCATTAAAACCACCAAAACTTTTACTGCTAGAATTTCTCTTTATTTCTTCACAATATGATTGAATTTAAAAATATACTTTTGTTAGGACTAGATATATCTTTTCTTAAAGTAGTTTAGTGTTCCTGCACTCTGCAAAGCAACATTTTTAACTAGCATTTTACTACTCATAAGTATATATCATTAATCATATCATTGCATTTTTTTCCTGATTGTATGGTTTCTTTCTGATCTTTCTTTTAAAAATTGTATTATTAGTCTAGGAATGTGGCTTAGTGGTAGAGTGCTTGCCTAGCATGCATGAAGCTCTAGGTTCGATTCCTCAGCACCACACAAACAGAAAAAGCCAGAAATGGCACTGTGGCTTAAGTGGTAAAGTGCTAGCTTTGAACAAAAAGAAGCCAGGGACAGTGCTCAGGCCCTGAGTTCAAGCCCCAAGACTGGCAAAAGAATTGTATTATTATGTTTAAGGAGTTGTACAATACCACCAAATCTGATGAAGATGTAGAAGCAACAGAAACTCTCCCACATGGTCAGTGAGTGTGAAAAATGATAGTGCTAACCATGTTCAGGGACGGTCTTTCTCCATTAGTTTATCCTCAAGAAACATCCTCCTAGACCCTACCAGAGGTATACTTTACTAGTCTTATAGAGCCTTCTCAGTTGCATCAAGTTGACAATGGGAATCACCATCAGAAATCCATCCCTTCTCAAATGACACCCCAGTATATCTCCTGGAACCATATCATTCCACCCATGGTCCCACAAAAGGCTACCCATCTGAAAATGCAAAACACATTCAATCCACTCACAAGACTCTCCAAGTTTCCTTTGAGACTCGAGGTAAACTCTTAGTTGTGAGCTACTGTCTGCCATATTTAAAAACTAGTTACAAAGTCGGCACCAGTGGCTCATGCAAGAAATACTAGCTACCCAGAAAGCTGAGATCGAGGATCATGGTTGGAAACCCACTTGGACAGACAAGTCCTTGAGACTCTCTGCAACTAAATAGCAAAAAATGCAATGGTGCGCTAGATGCATGAATCAGACATCAGACAATAGTGTGCCAGCAGTAAGCAAGAAAAGCAAATGAGAACTTGAGGCCTTATGTTCAAACTGTAGTACTAACACACATACACACACACACACACACACACACACACACACACACACACAGATCAAGCTACACAATTCCAATTTCCAGTGACACAAAGTACAAGAATAAGGAAATACCAACAAGTGGTTGTACAAAAACAAGAGAAAACTCAGCAGGGAAACCAGTAAATCCTGGTAGCTGTATATCCTGTATCTGGGGCATGTGGTAGCACAATGTGAGTTTTAAAGGGTTTGAGCAGCTCTAATCCCCAAGACCTTGCCCATTGTGCCCCACATGGTCTCTCTGTTGGGTTAGCTGTTTTTGCAGCCTACAGCTTTCTATGTTCATATCATATCTAAATACTTAAATTGTGTCTTTAACTTCACTGTCACAGTTTCACATACTGCTCTCAGAGCCTATCTACAGGAAATCTGACCCTGTCTCACACTGCACAGCCTTGCAAGCTTTCCTTTGAAGTCTGGATGGAAAACTCATGACCCCATGATTCTTCCTCATACCTGAAAATACAGCACCATGTGAATGATACCAAATTCTTCAACTAGCCTGGGTAACATCTGGGTCCCTATGAACCACAAGTCAGCTATGGTGTCCTCTAAGTTCCTGGACGGCTGAGATGTGTGGAGATCTCTCTAGGCAGACCTTTGAAAGCATGGTACCTTAGATCTCTGTTTTTAAGGAAAAATCTTGAGCCTTGAGCTATAATGGGTAGTGTGTCTAATTCCTGAGATGTCCTCAAACCATCTTTCCTACTGTCTTGAATTAAAGTTGATTTGTTTTCAATGGCCCTAATCTGTTCAGCAGCCACACTTTTCCTGGCCACAACTTAATAAGTGCTTCTTTTCTGGCAAACTATGTGCTTTTCGACCCCTTCCACTCTGCTTTTTGCTCACAATTCTCATTGAAAACTAGGCTAAAAGCAACCAGTAATAATCAAGCCACAGATTGAATTCTGGACTGCCTTGAAACTTCTTCCACCAGATTAAGTAGTCCATCCACTTGAAACAGACTCCCACAAAGTATTGGAATATAGACAAAATGCTGATTAGCTCTTTGCCACAATGTAACATTAATGGCCTCAAATCCAATCCCCAATGCAGTTCTTGTTCCCATTTGAAAGTTCTTGCACAAAGTCTGTATTGTCTATTTTCTTATTGGTATTCTGATCTGAGATCCCATAAGAACTACCCACTAAGCTCTACTCTAGCTTGCCTCTCCAAACTTCTCCAAATTCCTCCCTCAAACTAATTCCAAAGGATTCCGAACCACACTGCTAGGTAGTCACAGCACCAGGCCCGCTTTTTGGTACTAATGTTTTGCTTGGTAGATTTCATTTGCTGTAACAAATACCTGAGACCTATTTTGCTCATAATTTCACAGATTTTGGTTCACTGAGATGAGGAGGGTGAGAGAGAGAGGAGTTGAACTAACTTACTTTCTCTTTTCCCCTCCTTGATTTCATCAGGGCTTCCAGCCTGAGATGGGGCCACCACATTCACGATAGATATGTCTCCTTTAGTTGTTTCTGGAAGTGTACACACACACACACACACACACACACACACACACACACACACACACACATTTTACAATCAAACTGAAAAGAAAGATGAACCATCACATGCCATCCAAATGCCTCTAGAGTACTCTACTCATTATTTCTGCACGAAAATGCAAAGGTCAAACTCTTGTACATAAACTACAATATGAAAACAGATGAGCATTGCTCAGTATATAGAGGGATCGGGGAGCCAGGACCAGGAGATAGATGTGTATGGGGAGCAGGACACACAGTAATATGAATTTGATGCCTATGTCACAAGGTGGTTGTAAGAGCATCTAATAGAACTATTAGATCATTTGTGGCATTCTCCTTATACTGTGCCTTGTGCATGCAGATGCTCAAAAAATATCATTCCCTCTCTGTAGTGTTAGTATTTCTTGTAGGTAAAGATTTTATTTCTTTGTATAGAAAAATATATGTAACAATATTTGAGGAAATATTGTTCTTCCCTATAAAAAGAAGACTGGAATAGTCAAGGGATCCAGCTTTGACTGTTTTTTAAAAACAAGCCAATACATGAAAAATTATATAGTAAATATTCATAGCAATAGCCTTGAAAAGTGTATGTAAATAAGGAATTCAAAATTCATTAATTGATCTTTGTATAATTCTGTAAGTTGTCAAAAGGGGCAGTTGTCAACTACATAGTTTGTCATAATTAAGATGACAGTGGGAAATTTTCAGAAACATAAAAAGACTATCTTCTAGACAAGAACCAAACATATAATTCAAAATACCAATGTTATAAATTCATTTGTTTGTTGAGACAGTTTAAGAATATTAAATTTTTTTATTCAGTTCAAGTAACTTTGCCTTATAAAATAATTTAGGGAGAGTATGTCACTGATTTAAAAAAATTATTCAAGGAATCTTAAGCCACTGTTATAGACTTGGGGTAATTATTGAAATGATTCCCCAGAGTTACTTTATTATTTGAATAGGAGAGTGGAAATTTATGCTTCTTTGTTTCCATTATGTATTCCATATTTCTCTATCATTTACCTTTCAATTTCTGTATGTAATATGGCAATGTATAAGTCAGACAAACTCCTGCATTTAACTTTCATATAACTCCTAATACCCATTTTCAGATTGTAACAATACCAGACAACACAGGATGGTTGATTTACTTACCTTGGGTACACATCTGATAGGAAACTGAATGGGATTTTAGTTACTTCCTTCTGTGTTTCTCCCAAGTTTTTGAATACCCTGCCCCTGACCATCTCATACTCCAGGAAGAATGGCTGCCATGACATTTGAAGCTCTTTAAGGCTTTGGTATAAGCCTTATGTAGGGCAGGGAAAACACAGAAGCAATTTCACTGAGAATGAGGCACCCATTCATAGCACAGAGAACCATCATGACTTTCTCAATGATATTTGGAGGTTTTCCCATCTGAGTACAGGGAAGAGAATTTTTGTCTAGGACCCTTACTTCATAGCCCATATGCCACCCACAGCACCTCCAGCTCCCCAAGCAGAGATTAACTTCCAACAATCACATCACAAGTTTCTATGACTGCCAAAAGTGCAAGGAAGAAAATTGGCCACTTGGGTGTGAGCCTAAGCAGTACCTACCACCCAAACATGATTTAAGCAGCACAAAAGGCTCATTTGAGCCAACAAAGCACATTTACCAATCTGCTTCAGGCCATTGAAATGTCTGCCATCTTATTTTCTCCTCATTGGCCTTATGCAACTATTTTATTTGTTTTCATCTAATTGAAATTATTTTTTCTTCTATTTCTAGTGTCTTAGCTAACTCAGGAATTAGTGGTTAGTGTGTCTCCTGAGAAAGACAACCAGCAGAGAGGATTTTTACTTTACAATCTTTGAGTTCAACACATTTGAGCCTCCATCCATTTAATTCTAGCCAAAGTTCATGTCTACTCGAACCTGTAGCTTTATGTTTAACACTAATGTTGGTTTTGTGGATTGAAAAATAGGAATTTGGAATCAATTCCTCATATAGAAAGAGAGTATGATCAAGAGCTATTTAATGTATCCTTTTCTGATACTTATTTGCAATTATCTGAGGATTAGCTATAAAAGAATCTAGAATTACATTTGACTTAGACTGTTTTTTGACTTAACATTTATTGAATGCTAGTCACATTATATACATTTCTGTAATTATTACATCATTGTAACATATATACCTTCCCCTTTTACTAATAAAGAAACAAGACTCAAAAAGTTTAATGATAGTGAGAGCAACCAATAATAACAAAAGTCAATATTTAGAAAGCACCCATTAAGTAATAAGAACTGGGCTAAGTTCATGTATATCTTTTTTCTAATAAATACACTTCTTATTTTCTTATTAGCAAAGTCCAGTGAAGTGGGTACTATGATCCCATTTTACAAATGAGAAAGGACAATAACTTGCTCAAAGTCATCACCATCAGTGAGCAGCAAAGCTAGGACTAAGATAAGGGTCTTCAAGGATTCTACTCAACAGGTAACTTTTCTAAAATTCAGATTCCTACCCAAATCCAGCTACAAACCAGTCACACTTTCTACCATCATGTTTTTCTACAATAGATACTGATCACTAGTCACTCACAGAGATGGTGATACTTATCCACAGGCATGGCACCAATTTTTCTGTGTTCCATTTCATTTTTACATTTCCCCAAATGTGGATGTTCTAGGACACACAGAAGAACCCAAAGCTTGGAGGAAGAAATGACTTGCTCAAGTTCATTCAGCTACACAAGAGAAGACAGACCTAGAGTCCATATCCATTAAGAAAATCCTCACATTGGAAAGAGCCTCTGAAGCTCTACCAATCTCAATAAGGACGCAGGAGGAAGCACCTTATCATTAGTGGGAGCTTTTGGCCTTGTGCTATCACAAGAATCTCAGCGATAAGGCCAGAAAAATAACTGAGGAAGAGAGAGAGACTTAGGAATTGTGATGCATCTGGGCCTCCAGCCAGGTAACTGGACAGACAGACCACATGCTCCAGTAATCTGCTTTATAAAAAGGAGAGTAAAAACATTCTTCAAAATAAATTTTCCATTTCCCCCCAAAGGCAGATGGCATCACTTAGAAAAATTATGTGCAATTTAATAATGATTCCATTTTTATTTATTTATTTATTTAAATTTTTATTTTTATTTATTTATTTTTTTGCCAGTCCTGGGCCTTGGACTCAGGGCCTGAGCACTGTCCCTGGCTTCTTTCTGCTCAAGGCTAGCACTCTGCCACTTGAGCCACAGCGCCACTTCTGGCCGTTTTCTAAATAGGTGGTGCTGAGGAATTGAACCTAGGGCTTCATATATACAAGGCAAGCACTCTTGCCACTAGGCCATATTCCCAGCCCTGCTTCCATTTTTAATTAGAAATGGAAGATACAATAATTTTAAATTTTACAATGTAAATAATATATGGAGGTGGAAAGCATCATAAACTTGTTTTTTAAAAATATCCTTCATTTTTTAGAGCTGTTTTAGGTTCACAGAAAAACTGAACAGAAGGTACGCAGACTCACCTTCTAGCTATATCCACATGGACTTCTTCTCCCCTGACCTTCTCCATCCCTGAGATGCTTTTGTTCCAGTCAGCAAACCTATGCTGCTGTATCATAATCACTCATGTCCATAGTTGATCTTAGGGTTCATCCTTGGTGGTGACACTCAGAGTTTGGACAAAGGTCTAGTGACATTAATTTACATGATAGTATCACACTTGGCATATCTTTCCCAAAACTCTGTCATCTACTTACTCATCCCTCTCCCTACCCCTTGGCAATCACAGGTATTTTTAGTTATCATGCTTTTACCATTTGACAAAAGTTCACATAATTGGGATTGTATACTATATAGTCTTTACATATTCATTTCTTTTATATAATAATAGAATTTTGTTTCTTCATATCATTTTATGGCTTGATAGGGTTGTTTCTTTTCCACATTGAATTTCATTCCACTGTCTTCACGTACCACAGTTTGTTTATTTATTCACCAATTGAAAGACATTCTGGTTGCTTCCAGGTTTTGGCAATTACAAATCAAGTTGCTATGAACAACCAGGTTGTTGTGTAGGCATAAGTTTTCAATTCCTTTGATCAAAAATCTATAATCTTGACCACACAATAAGATCTTGCAAGAAATTGCCAAACTGTTTTCCCAAGTGACTATACCATTTTGGGTTTTTGCCAAGAAAGAATGAGAGATACTATTGCTTTGCACCTTTGTCAGCATTCAGCAGTATGCTAACAGGTTTATAGTAATATCTCATTGTTGTTTTCATGAGTTCATGATAACTCTTGATCTACCCAATCCACCCTGGCTGCATTACCTCAAACATGTTTGTATATACAGACAACTGTCATAAAGCACAGAGTCTGTCTGGGCAATCGCCATTGCATTATATTGTGGTTCAATCCAAGCCCCAGATCTGATGATGACTGCTCCTTGGAGTTAAAAGTCAAGAGACTATGAAGATCAAATCTATCTGATGAGTAAGCATCCACTAATTCATTCTGATATTTATTGAGTGACCTTTATAGCTAATACAATATGGATTATAAAGACATAAATTTCTCCCATCAATTATAATCTTGTAAGGACTATGTGGTGTATGTACATATGCAATTTTTTTCAGTGTGTGAGATAGACAATAGATCTTAGACTGTGATTTGCATATTTGTAACAAATTAGTATATCCTGAAAAATTATAGGATCCAATCATCCCCCAATAAAGGAATCAGGAAGTCTAGACTGGCATTTGTGGGTCCCATCTAAACTGGTTTTATGACATGACACAAGTTATTTGATGATTTTAAGATTGTTCTGTAACCAACTTAACATTACTTCTTGTTAGACATAGTCTATGGAACACATGCATTTATTTCCACTCTTCTGAAACATCTGTAAAATTAGAGAAAGGAGATTTTTACCAATAAGGTAAAGAGAATGAGAGAGCAAAATAATCCCAAGTAAAAATACTCATGAGGAGAAATGCTATTGTCTTTCAGTGGCTGATCCTGTAAAGCAAGCAATTGGTGATACAAAATTCCTGAGAGGCTCAAGAACAGGGAACACACTGAATCCCTAAAGGCAAGGCTTCCAATAGTTCAAGAATCAGAAACTTGATTATGACAAGATAAATCCCTAGGTTCTGTACCCAGCAACATGTAATAAAACTGAGATCTTCCTTTATGACAACAGAAGACTGGAAAAGAAACTAAACCAAGGGACTCAGAGACACCAGGTATTACAGAAGACGTGCTGCTACATTATAAATGGAGAGGTTGGAAAAACTCTGCATCTTGGATGGTAAAACCCCCAAATTCCCTGTGATGAGATAAATATCTCCCTCCAAATCTTACATTCTAGTTTATACACTGTAAATATGATATATTACATGCAAAATGGCAAGTAAGGTACTAGATAGAATTAAGGTTGCTGATCAGCTAACGGATTTATCTGATAGGCTTAATATAATCACCAAGGTTCTAATTATGTGGCAAAGAAAGGCACAGTCATGCAGTGCTGCTGGCTTTGAAGATGGGTAAAGGGGCTGCGAGCCAAGGAATGTAGATGACCTATAGAAGCTGGGAAAAGCTAAGGGTATAGATTCTGCACTGAACAATCCAAGGAAGAATAGCACAGACTCCCAGCACAATCTGTGTGAAATACAATACATGTAAGAGAATACATGTGAAGGTTGGTTGTTTTTTTTTTTCATGTGAAGGTTGTTTAAGCTGCCAAGTGTGCCCTACTTTGCCACAAAAGTGACATAAAATGAATACATCTTCTTATAAAGCAATAGTATAGTGCAAGTGTGTTATTTATAGCAAATTCCAGAAAGAATAGCTAAAAGAATGTGACATGACTGCTTCTGGGAAAAAGAAATTGGTGGTAGTAAAGGGACAAGGGATTTGTTCTTTCTGCATAAGTCTTATAAAAGAATATATGGTAATCTTTAAAAATATAATATTGTGGCAAGAACACTACAACTAAAGAAAAAATCAGGAAATGATCCTCAACTCAGGGCCTCACTTATGCTGAGCAGGAGCTCTACCACAGGAGCCACACCCCACCTCTTTTACTCCTTTGGTTACTTTTAAGATTCAGTCACATATTTCAGCCTGGACTAGCCTAGACCACGATCCTTTAACTTATTTCCCAAATAGCTGGGATGACAGACATGTATTACCAAACACAGCTTTTTCTTTCTCTAGATCTCAGCTACCTGAGTAACTAGAATTACAGGAATAACCTACCAACTCCTGGCCTAAAATGGAACAAAGAGACTAGAAAAGACTGGCCTAAAAAAATATTTTTAAGGTTTCTCAAGAGGTTGTAGATATAGTCAACTATCAAGAATGTTTGGGAATCATGTTCTGAATAAGTGAACTAATCAGCTCTTGCTTCAGCCATCCTCTAACAAACAGAATTTTCCCTATGCTATAAGAATATCACCTTATGTGTCTATTTTTCATTATATTTAAAAACTGTCTTTTGCTGACATTAATTCATTATACAAGGATAATTTTCTTTGTATCATTCTCATTTATAGATTCAGTGCATCATGAAAAGAATTATCTCCTGTTTCTCTCTCCTCCCCCTTTCCTTTCCCTAACCATATTACCTAGCCCCAACCACATATTACCTATCTTTTAAAACATGTGAATTCAATTATTATACAATTGAAACCAAATATTTTTTTAAATCTCTGAAAAAGAAAAATTTTGAAACAATTGCATTTTTAAATTCATAAAATGCTCGCATTGGTGCAGGACTGCTTGCTTACTATTTTATCATTTGGCCAATGGGACTTTCTGTGTTTCTGTAGTTCCTGTCATATATAACTCCTTATGGTCCACAACTGGCTTGTGTCTTGAAAAAAATCTAAGCATTGTGAAAATTTTTGATATAAAAGATGGATACTTTGGGTAACTTGTAATCATACTGAATAATTTCTTTTGAAAACTATAGCAATTTTAACAAAATATCCATAATAGAAATAAAATTTATCTAAAATTTATGCTGAAAACAACAACTTGCTATGGGGACTTGAGATAAGCCATTCCAACTGCCTGATCTCATTATATCCGTAATCTATAAACATCAAATGTAGAATTTTCAGTGGACTGGAAAGAGAAATGGAGAGATGTTGGTCAAAGTATGCAAAGATTCAGTTAGCATGAACCAGTTCTAAAGTTCTATTGTGCAGCATGGCAACTAGAGTTAATGATAATGTATTTACTACTTGAAAATTGCTAAGGCAGTAGATTTTAAATCTTGTTACTCTAAACAAAATGATGAGGTGACAAATATGTTAGGTAGCTTGATTTAATAATTCCACAATTTATACATATATCAAAATATCACATTGTAGGTCATAATTACATTTGTATTTATTAAAAAATTGTAAAAGTAAAAGCATATGTGTTACAAAGAATGAAAAGAAGAAGGAAGGAAAGAAGAAAAGGAATGAAGGAGGGAGGGAGGCTAGGAATAAGATAGGGTAGGTGGAAGGGAAGGGAAGAGAGAGGGAAGAAAGGAGGAACTCCATAATGATAAATCAAAATCAAGATTGTGATTACTTCCAGCACTGGGGTTGTTGTAGGGATTACAGCTGATTCCATCTTGATTAGGACAACATGGTAGGAAATTTTGTGGGGAGTAGATTAGGTCAACCTGACCCCAAAATTATGCTTCTGTAAATGGCTTGCTTAACTTGTTTGTTGCTTGCTCTAGCCCCTGCATCAAGCCCCTACATCTGTGCTACGCTTTTACCTTTTATTTTTTTACCTTCATTGCTGTTTTTATTTTCTTTTCCTTTTGTCTAGTTTGTTAATATGTCTTTGGAGGGTAAGAAGGGACACAGGAATGGTAGGACCAAGGATGAACAAATATAGCAGTGTTGCTCACTAGACAATAATTTGAAAATGAACTATACAACTTATGGGTGGGGACTGGAAAGCAAATTGGGGAAGGAGTGGGAAGGGATGATATTGTTCAAAACGAAATGTACTCTTCATCTAACTTATGTAACTATAACCCATCTGTGCATCACCATTACTATATCAATAATAATTTTAGTAAAAAATAAATGTATGATAACATGCTCAATATCTTGAGTGAAAATCAAATTAACATAATGAACACTGTTAAATTTACTATTAAAGGAAAAATAAGATACTACAAAAAGCACGGGATGGCTGGAATCCTAGTGTATAAGAATTCTGAATGGTGATAAGGTACAGCATGGACAAGATTCTCATCCATATCTAGTGGGAATATAAAGTCATACATCTACACTGGAAGAGAGCTATGCAGCTTGCTACAAATCTGAATATATAAACTATAATAGCGGTCAATCTTCCTAGTATTTATATATGTAATTAGGAAATACACACACACACACACACACACACACACACACACACACACACACCCCTTATGCAAATGTCCGTAGCAGTTTAATTCATAGTCACCAAAATTGGAGAAAAATCAAAATGCAAAAAAGGTATATGAAGGAACTATTTTGTATCAATATACAACTAGTAAAAAGAATGGGTGTCAAATCACACATAGATACAGATGACATTTAAAATCCTCTTGCTAATTGAAAGAAGTAAGCCTGAAAAGACAACATATTATATTATTCAATTAATAGTTCCTTGGAAAGCATAAAACTAGCCTAAATAAGTGATAAGCAGATCAATGGTTGCGAGGAGTTTGATGATTATGAGTTTAGAGGTAAACCTACAAAGTAAAGAAGATAGAAATTATTAGCAAAATGAAACTACTCTGAAAGTGCAATGATAGATAAATCACGTATTTATCAGAATCTTTGAATATTCCAGCCAGAGTAAATCACTAGTTATGAAATTCTGCAAACAGGAAGTTAAAAGAAGAGATCACAAGATACATCACAATATATGGCAGAACAGTTAACCATATCACCACTGCATGGAACAACCTCATTTAATAGGTGAGGTGAAAATGTGACAACCTACATAATTTTGGAAATGAATGGTATCTGTAGGGCTACAATAGAGTATGTGTTCATCATCTCTCTTCTATCTTAATGAAGTTATTTTACTTAGAAAGTGCAGTTAAAAATTCTCAGCATGTTTTACATGTATACTGGAATTCATCAATAAAGAATGACCTATATTGAGAGCTATACTTCTCATTGTTAAAGTGGGGAAATATAAATGAACAATATAATTCTAGATCTAGACTATGAAATAGTTTTTTTCTTTATTGTCAAAGTGTGATACAGAGGAGTTACAGATTCATATGAAAGGCAGTGAGTACATTTCTGGTTCTACTTGTTACCTCCTCCCTCATTTCCCCCATCCCTCTCCCCCTTTCCCTCTTCCCCCAAGAGTTGTGCAGTTGGTTTACACTAAATTGTTTTGTAAGTGTTGCTTTTTGAATGGTTTGACTTTTTGTTTTTTGTCTCACGATTTGGTAGTCCCTCTCCCTTCCCCAGTTCTAATACCAATATAAACCGTATCCAGGTACTCAGATGTGATACAGTGGTAGCAAGGGTACAGCCAAATGAAGGGAGTACAAGAGAAACAAAACTAAACAAACCAATGAGTAAAACAGGCAAGGAAAAAGAGAAAAAAATAGTAGTACGAGTTCACATGGCATATTGAGAATAATTACAACAGTGGTATAACTCCTGTTTCTTTAACGTGGAGTTCATTTCACTTGGCATCTTCTTATGTGATCATATGGGTGTAGTTATTGGGGTCTTATGATCTTCTACCATGACTAGCCTATTCCTGTACTAGCTAAACATAAACCATAGGGTTTATGTTTCTTTGGGTCTGGGTCACTTCATTTAATATGATTTTTTCCAAGTACTTCCATTTCCTTATGAATGGGGAAGTGTCATTCCTTCTGATGGAGGCATAGAATTTTATTGTGTATATGTACCACATTTTCCTGATCCACTCATCCACTGAGGGGCATCTCAGTTGGTTCCATGTTTTAGCAATAACGAGTTGCGCCGCGATGAACATAGTTGTACTGGTGGCTTTAGTGTGGTCTTGCTCGTAGTCTTTTGGGTAGATGCCCAAAAGCGGGGCTGCTGGGTCGTAGGGGAGCTCTATGTTTAGCCTTCTTAGGAACCTCCACACTGCTTTCCAGAGTGGTTGAACACGTTTGCATTCCCACCAACAATGTAGTAGAGTTCCCTTTTGGCCACATCCTCTCCAGTATTTGTTATTATTAGATTTCCTGATATAGACATTCTTACTGGGGTGAGGTGGAATATCAATGTTGTTTTGATTTGCATTACTTTTATGGCAATTGATGTAGAGCACTTTTTCATATGACTCTTTTTTTAAAAAAAAGTAATTACTTATTTATTGTCAAAGTGATGTACAGAGGGGTTACAGTTTCATATGGCCATGGGTACATTTCTTATAATATTTGTTACCTCCTCCCTCATTCCCCCTCTCCCCCTTCTCCTCTCTCCCCAAGAGTTGTGCAGTTGTTTTACATCAAATGGTTTGTAACTGTTGCTTTTTGAATGGTTTGTCTTTTTGTTCTTTGTCTCTCGATTTTGGTATTCCCTCTCCCTTCTCCAGTTCTAGAGTTTCTCCTATTCCTTCTTATAGAGTTTTCAGGGTGTCTGATTTTATTTCCAGATCTTTGATCCATTTGGAGTTGATTTTGGTGCAGGGTGATAAGTAGGGGTCTAGTTTTAGTTTGTTACAGGTGTTGACCCAGTTTTTCCAGCAACATTTGTTGGAGAGGCTGTCTTTGTTCCAACCTGTATTTTTAGATTCTTTGTCAAAGATTAGGTAGCCATAGGTCTGTGGGTTCATTTCTGGCTCTTCAGTTCTGTTCATTGGTCCTCAGGCCTGTTCTTGTGCCAGTACCACGTAGTTTTTATTACTATAGCTTTGTTGTACCATTTAAAGTTTGGTATTGATATTCCTCCTGCACTGTTCTTTCTACTTAAGATTGTTTTTGCTATTCGGGGTTTTTTATTGTTCCATATGAATTTCTGAATTGCTTCCTCTATTTCATGGAAGAATGATGTTGGTTTATTGATGGGTATTGCATTGAACTTGTAGATAGCTTTTGGTAATATTGCCATTTTCTTGATGTTAATCCTCCCAATCCAGAAGTATGGGAGGTTGTTTTTTTCCATTTCTTAAGTTCTGCCTTAATTTCCTTTTTCAGGTTTTTAAACTTCTCATCATAGAGTTCTTTCATTTCTTTGGTTAAGGTTATTCCTAGGTATCTTATGTTTTTTGAGGCTATTGCAAAAGGTGTTGCTTTTCTGATTTCCTCCTCGCTCTTCAGGCTGTTGGCATATATAAAAGCCATTGCTTTTTGAGGATTTATTTTATTTTTTTTAAAGTTTTTATTATAAAACTGATGTACAGAGAGGTTACAGTTTCACACGTTAGGCATTGGATACATTTCTTGTACTCTTTGTTATCTTGTCCCTCATACTCCCCTCCCCGCTCCCCCTGTCCCCCCCTGAGGTGTTCAGTTCACTAACACCAAACAGTTTTGCAAGTATTGCTTTTGTTGTTGTTTCTCGTATTTTACCCTTTGTCTCTCAATTTTGGTATTCCCTTTGAATTTCCTAATTCTAATACCAGTACACACTGTTTCCCATACACTCAGATAAGATTACAGACATAGTGTAGATACAATCACAAGAAGGTGATACACGAACATCATCAATAGTAGAAACTACAGATACACATGGGATGTTGAAAGTAGTTACAACTCTGATATAACAATCATTTTCATAAAATGGAGTTCATTTCACTTAGCATCATCTTATGGGATCATAAGGGTATAGCTATTGGGCTCTTGTGATCCTCTGTTGTGACTTGCCTAAACCTGTGCTAATTATTCCCTATAAGGGAGACCATAGAGTCCATGTTTCTTTGGGTCTGGCTCACTTCACTTAGTATAATTTTTTCCAAGTCCTTCCATTTCCTTACAAATGGGGCAATGTCATTCTTTCTGATAGAGGCATAAAATTCCATTGTGTATATGTACCACATTTTCCTGATCCATTCGTCTACGGAGGAACATCTGGGTTGGCTATGACAAATTGCGCTGCAATGAACATTGTTGTGCTGGTGGCTTTACTTTGATTTTGTTTGTAGTTTTTTGGATAAATACCCAAAAGTGGGGTTGCTGGGTCATAGGGGAGTTCTACATTTAGCCTTCTAAGGAATCTCCATACTGCTTGCCAGAGTGGCTGAACCAGTTTGCATTCCCACCAACAATGAAGTAGGGTTCCCTTTTGGCCACATCCCCTCCAACAATTGTTATTGTTAGTTTTCTTGATATATGACATTCTTACTGGGGTGAGATGGAATCTCAATGTTGTTTTGATTTGCATTTCCTTTATGGCCAGTGATGTAGAGCACTTTTTCATATGTCTCTTGGGCATTCTCATTTCCTCATCAGAGAAGTCTCTTTGTAGGTCTTTAGCCCACTTGATGAGTGGGCTATTAGTTCTTTGCGGTTTTGTTTTGGAGGAAAGTAATTTTTTTAGTTCTTCATATATTTTAGATATGAGGCCTTTGTCCGTTGAATGGCCGGTAAAGATCTTCTCCCAGTCTGTGGGCTTTCCGTTTATCTTGCATGCTATATCCTTTGCCGTGCAGAAGCTCTGCAGTTTGATGCAGTCCCATTTGTCCAACCTTTCTTTGATTTGTAGCCTTTCTGGGTCTTTGTTCAGGAAGTTCCGTCCTGCGCCAAGGAGCCCAAGTGTTTCTCCTACTTCTTCCTTTAGTGTTTTCAGGGTGTCTGTTTTGATTTCAAGGTCTTTAATCCATTTGGAATTGATTTTGGTGCAGGGTGATATATAAGGATCTAGTTTTAGTTTGTTGCATGTGTTGAGCCAGTTTTTCCAGCACAATTTGTTAAAAGGCTATCTTTCTTCCAAACTATTGTCTTAGCCCCTTTATCAAAGATTAAGTAGGCGTAGTTCTGTGGGTTCATTCCCGGGTCTTCAATTCTGTTCCATTGGTCTTCAGACCTGTTCCAGTGCCAGTACCAAGCTGTTTTTATTACTATAGCTTTATAATACAGCTTGAAGTTGGGTATTGTAATTCCTCCAGCACTGTTCTTTCTGCTTAGGATTGTTTTTGCTATTCTAGGTCGTTTATTGTGAGGATTTATTTTATATCCTGCTACTTTGCCCAAGTTTTGGATCAGCTCTAGTAGCTTAGGAGTAGAGTGTATGGAGTTCTTCAGGTATAGGATCATGTCATCTGTGAAGAGAAAAAGTTTAACTTCATTTTTCCTATTTAGATCCTCTTTATGTTTTCTTCTTGCCTAATTGCTGTCTAGGAATTCTAGTACTATGTTGAAGAGGAGAAGAGAGATTGGACATCCTTGTCTTGCTCCTGATTTTAAAGGGAATGGCTTTAGCTTTTCACTGTTTAGTATTATGCTCACTGTTGGTTTGCCATAGGAGCCTTTATTATATTCAGGAATGTTCCCTGGAATCCCAGTTTTTCCAGGGCTTTTATCATAAATGGGTGCTGGATTTTATCAAATGCTTTTTCCACATCTAGAGCTATAACCAAGGGACTATTTTGCAAACCTATATGCCAACAAATTTGACAACCTGGAAGAAATGGACAAATTCCTAACAAAAATTGATATTCCCAAACTTAACCAAGAAAACTTAAATCTACCGAACAGACCCATATCCAAGAATGAAATTGAAACTGCAATAAGAGATCTCCCTTCCAAGAAAAGCCCAGGTCCAGATGGATTCCGAGCAGAATTCTACAAGGCTTTCAAAACAGATCTCACACCAACACTCCTCAAACTCTTTAATGAAATAGAGAGTAAAAGCTTACTACCAAACACATTCTATGGTGCTAGCATAATGCTAATCCCAAAACCAGACAGGGAGACATCAAGGAAAGAGAACTATAGACCCATCTCCTTGATGAACATGGATACAAAGCTCCTCAACAAATTCTGGCCAACTGACTTCAAGAAGTCATCAAAAAAAAAAATCATACACTATGATCAAACTGGATTCATTCCAGGGATGCAAATTTGGTTCAACATATGCAAGTCAATTAAGGTAATCTACCACATCAACTGGAGCAAGGTAAAGAATCACATTGTTATATCTCTAGACATGGAAAAGATGCTTTTACCTTTATAAACCCCAATTTGAGGACTGCTCGGGGTCATGGTGGCAGCTCCCAAGTTGACACTGTGTCCCTGGCCGGTCTGTTCACTTTTGCTTCCCCAATGAATCCATCTTTTTGCTTGAGACTGTCTCTGAGTGGTGTACTCTTGGAGGGACAGGGAATCCCCTCCCTTGAGCCTGATAACATTTCTTACCCCGTTACAAGGTGACTCATGCCTATAATCCTAGCTACTCAGGAGACTGAGATCTGAGGATACTAGTGCAAAACCAGTCCAGGTAGGAAAGTCTGTGAAATTCTCATCTCCTATTAGTCACAGAAAAGGCTAGAAGTGGCACTGTGGCTCAAGTGGTACAGTACTAGCCTTGAGCAAAAGAAGCTCAGGGATAGTTCTCAGGCCCAGAGTTCAAGCCCCAGGAGCAGAAAAATAAAAAGTTTGTGATTACTTCGGAAGGTTTGGAATGGGAGAGGAGGTGTATGCCATGGACTTCAATGCAGTGACTGCACCGCTATTTACTTGACATGGTAGCTTTCAAAACCAGCAGCTCCTTTGGCAACAGCAGTTTTCAACTGCACGTAAGCACATATGGTTCCCACATATGTGAACGTCTACTGCAGACATATTTGAGATAATTCACTTCACTTGTGTTTAGAAAACATCTTGAAATACTCCTAAGGTCATTAATTTCTATCTAAGTTCATATTCCATGCTGGAGTTGATTTACTACAACCAGCTGTAAAATCACCAATGAACTGTGAGCAAGGAGATCTTTCATGATAAGAAGTACGATGTATTTTTTACAAGAAATTCTATTTATATTTAATCTGTATGAGAAAAAGTTGATTATCTTAATTATTACCACTCTGTAGAGAGCTGGAAACAAACTTAATATTATATTGTCACTAAAGCACAGTTTTGTTCCTTTAGTTAATAAAAATACTAATATTTTCCCTAAGTATTAATTCTGAAAAAAATTATAAATTGTAACGTTTTCATTCTGTACAACTATGAGTAAGTTATTTAACTTAATTGCTTCTATTTATTTTTCTTGCAAATCCTTCCCCTTCCACAGTTTCTTATTTAAATCCATCTCCTGTTCCAGTCAATCCATTATGCAATGATCACTTTTATGTCCAAGTTCTTGCCATGGACTCTGATATTTCAAAGAAAGATGTATTTTGGAGGGGACAGATCCATGTGCCTTGCCTATTCCTAAAGTATCTAGTGTTTCTAAAACTGATATGTAAAATGAGAATGAGAATGTCAATTTCATGTAAAATACTTTGAGAAATAATTTCTATGTTATATGTTATAATTTATATAACAATACAATTATATAATAATGAATAATATAATAACTTATGTACTGTATATAATGTACATATTCTGCCTCAGTCCATTTCTGTTTCTATAACAAGACACATTAGACAGTTAAACTCACATAATAGAAATATCCCTAATAGTTCAAGATCCAACGAGCAACAGATTTTGTAGCTAATGATGCTTGCTCTCTGCTTCAAATATGGTGCTTTCTTTTTGCTCCTGTGTCCTCCAGAAGGGAGAAATGATGCTTCTTCATATGATAGAAAGGCCCAGCTTTGTGATGCCTCTTTTATAACTTATAATGGCATTAATCCAGCCAAAGATCCACTTCTTTCTTTTCTTTCCTTTTTTTTTTTTTTTTTTTTTGGTGCCTATCCTGGGGCTTGAAATTAGGGACTGGAGGCTGTCCTTGAGCTATTGTGCTCAAGGCTATGCTCTACCACTTGAGCCACAGCTCTACTTCTAGCTTTTTGGTGGTTAAATGGAGATAAGAGTTTCTCAAGTTTGTCTGCCTTGTCTGGCTTTGAACTGTGATCCTCAGATTTCAGCCTCCTGAGTAGCAAGGATTACAGAAGTGAGCCACTAGTGCTCAGCAGCTCCATTTCTTAATACTACCACAATGAGGATTAAGTTTCCAAGACATTTGGAGGGACACAGGCATCTAAACCAAAAGACATATCCCATTCTCTACACTGCTTGTTCTGTTTTCAGAAATATTCCCTAGTGTCTGTGAGTCTTGTTCCTGAAAGTCAAAGTGAGGATAAGAATTAATTTTTACATCAAAAGAATCTTTTGAATATGAATCAAGCAAGTGTACAGACAGGACTATTATGAGCTAAAAAGCCCAAAACACATGGCAGACTCTGTCTTAATGACTATTCTGTAGGTTCCTCCATGTAAGCAGATTGTCAGCCCACTTAAACCAGAGAGGCTACTGCTTATCGTTTTCTGAACCTCATCTCTTCCTGCAGCGCTTAGACATACCCAGAAATCCTGATTAAATGTGTAAACATCCATACTCACATATATACATTTGTCTGTACCTATTCTCCAACATAAGCTTTTTATGAAATGTAATGTTTATGCATACTGCATGAATTTTTACACAGTTCATGAATTTTTAATAAAGCCTATAAGCAGCTACTCAGTTCAAGTCAGAACATCACCAACAATCTGGAGGTCTTGACTGTAGTATCCCATCCTTCTATGGTTAGTCATCATTCTGACATCCACAGCAAAGATCCATTTTGCCTGAGTTTTTAACCCATAATATAAAAGGGATTGTGCACTATACATTCTTGCATAGTTTACAACTCAAAGTTAACTGTAAAAAATCATCCTTGTTGCATGCAGTAATAGGGTTTTTGTTTTTGTTTTGTTGTATTTACTATATGAGTAATCCAAAGCTTCTGTACTCATTATACTGTTGAACACCACTAATGTTCCAGTTTGGAGCAATTCAAATAATGGGGTGACTATTATTGTGCCTTTTCAGCTGCACTGAGCATGTACTGCTGTAGATGTACCAAGAGTGGAATCACTGGTTCACAAAGTTGGTGTACTTCAGCTTTAGGAGGGACTGCCAATAAATTTTCCAAAATGGTTGTAACAACTGCTACTTCTGCCAACAGTCATTTTACCATAGTAATTTGCCTATTTTATATTGCATTATTTAACATTTCATCATACTTTTAAGGTTTTAGCAAATTCTGATGTGATCCTGTTTACACATATTAACAATCTATTCAATGTTGTATAATCTATATTATCAATCTCTTAATTGTCTTTTGATGAATAGTAAACGTGCAATCTTAGTGAAGTCCAAGTTAACATTTCATAGTTACTACATTGTGTATTCCAGTTAAATGAACATTATCTATCAGAGATAATAATGATGCCTGATTTTCTAAAAGTTTCTGTCTGTCAACTCTCTATCTCTCTCGAGTCCAAGACCTTGTATATGATAATCCAGTGCTCTCTCTCTAACCTACACCTCTAGTTCAAAATTCATTTTTCCAAGTAGAGATTCAAATAACATCACCAATTATTAAAATTATATTAATATTATACACTGTTGTCACCTTTCTAAAATGCCAAGTAACTAAAGAAATGTGGGGCTCTCTGTTCTATTGCACTGGTATTTTTATCTATCCTTAATGAAAACTTCAATCTGTCTTATTTTTATTTTTTTTTATTTTTATTTTTCTCAAATTTTTATTATCAAACTGACGTACAGAGAGGTTACAGTATCATACGTTGGTTATTGGATACATTTCTTGTACTGTTTGTTGCCTTGTCCCTCATGCCCCCCTCCCTCCACCCCTTTCCCTCCCCCCCCCAGGTGTTCAGTTCACTTACACCAAACAGTTTTGCAAGTATTGCTTTTGTAGTTATTTCTCTTTTTTTACCCTGTGTCTCTCGAATTTGGTATTCCCTTTGAATTTCCTACTTCCAATACCAGTAAACACGGTTTCCAATATACTCAGATGGGATTACAGAGATAGTGTAGGTACAAATATAGGAAGGTGATACAAAACATTATCAATAATAGAAACTACACATACACATAGGACGTTGAAAGTAGTTACAACTGTGATATATCACTTGTTTCCATAACATGGAGTTCATTTCAATTAGCATCATCTTATGTGTTTCTAAGGGTATAGCTATTGGGCCTTGTGATGCTCTGCTATGGCTTGCCTAAACCTGTACTAATTATTCCCAATAAGGGAGGCCATAGAGTCCATGTTTCTTTGGGTCTGGCTCACTTCACTTAGTATAACTTTTTCCAAGTCCTTCCATTTCCTTACAAATGGAACAATGTCATTCTTTCTGATAGAGGCATAAAATTCCATTGTGTAAATGTACCACATTTTCCTGATCCATTCATCTATGGAGGGGCATCTGGGTTGGTTCCAGCTTCTCGCTATGACAAATTGTGCTGCGATGAACATTGTTGTGCTGGTGGCATTACTGTGATTTTGTTTGTGGGCTTTTGGATAGATACCCAAAAGTGGGGCTGCTGGGTCATAGGGGAGTTCTATATTGAGCCTTCTGAGGAATCTCCATACTGCTTGCCAGAGTGGCTGAACCAGTTTACATTCCCACCAACAATGAAGTAGGGTTCCCTTTTGGCCACATCCCCTCCAACAATTGTTATTATTAGTTTTCTTGATATATGACATTCTTGCTGGGGTGAGATGGAATCTCAATGTTGTTTTGATTTGCATTTCCTTTATGGCCAGTGATGTAGAGCATTTTTTCATATGACTATTGGCCATTCTCATTTCCTCATCAGAGAAGTTTCTTTGTAAGTCTTTAGCCCACTTGATGAGGGGGCTATTGGTTCTTTGCAGTTTTGTTTTGGAAGAAGGTAATTTTTTTAGTTCTGCATATATTTTAGAGATGAGGCCTTTGTCTGTTGAATGTCCGGTAAAGATCTTCTCCCAGTCTGTGGGCTTTCTGTTTATCTTGAGAGCTATGTCCTTTGCCGTGCAGAAGCTCTGGAGTTTGATGCAGTCCCATTTGTCCAACCTTTCTTTGATTTGTAGCCTTTCAGGGTCTTTGTTAAGGAAGTTCTGTCCTGTGCCAAGGAGCCCAAGTGTTTCTCCTACTCCTTCCTTTAGTGTCTTCAGGGTGCCTGTTTTGATTTCAAGGTCTTTAATCCATTTGGAATTGATTTTGGTGCAGGGTGATATATAAGGATCTAGTTTTAGTTTGTTGCATGTGTTGAGCCAGTTTTGCCAGCACCACTTGTTAAAGAGGCTATCTTTCTTCCATACTATTGTTTTAGCTCCTTTATCAAAGATTAAGTAGGCATAGTTCTGTGGGTTTAATTCTGGGTCTTCAATTCTGTTCCATTGGTCTTCAGGCCTGTTCCGGTGCCAATACCAAGCTGTTTTTATTACTATAGCTTTATAATACAGCTTGAAGTTGGGTATTGTAATTCCTCCAGCACTGTTCTTTCTGCTTAGGAGTGTTTTTGCTATTCTAGGTCTTTTATTGTTCCATATGAATTTCTGGATTGCTTCCTCTATTTCATTAAAGAATGGTGTTGGGATATTAATGGGTATTGCATTGAATTTGTAGATAGCCTTTGGCAATATTGCCATTTTGATTACATTAATCCTCCCAATGCAGGAGCATGGGAGGTTTTTCCATTTTCTTAGTTCTGACTTAATTTCATTTTTCAAGCTTTTAAAGTTCTCTTCAAAGAGGTCTTTCACTTCTTTGGTTAAGGTTATTCCTAGGTATTTTATGTTTTTGGGGGCTATTGCAAAAGGAGTTGCTTTCCTGACTTCAGCCTCGGTCTTCGGGTTGTTAGCATAGAGAAAGGCCGTTGATTTTTGAAGGTTTATTTTATATCCTGCAACTTTGCCAAAGTTTTGTATCAGCTCTAGTAGCTTGGGGGTAGAGTCTATGGGATTCTTTAGGTATAGGATCATGTCATCTGCGAAGAGAGAAAGTTTAACTTCATCTTTTCCTATTTGGATCCCCTTTATATTCTCTTCTTGCCTAATTGCTCTGGTTAGGAATTCTAGTACTATGTTGAAGAGCAGGGGAGAGAGTGGACATCCCTGCCTTGTTCCTGATTTTAAAGGGAATGGCTTTAGTTTTTCACCATTTAGGGTTATGCTTGCTGTTGGTTTGTCATAAACTGCCTTGATTATATTCAGGAATGTTCCCTGGAATCCCAGTTTTTCCAGAGCTTTTAGCATAAATGGGTGCTGGATTTTATCGAACGCTTTTTCCGCATCCAGCGATAAAACCATGTGGTTCTTTACCTTGCTCCGGTTGATGTGGTGAATTACATTAATTGACTTGCGTATATTAAACCAGCTTTGCATCCCTGGGATGAATCCAGTTTGATCGTGGTGTATGATTTTTTTGATGACCTGTTGAAGTCGATTGGCCAGAATTTTGTTGAGAATTTTTGCATCTATGTTCATCAGGGAGATTGGTCTATAGTCCTCTTTCCGTGATGAGTCTCTGCCTGGTTTTGGGATGAGGGTTATACTGGCTTCATAAAATGAGTCTGGCAGTGAACGTTCTCTTTCAATTTCATTGAAGAGTTTGAGAAATATTGGAGTGAGTTCTGTTTTGAAGGCCTTGTAGAATTCTGCAGTGAATCCATCTGGACCTGGGCTTTTCTTGGATGGGAGAGCATTTATTGCTGTGTCTATTTCAATACTGGATATGGGTCTGTTTAGAAGGTTTAAGTCTTCATAGTTGAGTTTGGGTGTATCAATTTTTTCTAGGAAATCATCCATTTCTTCCAAGTTTTCGAATTTGTTGGCATAAAGGTTTGCAAAATAGTCCCTTATTATTTTCTGAATTTCGGTTATTTCTGTGGTGATGCTACCTGTTTCATCTCTTATCTTGTTTATTTGAGTGTGCTCCCTTCGTTCTTTGGTCAGGTTTGCCAGGGGTCTGTCTATCTTGTTGATTTTTTCAAAGAACCAACTCTTTGTTTTGTTGATTCTTTCGATGGTTTTTTTCGTCTCTAATTGATTTAATTCTGATTTGATTTTAATTATTTGCTTCCATCTATTGACTTGGGGTTTGGCTTGCTGTTCTCTCTCCAGAAAATTAAGGTGCTTCCTTAAATTACTGAGTTGCTGTTTGTCCAGTTTGTTGATGTATGTACTCAGAGATATAAATTTTCCTCTGAGTACTGCCTTTGCTGTGTCCCAAAGGAGCTGGTACTTTGTGCCCTCAACTTGGTTGAAGTCCATAAACATTTGAATTTCTGTTTTAATTTCTTCAATGATCCACTGATGGTTCAGCAGTGTGTTCTTTAGTCTCCATGAATTGTGGGATTTTCTGTGGTGGCTGAATGAGTTGAGCTCTAATTTTATTCCATTGTGGTCTGAAAGAATGCAGGGAATGATTTTGATACTTCTGAATTTGTACAGATTTTCTTTGTGCCCTAAGATGTGATCTATTTTGGAGAATGTTCCGTGTGCTGCCGAAAAGAATGTGTATTCTGTCCTTGCTGGGTGGAATATTCTGTAGATGTCGATTAAGTCTAGTTGGTCTATGCAATTGTTTAATTCTGTGGTTTCTTTGTTCAGTTTTTGGCGTGTTGATCTGTCCAGAGGTGATAGTGGAGTGTTAAAGTCCCCCACTATCATTGTGTTTGGGTCTATGAATGTTTTTAGAGCCAGTAGTGTTTGTTTGATGAAGTTGGGTGCTCCTGCATTTGGCGTGTAGATATTTAGGATGGTTATTTCTTCCTGTTGGAGAGATCCTTTTACTAGTATGTAGTAGCCTTCTTTGTCTCTTCTTACCTTTTTTAATTTGAAGTCAATTTTGTCTGATACTAGGATTGCAACTCCAGCCTGCTTATGGGGGCCATTTGCTTGATAGATTTGTTTCCAGCCTTTCACTTTTAGAAGATGTTTACTTTTGCTGGATAGATGTGTCTCTTGGAGGCAGCAGAAAGATGGATCTTGATTTTTGATCCAAGTTATGAGCCTATGTCGTTTGATTGGAGAATTAAGTCCATTAATGTTGACAGTTAGGATTGAGAGGTGATCGTTTGTTCCTTTCATTATCACTGTCTTGTTTAAAGCTGTGTCTTCCCATTTCTTGATCTAGTGTTTACTAATTAGGGTTCATTTCTCTGTCTGTGTTGGGATCTTGATTATTTTCCCTGTATAGTACATCTTTAAGGATTTTGTGTAAAGCTGGTTTGGTGGAGATATATTGTTTCAGTTTTTCCTTATTGTGGAAGACTTTTATTTGACCTTCGGCTATGAAGGAGAGTTTGGCGGGGTACAGAATTCTTGGTTGGTAGTTATTTTTATTTAGAGTTTGGTATACTTCATTCCAGGCTCTCCTTGCTTTCATGGTCTCTGCTGAGAAGTCTGGGGTAATTCTGATTGCTTTTCCTTTATATGTGATTGTTTTCTTTGCCCTAACAGCTTTGAGTATTTTTTCCTTGCACTCTGCTGAAGCTGTTTTGATCACAATGTGTCGGTGGGAAGTCCTATTCTGGTCTGGTCGATTTGGGGTTCTAAATGCTTCTTGTATCTGTATAGGCCTTTCCTTCTGGATGTTTGGGAAGTTCTCAGCTAATATTCTGTTAAATAGGTTGCCTATCCCATTAACCTCTTTCTCCAAGTTTTCCTCAATACCTATTATCCTTAAATTGGGCTTCCTGATTGTGTCTTGAATCTCCTGTAGCGATCTGTTTTGTTGCTTGGACTGGATTTGTATTGATTTTTGATCTTTCTCCATAGAATCTAAGGAATCCAGCTCCTGAGATTCGATCCTCTGCTTCAGTTAGTCGGGACTGTAGGCTAGCTACTTGATTTTGAGTCTCTTTTCCTTCTGACTGGTCTTTCCTGATGATTTCCATGTCATTTCTTAGGTCCTGTATGGACTTCTTTACTTCATTAACTTCATTACTTTGGTTTTGAGTGTTGTCTCTCAAATCTTTAAGTTGGGTAGCTATCTTTTCATTTGACTCTTGAAGCTCACTTATCTTTCTATTTGTGGATGCCATGAAATTCTCCATTAATTTTTGCTTTGCCTCCTCACGCTCTAACATAATTGACTGAAGAGATTCAAACTTTTCATTTATCATGTTTATCAGTAAACTTTGTAGAGCATTTTGGGGGTTTTCTTCTATGTTTTTGATTGACTGCTCTGCTTCCTGCTTGTTTTGGGTGGGGGATAAGACTGCATTATTTGCCATCTTTCTTGTGTTTCTTCTGCCCATTTGAATTGGGAATGCCAGTCTACCAGCACCTGTGAGCACTGTTTAAGACCCAAAGCAGCCCTTACCAAGCACTGTTGTGTAAATCTTACAATTTCACAATTATATACAGATAACTTGTATACCTGTCTATAAAGTTAGATTTGGTGTTCCTAAAGAATACAATTTCAATATAACATCTGATCCTGGGCCCTGTATTCAGTAGTTACTTATTTACTGTTACAACCTTATACGCAATTCTTGTTTTTATATTAAGTTCTTTTAGGACTGGCTTTCTCTATGAACCCCTTTGTTTCACTCGTATTAAGCTGGGATATCCTCTATCCAATAACCAGGAGTCAATGGAGCCTGGAGGTCCAGGCAGTAAGTCAGGAGGGTAAGTTGGAGGTAGTAAAGAGAATAGAGTAAAGTGTATTGGGGGGGGTGGTGGTGATTTTGGTTTAGTTTCAGTGACGTGGAAATGTGGAGAAGAGTAGAATCAGTAGAAAGGACATTGATAAAATGACAGACACTGGAGAGTTAGCAGAAAAGGGTGTAGGTGTTATTTATAGGAAAGTAATTTTTAAAGGAAGAGGACGCAACGAGAGAAATGAAGTAAAAATACTGGAAGACAGATACACAAAACAGAGAAAAATTATTTAACAAGGAAGCATAAGTAAATAAAAAGGAAAATAACAGAAAAGGGACAACCCAAGCAAATAAACAAACACAAAAAAAAAACTTGATAAAACAAACCAGTAAAAATGGAAAACAAACAAAAAAAACAAAAAAACAAAAAAAAACAGCCAATGATGTTTCAGGTGTGAAAAAATTAAAAAGAAAATTTAAAAGAAAAGTTAAAAAAAATGTTTGAAAAGAAAAAGAAACCAGTCTCTGGTTTCCCTGCAATGGACTGCAGTCTATTTTCCTGATTGGCTGGTTTGACTTGATTTCAGGTGGCAAGGGGTGGATCTGTTCTGACCTTCTCCCCTGTTGGTGCAATCGTGGGTCTCTGAGGTTCGCACAGCTTGCAGGCAGGCCTTGGGCGTCCTCTGTCAATGGGGACGTAGGCAGTCACAGGAACTGTGGCTCCTCTGTCTGCTGTGGGGCCGCTGCCTTTGATGCCTGGACTTGACTAGACTGTGAACTCAGCAGAGCGTGGAGCCTCTGGCCTATTTTGCTCCACTAAGAGTTGCTTGCCTGAGGGAGGCGGCCTCTTTGGCATAGGTAGCTATGGAATGCAGCTCCGTTTAGGGCTGGGAATTAGTTTCCTCTGTGACGGGACCGTTTAGCTGTCCCCGGAACTGTTTGTTCCTCCTTCTGTTGTTTCCGTGCCCCTGGTAGCTGCTCGCAGCTTTTGCTTTAAGTTTAGAAGTTCCGGCGGGCAGGGCGGGGCATCTCTGGATAATCCCAGGACTCGCTTCCCGCCAGGGCAGGGGGCGTTCTTCTGGGCGGAGCTGGTTCTCACTGATTCCTCCCCTCCTGCCCTTTTCAAAGATGGCTTTTTTGGCCTCGCTTTCCCCAGGCCCGCTTCAGTTCCAGTCTGGTCTGACCCTATGCCAGTGGCAAAGATGGCGCTTTGCTCTGGTGGTGGGGACAGGGGTGCCTTCCAGAAGCTGGACTGTGGGCACAAGCGAGAATAATTTTTTTTTTTTTTGCGGGGTACTCACGCTGTCTCTGCGATGTCAGGTCCTCCGTGCTCGGCTGCCGTCTGGAGTATTTCTCGCTTTAGCTGCGTGGAGTGCGGGGGGCTGTGCCCGGCACTGTGCCGGAGCCAGCGCTGGCGCTGCGGCGGGACGCCGCCCGGAGCTCAAAACTGTGTTTTCAGTCCAGCAAAGTCGATTTTCCCTTCCTGTTCAGAATCCCTGTACTGTTAGAACTTACTTTGGCTGTCTTTCTCGGAGAAACAGTTTCTATGAGGTGAGAAAACTACGATATCGGAGGGAGCTCTGCAGGGCTCAGCCGCTCCTCCGCCGTCTTCCGCCGAAATCCCCCCAATCTGTCTTTTTTTTTTTTTTTTTGGCCAGTCCTGGGCCTTGGACTCAGGGCCTGAGCACTGTCCCTGGCTTCTTCCCGCTCAAGGCTAGCACTCTGCCACTTGAGCCACAGCGCCGCTTCTGGCCGTTTTCTGTATATGTGGTGCTGGGGAATCGAACCTAGGGCCTCGTGTATCCGAGGCAGGCACTCTTGCCACTAGGCTATATCCCCAGCCCCCTGTCTTATTTTTAATCACTCTATAATATGTCTTGATATTTGAGGATGTAAGTTTCTCATTTTCTTTCTTATTAATGAACTCCTTAACTATTTTTGCCTCTTCTATGTTTACATGGATGTAAGAAACAGTTTGTCAATTTCTATATTGAAATTTTAATTTAGACCATGTCTAATCCTAAAACTGATTTGGAGAGAATTAATTCTGACAGTTTTTTTTTGACAGTTTTGTTTTTTTAAGGCATGAATAGGAAAAAGATAAATTTAGGCTGTTAAATTTTCTCTTAGCAAATTTTATAATCTCCAGTGTGGATTCTTAAATAATAATGATTATTATATACAATTCCAGCCTTGAGAGTTTTAAGCTAGTGTAAATGTATTTTAAATTATTATTTCATTTGCACTTTTTTCCGTACATAAAATGACAATCAATTTGGCCTTTATTATTTATATATTAGCCTTAGAATCAACAGCCTCATTAAATTCAGCTATTTCTATTAAAGTAGAAAAACTGTTCTTTTATGCATAAGTTGCTTTTGATTATAGATCAGTGCCTTTTAAAAGGTTAATGGGAATTACTTATTTTACACTACTGAAAAATAAAAAATGATTCATTCATTGTTTCACTTACTCTTTAAAAACATCAATTCAGTTATTTAATTCTAGAAGATTTTTCTCTATATTTTAAAATATTTCCTATGCATCTGATCTTGCTGTTCATGAATTATGATCATTTTATATTGTTATTTTCCAAACTTTTACTTCCTATTGCATTGGTTAATACCTCCATTTTTCTCTTCACAGTAGTAATATCAGGAAGTAAAGTTCCAAAAATTCACTATTAAACTTACTTGTCTTCTTAGTTTGCAAAAGGTTTGATTATAAAGTAATACTGTATTTTATCAAAAAGATTTTCTATAGTTAAAATAAATTAACTTTCTCTTCTTTTCTGTGAATATGGTGAATTAGGTTGATCAATTATTAATGATAAACTACTCTTGCTATAAATTTCATTTGGTTACCTTACAGTCTTCATGTATATATCACAAAATTCCATTTGATAAATGTTTAATACTTACATATACATTCATGCTAAGGATTGGTCTGCAATTTTCCTTTCTTATAATTTCCTTAATTTAGTTTTCAAGGCTATGCTGATTCAAAAGAAAGACCAAGTAGAATATTTTCTTTTGTTGTTGTTTTTTTCTGTAAGAGTTTATACAGAATTGGAGTTGTTACTTCCTGTGCTGGAATTTACTAAAGAAATAATTTGGGTCAAGAGTATACTTTTAAAGGAGTTCCAAAATGATTGCATGAGTAGATATATGACATTTTGATTGTTGAATATTGTTCTTCAAGTAATTTCTTTAATTGAAATTAGCATACAGCTATTTGTAATGTCTTTTAAGAGTTTATAAGGTCAGGGTGAATGTCTCTCGTTCAATACTGAAATTGGTCATTTAGTTTTCTGTCTTGTTTACATCCATCTTGCCACAACCATAGCTATTTGACTTATTCTTTTCAAGGAAAAGTTTCTATTTTGTTTGTTTTTATTTTTATATTTATTTATTTATTTATTTATTTATTTATTTATTTATTTTGCCAGTCCTGGGCCTTGAACTCAGGGCCTGAGCACTGTCCCTGGCTTCTTTTTGCTCAAGGCTAGCACTCTGCCTATTGAGCCACAGTGCCACTTCTGGCCGTTTTCTATATATGTGGTGCCGGGGATTCGACCCCAGGGCTTCATGAATACAAGGCAAGCACTCTTGCCACTAGGCCATACATTTCTACATTTATTTTATCTTCTTTCTTTTTTTTTTTTTTTTTTTTTTTTTTTTGGCCAGTCCTGGGCCTTGGACTCAGGGCCTGAGCACTGTCCCTGGCTTCTTCCCGCTCAAGGCTAGCACTCTGCCACTTGAGCCACAGCGCCGCTTCTGGCCGTTTTCTGTATATGTGGTGCTGGGGAATCGAACCTAGGGCCTCGTATATCCGAGGCAGGCACTCTTGCCACTAGGCTATATCCCCAGCCCTTTATCTTCTTTCTTGATACTTCTGGTGTCGTGAGGTTTCATTTTGAGGTTAATAACTTGAATCACTGATGTGTAACATATATATATATATACACACACATAATATATATATTATATGAATACAAATTTTGCTCAGGCACTGCATGGATCCTCCTAATTTTGTTAATCTGAATATATATTCATTCTCCTTTATATTAGAAGTATCTTTTGATAATTAAAAGATTCTAGGTTTTGTAGTTATTTTCTTGGGTTACTTTCTACCTATTTCAATATGCTATACCTGCACTATCCTTTAATTCAAAATATTTTCTAATTCTCATTCTGTTTATGTCTTTGATTCACGGGTTACTCAGAGTTTATAATTTGATTTTAAAGCAATTGGTGATTTTTATGTTTATTTTTATTATGGATTTCTACAGTATTTTTATTTTGTCCAAAACACACATCCTAAATTATTTCAATCCTTCCAAATATACTTCAGCTTGCTTTATGACATATTATGCACTAAATTGTAGTGAACATTTTATAGGCCTTTGGAAGTCCTTGAATATTTTGTCATTGAATATAATGTCCTATGTAAGACATTTGTCAGTCTCTATGATACAGTATACATGTCTATACACATACACACTATATATACATATGTATATGCACTACATATACAATATATATACCTGTGGGAGAATAACTTCTCTGATCAGTGGGAAACTTAGCCTGGGCACAGAAGTTCTGATGTCTTATTAGCAAACTAATAGACCTATGGAGAAAAATCTCTATTAAGGGTCTCCTGTGTTTGGTGGCCAAAGGAAGCCACCTTTGTCATGAGATTCCTCCCCCCCCCCCACCGCCCCCAACCCTGCCCTACAGAGCCTCCCTGGGGAGACTTGCTTGCCCAGCTGCTTTAGCAAAAGCTTTTCACAGTAAATAGGAAAATCTCTTCACAGTAAATTAAGAAGTCATGGTGAAAGATAATTAGTCTCCAGGAAATAGTAGCTAGGTGATAGTTAGAATTCTGCCTTGACTGGTTTAACCCTTTGTTTGGATATCAACAATCTTTGTAGTAGCCTCCTCCCTTGCAGTAGCAACATCCTCAACTTTTGTATTGAAATGGATATCATGCTGTATTAATTTTCACCCTTGAAGTTGTGAATTGATTTCTAACCCTATATAAACCCTGGCCCTCCTGAAATAAAGTGTGCATTGGTCCACTCCCCTCTGCATTCCCTGTGTCCTGACTAAGGTTGCAGTTACCTGGGTCCAACATATACCTATACAGAGACTACATATTGTTTATTCCCTTGTTAATAATCTACCAAGATCTTTTTGTGTGTGTGCATGCCAGTACTGAATGTGCCTTGAGTTTAAGATCTCAAGCCTCACTGAGACTGCTTGCTTTCTTGAGTCACACCTCCAGTCTAGCATTTTCTGATAAATTGGAGATTGAGTCATGCAAGCTTTTCAGCCTGGGCTTGTTTTGAACTGTGAGACATCTATACCTTCGCCTCCTGAGTTGCTAAAATTACTGGCGTAAAATATTGTCATCTACTAGGATTGTGATATTTTCAAAATTAAATTGAACTATGAATTTTTAATGCTGACACTTTGTCATTGGCTTATGTATTTGGTACAAATATTTTCCTTATTTCTTGTCATTTTTATTCTAGCTTTGCTATTTTTTTAACCAGGTAATCATATTCAATTACACTTATCACTTCTAACTGAGAATGTTTGTTTCCCAACTGTGCATTTCTCTTCTTTTTCTTCTAAAGTTTTTCTTAACATATAGTATAGAATAGCACTGTCCATTAGAAACAGAGTATAAGCTACACATGTTATTCCAAATTTTCAACTCATCACATTCAAAAATAAGAAGAAACAGACACAATTAATTTCACTAGTATATATTTAACCCAGTGTTCAACTTTGCTTTACTTGGTTCCAATTTGTATAAATTTCAGCTAGCAGTTCCATTTGATTAATTAATACTATCCTCCAACAACATAATTCAAATGTTTATTTTTACGGTAAAGTAACTATGACTAGCCTAGGAGGGGACTCTTTCCTCCGTCAACAAAGACCCAGAGGTCAAAACATGGAAGCAGGGGCTGGGAATATGGCCTAGTGGCAAGAGTGCTTGCCTCCTACACATGAAGCTCTCTGTTCGATTCCCCAGCACCACATATATGGAAAACGGCCAGAAGGGGCGCTGTGGCTTAGGTGGCAGAGTGCTAGCCTTGAGCGGGAAGAAGCCAGGGAGGGTGCTCAGGCCCTGAGTCCAAGGCCCAGGACTGTCCAAAAAAAAAGTAACTATGAGTAACTGCATAAAGTACAAACTTCTCTGCTAGACTTTCAGTCTCCAAGCACCTCATAAAGAACAGATGTGCATCATTATCATTAAGGATCACACTATCCCTTTTATAGTAATTGGTCACTATGCATCTGTTACTCATTCATGCATAGACAGCAAAGCATGTAGTTGTCCTGCTTCACTATCTTCTAGTGGCAAACTTATGTGACATTTTTACAAGGTGAATTACCTAAAGAGAAATGACCAGAAAGATAAAAGTATAATAAATAAAAAGAAATATTATTGGAAATGAACATAGTTGTGATGAGACAGAGCATCAACAAGGGATGTTGACATCGCACTGTTCAACAAAGTTAAGGCATCCTACCAGAGAAACCTGGCGAAGGCAAATGCATCTCATAATTGAGAAACATAGATGTTACATAAAGGACAAAAATGCCCAGGTGGAAACGGTATCTGCAAAGAAATGTTGCATTGAAAAAACTCTCAGAACTAGTTCAGAGTAGGAGAACTAGCTCACATTCCAAAATTTTGGAAGTTACCTTAGAAAGAGATAAGATAATTCACCAATGTTTGAGAAAGGAAAGACCTAGAAAGAGAATTTCTGGTCAAACTCTTCCTGATAAGCATATTACAATATCAAAGAATGCTTTCATTCTAAGTGTTTCTGAGATTCAGAGTTACTGTGGACAATATAAATTAGCCTTCTCTATCATTTCTTCATAAATTGACAAATGAGAACTTCTAGTGATTTAACAAAATGTTTCAAGGTTACATAATCATAATTTCTCACATTTTTTAAAACAATACAGTGGATGGAGCCCAGGCTTTCACCCTTAGCAGGTGAGCACTCTGCCAGTTTAGCCACCACCACAATGCCCAGCTTTGTTGTTTGTTTGTTGTTTGTTTTTCCAGGTAGTTTTTTGAGAGGGGAGCTGGCCTTGCACCATGATTCTCCAATATCCACTTAACTGGGATTACAGATATTTATCATCATTCCTGTTTGTTTGTTTCCACCACCCTCCCCCACCCTGCCCCCCAGTGCTGGGGTTTGAAGGACATGGGACTCACACTTAGTTTGATTGCTTAGGTGACATTTTACTACTTGAGCAATGCCACAAGCCTGTTTTGGGGGCTATTTTTAGAAATTGAGTCATCAGACTTTTTTTCCTGAGTCAGCTTCAAATCCTAATCTCAGAGTCATGAGCCAACAGTGTCTGGCTATATTCTGTTTTTGAGACAGTCTCACTAACTGCCAGAATTGCCTTGAATTTATTATTTCTTTTTACTTCACACCTCCCAAATAGTTAGAATTACAGGTGTGTGTCACCATACTTATCTGGTTTCCTCATTTAATATCAAAATTACTTGTATCATCATTTCACTTTGCATAGTCATTTTTGTGTACATGTATCAACACTCAGAGTTAAGATTATTTATATTATCATTTTGACAATTGATAAGTGTACAAGTTTTGAGAAAATTGCATGTTCTTTGTAACTTTTTGAGAAATTTGGTGTGTTTTGTGCCAACACAAATGTCTAGCCTCATTTCAAATGCCCTATGGCCACATGGACTAGTGGCTATAAAGTTTGGAAGTCCAAATCTAGTGTCCTTTCTCTTTAAGCTAGAGGTAGAAAGGTTTGATAAGATTCAGGTTGACTAGAAACCCTCTTGCCCAAACAAATCTAAGCTTAATATACAAAATGACCCAGAAACATACTTTCTCTCTCTGTGGACAAAGACACAGACATTACTTCAGCTCTCTCTGAAAGAAGGGCTGAGAAATGAAACCTTGAATTGTTCTCATAAACACATTGGAACACAAAGCAAGAGAAGAAAGAATGAATCAGTCTTCCAGTGAAAGTACTGGCTCTTTAGTCGTAGGGGTGAGCTGAGACAGCTTGCCTCATCTCTGCTTGAGGAGATTTGTGAGAGTTTTTGAGTTAACACATTAACTCTGAAATATCACACAGGTTCTGAGGGCTACTCAGGAGTGAATAATCTACTTGGAGTTCTGAAAATATTCTCACAAGTTAGAGGAATCAACAAACTATTTATTTGCTTTCCTCTTCAGCCTCATGCTCTGGGAAATCCCAGTGGCCTAGTAGAAATAACAACACCTGCCTGGCTGTCACTTTGCAATTATCTTTCTTTCTTAGGTCCCCCAAATGATTACTCTGCCTATTATCCTAATGTTCCCAGATTTTTCTTGGGTGAACACTTGTGTCTCAACTCTGACAGTTGGCACATAAATAGTCATACATAGTGAACATGTCAAGTTAGATGTCTGGTAGCATATGTGTTTGTGTTTGCATATGTACTTGCTCATACTATTACTTTTCTAATAAATTTCTCATTTGATTGGAAAATATTTATACTGATATGGTTCAAAGCACAACCTTAAAAGGCAAACAGATCTGAACTCAAATTTCAGTGCTATCCCTTCTTCACTATATCTCTTTTTGTTGAAGTGAAGCATATGTGGACTGAACTCAGAACATTGCACTTTTCTTTTTCAAAAATGTCTTTATTGTCAAAGTGATTTACAGAGGGGTTACAATTTCATGCATAAGGTGGTAAGTACATTTCTCATCCAACTTGTTACTGACTCCCTCGTTTTTTTCCACCTTCCCCCTTCCCCATTTCCTCCCCCACCAGGAGTTGTACAGTTGGCTCACAACATATAGCTTTGTAAGTACTGCTGTTGCATTGGTTTGTCTTTTACCCTTTGTCTCTGCATTGTGATGTTCTCCTTCCCCTCCCTAGTTCCAATAAACATATATACAATACCCACGGGACCATAATCAGTCACAGTGACATCAGGGGTAAAACTATGGGGAAAAAACACAAAAGAAAAATTTCACATGTTATGTTGAAAATAAGAACAATGATAAACCACTTGTTTCCATAACTTGGAGTTCATTTCGATTAGCATCATCATGTTATGTGTTCATATGTACATAGCTATTGAGCTATTGTGATCTTCTGCTAGGACTATCCTATACATATATTAATTATTCCTGATGAGAGACACCATAGAGTCTATGGTTTTTGGGGTCTGGCTCATTTCACTTAGTATGATTTTTTTTTCCAAGTCTTTCCATTTTCTTACAAATGGGGCAATGTCATTCTTTCCGATAGAGGCATAGAATCCCATCGCATATGTGTACCACATTTTCTTGATCCATTCATTTACTGAGGGGCATCTGGGTGGGTTCCATATTTTAGCAATGACAAATTCTATTGCGATGAACATGGTTGTGATGGTAACTTTAGTATGGCCTGGTCTGTGATTCTTTGGGTAAATACCCAGAAGTGGGGTTGCTGGGTCATAGGGGACTTCTATGTTCAGCCTTTTGACTTTTTTTTTTTGCCAGTCCTGGGGCTTGGACTCAGGGCCTGAGCACTGTTCCTGGCTTCTTTTTGCTAAAGGCTAGCACTCTGCCACTTAAGCCACAGCGCCACTTCTGGCCTTTTCTATATATGTGTTGCTGAGGAGCTGAAACCAGGGCTTCATGTATACAAGGCAAGCACTCTTGCCACTAGGCCATATTCCCAGCCCCTAGCCTTTTGACTTTTGTGATCTGCTTTCTCTGATCACATCTGGCACTCCACCATTTGAGAATTACTTCTATTTAATTGGAAATAAGATTCTCCTGGATTTGTCTACTCCAGGTGGCTTTGAATCTTGAACCTCAGATTTCAACCTCCTTGGTAGCTAGGATGACAGATGTGTGCTACCAGGTCTCAGCTTGCTATATAAAGTTGAATATATTTTGATTTCATCTTTTTGTGTCTCCAATTCCCATCCACAGAATGTGAAAAATACCTCCAACTTCCTGTAGATCCTATAGGAATAAAATGAGGTAATAGACAGATAGCACTTAATCAGTGTCCCTCACACTGCAAATGCTAACATAACATTTATTTTTCATTCTTATTTTAATATTGTTTTAATATTGTTTAATATTATTTTAATATTTAATATTGTTATTGCTGTTACAAATTTTGCTTGGAAAGAGTCTTGAATCTAATGCCATGGTCCTCTATTACCAATGTATTGGTTAACCAAATAAAATAATCCAACTTCAAAAGTGGCATGAAAGAGTAAGTTTCCTTGGATAAAGTGGATCTTAATAGAAGGCAATACATTTCAAAAGTCTGCAAAATGTCTCCGAAGTCCTCTTCAACAGTATATTTTTCAATAGACTGCCCCCAATGGGACACATTCCTTTGTAAAGACAAAGCTCCAGCCTGTCTTAACAAATTTCCATGGCTCTGTTTCCCTGTGTGACTCTTGCCTCTCACCTTTCCTTATTGTCATTGTTTATTGATTCATTGATGTCCTCAAATGACATAAAACTTTAAAAATGCAGTTTATGAAGATAGAAAGTAATGTATTTTTCTCCTTTATGTCATCAGCTATCCAGATGCCAGAAGTTACAAGACAGTTCGGTGCATATGCAAACATATGCATATACATGCATATGCAAACATACCTTTTACATTGCCCCGCCTGTGTCTCACTCAGAAAAATTTGGAGATGCCACTGTGCTAGTTCCTGAAAGGTTGTCCCATTGTCACTCATGGCTGCATTGTTTTCTTTGGACAAAGAAGCAAAGTTTTATTTCTCCTATACCACATAAGATATACCTTTAACTTGCCATATTTCATTATCATAAATAATAGTGTAGTATGTACATATGCACATATACATATTCATATATCACATAAGATAAATTTCTAGATATCTAATTATTGTGTCATTCTTAATTTTTATAGATTTTGGCCAAATTATCCCCCATGATTTTACTAGGTTTTGCTTCCATCAGCAATGTTGGAGAGTGTTAGTATACCTTCACTTACCCCAAAGAGGTTGCCCTGAATTTAGGGTCTTTTATTTGCTGTTTCTTATGCAGAGTAACCTCAGCTTCTTCATTTCTATATCTCTAGCCGTATACCCTGATAAAATAATACTTTGTTTTTCCTGTATTTCTCCCTAGTGATATCTGTAATCTACCTGTTGTATTCAGGTTGCCATCTATCCAATAAACTTAGTCATTTTCTCTTTGTTTTCTTCCTGCGTGCTTGTAAAAATTTTCTCCAAAGCCTCTGGGGCTGGAATTGTCTAGATTTTACTTCTCTGGCTAGAAACTCTTGGGCCAGAGTGAGATCCCCAGACCCCACGTTAAGTTTGAAGCATCTGCCCTGGCAGATAGATGACATTCTCAGCAAATCTTTTCCTTGGTTATTTAGCCAAATAGCATTGACTAAATCACAACATTCAAATATATGACAATGCCACCTATTTCTGATACATGAATGAACAGCTATTGTTTGTATCAACACAGATGGAACTCGAGGACATAAAGGAAAATGACAGACTAGTGAAGCAAAAGACTGTCCTTTAGTTCTAAAATGAGAAAAATAAATAATTTAGTGTTCAGTAATTTATATACAGAAAAACTACACAAGGTCAAGGGAAAGTCAGCATTGTGGGCAAAGGGATTGAGTCCAGGTGATGTGATCAGGGAGGCCACATGGGATCCCGGCTGATATAGGTCCTGTTGGATTGCTTAAGTTGTATGGTAGATCTCTGAATGCTCATTTTTTGGTCTTAATAACTTTTGTGATCTTGAGACTAGTTTGTATGTTGGGCTCCATAATACTTCTTAGTGCACAGTTACAAAAGTAGTATAAACTCAAAAGATGGCCAGGACATTATAATAAAGAAATAAGAGATGACCATTGTACTTCCTTGGTTTAAAACACATACAGAGATATTGACCAAAATGATAATAATGATCGCTGTCTGTATTATGGAATGTTAACTTTAAGACGAATGTATTTTAATGTACACTTTCCAATTTTTCAACATAAATATTTTACCTTTGTCATAAAAATATGTTAAACAGTTTTTTGTGTTTTTTTTTTGGCCAGTCCTGGGCCTTGGGCTTAGGAGGCTGAGCACTGTCCCTGGTTTCTTCCCGCTCAAGGCTAGCACTCTGCTACTTGAGCCACAGCGCCACTTCTGGCCATTTTCTGTATATGTGGTGCTGGGGAATTGAACCCAGGGCCTCATGTATACGAGGCAAGCACTCTTGCCACTAGGCCATATCCCCAGCCCCTGTTAAACAGTTTTTAAAATAACATAATGTGCTAAGTACCATGACTAAGTATAAAACCGGCTAGCACTCACTGATCTTACCTTATGTCAGGCTCTATGCCAAATTTATTAAAATATTGAATTCTTATTGAATTCTCAAGGAAGTCTATAAAATTGACAGTATTATCCCTATCTCACAGAGAAGAGACATGAATGAATCCAGAGATAAGGAACTTGTTCAAAGTCACACAGATAGTGGCAGAGCCAGGAGTCAACTCTGTCTCCTTATCAAAACTGTGCCTTTAACCTAGCTGGTGTGTAACAGTGAATAGCCTCAGGAAGGAGCGATTTAAGGTCAAAAGGGTTAAGGAGCTTGGATTTCTTCATACTTTTTCAAGCTAATGATGTAGCCTGTTACTTTTTCATGGATATTGAAAAGACTGGGTCAGTGACAAAGTCTGTACTAACTATGGTCCAGTAATTATATAAACAGATTGTATGTTGGTTTGTGGCTGTTGCTCATGACCCCCCCAAACCCAAGAAGGCCTAGATGAATGTATGCTGCAAAGAAAGAACCCCAAATTCAGGAGAACCATCATTTTGCAGCAAGCAGAAACAAGTCTGAGCTAGGAGAAAGGTAACATTGTCACTCAAGATTGCTTGGTGCAGGGATCGGGAACATGGCCTAGTGGTAGAGTGCTTGCCTCCCATAAAGGAAGCCCTGGGTTCGATTCCTCAGCACCACATATATAGAAAAAGCCAGAAGTGGAGCTGTGACTCAAGAGGTAGAGTGCTGGCTTTGAGCAAAAAGAAGCCAGGGACAGTGCTCAGGCACTGAGTTCAAGCCCCAGGACTGGCCAAAAAAAAAAAAAAAGATTGCTCAGTGCAAACATCATTCCAAGATGGTGTTTTATTGAGCAAAGTAACAAAAGAAGGAAGAAAGAAGAAAGACCTACTGACTCTAAAAGCTCCCCCATCTGTGTGTCTCTGTCTTGTCTGTCTCTGTCTTTCTGTCCTTCTCTTAGCTCTCTCTCTCTTCTACTTCTTCATTCTCCTTTTTCCTGCCCATCTCCCTCTCAGCTATCCTTTCATTCAAGTGGTCTTCATTCACCCTTATGATCACAAGAGAGCTGTCTCTAACCAAATGGAACAGAATATGGCCATTTTCAATCCTTCTAACACAAGTCCTGGACTCAAGTCTCTGTGGCTGTGATTGGCCTGGACTGTGAGATGTATCTATCCCTAACCAGTCACTTGTACGAAAGTCCAATCACTGGACGGTATGTTATTCTAGTTGCCTAGAAAAGGGCTACAGCCCTTCCTAGGGCCAGGGATCAGATTTGCCAACCTTACCATGTGACCTGACATGGGATTTTCCTTCTCAGAAAGTCAGAGTGCTCTTAACAGAAGACAGGGTAGAAAATGCTCAGCAGATAAAATAAACATTGCACCCTGGGATATATTATTAAAATATCACATATAAAAACAGCAAGCTACTTGGGCATGTAAGATGAAATGTAAAATGATTCCAGTAAAATTTGCAAAGTTCCACCAATCTCAGTGGTACTTCTGTAGAGATGGTGGCTGACTGCTGGTGCTCCCTATGAATTCAAACAGTTGAGGCAGTTTTCAGAAGGCTGTAGCAGCTTGACTGCACCTAATTACAGTGTTCATGGGGATTTGCCAATACAGAAATGGGAAAAGAGACAAAGAATGGGAAAATTGTTCCAAGTTAATTGGCTTGTAATTGATTCCAGTATCTTCCTTTAGTGTGATACATTTTTTTTCTACTGAACTTGGCTAAAATTAAGAACCAGGAAAATGTTCTAATATAGTCATACCCAAAGGAAAAATCGATCTCCAAGAAAATCATTTAGGCACTCACTGTTGGTATTGGAGTAATGCAATACTGTGGTTGAGAAAAGGGAATATCCTCATTGTGTCTGATGAATCTAGGTTAGAGGTACGGGAACCAAAAAGTTAATGCTGGGGCTGAGGATATAGCCTAGTGGCAAGAGTGCCTGCCTCGGATACACGAGGCCCTAGGTTCGATTCCCCAGCACCACATATACAGAAAACGGCCAGAAGCGGCGCTGTGGCTCAAGTGGCAGAGTGCTAGCCTTGAGCGGGAAGAAGCCAGGGACGGTGCTCGGGCCCTGAGTCCAAGGCCCAGGACTGGCCAAAAAAAAAAAAAAAAAAAAAAAAGTTAATGCTATCACCAATGTGAGGGCAAGGCCAAGGGTATTTTTTTCTCTGTTATCTTTTTTATTGCACTTTTTATTATCTTTAAATAGTTGTTCAAAGGAGTCATGTGTGGTCATAATGAGAATGTGGGGTCACAATGGGTCTGTGATATCACAAGAGTGATATGAGGGCACAATGGTAATGAGGTCACAATGAGGACATGATGTCACAATGGTCTGTGAAGTCTTAATGGCAACATGAGGGCAAAGTGGGCATAAAACACAATGGTGATATGTGGTCACAATGAGGATATGAGGTCAGAATGCATCTGTGAACTCACAATGGCAATGTAAGAACAAAATGGGCATGAGGTCAAATAGTGATATGAGGTCACAATGGGGATATGAGGTCAGAAGAGGATCTGTGAGGTAAAATAGTGGTATGAGGGCACAGTGTTCATGAAGTCACAATGAGGATGTGAGGTTCCAACCAGAATGTGAGGTCCCAATGTGTCTATGATGTCAAAAACATTTCAGGAGGGCATAATGGTCATGAGATTGCCAGGAGGACATGAGGTCATAATGGGTCTATAAAGTCACAATGCCATTGAGATGGCAAAATGGGCATGAAGTCACAATGAAATGAGGTCATAATGTATCTGTGAAGGCACAATGACAATAACAGGGTACAATGGTCATGAGACTAAAATGGGGATGTGTGGTCACAATGTGGAATATGAAGTCACAATGGTTCTGTGAGGTCAGAATAGCAACGTAAGTGCACAATGGTTATGGAGTCACAATAGGGATGTGAAGTCACAGTGGGTCTCTGATGTCACAATGGCAATGTGAGGGCAAAATCAGGATGAAGTCTCAATGGGTATGATGACACAGTGGGCCTGTGGCATCACAATGGCAGTAATATGAGGGTATAATGGACGTAAGGTCACAATGGAAATATGAGCTGCCCATTGTGATCTCAGCTTGCTTTCATATCACAATTTTCATATCACAGATCCATTCTGATCTCACATCCCCATTGTGACTCCATGACAATAATGCCCTCATGTGGGCCTTGTGATATCACAGGCCCATTGTAATCTCATATCCCCATTGTGACCACATATTCCCATTGTGACCTCATGATCATTGTTCCTTCTAATCGATACTGTAAACTCACAGACTCCCTTGTGTCTTCATTCCATTGTGACTTATGCAGTTTTATGTGACATCACAGTCACATTGTGACATCACATCTCTATTGTGACCTTATAAATATACTATACTATACTATACTATACTATAGTGATCTAACAGAACCATTGTGACCTCATATTCCCATTGAGCCCTCATTTCCAATGTTACCATCATGTCTATTGTGCCCTCATAGCACCATTGTGACACCACAGATTACTTCATACACATTGTGAATTCATGCCCATTTGTCCTTACAAAGCTATTGTAACTTCATAGACCCATTGTGGCTTCCTTATCATTGTGCTCTCATATCAGTATTTGGACATCACACACCCATTCTGACCTCATGTCCAAGGTCCCCTCACAATGCCATTTTGCAGTAACATTGTCATTGTGACATTACATCATTGTGACTTCACATCCTCATTGTGACTTTATGAACGTTGTCCCATCATATCACCATTTTGACTTCACATACCCACTGTGGCCTCATATCCTTTGTGAATTTACAATTTTGTGACCTCATAACCCCATTGTGAAGTCACATGGATCTGTGATGTCACAATATCAATATGAGGGTAAACAGGGATGAATTTGTGATGGAGATGTGAGATCACAATGGGGATATGAGCTCACAATGGCTCTATGTTATTAAAATAGCAATATAAGAGCACAAAGGTCATGAGGTACCAATGAGGATATGAGGTCGCAGTTGGTCTGTGAAGTCACAATGCCAATGTGAGAGCAAAATGGACATGAAGTCTCAATGGGTATGAAGTCACAATGGGTCTGTGATGTCTCAATATTTGTAAGAGGGAACAATGGACAAGAGGACACAGTGGGAATATATGGTCACAATATGCATGTTATGTAACAATATGTTTATGATGTATTACAATGGCAGTAGGGGCCCAATGGTTTTGAACTTAACAATGGGATTGTGATGTCACAATTGGCCTGTGAAATCACAAAGTCAATATTAGGCAAACAGACCATGAAGTCACAAGGGCAATGTGAGGCCACATGTGTACATGAGGTCAGATTTGATCTGTGATAGCAAAATGGCGATAAGAGAGCACAGTGATGATGGGGTGTCTATGGAGTTGTGAGGGCAAATGGAATATGAGGTCATAATTTGTCTATAGTGTCAAAATGTGGATATGAGATTACAATTATCATGTGGCCACAAAATGAGGGTGTGAAATTACAATGTATCTGTGAAGCCATGCCGGTCTTCGCTCTACCTCCCATCCGCGTGGAGGTCCTGGGCCTCTCTGCCACTTCCTGTGTGGTCCTCTCTCAGTCTCACGCATCCCCTGGCCAGTAGGGATTGACTGCAGGAGCGAAGACCACGGTAGCCTCGGGTACCTTGTGGTTGCGGGATGCCCCATACCCGCCAAAGAAGACACGGGCACGTGGGGTCCCGGAGAACTCTCAAGGGATGTTCTGAGCTTAATAAGGAGGGGCTAACAGTCTTATACCAGCAGAGACACGCGAAGGAGAGGGACTGGCCAGGAGCCAACAATAGGCTACAAGCGTGTACATCGCGGTGATGTCACAGAACTTCCTCTATGGGCAGAGACCACAGCACCCCAAGGACCGGGCCTCTGGGGTCTCCTGCTGCCATGGTGGCACATGTGCTTGCCGCTGAGGGGCGGGGGCTGGCCTGGCTTCTTTTCCGGTGGAAGCCGGAAAGAGGCTGGATGGGCTAAAGCCAGCTATCTCCTCTTAAAGACACAGCCATCCCCTACAAAGCCACAAGGGCAATATGAGAACAAAGTTGATATGAAATAACATTGTATATGAGGTCACAACAAGTCTGTAATGTCACAATGACAAAATAAGGGCATAATGGGCATGAGGTCACAATGAACACGATGTCATAGTGGGTTTCTGATGTCAAATGACAATATGAAGGCACAATGTTCATGAGGCCACAATGAGGATGTGAAGTCACAATGGCAATATGAGAGCAAAAATGAGCATGAATTCACAATAGGGATGTGAGGTCAAAATGTGTCTGTAAAGTCACAATATCAATATAAAGGCATCAAAGTCAGGAAATCATAATGGAGATATGATCTCAATAGAGATAGGAGGTTACCGTGTGTCTGTGATGTCAAAATGGCAATTAGGGTGGTCAGGTCATAGTGGGAATGTGAGGTCACAATGGAATTGTGATGTCACAGTGACAATATGAGGGAATGACAATGGGAATTAAGACACATTCAATATATAAGGTCGCAATGTGTCTAATATAAAAAATGGGCCCATGGACATAATGGGATATGAAGCAATAATGGGTCTGTGATGTCACAATGAAGATATGGAGGCACATGGTTTTAAGGTTACAATGGGTATATTAGGTCACAATGAGTCTATGATGTCACAATGGCAATATGAAGGCAAAATCACAATGAAACACAATGGGTATATGAAGTTACAGTGATGATATGAGGCCATAGTGTGTCTGTGTTATTATAATGGCAATGGCACAATGACAAAATCATCGTGAGATTACCATGGCTGTGTGGTATCACAATAGGGATATGAGATCACAATGGGGATATGAGATCACAGGGGTGTGTGATGTCAAAATAGTAACATGAGAGCACAATGTTCATGAGATCACAAATATGAAGTTACAATGGGCCTGAGGTCAAAACTGTGATATAATGGCTCAGCAGTCATGAAGTCACAATGGAGATGTGAGGTCACAATGGATCTCTGATGTTATGGTGATATGAAGGCACAATGGGCATAAGGTCAGAGTGAGATGATGTCACAATTGGTCTGTGATGTCACAATGCAATATGGGGGGCACAATGATTATGAAATCACAATGGGGATATGCGGTCATAATGGGGATATGAAATCACAATGATAATATTTGTACAAAATGGGCATGAAATCACAATGGGGTATAAGGACCAAATGGGGATGTGAGGCCACAATTGAAATAATCATGTCACCTTTTGAGTATATTGGCTATTATGACTGGGTCCAAGCTTTTCTGACAAATTGAAAGCTGTCTCATTCTCTTTCGTAGCTACCACCACCCAAATATCTTCTTTCCATTTCCATAAGTTCGGTCATAAATTTGTACAACTATAATGATGGCAGAGAATATCCATGTCTATTGAAACGCCCCATTTCATAGGAAGAACAAAGAATAAGGATGTCCTCACAACATCTTCTCTTCTAGCAAAGATTTTCTTAATGAAGCGTTGTGAGGTTGGAGCAGGGTATTTATCACTATATGAAAATGGAAAATAAATTTGCAAAGAAGGCAACCAAAGCATGATAGTTTATTTGAGCTAAATTCAGTTGAATATCCCTGCCCTCTTATATCCATTATAGGGTACCACTTCTACTTCTGCCAACCCACTAAGTAAAAGATTGAAAGTATTGTTCATTCAGAAAAAATTTATCATTGTCACTAAAGAACATGTGTTAGCTGAAGGAAGCCTTTCTTAGTCCTCACAGCCATATTTTCTTTTTCTTTTTTTTTTGTTCAAACATTTAGCCATTTTTTCTTATTCAGCATCTTTGTTCTGTCTTGCCACCTGAACTTCAGTTAACAGAATATGTGTCATTATATCATTCTCTAATGTTTATCGTCATCAATGTTCAAGTAAAGAAAATTTTCATCCTTGAACAAGACTTTCTGAAGGACAAGGACCATGTAGTGGCTCTCTAGTGTTGCATAAGTAATAACTCCAAGAAGTTTGAAACAGAAAGTACACATTACATCATTTCTGAGCATCAGTAAAGCTAGAGGTACCTAGAGTCTTTTCCATGGCCATAGCCACCTCAAGGTTCAAGACTTAACAAGCTAAGCTCCCCCATATGGATCTTAGCCAAAGACATCAATTTCTTTTCTGTATACCTATTCATTGACATGAGAGGGCCAACTGTTTTGATTGGACCATTGTGTTAATACCATTATCACAGAAATGACATAGTTAGCATGAAAATAGTCCCCCTTCCATTCTCTCTCTTCATTTCTCTCTCCCTCCCTCTCCCTCCCCCCTCTCTCTCTCTCTCTCTCACACACACACACACACACACACCACACTTTCATATGCACACATACATGCTTTCTTGCCTTCCACCTTCTCACATGAGATGATGCAGCAAGAAGACCTTCACTAGACATGAGCTCCTTGACCTTGGACTTCTCAGTCTCCAGGACTGTGGGAGAAATAAATTTCAGTTTTTTATAAAGCTTTCTCTCTTGATTATTCTTTTATCACAGCATAAATTTAAAGCAATACATGGGAGTATGAATTTCATTCCACCTACTTCAATGTGCGAAAATATAAAGAGTTTTTATAATGAAATATAATTTTGACTTGAGTCCTTTTCCTACCAGAGTGGCAAATACATGAAATATAATACCATCGATAAGAAACAACTCCCACTTTATCTAGGATGTTCAGCAATTCAAGGTAGATTAATTACTATAGAGGAAAGAGGGGAAAGGGGGAAGACATAGCTTATTACTCTGTGTCTCTGTCATCTTATACGCTGATTCTTATCCATGTGGCAGAACCCCTTGGATTCAAGCTCTTCCAATCTCTCCTCAGCTTCACGCACTGCCCCGGAGGTGAGGTGTACACAAGCACTGTCAGGCCTGTTGGCTTTTCTGTTCTCCTTTGTTGCCTTTTATCTGTCTTTGCTCCTCACTTTGAGCCCAACTCCAACCCAAAGGAACTTTAATTACTCCAGGGAAGGAGTATAGAAAATAGAAATTCTTGTGTGTTCAGCCTTTTCCATGGAGTCCACCTATTTCCCACCCTTAACACTTTTCTATCATCCCTCAGCCAACTTAGGGCACTTCTGCTGTTCTCCCTTCTGGGCTAGGCTTGGAAACATGAAGCCAGTGAGTTGGAGGCTGCTCTGCCCTCTCACACATAGCACACTAAAAGTGAAATATAGTACTTAAACTATTAAATTACTTCCTTTCTTCAAGTATCTTCTTAATTTCACTCCCAAACATTAGCAATTATTAATTCTACTTAACTGTCAAGTATATTAAGACCAAGACCATCAAGACAGAGATTTGGGAAAGTGGGGCTGTAGCTTAAGTGACAGAGTGCCTGCCCTGAGTAAAAAAGTGAAGAAACATCACCCAAGCCCCAAGTCCCTGCCTCAGTACTAGTGTGAAAGCAAGAAAGGGGAAAGGGGAAAGGAAAGAGAAGAGAAAGACCGGAGGGAGGGAAGGAAGGAAGGAATAAAGGAAGGAAGGGAGGGAGGAAGGAAGGGAGGGAGGGAGGAAAGGAAAGAGGGAAAGGGAAGGGAAAGGGAAGGAAAGACAAAAAGAAAAAAGAAGGAAGGATTGATTCAGTATTTTAATGCTGGAATTAATTACCTTTCCATTTAAATACATCAAAATAGACTTTTACAGGTAGAAGAGATTAAAAATCTATATAATTATCTGAAATAATATAAGCAATCAATTCACTTTATTCTTTTCTCAGAAGGACTTTGACTAAGAATTAAAGGCAGGGGAGGGAAAGCCAGAGCAAACAAGGGAGTGGGTAACACTCTTCCACAAGAATTGTATTCATTTTCTTATTTATGTAGCTGTAACCTCTCTGTACAACACCTTTACAATAAAATAAAACAATTAAAGACAATTTTTCATTTCTGTACTTTGTTCTAAATAAAAAAGAAAGATTAGAGCAGCAGCAAGGAATATTACAGGCTCTCATATGATTTCTCTTTGCTTGTTTTCTTTTTCTATGAAGATTGTTATTTTTGTGGCTGAATTTATCTGTGAGTACTGTTATTTGGATCAGTTGGTGGAATACTCTAGGAGCAAATATTCAAGACAAATAACCAATGAGCATGACCAGCATGGCTAGCTGCAGACAGGATGGAAATGGCTCAGTGTCGAATTTCCTTACCTTGTAAGATCAGTTATGGAAATGCCTAGCTGATTGTGAGCCAATGGCATCTTCTCTGAGCTTAGTTCAGGGCAAGCCTCCCTCCCTCTTGTGCAGTTAAAGCTCTCTACACAGGAAGAGGGACTCTGCTACAGAAGAAGGCTTCCAAACTAGCCTAAAGTTGTCAAATAAAGCTGATGATGTATTTTACAGCTACATCAACTCATAGCATATTTATTAACTGAAAATAGAAAACCTTTTTCTACAATGTGCTCTATCACTTGTCAATTATACAGAAATGCTATTATGTATTAATAAAATATAAATGAACTTAAAAGCATTCTCGAACTCATAATCATTTTGTCCTTGTGTACTAAGCAGTAAAAAGACACTTTTAATAGAAAAGCAAAACAATTATCCATGGAGAAGTCAACAATAATGTTTTACACTAAAAGGATCTTGGTGTTCAAAATTGTTAGGAATAATTAATGGAAGTTATCCAAGTCATTCAGGCTCAAAACATCTTGGAAGCAAAGGGTTTCAGATTAAATGTGAAATATTCTCCAAGATGATCTACAGATCGATGTAACTCCTGCCAATACTCCAGTGGTTAGCTGTTGTGCTCTTTGTCTGTTATTTTCTTGTAGAAACTGGCAAGGTCATGAAAAAGTTTTCTTCAGAATACTGGGGATCCAAAATATCCAAAACAGTGTAAAATAGACATGTACATCAATAGACTAAAACAGAATACAGAATGTAAATGTTCACATTTACAAGTAATTGATTTCAACCACAGTGCAAAGAAAGGAGAAAGAGTAGCCTTTTCAATAAATGGTATTAGGGTAACTGACTATCCACATGCAAAAGAATGGGAATAGATTCCTACTGAACACCACATACAAAGTATTAACTGAAAAAAATGGTTGATGGACCAACATGTACAAGTGAAAATAATGAACTCAGGAAAAATAATAAATATTTGTGGTTTGGGATTAAGCAATGATTGCTTAAATAAGCAGCAAACGCACACGTAAGCAAGCAAATAAACAATAAATAGGATATCACCAAAATTTAAAGCATTTTTACTTCCAAGAACATCATCAAAGTAATGAAAATACAACACAAGGAGAAACTATATGTGAATCCTGTATCTGGTAAGAGACTGGAATTCAAGATATAAAGAATATTCTTGCAACTTAGCCATGAAACAGCAAATAACCTAAGCTGGAAAAGGGCAAAGGACATTTGTCCAACAGTATTTTTATTTTTTTTTTGTAAGATGTCCTTAGGCAAGGAGGTACCAAAGACCTATATATTTGCTTGATAACCTGTCCCCTAACCCCTCCATTTTCTTAAGCCACAATGGAATCCTTTCTGTTCCTGGGACAGCTCCAACATCTTCTAGCCTCAGGACCTTTGTGCTTGCTATTGTCCTTTCTCAAACATTTCTTTTCCAACTCAGTCCACAAACCTTGCCTTTTCTTATTTTTTGATACTTATCATGTATCTGTTTCCCAGAAATGTCCTATCGGAGCAAAGGATTTGATAGGCATTTCTACCAAGAAGATATATAAATGGCCAACAATGGACAAAAATACAGCTAATATAGTTGATCATTAGAGAAATCTATCATCAGAGAAACATTGTGGCTACTGTGGAAAGCTGTTTTCCAGTTTATCATCATGTTATACAAGACCTATTACATGACATTATTCTATGCCTGGTTTTTACATTAAAAAAATTTTAAATCACAAGTTGAGCACCAGTAGTTCATGCCATTAGCTACTCAGAAGGCTGAGATTTGCAGATCTCAGTTTGAAGCAAGCCAGAGTAGGGTGGAACCCTTATCTCCAATTAGTGAGAAAAAGAAGTGGAAATGTGGCTCAAGCGATATAGCTTAGTGAAAAAGCTAAGGGCCAGAGCCTGGTCCTTAGTTAAAGCCCCAGTATCAGCGCTCTCTCTCGCTCTCTCTCTCTCTCTCTCTCTCTCTCTCTCTCTCTCTCTCTCTCACACACACACAGACACACACATACACACACACAGAATTAAAAACACATATCTATAAACACTGTACTTACAGTAGTAAGTACAAAAGTAGACAAAAAAGTGAGAACAGCTTCATCAACTGATGATTTTCTGGGCTATATATGCTCTGTTAGTCACGTAGAAGCCATCTTGTTTATCCCAATCCACTGTCACAACATCAGAGTGTTTGTATTCAAATTGCCTTGTACTTAATAATGTCCCCCAAATACACAGCCAATGAGGAGCAACAGAGTGCTGTCTAGAAGTGGCAAGATACAAGTGCAACAAGGTGATGTGAGAATTAGAGACTATGTTCTCAAAACTTTAAGTAAACCATAGTATATTGCTATAATTGTTATTCTATGTTGTCATAATTAGAATAGATTATGGTTTTTATGTTTTACTATTGGTCATTGTTTTTAGTTTCTTATTGTGACAGATTAATACAGTAAATTTATCATAGTTATATGTGGACTGGAAAAAGCATAGTATATGCAAAGTTAGACATCTACTGGGAATGAGGATGATACTACACACTGAAATCAATGTCCAAAAAGATCACATATTATATTATTTTATGTATATAAAATTTCAGAAACAGATAAATTCATAGAGATAGAAAGTTGATTAGTGGTTGCCAAGGGCTGGGTGGCAACTGCTAATGAATTTGAGCTTTCTCCTGAAGTGGTGAAAATAGTCATAAATTTGATTGCAATCATGGCTTCATAATTCTATGACTTTCTAAAAAACACTGAATTATGTGGAATCAGGCAAGCATTTAGTATATATTTAGTATATACAAATAGTATATATTTGGGGCCTTGTGGGCCATATGAATGTTGCTTGAACTACTCACTTCTGTAATCATATGCCCAAAACAGCCATAGATAATACATAAATGAGTAAGCATGGTTGTGATCTAGTAAAACCATGTTTACAAAAAAACAAGCAGTGGTTTTCAGCCTATGGGTGTACTTTGTCATACTTACTGATATATACAGTAGATTTCCTTCCTTCCTTCCTTCCTTCCTTCCTTCCTTCCTTCCTTCCTTCCTTCCTTCCTTCTTTCCTTCCTTCCTTCCTCCTTTCCTTCTTTCCTTCTTTCTTTTCTCATTACTAAGTATTGCACTCAAGGCATCATACTGGCGAGGCAGGCTTGTGAGCCACATCTCTAGCACTTCTATATGTTGGTTATTTTCCAGGTATGGTGATGCATTTTGTCCAGGCTTGACTGAACTGCAATCCTCCTACTTGTGCTTGCCTTTGTTGCTAAGGATGCCACATACCCTTATGCTCAGCTAGGGCATTTTTTCCATAGCTGGGATAATAGGTATGCATCACCACACATAGCTGTTAGCTGGCATGGAATCTCTTGAACTTCTATGCCCAGGCTGGCCTCAGACCCTGATCCCTCACTGCCTACCTCCTGGGTGATTAGGGTTATAGGCTTAAGCAACCATGCTTAATTTAACATGGTGATGTTTTCAACCTTGGGACGTTTTAAAGCAAGCACTAAGTTATATTCAACCAGTAGGATTTACTCAAACCTTTTTGCTTGAACTTAACACAAACACCCCACACTATGCCATGCCTATGATGAAGGAAACTGCTACTATTTCTCATCTCTCTCAGCCTCCAGAAGCACAAGTTATACTTTGTTCAGTCATAGAAAAAGTCCTGCGATCTCCAGATAGCTGTGCCTAGAAGCAGATAGAAATAGGGCAAGGAAAAGTATTTATCAAGTGATGAAGATTAAAAGTTGGGATCCATTCTTAGAACATAATAAACAGAGGAGGAAACCCTGGCTTCAGTGTCCCCAGAACTATCCTCCCCAGAACTGCAGTCTTCATACAGACCCAGGAAACCTTAACATAGCAACAGGGAACAGAGAGGCAGGCACGGTCATACAAGACTGTATTCTAAGCTAATTGGTAGGAGGTGATGGAAGAATCAAAGCAATAACTTGAGACAATATCTGAAAAACAAACTAAAAAGTGAAAGGATTTGAGTCTGTGGCTCAAGTAGTAAAGCACTTAAGACCCCAAGTTCAATACCAACACTGCACTGAAAAAAAACAAAGGAAACAGTCTGATTCTCTTTAACAAAGGACTTTGCCCCATAATTGTAAAAGCAGTTAAGGCTCTGTGGGAAGATTTACCTAAGAAGCCCAGCTGTAGTGTTTATCCCACTTTGCCAAGGAGACAGAGGAGGTAAATTACAGCAATTGCCATTCTGACTTAATGGTGTCAATAAAGATTAGTGCTCCTTCAGGGCAGTGAGGAAAATAGGGCACACTTTTCCTCTCTGGCTTTTCCCAGGGATAGATGGCAGAAATCCTCCATTGTTTCCATGCTTCTATATTCACAGGTCTCAAATAACACAGCCCTGTGGCTGCCCCTTTTGGGAAGACACTATATTGTTTGCCATAAGAACAAGCCAGGTGCCAAGTCACATCTGTAATCCTTGTGAAACACTTCATATCTTCAAGAGAGAAATTTATAAATGTACAAGTAAACACATACAGAGTTGTATGCAAGTGTACATAAATGTATTTATCAAAGTATGGTATTTGTAGGAGTAAATTCAAATGATGTTTTTCCTTAGAAAAATGAACTCACAATCCATCCAATGAATACTAAAATACTGGCACTTGAAAAGGATTGGAGGGAAGCCAAGTGGAGGGGACTAGAGGAACAAAAAGAGAAAGGGAGGAGAATGAAGCCATAATATTCAATACATATCCCATGATACTAAGAAAATTGAGGGGATGGTTTGGGAGGGTAGAGGGAGAATGATGAAAGGGGTGACAGGGATCACGATGCATTGTACTCAAACTGATATGTTGAATGGTAACTCTTTGTACAGCGACTTAAAGATAATACATGATACAAAGTTATACTAAATGAAGTGAGCCAGACCCAAAGAAACATGGACTCTATGGCCTCCCTTATTGGGAATAATTAGTACAGGTTTAGGCAAGCCATAGCAGAGCATCACAAGGCCTAATAGCTATACCCTTAGAAACACATAAGATGATGCTAATTGAAATGAACTCCATGTTATGGAAACAAGTGATATATCACAGTTGTAACCACTTTCAACGTCCTATGTGTATGTGTAGTTTCTATTATAGATAATGTTTTGTATCACCTTCCTATGTTTGTACCTACACTATCTCTGTAATCTTATCTGAGTATATTGGAAACTGTGTTTACTGGTATTGGAAGTAGGAAATTCAAAGGGAATACCAAATTCGAGAGACACAGGGTAAAAAAAGAGAAATAACTACAAAAGCAATACTTGCAAAACTGTTTGGTGTAAGTGAACTGAACACCGGGGGGAGGAGGGAAAGGGGGGAGGGAGGGGGGCATGAGGGACAAGGCAACAAACAGTACAAGAAATGTATCCAATGCCCAACGTATGATACTGTAACCTCTCTGTACGTCAGTTTGATAATAAAAATTTGAGAAAAAAAATAATAAAATAAAATGAAAAAAAAAACTAATGAATAAATGGAGTAAAGGGACAGGAATATGATTTCTATCCTATATCTTACCTCTTTTTTTTTTTTTTTTTTTTTTTTTAGATTTAAGAGGTTTTTATTCTATTAGAACACAGCATTCTAGAAGATACAGGAACACAGCCCAGAACACTGGTATGAAAACGAAATATGTGGATAAGATCTTCTGTTTTAACTTTTTGTAATCTATCCAAAACAAATAGATGATATGTTCTGCAACAGAATAGGAATCAGCAGGGACATATAAGATCATATTCATGAGCTTCCAGCTTGCTAAGCTAGAACCACTAGCAAACTTCAAGAATGGACAATGCAAAAGCTATAATAGGCTTACTGCTGCTATTTAAAGTAATGAATTTTCTCTGCTTTTTGAATTCATTTCACCAAACCATCTCCTCAGCAGGTCAGATATAGATTTACAGCCAAAAGAAAAACATTTTCCAGGAATAAAACAACTAATTCTGATACAGCAGCTGACTTAACTTTTTTGAGTTAAACTTTTCTGAGTAATACATCTTTTATTTGACATGAGATTCCTTGGAGTGCTGTCACTGATATTCTCAGCCTCTTCTTAACCTTGCCAAGCCCTTAGCAGGTCATCAAAATTAGAATTAGAATTTTCCTCAACTAAGAAATGTATGTTTTTCTTATGATTATACTAAGATTATGGTTCTTTGGGAGGAAGACTACAGAGGAGAAGTGCCACTTTCTTCAAGGGTACATGTTGTCAACATGCCTTATTGTTGATGTTAAGCAACCTTGATATAACCTGGCTGTTGAACAAATTTCCCACTATAAAGTTACTCTTTCTCCCTGGTTCCCATATTCTACTCTTTGGGGGAGAGAAGGAAGTCATTATGTGCACAATTCACACTTAATGAGTAGAAGTATCTATAGAAATTATTAACCCGGGGCTGGGAATGTGGCTTAATGGTAGAGTGCTTGCCTAGCATGCATTCCATTTCTCAGTACCACATAAACAAAAAAAGCTGGAAGTGGAGCTGTGGCTCAAGTGGTAGTCTTGAGCAAAAGAAACTCAGGGACAGTGCCCAGGCCCTGATTTCAAGCCAGAGGACTGGCAAAAAAAGAAAAGAAAAGAAAAGAAATTATTTACTCACGAGAGACCTGTTTTTACCTCTTCATCTCATTCATTCAATCACATATTAATCAGAATGGACTCATATTTATTATATAGTTTGGATCATAATCCAGTAGCACTTCATTTATTTTTGCTCAGCTGTGGTCTCTGGGAGCTCCTCTAGTTGCTCCTTTGTCTGACATACTCCTGGTCATATTTTTATGTGTGTGTGGCATAGATTCTCTGGGCTCATCTTGCATATTTCCTGCCCTATTCTACCAAACATTTTCCGAAGGAGTTCGGGTTCCTTCTATGGAAAATCAAGATCTGAGCCCGAGGTATGCACTCAATTTAGTTACTTTCAGGCCAAATAATTGTTAACTAGAAACTTCAACAAAACAGCATGGCTCTAGAACAGTACAAATCCTCATTACTTTTTTGTTCAAAGAATTGCTGTTTAAGCAGTAAAAACAAAACAAAAAAGCATGCAAAAAAGTTTCATTGTTACATAAAACATCAGTATTGCTGTATTTTAAACTAACCAGCATGGTTACAACAGAACTAGGAATCTTAGAATAACAGAGTCATTTGTCGAGGGTCATCAGGGAGAATACTTATAGTATCTTCAGCTTTGCCACATAACAGACACAGCATGGTGTATTCCTGAAATTCATCCATGATACTGAATGTATACTCATGCCTGGCTATGACATGATGACAATTGTTACACAGATGATCATAGGTAATTATTTCTTCTCCATCCTCCTCTTTCAGGGATTTGTTAGTAATCAGCATAAAATCCCGCTTACTGCATATTGCACATCCTGTAAAGTTCAGTAGAAAAGATCCATTCTCCAGACAAGTGTTACCCCGGTTGGGATATTCCTTCTCCACACAGTCCCCACACATGGCGACGCCGTTTACCGGGAACCGTCCTCCCTATATCTTACCTCTTGTGTCTTTAAATATGAACTATGGTTTGAGTATGGCTTGTTTCACGAAAGTCTATGTTCTAGAAGTTTGGTCTTCATGTGGCATTGTTGAAGTAAGACCTTTAAAAGGCAGGACTAAGTAGATGGTCATGAGGTCTTAAAGGTTCCACTCCAATGAAAGAATTGCTTTCTCGGGGCAGTGGGTCAGATCTCCCAGAACTAGACTGGTTTCTAAGAGAATATATTATTATTGCAAGGTAGGCCCCACCCTTGAATTCCCACTCATTACTTTTGCCATTGCTTCCCACCCTCATCAAAGGAAATAAGTATCACACTCTTGAACTTCCAGAGCTGTGAGCTATATAAGCCATTTTTTAAAAACATCAGCTGACCTCATGTATTTTGTTATAACAACAGAAGAACAGACTAAAGATATTTCACGTTCACTCACTAAAGACAAGTTTTCTCTAATGGGAAGAACTACCCCCTAGTTTAAAGTTCAACATTTGCAATAAAATTCCTTAACTTTCAACTTCAGCATATGATTTTTATGCCATAGCTATTGGAAACAAAAAGAAAAGATTGGTTTGTAACATTTTTAATGTGCTTGTTTTGTTTTCTTTCCCTGTTTTGACATGTCAAGGAGAAGGAATACTAAAGGGATACTAGAAACAGGAGTACAGACCAATTTGTTAGTGAAAATCAGATCAGGTTTTGTTATGAAATGCATCACGTAAAAAGCTCAGTTTGAACTATTGAGGTTTTCAAGACGATGGTAGAGACATTGTGCATCTGTGTCAGACATGTAGAAAATGCTAACTAAATGCTTGAACAAATAGGACTCAGTGTTAGGGACTATTTCTGATCAGAGTTGGAGCCTCTGATTGGTTGGGTTTATGCATATGTTTAGTGCTATGTCCCATGCTCTACAACAAACCATGCATGTACCACTGGAAATGGCACAAAACACCACTACTTCACTACTTCCTGCCACTCTGCTGCCATTTTTGTACAAACTTACTTCCAAGAAGGAGTTAACAGTTATAACGGATCGTTGCTTCCTGATATGAGGCAATCTGGGGCTAGGTGCTGGTGGCTCATACTTGTAATCCTAGCTATTCAGGAGGATGAAATCTGAGGATTGTGTTTGAAGCCAGCCCAGGCATAAAGGTATGTGAGACTATTATCTCAAATTAACCACCACAAAGCTGCAAGTGGCGGTATGGCTCAAGTGATCGAATACCAGCTTTGCACAGGAAAAAGCTAAGGGACAGTGTCCATTCCCCAGTATGAGAGAGAGAGAGAGAGAGAGAGAGAGAGAGAGAGAGAGAGAGAGAGAGAGAGAGACCCTATATTCTATATTTTTCTGTCTCAGAATCACTAAAGCATATCCCCAACCCCAGGTCTTTCCTCTCCAACTTACTCTCACTCTTATAAAGTTCCAAAGATCCCCTAATCAAACTAAATTTCCCTCCCCTTCAAACTCTCATCAGCAAAATTCTCTTTAGCATCCATTCCCAACTTGAAGAAGGGTAAGTTTATCTTCTTTTCTGAATGTTTCTTTCCATCTCTTGCTCTTTCAAGTTGTTCTACTTGAGGCTCTTATCTAATCTTAGCCATTGATCTCATGAATGGAAAATGTGCCCCTCTTCACTGCTACTTTCAGACCTTCATTCCTCCCTTACAAATTGTAATAATGATACTTAGTAATAAGAAATGCATCCTCTGTCCAGTCTCCCATTTCCTGGCATATAGCTCCCCTAATGCCTTGGAATCATGTGTGGCATCTATTTGGATGGTGTTGAGATGACCCACTGGTGTGCCGTGTCGAAATATGACCCTAGCTAGAAAAGATGGGGGCTGGTTTCCAGATGAACGAATCAAGTGATTAGAGGTTAGGACTTTCAGCACTACCCCTGCTTAAGCTCTAGGGTCCTGTGAACCATTCTAGAAAATAAGTTGAACACAAGGAGAGGATAGTAGGAATTCCCAATTTATAGCTGGCCACAACCTGGGACCTCTAATTGGTATGTGAACCGGCAGGGAGTCTTGCAGGACTGAGTCCTTACCCTGTGGGATTTAAGATCTGACATCATCTCCAGGAATCAGTGACAGAATTGAATTAAACTGTAGGACAAACACTCAGCTGGTACCTACTGGATAATTGGTTGTCCATGGGAAGATAATCTCACACACTTCAGTGCCCAAGGGTGAAATGTTCTGTGTGTTGAATGCGTGATTAAGAGCTTCTATAGATCATGTGCATCACACAATGTCATCTATTGCTCCTCCTTAGTAAAGTTATCTCAAAATATTAGGATTAAGCCCTTAGTTTCCAGTTTCCCTCTAATCCTTCTCTCGTAACACCTAATGATCTTAGCACTCACACTGCTGGCACCTTTAGGATTTTCATCTCTCAGTTTCTTGATCTCAACTCCAATGATCTTATCCAATGTACCTCTGCTCTCACCCATCTTTGGCATTACCATCTACAACATGCATTTAACATATCCTCTTCATATCATCTTTTATCCCTCTGGCTTATTCTCTCTGTTCTCCAGTACCAAAGATTGCCAGTCTCCACTGGGATCTTTAGCTTTACCATAACTTCACTCTGTACCATACCCTAACTTTCTCATTAGCTTCTGTGACCATTGTTGTGATCAGTCCTTCAAACACAAAGCTCCTTTGTGGCTCTTGTTCTGTCATAATCAGCCCACAGAAAATTCAATCCTAACTTTCTTCCTACTACACACACACACACACATACACACACACACACGCACACACACACATGCACACACACACACACACACACACACACACACACACACAGATGGAAGTGGCCAGAGGAAAACTCAACCAACTAGGATGACATATCTCAGCTTAAATTCATGACAGAAACCTCCTGTGAGCTTAGAGTGTTGTGTTGACACTCCCCTGCTTCATGATGAGTAATTCACACCTTCTCTCTTGTCAAGTTGCCCACTCCTTCATTTGCGTACTCTCAGCTGAAGACCTTGCCTTGTATTTCACAGAGAAAATAGAACTCAACAGAAGAGCACTTTCACACACTCCCTCCCATGTGCTTTCCTCCCCATCTCCTGCTCACTCACTTTTCTCCTGCAGCCCCGCATCTTCATTCCCTTTGCCTTGCACCTCAGAGTTCTACTGAGGGTTACTGTACTCTTACTCCACTGAAAAGCATCATTATCATCCCTTTCTCACCACCATGAGTTCCATCACATTACTCCAAGATGGCAGCCTTCACCCACAAGACCACCTGTGTCATTTCTCAGGTCTCCAACTCCAAATTCCCAGTGAGTCTAAGCTCTTGCTGTCCTACCTCACATAGGGTGTGCACCTCCATCTATCACCTGTGACCAAAGAAAGGATGCTATAGAAAATAGAGAATAGAGCCAGGCTCTGGTGACTCATAATTCTAGCTACTCAGGTGGCTGAGATTTGGGGATCATGGTTTGAAGCCAGCCAGTGTAGGAAAGTCCGTGAGACTCTTCCCTCCAATAAACTACTCAGAAAAGGCTAGACGTGGCACTGTAGATTAAGTGCTACAGCACTAGCCAGCCTTGAGCACAGAAAGGCTAAGGGTCAATGCCCAGGCCCTGATTTCATGCCCAAAGACCAATGAAAGAATGGAAGGAAGGAAGGAAGGAAGGAAGGAAGGAAGGAAGGAAGGAAGGAAGGAAGGAAGGAAGGGAGAAAAGAAAGAAAGAAAATATAGAAGAGAAGGTAGTAGAAAAAAAAAATTCTCCTAAATCCTATCTTCCAAACTACATATTTAAAAAAAAGCACTTAAAAATTTAGAGAATTTTCAGAAACTACTGAGAATGAAGAAACCATTAATTCTTGTTTTTGTTTTTGTTGCCAGTCCTGGGGCATGGACTCAGGGCCTGAGCACTGTCCCTGGCTTCTTTTTGCTCAAGGCTAGCACTCTACCACTTGAGCCACAGTGCCACTTCTGGCTTTTTTCTATATATGTGGTGCTGAGGAATCGAACCCAGGGCTTCATGTATACGAGGCGAGCACTTTACCACTAGACCATATTCCCAGCCCTGAAGAAACCATTAAAAAGGAAGCCAAGGAAAGCATAGCTAAATGGAATGCATATTTGGCTCCACATACCTAGACTTTAAGTGCCTCAGAGCCCAGAACAGGCCTTATTGATCTTTATAATCCAGTAAATAACATGGTACCTAGCATTCAATATTGGCTGGATGGAAGAGAGTCTCCTTAATGAAAGGAGAGAAATTGACAGCATGATGTGCTCTGCAATTCTCCTGTCTATGAAAAAGGAAGAATTTTCAACTAATCCTGCAGAGTCAGATTTTCCCCTGGCATTGAATATTGTTAAGGAATGAAGAGAAAGCTTTATTTGGGTGACATTTGGTCACATAATGGAGAATGGTCCATCTAAGGCTTTGCAAAAGGTTCAAGAAATGACCTTCAACTGTCTGTTTCTTATATTATCTCTGTAAAAGGCAAGGGCAGAACACTGCATCAGAACTCCAGGATGGCATTTCCACAAAGCAATGAGCTAATCTGGCAGAGTGGGCTGCTTTCTGACCAAGTGCAGGAATAGAACTGAGAAGACCTGGAGCTACGGCTCTGAGCCATAGGTAGGAGAATGGAAGGCAGAAGGCATGTCAGAATCACCTGGAGAAATTGCTTAAAATTCAAATCTTTCATTACCATGACTCCTATATAACCTGCGTCCATGAGAATAAAAGTAAGGAGGGATCAGAATATTACTGTCATATATTTTTTTTCAAAACACAGTTCCCTTTCTTCCTGTACCCTCTCACATCTCTTCTCTGGAATACCAGTCACCTTGAGAGTTGCATTTGTGTTTGATATTTCTTTCTCAAATATCAGTATATATTTTATGTATGCATATATGTGTGCATTTATATGCCATTGGATGACAGAAAGGATGGCAGATGGCTTACAAGGATACATAAAATACAAAAAGGGAGAACAAAAAATAGAAACAAAATGCCAAAGAGATTAAAAAAAGTTAGAAATTCAAATGCTAGTTGTCCTATGTGACTTTCACAGGATCCAGCTGGCACTGATTCAATAGAGGCTGTATCTCTGAGAGGAGCTAGGAGGACTGAATGCCACACTAGACGTGCCATGAACACCTGCTAGAGAAGATGACCATTTTTACCAGGGTAAAGGCCCCTGGACTGAATTCTTCCAAGAGAGAAGCAACCTTGTATAAAAGGATGGGTCTCATCTTGTAAAATTAGGGTTGTTGTAGGGGACCTGCAAAAACTAACAAAAAAATCTTGCAACTGACTTAAAGCAGGTAGCATAAAGCATACGTGTAATTACTACTTACCTCTTGCTGAGAGAGGCTCTAGTTCAAGGTATTTCAAATTCAGCCCTTTATGCTCAAATTCCATCCTAGACAGACACTGGATTATAGATTAGATGTCTAGATTATTCTGATTCTGGTTCTATTTGATTAAAGATGCCTTCCAACTCATAGGGAAAATTTATACTTGAAACCTGACCATGCATTAATAGAAGATGTTAGGATAGGACTGAAAGCATTGGCATAGTGGTGGAGGGGAGGGTCAGGTGGAGAAGAGCAGAAGTTCAATTTATGCCATCCCAGGATAATAGTAAGAATAGAACAGATTAGTGGTATCTTAAAATGCTGGTTGCTTTAAATGAACTTAAATGGAGTATCTCTAATGTGAAAATCCCAAATTCAAAATGTTTCAAAATCCCAAGCTTTAGGAGGGGTCAGGTTGCTAAGATTTCAGATTTACATATTAGGGAAATACAATGGGTAAAGATTATGCAAATCTTGAAAAATCTGAAAAACTTTGAACTCAGAAATCCTACTCAACTCACAAATCATTTATACATTCTAGCCACCACCTTAGAAGCACGCAGCCTCACATCAAATGCAGACATAATGCATCCGAGAGATTAAATGTATTGCCCTAGGTACTTCAACTATTAAATTGTTGAGACAGGATTCAAACCCAACATCCAAGCTGATCAAGCAATGCCATAGGCAGGAAGTTAATGTGCAGTCTGTAGTTCATGCAATCTAGTTTGTTTTTAGTTTGTTCTAACCAGCTTTTGGAAATTCCCAGAAGCCTAAGGAACTCAGCTTTTGTGAGCCAGTAAGAGACCAGATATCTATGGAAAATGTTTCTCCAGTTCCCCTCCTAAATAAAAAGTTTTCCATTATGCCAAAGTAAAATTGCTGTGACTAATTGATCAGTCATCTGGTTCATCTTGACATTGGCCAAAGGGCAAAGGGCAGGGAGGGGAAGATGGGGGGAGGGGGAGATGCTTTGCATAGAACAAGCAAGAGTCATACCTTCTGGCCCAGAACTTTTTTATTTTTAATCCATCCATGTTCCAATGAAAGTTTTCATCACCATCCCATGAATTATTAAATGTATATACGTCTGTTTTCTTTGACACAATTTTACCAGCCAAGATTTTCTTTTTTTTTTCTTCACCTTGTTTAGTTAGAATTACAAAATTATTTTGAGGGGGTTGTGTTCAAATATAAATTTTGGGTTTTTTTATATTTAAGTGGTTGTACAAAGGGGTTTCAGTTCACTGTGCCAAGTTATGAGTATACAAATGTAAATTTTGTTATGATTTAAATGTTATTTTCAAATATCTCATCCCTGGTCCACTGGAGAGAGCACACCCTCCCAATGCTCTTCAGGGTCCGTAACCATGACATTATTTCCCAGAGCTTTGGTTCAAGCATATTGCTCCAGAAATACTAACTAGAGTTTATTAACAAGCTGAAAGGAACAGAAAGCTGGGTTCTACATTAGTGTTGGGTTCAAAGTAGCCTCAGTTACCTCAATGGATTCACAAAATCACTGGATTTTAACCAGTTGATTAACAAAAATCACTTGAATTTGGACACATAAATCCTTTCTGAATCTTGAAAATTATAGTTCTGGATATAATTTTCCCTTCTTTCTTTGATGTTGCTTGATGTATAAAATTACAGTGTGTGCTCCACCTGCTTACATAAGGCCTTCTCCGACAGAGGCCTTCAACATAAGACAAGCTGCAAACCATGAGGGTTACTAATGCAAATGTGTGTTGCCTGTGTGGCTTAATCTTAGGCTAACTCCGACTGTTAAATGAATTTTGCTACGGTCTCTCATTCACAGCTTAAATGGGACAAAATGATATTTCTTAACTATTCTCAGCTTTGGACTTAAAGCCTCAAGGCTGTAGCTCTTGGCAAGTTTATTATTTGCTTCCTCAGCAGCTGAAACTATTCTCTACATAAGCAATTGGGTGCTCAAAGAACATCCTTTGATGAATCGTGCAGTGTTAAGGCCAGAATAGCCCTACATTGGGACTTTTTAAAAAGTGTTTTTTCTCAACATTGAGCTCTGCTTTGGACAAAGACCTGCTAGTTGGGAACAGAGCAGGCACAAAAATCGGTCCTTAGGACTTCAGCACTGGGACTATACTGGGGGCAGATGTGACAATGTCAGGAAAACTTGGAAACTTGTAGGAGGCTAGGGGCAGAGAGATGTAAAAGATGTACCTAGGGTATGAGATTGGGTGGCTGAAAATATAGAAAACACTTTTTTTTAGGTGCAAGACCAGGACTCAAACTTGGTACCTGATGTTTTTGCTCATTGTCTAGCACTCTACCAACTGAACCATGCCTCCAATCCCCAAGAAAAACTTTTTGCCCAGGAAAAAATATGGAGAGACAGGATGAATTACTTAGCCAAAGGATGGCTAGATTCTTCTCTGCTTCCAAAAAAATTATTGTATTTGCCAGATGCTGCTGTTCACCCTATCTACTTAGGAGGCAAAGATTAGGAAGATAGAGGTTTGAGGCCAGCCTAGGCAAAAAAGTTAAGGAAACCCCAGTTCAATTAACAAGCTAAGTGAGGTGATGCAACACACCTATAATTCCAGCCATATAAGAGGCATGGGTAGGGTGTGACCCTATCTGGAAAGGGAGGGGGGAATAACCTTATCTGAGAAATAATCTAAATCAAAAAGGGATAGGAGGGGCTGGGAATATGGCCTAGTGGCAAGAGTGCTTGCATTGTATACATGAAGCCCTGGGTTCAATTCCTCAGCACCACATATATAGAAAAAAAGCCAAAGTGGCACTGTGGCTCAAGTGGTAAAGTGCTAGCCTTGAGCAAAAAGAAGCCAGGGACAGTGCTCAGGCCATGAGTCCAAGGCCCAGGACTGGCAAAAAAAAAAAAAAAAAAAAAAACAGATAGGAGTGTAGCTCAAGTGGTTGGGCACTGGACTAGCAAGGGGAAAAAAACCTTAAGATAAACCCCAGCACCATTAAAAGAAAGAAAGAAAGAAAGAAGGAAAGAAAGAAAGAAAGAAAGAAAGAAAGAAAGAAAGAAAGAAAGAAAGAAAGAAAGAAAGAAAGAAAGAAAGAAAGATGCCGAATTGTAATCATCACAACACAATAAATAATACCATACCAAAAAAAAAAAAAAGTGTTTTTTCTGCCATTCATCAGGGGCGTTTGCCTTTAACTACTCATAAGGATAAGATTTGAGGATCAATGTTCAAAGCCAGCCTGGGCCAGTCCATGAGACTCTTATCTCCAATTAACCACCAAAAGTCGAAAATAGAGCTGTGGCTCAAGTGATAGCTGCTTGCCTGGAGTAAAAAAGAAAAAAAAATAGGCAAGGACAGTGCCTAGGCCCTGAGTTCAAGCCCAGAAGTGGCATAAAAACAAATAAATAACCTGTTACTAGAGAGAAAGAAAAAAAAATCTAAGGACAAGCTCGGGCTTTTTTGTTTTTACTGTATTTTGTTTTCTATAACATTATTTTGATTTTTATATAGTTTCAAAACAATATAGAGAGTTTCCCTCTACCCTTCCCACCAGTCTCTCCCAGTGCTGACATTCCATAGCTCAGGGCATTGAGACCTGCTGCAGAAGCAAGCATTGAGCACACAGGTAATGTGCCAGGGATTGTCCTAAAGGTCTCAAAAAGTTAATTCCTTCAGTGTCCACACAAACATTTGGAATAGGCATAGGAGCTCCTCATTTTATAGTTGAGGAACCCAGGATACAAAGACTTTAGATAAATTGCCCTCATCCAGAATTAAATGCATACCATCTGTCTCTAGAATCTACTCTTTGAAACACAACATTGGATCTTTTTCTATGTGCCAAGTTGCTTGAACCATCCCTTGTCTCTTTAGAAAAGTTAAGCAAACCAATTTCTTTTAAATAAGCAAGAAAATATCATGCAGAGGGTCCAGTGCCCAGTGGGTTATTCTCCCTTGCACTCACATCTCATATATTCATATGACTGTTAAAAATCATCCTTCCAAGCACTAGGAAACAAATCGTGGGAGGCAACAGGTAAGTCAGTGAATGGTGCATGCCACTCCCTGGCCAAGCAGCGCTTGCATGAAGTCCAGCATGGGAATAAACTGTGGTGCACTTGCTTTGGTAGTCTAGGCTCCACACCTTCTGACTCTCACTCGAGTTTCAGATCGTTCAAGTAGAATCTAAAGGAAAGGGAAATGGCACAACAGATATAATTTGCCAATTCTACAACATTTAGTAAATTTTCCCCATTTTTATGTTTGTTAGTACTGGGACTTGAACTCTCGATCTCTTGCTCTCACTTGGCTCTTTTGCTCAAGGCTCTTTACCACTTGTGCCTTGCCACCACTTCCAGCTTTGGCTGGTGAATTGGAGATAAGAATCTCATACATAGAGGGCTGAATTAAAACCTCAATCCTCATATCTCAGCTCCTAAATAGCTGGGATTATAGGCTTGAGCCACTAGTGCTCAATTTGCAGTTTCTGAAAAGTATTCAAACAAGCTAGGTATCAATGGTTTACTTTTGTAATCATAGCTACCCAGGAGGTTCAATGTCAGCCTGAACAGAAAAGTCTGTAAATCCCCATCTCCAAAATAACCAGAAAAGACTGGGCTGGAGACATGATTCAATTGGTATAGATAGGGTCAGCAGTGAGCAGGCAGAGACTCTGCGTTCAAGCTCTAATACTAGAAAAAAAATAACCCTCAAACAAAAGGGATGAGAATGGATTTTACAACTCATAGATTTGGTGATAAGAATAGATACCAGATACTTGGTGCATGCATAATATGTGCCAAGCTCTTTATAATCTCTCTAATCCCCACAACTTCTACTGCACAGTACCCCAGTAGAAGGGGAGGAAACCAGAGATGAAACTACTATTCCTATCCAGAGAAAGATGGATAGGGAATCAATGTGGCCATGCACCCTCTCACAATGAACAAAACAACAATATTTAAGGGGAAAGTCAACTGCATTGCTCCTTATGGGGTGTGCTGATCTCTTGGGCTGTCTATAGAATATAGTCGGGTTATAAATAGTGACCAATAATTTTATTGTATCTTGTTGATTTGCTAACCAAGCTTACTCCTCCACTCGCTAACTGCCTTAATTCAGAGAGAGGTAGCAAAGTGGAGCAAGCCATATTTACTGGCAAAGGCTCACTTAGCCAAGATCCTATATTCTGTTCAAGAAAATAGGAAAAGCTTTAGCATTTGCTTGTTTTTTTTTTAACTAAAATAGATATTCAACGGTGGTCTCTAGAACATGAGATTGAAATTCTACAATCCATTGGTATATAGTAAAGTACTTTAGAGACCTAAAGAGATTAAAAACCTAAAATGATGATTGTAGAGAACCAGCTTATACATTCTGGAAGGACCTAAGGAACACCTCCTTTACTAAGGAGGTGATAGATTCATGAAAAAGGCTTCCCTCCTCCAGCATCCTTGAAGAGTTCTGCTGTTTATTGTCTCTATAAGAGGCTAGTGGTTACAGTGTGGAGTGTGATAGAATTATCATCCCAGAATGCAGCAAGGTGATAGGATTCCAGGGTGTGAGGGGCCATGTAACATCAGAGCCAAGGGAATAATAAAAATAGTGTGGTTCACAGAGATCTTTGGCAATGGCTAGTATATCATGCTGTCTGAAAAGCTAAAATAGATATCTATTAAAATCTAAATAGTATAAATAGAAAATCTCTAATTCTAGCGAACAGAAGTCTGGTTTAAGTCACCAAAGAATCACAGCTCCTTGATTAATTTTCAGACTGGAATTGATTCACCAGCCTCAAGTCAGGGAGCTCTCAACGGACTCTGTTATACCATCACAAATATTTTCTGTGTATTTCCCAATTGTTACCAAAGGAACCTATGGCCATTTACTGGAGGGATTGTGTACTAGGGAAGCAGAAATCATCAGATGTTTCAGAGATTATGGGACATGGGTCTAAAACAGCACTGACTTGAAAATGCCATAAATGTCACGGCAAGCTACCAGTCAGAGTAGTCATTTACAAATTAATAGAGTTTTAGTTTAGTTCCATCTCACAGTGGACCCCATGGGGTTGAAATCACCTGTTGTCACTTCCCCAATTCTGGAGTTAGTATAAAGACACTAAGCTGAAGCCCACATTGAGCTGTAGAACACGGGCTCCTATAGAAGGAAAAGCCAGTGGATACCACTAGTACTCTCTACCCAGAAAAATATTGTAAACAAGATAATAGCTTATTTCTGGAGAGAACTGCAAGTATGTTAACTTCAACCACCCCATCCAACCAGCCCGTAATAGTTGGGCCATGCAGAAAAACTCATGGAGCTTGGAGAATAACAATGATTTTCTTGAGCTTAATTAAGTGGTATTTTTAATTTCAACAGCTCTTATGGATGTAGCTTTATTGTTAGAGCAAAGCAACATATCCCCTGTCACCTGCTAGGCAACTATTGATCTGACAACTGTCCTTTCCTCTAAATCTATTAATAGACCATCAGAAGCAGTTTTCTTTCAGCAGGCAAGGCCAACCATATGCCTTCATTCTTCTACCTCAGGATATGGAAACCCCCATATCATAATGCAGTCCATAAACTCACAATCCTTTTCTTCTCCAAAGGGCACTATGCTAACCCATCTCACTGAAGAGACAATGTTTGTGGAATTGTACAGAATTCACTTGACATATGATGTTCCTCATTATCCCGAAGCAGCTAGCTTTGCAGGATGATGGGTTGGCTTTTTAAATTCTCCATTACATCACTAGGTAATCGGTCAAATACTAAACCTGTGGGGGAAAGGCTCCAGGATATAGTAACTACTTTAATCTCTTTGAATATGTGCCGTTTCCTGTGATACATAATCCCAGTGCACGACACTGATACTTCCAACAAATATCATTATAAATGTATATATACATAGTCATATATATAGTCACATATATATGTGTGTGTTTTTCAAGTTATATATGTGTATAGTAGTTTCAGTGATATGTATATGTATACACACATATATAAGTGATAATTCTACTTCGATAACTGAATCCCAATTGATACATAGGCTTAACCAGAAGGTTACAGATTTATGAATTGTATTCATAAACTGCCTTGTTGAATGGTAATTTCTTTGTGCAACTACTTAAAAGATAATCAATTTTTTAAAGAAATGATTATAGTTTGCACAATGAGCCTTTGATGAGCCCTAACTTGGCCACCTGCCATAGTTAACCCCTAGCTCTGAGTGTGAAGGAGAAAACCTCTTTTCTTTATAATATTCTTTTCTTTTCATGCTAAACTGATATTTTTTTCACTGAACCATCTCATAGACGGTTTATAGAGATATGATCCCAGAGCTGAGAAATGCTCAAGGAAATGAACAAAATCTCTGAAAACTTTTGAACTGAACCCTGGCCTATAATAATCGTATATCAGTTGTGTTCCTCAAGGGCCAGAGAATCCTTCCTTATTGCTGCACATCTGGGGAGGATGTGATTTCCTGCTCATTCTCAGTGACCTGTAAACTTTCTCTAACACTGCCCCATGAAGCACATCTTCCTGTCCTGTGAAAAGGCACGTATTCCTGCTCTCATCCCAGAAAATTGTGTAAATAACCATTCCAAAAGACCTCAGTGCTGCCATCTATTATTGCTTTCTCTTAGCAGTTGAGAATTGATACATCCTTTCTAGAAAGTCCTGTAACATTAGCTTTCACCCTTACTTTCTGCCTTTTGTTCTTTCTTCTGTCACTTCTTCCTTTCCTTCCTTCCTAACTTCTTTCTTCCTTCTTTCACCTTCCTTCCTTCCTTCCTTCCTTCCTTCCTTCCTTCCTTCCTTCCTTCCTTCCTTCCTTCCTTCCTCCTCCCTCCCTCCCTCCTCCCTCTCTTCTTTCTCTCTTCTTTCTTTCTTTCTTTCTTCCTTCCTTCCTTCCTTCCTTCCTTTCTTTCTTTCTTTCTTTCTTTCTTTCTTTTCTTTCTTTCTTTCTTTCTTTCTTTCTTTCTTTCTTTCTTTCTTTCTTTCTTTTTTTTCTCTTCTTTATTTTCAGTACTGAGAACAAAACCCAGGCCCAAGTAAGCTCTGTATCACCAAATTACATCTACCTCATGCTGATAAATTTCCCTGAGTGGTTTTATACAGTGTGGCCCAGCATCAGCCATGGAAATGGAAAACCTCTACTCTAGGGACAAGAGCCCATTTCCCTTCCTGCCTCCTTACCATTCTAGCCCTGATATTCATAGTGGATGAAAGAAATCCCATCCCCCTCCAGATCATTTCTACAAGTCTGAGCTCCTCAAACCTCTCCTTGCTGTGGGGAAAAATGGGGGAGGAGGAAGGAGGAGAAGGGAGGGAGGAGAAGGGGGGGGAGGAGGAGGAGGAGGAGGAGGGAGGAGGGGGAGGAGGGGGAGGAGGGGGGAGGAGGGGGGAGGAGGGGGAGGAGGGGGAGGAGGGGGAGGAGGGGGGAGGAGGGGGAGGTTCAGGTTTTTCAAGGTACTCAAACTCCAAAACAGTAAGTGTCCACAAAACTCTAAATCTCTTTAAGAGTAAGTAACAGAGCATAAGGAGAAAAACCAGGAGAAGAATAGAGAGGGGATGGGTAAGAGAGAGGGAGAGAGAGGAAGATAAAAGGAGAAGAGGGAGGAGGAGGAGGAAAACAACAAGAAGAAGAAGACAATGATGATGACACTGGGGACTGTTCTTCAGGGTACTCAAACTGCAAAACAATAAGTGCCCACAAAATGCTAGATCTTTGTTAAGAGTAACTAACAGAATGATATAAGCCCATTTGTTTATTTGCTTTAAAGTGTAAATTATGGAATTTGCCCAGAAAAATAAACCTTAAGCTGTTAGTAATAATTTCTCTGGAGAGCATGGAGAAGAAGAGTTTTTCTATTTTGTATTACATACATTTCTGAATCTAAGGATTCAAACACAATGCTTTTAAAACATGAGAAATAACAGAAAAAAGCTCACAATATAAGATAAAAATTTTAAAGCATATTATAGTATATGTAAATGCTTAAATTGCCACAAATATTACCAAAAGAGAAAGATATTAAAAATAAGAAAACTGACTGGAGATATGGCTCAGCAGTAGAAAACCAGAGGTCCTGAATTCAAACCCCCACTACTGCCAAAAGAAAAAAACACAAAGATAATAAACATTAAGCAAGTTATGAGCTCATAGCTGTGATCCTTGCTGCTTGGAAGGCAGAGATTGTGATTTGAAGCCAGCTTTGGGGAATGGAAAAGGTCTCACAACCACTAGTCAATAAGTAGCTAGATAGAGTCACTAATGTGTGTCTGTTATCCTAGCCACCAGGAAAGCTAACAGGTGAATCACACCCAGGTGTACACCCAAGCAGGAAGCAAGATCCTCTCTGGAAAGTAAGCAGCAAAAACCAGAGCTGGATATGTGGCTAAGCCATAAGAGCGCTT